>NC_135348.1:31048775-31668203 GCF_023851605.1 Tamandua tetradactyla | reverse complement strand
TTTTCTATCAGGCTTCTTTTTGCAAACAATGTGTTTTAAGTTCATCCATGTTGTAGAATGTGCTTTGTGTCTTTTTATTGCTGAACACTATTTCCTTATCTGGGCATATCACATTTGTTTATCCATTAGCTGATTGATGGACATTTAGGTTATTTTCGGTTGTGTAGGTTTTCATGAATAATAATGCTATAAGCATTCACATAAAAGTCTTTGTATGAATATATGTTTTGATTTATTTGAGATGAATTCCCAGAGGTGAAATTGCATGGCTTTAGGGAAAATTTACTTTTATCTTCTTTCTTTAACGTTTTTATTGTGAAATATAGCAAATATAAAGGGTGATAAATTTCAAAGTACATTTTAACATATAGTTATAGAACAAATTTCAAAATATGCTATGAGTTACATTTCTATGATTTCAGATATTTCCTTCTAGCTGCTCTAAAACACTGGAGACTACAAAGGAATTAATATAATGATTCAAAAGTCATACTCATTTGTTAAATCCTATCTTCTCTGTTACAGCATCTCCTTCTCCTTTGATCCTTTGCCAAATCTTTAGAGTTTTTTTAAGCAATGACCATTCTAACTTCTTCATGTTGGAAAGTGCTTTCAACATTATGGGGTAGTGAAATGCAACTGACTGATGCTCTTGTAAAGACTGGTAACTAGATTTCAGGGCTTATCTGGCCTAGGAGCCATCTGAAAGTTTTAGGTTTCTGAAAAATAAACTTAGTGAGTGAAACTTTCATAGAATGTAAGATAGAGCCCTCAGTATTCTTTAGGGTTTTCAGGAATGCTGTTGGTTGGGGCATGACATACCATGGCAACTAGCAATATCTAGCTGAATCTAGCCTCCAGAATAGCCTCTTGACTCTATTTGAAATCTCATAGCCACTGATAACTTATTTTGTTACATTCATTTTCCCCATTTTGGTCCGGTAGACATTATTCCCTGCCAAACCAAGACTGTGACCTTATGCAGGAGGTGCAACTCTAAATGAAGATTTGTTAAAAGCTAGGCAGAAATGCAGTCTGCCAGATTGCCTTTTCCATGTCTTCCAAGCACATGGTGCTCTTGGGCCATCTCCTCCCCTCAGGCCTGCCTTTCCCCAACTAAGTCAGCCAGCTTGGCTGGGACCCAGCCAGGTGCAAATCGAGTCAAGTCCACAAGTCTCAGTGTGTGCTGAAAGCTGCCCACCCTGAGCCTGGGGAGTGGGTTGTGAGCACCTCAGTGGAGAATCCACTTGTGGGCATGATAGGCCTGGTGGTCCCCAGGCTCCCATATGGGATAACCTTGGGCTTTGGGACTGAGTATTTCAAGTACCTCTGCCCATAGTCAGCCCAGGAGTTCCTGGCAGTGCAGCAGAGCTCGCTGCCTTATCCCTGTCTCTATGCTCCTGTATAGCATGAGTGTTTTGGGCCTCCATGGCAAGAAAAGATAGAAGCAGTGGTACTTGGGGGGGTTTCTTTTACTTGCCAATTCTCAGATAAGCTCAGGTCTGTCTTCAAAGGGAAGGGGCTCCCTGGGTTCAGTTAGAGCCAGGAGCCTAGAGCAGCCTAACTCAAGGGTGAAGTTTAGGCACTGTGTGCCACGAAGACATTGGGTATAGGTGTGCCATGTCTGCCTGCCTCCACAGGGGCTCCCAGCTGCAGGGCTGAGTGGGGAGATCTCTCAAGCTGATACGGAGGTAAGATTGTGGGAATGCATTGCTCCTTTGGCACCAACTTTAGCCACATTATAGCCTGCTCCTGGTGCAGTCATGACTGGGTACACTCACCCTGTCCTCTCAATCATAATTTCTCTGCTTTTTCATCCAAGTCCTCCCTACATAATGTAGAAGTCCCTCTCTGGTCACTAGAACCCTGAAACCGCTATCTCAGTTTTTTTTCCTATCACTTCTCTAGTTGTTCCACAGAGCAAGAATGAACTCTGTCTTATTTCACCATCTCCCAGATATTCTCCCATCTTCCCAAACCAGTTCTATCCGATGCTCTCAGTCAACTTGCACCTCTGCTGATCATTGGTTCATAGGCTACCACAGGCAAGGTCCATATTTATCCTTTAAGAAACCATCAAACTCTCTTCCAAAGTGGCTACATCATTGCACATTACCAACTGCAATGGCATCAAGTTTCCAGGATTACCTGGCTAAAGAATCCTCATGGAAAACAACTGAAGTTCTCCAGCCAACTGACACAATTAACTATGAAAGATGTAAATGAGGCCATCTTGGACTCTTGAAGCTTGCAGCTGGAAGTAAGGCCAGCAAAAAACCTACTTGCCAAGCTAGTTCAAATTATAGAATTATCAGTATATAAATGGGTATATGTGTGGTTTTAAATAATATTATAGCACATAAAACCTTCTTTGTTGCTAATTTATAAAGGACTATGGAATTTTTGAAATTATAATTTTATTATGAGTGGCAAGTGCTGTTCCTAAGTAATATTTTGGTTTAGGATTGTTGGTGTTTCAATGCAAATTTTGGGTAATCAGTACTATTATTAACTTAGATATCAGGACATGGAAAGGATTAGAATATTTTGCCAGGCAGGTCATTGTTGTATCTGTCCATGGAAATCATATTTCCCAGTGATTTTCCAACTCAATTCAATGTATTAAATCTTTCTGTATGTAGGGTCAAGAGTGAGTTCATAGAATTTTCCTGAAGAAATTCTGACAGATATTTTGCTAAATGCCCCTATAAAAATCCTATCTGAATAAGCTGCCCTATCAAACCCTGAATGAAGAAATAGAATTTCTGGGCTCAACTTTGTGAATATATGTTTGAAAATATATGTTCTGACAGCATTATACAGGCTCATAGTTCTGAAAATTGTGTTTCTGTTGAGCAGTAACTCTAAATGACATACTTCTGCAGTCATTTTCTGTGAGTGAGGTACAATGTTCCTCAGGGAGCCCATTCTGGATCTTTTTCTCTCTGTTTTTGGCCTCATATTTTCTGAATTGTTAATGTGATATGAATGTCATTCTTCATAATAAAACTCTAGCACCTGCAAGCAGCTCAAACAAAACCTGTAACAATATCACAAGGTCAGAAACCATTTTCAAATTTGTCACAATAAATGTGCATACGAGGGTTTTAAATACTTCATTTTTCAAATGAACTTAAATGTGAGGATGGAAGGTGTTTATCTTATTTGTTAATTGTTCCATGTTTCTTTTAAATATTGTATAAAAGTAATGCCATGCAAAAATTAAAAGTAAGTATAATGGGCACTAAGACGGTAAATGTTTTTTTGAAGAATGATTGGACTAAAAAGGACTACTTCAACTATATCAGATAATTTAGATAAATTATACTTTTTAAAACACTGTATCTTAAATGAGTCAATAAAACCAAGTTACTGGTATAGGAGAATCTGCTAAAAAACAGGAGAGGACAGGGACAGGAATAACCTAATCCAGCTGTTAACAATTATTGCAAGAAAGTAAAATGAAAAGGCTTTTGAAGGATAGCTTTTATGTTTTGCCAACATAAGCTTTCAACAAAGCAATTTTAAAAATGAATAAAATTGTTCGAGTAATTTATAAAGCAGGGTGTCAAGAACAGCAATGAATTTTTATCCCTGGCTATATCACAGTGGATCAGAAGACAGATAACGCTAGAAAGTCAATGGAACCTTATATTCATTGCTGAGTACTCACCAGTGGGAAGGAACAGTGTTGAAGTGAATATATATATATATATACATGCGTGTGTGTGTTTGTACATGAATATCATGTATATATATCTATATGTCTTCTATTTGAACATATGAAAATTACAGTAATGAGACATTCTCATTGAATAGCAAACCACAGCAGTGTTTGTAGTGCAAGTGAAGTTAAAAATTAAAATGTGTTCATTGATAGCCAATATGAAACTGTGTCAAGGAGGTATCATTACACTTCTATTATAAAATCGCATGGCATTTAAACTGCTCTGTGGCTTGTAATGAAAAAATATTTTTTTAACTAAAGGAAGCCTCAAGAAATATGTTAGAATATTTAATCCATGTAACTATGCTAAAGAAGAAGTATAAAATGACAAACAGATATGCCAAGTAAAGGAAACTCGATGGTTTTGTTTCTTTCACAATCAATAACAAGTCATTAGTTTTAAATTTTTAGAGGTCATAATATTCTGCATTTATAGTTTCCTACTTCCTGGGAACACATTCATATATGCACACACATCTCACACATACACACAGTTATAAAAATATATCTGAAATTATATACTTATTAATACTTCATTAATTATGCAATAAGTGACGGACTACTTTGTTCAGTCTCATTAAATATTTCCAGGGCCTGATCTCAAGCTTCTTGCTCCTGGACTACTTTGAAGTCCTTGGCAATTTTTGACCTCAGGGCAATGGCTTATAAAGCATCACTTTCATTTTGTTTTTGCTTCTGTTTAATTCTTAAATTTTTTTCTTATTTTCCTTTTGTTTTTATTTTTTGTTGTTGTTGATTTTTATTTGTTATTATAAAGCATCACTGTCTAATTGAACAGCCAATTTCCAAGAGTCAGATATGAAAACAAATAGCCCACATCCTCAGCTTTTGCAAATGGCAACCTTCAGATGACTGCATCGTCCTGGTCCTTCCTTGAGAGAACACAACATAGACAAACATTGAGATCAGCCCCCAAGTTGAATACTAAGAGCTGACTTTCAGATTGAATTTCAAAGAAGTCAGCTTCTCAAGCCAAAATGACATCTGCCAATCCCCTCATGTTTTCAGAACATATGAACAAAAACTGTGAAGATTGGCGTGTTGCTAGGGAAAAGATTCAAGTTCAAGCCTTTTTGTTGCCAAACTTAGAAAAATACCCTAAGTCTGCTAAAGATCTCTCTCTCTCTCTCTCTCTCTCTCTCTCTCTCTCTCTCTTTCTGGTAGAACATTCCATGATGTAGAAAATACAGTGCCTTGGGAGGGTTTCAAAAAGGCTTTCCAAGGTTCAAGACTAATTTGACATACCAAAGGAAGGAAAGAGAAGCTGGGTCATTTCCTACAGCCCAGGGAAGAAGATACTTCAGAGTTGGCCAGGCAGGAGAAGGCTTTGAGTAGAACTCCGGGTTGCCATCAAGGAGATTAGATTCCTCCAGGGCTAGATTGCCTTCTGGGTCAGTTCCAAAGATGATTACAAGGAAACAAAGAAGCAGGTTACACTTATGCACAGGAAGACCATTGAATCCCATCTGAGGACAAAAGGTAGCCGTGCCAGGCTGGAATAAAATCAGGTCATTTCAGCGCAGTATCCTTTTTGGATATCTTTCATTCAGTCTAACAGAAAGTCCAATAACCAGTGCTAGTTTGCCCAGCAACATAACCACATCACAATGATAATTCTCAATGTCTTATCCTGTGCCTTCTTCACGTGGTACATTGTGGCGATTCCATGTTATCAAACATCTCATCCTAATTCTGCCCCAGCATGGAGATGTCCATAAACCTGTCATGAAGCTCCTTAATGCTGTTCTTCAGCCTCACAAAGTCATTGTGTCACCCCTCAGTCTTGCTCAGGGTTTGTCAGGAAATCTTGGAGTCGATGATCTCAGAAGTGAAGATGACAGGGTTTCCACTCACCAACAACTCCTTCTCATCTATTGTCTTTAAAAGTCAGTAATTTCAAACTGCCCCTGAATTAGTCCTTTGCTGCATTCATGGAAGTTCACCTGAACCTCGTTGTGTTTATGAACTCTCCAGGAATTTCCAGGAGAGGATTGAATGCTGTTGATTTCTGTACCTGAAGGTCTGCAAACAATCAGACCGCATCTTCTTCAATATGTCTTTCCCTCTCTCCATCTTTTTCCAGACACTTTGGCCCTTTTCTTGAACTCAGCCATGAATGTCTCTAGCCCATCCTTGGTTTCTGGCTTTTGAATTTTGGCTCTTGGTTTTGATGCAGAGAATGATGCTACAGTTTCTTGGCCTCTTTTACATATTATAGGATCTTGGCAATGTTGAGCATGTTTCCTAAATCTCAGAAAGGAACCCATACATGAAGACCGTGTTGTCCATAGAAATCTCTACCTCGTTAACATTGTCATCCAAAGTCAGCTGCTTGACCATCAGCTGCTCCAGCCAATCATTCATCCTAGTGCCCCAAAGCCCAGTAGCAAGCACACATATCCAGGTGACCATGTCTTAGTTGAGCTGCCAGAAATGATGGCCAGACCAGGCTGGGCTGGGGAGAGAGAGCTCCAGGCACTGGCAGAGGCGGGAAGAGATTGCTGGCTAGGAGGAGTGTCTGAGGCCATTAGAGACTCCTAGGTGCCTCTAGGCCCCCGCCAGTGTCCTGTGGTCCAAATCTGGCCCCCCAACTCTATGGTTTAAAGTAGAAAAATAAGTCACATAATGGATTAGCTTAATTGTCCATAGATATATCCCATACAGATTTAGAAAATGTTTGGATGATGAGTCCTGTGACTATCTCAAATCTACTCAGGAGATGTCTTCAAGACATAATAGTAGGAGCTAGCAAAGAATAGAATATTAACTATGATTAATATCCAAGAGTGTATGCCAGAATAGCAATTTTGTTTTTGCTTTTTTGCACTTCTCTAAGTAGGTTTCACTGTATCATAGTTTATTAGATTCTCATCAGATAATAACTCTCAAGTAACAAGAACAAACTTTTAGTGTTCAGCAACTACAATAGACCACTTACTCACCCTTACGAGGGAGAAAGATTAAACTGTTAATGGGAAACATGAGCATATCATGGAAACCTTGGATTGAAGATAGGTCTCCATGCAGTGGGGACCCTACAGGGGAGAACAGCATTTAGTGCACAGCCATATTATCATGATTATGTTCTCACCTAAGGAGAGCATCATGTTAAAGCATTTGAAAGAAGAAATATTCCCTTAGCTTCGACTTCCACCCAGCCATTTGAATTCTTTTCTCTCTTTAACTCAAATAACGACAGAGTTAGTACTCATGGGCCAAAGCAAATAGAGTTGTATACTCTTTCATTCTTCAAACTTTTTTAAAAGTAAGAACTTTAAACATCAAATGCTCCTCTCAACCCTTTCATATTTTACTGCTTCCCTCAGAACTTACTTAATCACTACTTTATCAACGAAATCTTCCTTCCTTGACCTCCCTGATAACGTGTGCTTTCCCACTGAAACATTTTAGTGGGTCTCTTCTTTCTACTATTGATATAATTTTATATTATTAAAAATGCGTGATCATTAGTTTCACGTCTGTCTTTCCAGAAAAACCTGAAGTGTCCTTAACTTGATTAATTGTTATTATTCACACCATTCAATCTCCCAGCTCTTGCCCTAGTTACTTTGGGATTTGAATCCCAGCTCCATTTTCTATGTGCTCTTTCTACCTTGAGAAGTGATTTGATCCTTGTACTTCAGCATCTTAATTTACTTAATAGCCATGTTACTTTAAGCAATACATATAATATTGCTGAGCTTCATGCTACTCCTTTATTAACACTTTAATATTAGACAGAATTTAAACTTTTATAGGTCTCTTTATAATAAGAATAGGATAATAGTATTATTTGGATGATAAAATATGCACATGAAGTGCTGGGCATAGTGCATTGTACTTGGCAAGTACTCAATAAAGGTTCTCTCTTTTTCTTCTTTTTTTTGTTAAATGGCATTAATACTCCCACATGGCTGCTATTAGAATTAAATTATATGAGATCCTCTATGTAATTTATATGACATATAATAGGTGCACAGGACATGAAAATTATTGTACTTTGCATTGTAAGACAAGGAAATCACTCTTTATTGTTAGGGGGAAACTCATTCATTGGTGATGATATCAGACAGAAAATTCTAGTTCTGATTTTGCTGCTAATTAGCAAATCACTAATTGGCAAACAGGTATTCATAAAAATAGCATTGACTCTAACAATAAAATGACTGTTCACAGAATAGCTACCATGTGCCAAAGGCTGTCCAAAATAAAGTTAAGCTTTGGGAAATAGCATCGTACTATACTTCTAAGTTTTGCTGATTAGTTAGACTAGAGTTTGAGCCCATGGCTGTCTACTTAGTAACATTTTATCCATAGAAAATACTTAACATGACTAAGACTCTGTTCATTAATAAAATGGAGCAATAACAGAACTTTTTCTATTAATTAGCTATGAAATTCAAAGAAGGTAATGCAAGTTCAGTTCTTTCCATATGTTTGGCTAATTGTAGATGTCTGGTAAGTGTCACTTGATATTGGTGCTAGATTTCTTATTACTGTGTCATTTGATTTTGGAACTTTCCGAAGTTTCATTTCACTTATCCAATTTCATTGCATTCTCTATACCCCTCTCTATAAACACTTCCTTAGAAGGTCATTTCCTCATTGCCTATTTAATATGCCATCCATTTCCACATTAGTGCACTTGAACATGCCTCTCACTGCTTCTAATATGATTCCCTCGCTGTGTCCAAATCTTCCTCTACTTCAATGCACAGTTCATTTTATTTTCAGAATAAATCTGACTATTTCAACTCATTCTGAGGAGGATCTTATCATTAGAGAGTGTGGTTTACTATTTAATTGCTGTTCTGGTTTGCTAGCTGCTAGAATGCAACACACCAGAGACAGATTGGCTTTTAATAAAAGGGGATTTTTTTGTTGGTTCTTCAGAGGAAAGGCAGCTAACTTTCCACTGAGGTTCTTTCTTACGTGGAAGGCACAGGATGGTCTCTGCTGGTCTTCTCTCCAGGCCCCTGGGTTCCAACAACTTTCCCGGGGGTGACTTCTTTCTGCATTTCCAAAGGCCTGGAGTGATGAGATGAGGAATGCTGAGCTGCTTAGCAGTGCTACGTTGCGATCTCTCATTTAAGCACCAGCCAATTAAGTCAAACGTCACTCATTGCAGCAGACACGCCTCCTAGCCGACTGCAGATGTAATTGGCAACAGATGAGGTTCACATACCGTTGGCTTATGTCTGCAGCAACAAGATTAGGTATGCTCACCTGGCCAAGTTGACAACTGAATCTAACTAACACAATTGCCTTTGGCCTTTGTGCTTTTTTTAAATATGGAAGTATGATCCATGCAAGATTGTGAGCAAAATGAATTAGACTGAGGAGAGGAATTTTACCATGGAATTTTTGTTGTTGTTATCAGATAGATGTGTAAATAGTGATTTTTTTGGTAAAAACCTGTGAAAATTTGTAACCATCGCATGTGTTAGTTTGACCCTCCAAATGTTAACCTTTTTACTAGGTCATATAATATATACATTTGTTTTTCATCTTGCAAGTAGAATTTCCTCCATAGATACGTAATAGTTGGAACAATCTTGTGGGAAAACTGAGAGCTACAGTGTCCACGTCCAACTTGACACAGGGTTTGAGGATTGGCATAGATGATACCAAAGATACAATTTTCAATTTGATTTTCACCAGGCTGATTTAATATTCTGACCAATTTTTGAAGTCAAAAAGTGTAGAATAGTTAAAATCTCCCTTAATAAGTAAAGAACAATTCAAAGTAGAATTTCATTGCTATGTTTAGAGAATCATCTTAGTATAATAATGAAAAAATTTTGAGAATACTCAGCTCTATGAGCTACTAACTTATCTGTTTGATTTTGCAAATATCATTCCTTCCTTTCAATGGGAAAGATTTAAACAAGGTTATTTTTAAGCAACAAGAGGACTTCAGCTATTTTTATCTAAATTTAAATTTAAATTTAAATGAGGCCTAAGCAATCAATTCTTTCAAGCTAAAGTGTTGGTTATTAATTTATTTTATCAACACAGCATTGGAGACTAATTTAGTGGTGTTTCTTAAAAGTAATAATGCCAAGTAAAGGATCTATTTTATTCCATTTCTTTATGATTATATGGTGCAAACCACTTTTGAAAGCTTAACAGAAAATTGCAATGGCCCATCTAGGCCAAGAAAGAATGAACTAATTCAATTATAATAAAAAGGATTTAACCCCAAATCATAAGAGTTCTATCTTTTAGTGATTATTTTTAAAACATTGTGGAGATTAGAATCAAGCCGTTTTATGAATCAAGCTGTTTTTATGAAGGATTTTATGAAGGATTACAGACAACACTAACAATCTCAAGAAAACTAGTCAATTCAACAGAGTTCATAAGAATTTGAATATTTTGGATGAAATAATTAAAATGCTTAATTGTATCCAGCCTTTGCCTAATGAACATCCACATTATACAATGATTCCATAGAAGGAAAATATGTGGCTAGTCACATCATTTAGATAAATTAAGTTGTATTGAATGAGAAATGCATATAATGCAAAGCATAAATTATTTGATAATTTTCATAAATAAAATATACAGTTGCAGAATTCTTTCTTATCTTGCACTGTTTCTTCTTATGCCTTACCAACACAGTCTAACAATAGTAGCAAACTGCTACTGTTCATTCAAAAACACATTAATTTTATGAATAAAAATGACAGTGTACGTGGAAACAGTAAAAATACTTAATATTGTTATTTTTAAGGTCTATCACTGGTTATGTCATCATTATGTTATAAACCCTAAAGTTTCTATTATTAATATAATAATAGGCAAGTAAGTTTGTGTAAGTAATGAGATGTAAATTGGGACCTTGTTTATCGTAGCTAGCTTGGCTTCAAGAAAATCATTCATAGAGCATGAAAATGCTTGCGTGGAAGTGAGATTGACCTCTCAACATTTGTTAGATTTCATTTGCACTGCATTATGTCACTGACTTAGGTACCTCCAAGGAAAAGTTGCGGAGCATAAGTTGAAAGCTCATGGCTTGTATCTCCTGAAGTCTGTGTAAATGAAAAGACTTGTGTCTGGCTTTCTGATGAAAATTTCAAAGTGAACAAAATGGTTTCAATCGTCTCTGATATCTGAATGAAGAGAAACAGCCTCAAAGATACAAGCTGCGCTCTCATGGATGGTGAGCAAAGGTGCTTAGTTCTGTTGTCCATATATAAACCTAGTAGGAGGACTTAAGTCCTCTTGCAAAGAACTGTGCTCAGCAGGTCAGTATTATCCCAGTAGAGAGATTCAGCCAGGGATGGACTGGCCAAAGTCAGACACTTACAAGGGAAATTTTAAGTAGCTGGAGAGTGGAGGAACCCCAAAACTGGAAACTGCAAATAAGAGATGGGTAAGCCTTATAGGACACTCAAAAGTGACATAACTGGTGATAAATGAAGCATTTCATCACAACCAACTACTTAGGACCTGCTCAACTTTGCTATACTTACCTTATATCCTCCCATTTTCAAAACCCTGGAGGAGCAAGAAGAAACACTCAAAATGGGAGAAAGAGGCAAATCAAGGGTGAAGATGAAAATGAACAAAACCCAAGACAGACAAACCCTTGACTATATCTCTCACTATCCTTTCTTTATCAGTGCAGGCTTGAGATTATGGAAGGAAAGCAAAAGTTTTGATTAGCATCAAAGTGAGGTGTGTTTATGTTTGACATTTTCTTTAAAAAATAAAATACACACATGCTTCAGGGATATTGCAGGTTTGGCTCCAGGATACTGCAAAAGAACAAACATTGCAATAAACTAATCCATACACTTTTTTTTCGTTTCCAGTACATATAAAAGTTATGTTTATCCTATACTGCAGTCTACTAAGAGTCTGATAACATCATGGCTAATAAAAAATACACATGACACAATTAAAAAATAATTTATTGCTGAGTGACATCATCTGCATGGTGACATAAGACATCATCTGCAAAAGCCTCCCCAGAGAATCAGCTAATGAAAGGACAACTTTTACTTGCTTAGAACTATGGAAGACACTAGAGACTAGAGAAGGATTCCACAAATGCTGAATCAAAGAAAAGTTTCAGGTAGGAAATTTCTGTCTTGGACCTACTAGTACAAACTCTCTTTCCTCAATCAGTCCTGCACAGCTAGGGCATGTCACAGAGGCAGCATGGTCCTGGTTCCTAATGCCACAAAGGCAGACTATTGAGCCACTCACAGCAGTGAGTTAGAACCTGTTTTAGTTTCCTAGACTGCTCAAAGAAGGTGCCTTGAAATAGGTTGTCTTTAAACAATGGGAATTTATTAGCTTATAATTTGAGGCTGTGAGAATGTCCAAATCAAGCCATCAGATTTCTTCCTGAAGACTAGCTGCTGGTAATCCTGGGCTCTGCTGTCACATGTCAAGGCACATGGCAGAGTCTGCTGGTCTCCCTCATCTTCCAGTTTTGTTGCTTACAGCTTTTGGTTCCCCAGGCTTTATATATATGAATATATATGAATATATATATATATATATATTCATTCATTTGTAAAGGACTCCAGTAAGAGGATTAAGTGCCATCTTGAATGAGTTGGGTCACAAATTGACTGAAGTAACCTCATCATAAAATCCTAGTTATGATGGGCTTATACTCACGGGGCATGGATTAAATAAAATGATTTTGGGGGCTATATATAGCTTCAAACCAAAACAGAAACCCAAACATATCCAGGCACAGAGAACCAAGTCCACAGAGGAACAGGGTGGAAAACAAGCTTCTAAGTCAGGCTGCCTGCGAAAAAGTCCTGGGAGGAGGCATGATAAGGAGAGATCACATCAGGACTGACAGATCCAGTTTCTGTCAAATGGATCACCAAAACACAAAGCAGACTTTTCTGGATTGGCCTACTGTGTTAGTCAGGGTTCTTTAGAGAAACAGAACCAACAGGAGATATTGTAAATATGAGATCCATAAAGGTGTCTCATGCAAACGTGGCAATGGAAGATACAAAATCCTCAGGGCAGGCTGTAAAGCTGGCATCTCCAACGTAGGGTCTGTACAAACTCCAGAGGAAAGGCTGGACAGCTGGAGAAGCTATGAAAAAGTTTCTTCTCTTCTTTAAAGATTTCAACTGATTGGATTATCTTATTGGTGGGAGACACGCCTTAGTTGACTGCAGATGTAATCAGACACAGATGCAATCAACTACTGATTTAAGACACCAGCCTTCTGGTTTATCAACCAGCCATGAAATATCCTTGCAGCAGTGGTTAAGCCAGTAGTTGCTTGACCAGACAACTGGGTATAATCATTTGGATCAAGTTGACACCAGAACCTAACCATCATACCTACCTTTCTGGATTAACTCCATCTGCTGCCCAAGAGTGGGGATACCCTAATGGGGCAGAAAACAGATGGAGAAAAACCTCATAGAAAAAAAAAAAAAAAAGAAAAGGCAAGATGGGGTTTAAATGAACTGCTATACAATAGGATAGGTCCCAGAACAGAAAAGTGTAAGGGAAATGGGCAGTGACAAATTAATCAAATCATAGAAAATGGAAAGAAAATTCAGCACAAACACAAATAGAACAGATCAAAAGTCCTGAAGAAGGAAAAGAGGAAATAAAGCTTTCTCTTGGAAATAAAATAATTGCACAAAAACTGCAATCTTAAAAATTATACCACATTTCCAGGAAAAGAAACAGATGAAGAAGAGCTGAGCAAATCTGAACGTGTAAACTTGGGCTATTCTAAAGGTCAAGAATAAGTTGAAGTAAGCAGCAAAGAGGAGTTTTAACACAAAGCCAATCAATGATAAAGCCCTATACAAGATGAATAAAATGGACTTCAGGGTTCACTCATCAAGATAAACAGATGTCCAGACATCAGCAAAAAATTAGAAGCCATACTTAAATACAGGAAGTTATGGGTCAGTAAAGGGGACAAATTAAAATTTCAGAGGAGACACATAATTTGGAACAAGTAATCAAAGAAGCTGAAACAAATTTCCTAAACCAATTCAAGGAGATTAAGTAAAATATGGATAAAGAGCTAAAGGATGTTAAGAAGCCAATGTGTGAGCATAAAGAATTTGAAAGTATAAAATGAAACATATATATATATATATATATATATCATATAAAAACAAATAATAAAATGAATGTAGTAAATACTGCCTTTACAGTAATAACACTGAATGTCAATAGATTAAAGCCTCCAAGCAAAAGACACAAATTGTAAAAATGGATAAAAATGTAAGGTCCAACTATATATTGCTTATGAGAAACTTGCCTAAAACACAAAGGTATAAGTAGGTTGAGTGAAAGGATGGAAAATACATTCCATGCAAATAGTAATGAAAAAAGAACTGCGGTAGCTATAATAATATCAGACAAAATAGACTGTAAGAAAAGCTGTTACTAGAGACAAAGAAGTACACTAAAATAGTAATAAAAGGGACAATCCACTAAGAAGGAATAACAATAATATGTATGCCCCTAAGCACAGTGCTACAAAATATGTGAGGAAAACACCAGCAAAATAGAAGGGAGAAATAAATCCATCCATAATAGTAGTTGAAGACATCAATACGTTACTGTTATCATTAGATAGAACATAGAGCCAGAGAATCAATAAGGGAACAAAGGACTTAAATAAGATGATAAGTGAACTAGACCTAACAGATATGTAGAACATTGCACCCCAAACAGAAAGATTTACATTCTTCTCTAGTGCACATGGATGATTCTACAGAGTAGAACACATGTTGGGCCTCAAAATGAGTTTCATTAAATTTTAAACAATTGAAATAATACAAAACATCTGCTCTTATCATAATGGAATGAAGCCAGAAATTGACAGCAAGGCAGAGAACTGGAAAATCCATAGATACATAGAAATTAATAACAATTTTAAACAGTGGGTCAAAGACGAAACTGTAAGGGTTATCAGCAAATGTCTTGAGTTCAAAGAAAATGAGAACACAACATATCAAAACTTATGGGATGCAGTGAGGACAGTGCTGAGAAGAAAATTTAGTCTTAAATGTTTAGGAAATAAGAAATAAGTAAAATAAAAAACCTAGTTGCTCACCTGAAGGAACTAAAAAAGGAACAGAAATCTAATTCCAAAGCAAGCAGAAGGAAAGAAATAACAATAATTAGAGCAGAAATAAATGAAATTGAGAATACAAAAAACAATAGAGGGAATTAACAAAACAAAAAATTGGTTCTTAAGAAGATCAATAAAATCAGTCTTTACCTAGACTGATGAAGAAAAAAAGAGGGAAGACACAAATAAATAAAACCAGAAATGAGGAGGGAGCATTACTACTGACACCACAGAAATAAAAGGCCTACAGTGGTAGGCTAACAAATTTGACAACCTAGATGAAATAGACAAATTCCTAGAAACACATGGACAACACACAGACTTGAGAAGAAATAGGATTTAAACAAACGAAATAAAAGTAAAGAGATTGAATCAGTCATCCAAAACGTCCCAATGGAAAAAAGCCCACGGCTAGATAGCTTCACAATCGAATTTTACCATACATTCCAAGAAGAATTAATACCAATCCTATTCAAATTCTTTCAAATATTGAAGAAAAGGGAACACTACCAAACAATCTATTAGGCCAACATAGCCTCATACTAAAGCCAGATAAAGATACCACAAGAAAAGAAAATTACAGACCAATGTCTCTTATGAATATATTTGTAAAAATCCTCAACAATACCTGTAAATCAAATCCAATAACACATTATATGGATTACATTAAATAATTATTTAAATAAATATACTTACAGAAGTGATATAAAACCCATGATCAATTGGATTTTATCTCACTTATGTAAGGATAGTTCAATGAATCAATTAAAATATTTACAATTAATTTTAAATTAAATTAAATTAAAATAAATGCAATTAATTAATATAATAAAATTAATTTTTAAAAGGAAGGGAGAAAAGCTCATGCTAACCTAAATTGTCACAGAAAAGGCGTTTGATAAAATTCTTGCTTGATAAAAACACTTTGAAAAGTAGGAATAAAGAGGACTTCTTCAACATGATAAAGAACACATATGAAAAGCCCACAGTAGCATCACATTCAACAGTGATAGAATGAAAAATTTCTTTATAATAATTGGGACAAGACACAGATGCCTACTGTAACCACTGTTATTCAGACTTTTGCTGGAAGTTCTAGTGTGAGCAGTGACAAGAAAAAGAAATTAAATGCATTCAAAATGGTAAGGAAAAACTTTCACTATTGGCAAATGAAATGATACTCATATAGAAAGTCACCCAAAACTGCAAAAAACCTACTAGAGCAAATAAATGAATTTAGAAAAGTGGCAATGGACATGATCAACACAGAAAAACCAGAAGAGTTTCTAATAATGAGTGATCTGAGAAGGAAATCAAGAAAAATTTCTATGTACAATGACAGCTAAAAGAATCAAATATCTTGGAATAAATTTAACCAAGTATGTAAAGGATTTGTACACAGAAACTGCAAAATATTTCCTAAAGAAATTTAAAAAAACATAGATCAATAGTAGGATATTTTGTGTTTATGGATTGGAAGACTAAATATCATTAAGAGCTCAATTCTACCCAAAGTGATTTACAGATTAAATTCAATCACAATAAAAAAATCCAACAGTGTATGTGGCAGTAATGGAAAAGCCAATCATAAAATTTATTTGTAAGAATAAGGTGTCCCAAACAGCCAAACACTTCTTGAAAAGGAAGAATGAAGTTAGAGGACTCATATTTTCTGACTTTAAAGTTTATTACAAAGTTGAAGTGGTCAAAAGAGCATGGTACTGGCAAAAGAATAGATATATTGACCAATGGAAGTGAACTTAGAGCTCAGAAATATGCCTTCTTATCCATAGCCAATTGATTTATGACAAGGTTATTAAGTGCACTCAATTGGGAAATATATCCATATGAAAAAAAAAAAAAGGATGAGCCACGGTGGCTCACTGGCAGAGTTCTCTCCCGCCATGCTGGAGGCCTGGGTTCGATTGTTGGTGCCTGCCCATGTTAAAAAAAATTAAAAATGGAGGAGTACTATCTCATATCATATGTAAATATTAGCTTAAAATGGATAAAAAATTAGGGGTATGTGGGAATCCTGTATTTTTGCATGATTTTCTTGTAAACCTACAACTTCGCTAAAAAAAATTTTTAAACGTACTTTATTGCTAAAATATGCTAAACATAATCTGAGCCTTCAGCAAGTCATAATCGTTTCCACGGTAGAGGGTCTTGGTGGTTAGTTAGATGGCTGCTAACTGAGCAGGGTGTTGGTGCTGAAGGTGGGTGTGGCTGTAGCAAGTTCTTAAAATAAGACTGCAGTGTAGTATACACTTAATTTTACTCTTATTTTTATAAAAGATTTCTCTGTAGCATGTAATGTTGACTGATAGCAATTTACCACTGTAGAATTTCTTAGAAAATTGGAACCCATCCTCTCAAACCCTGCCACTGCATTATCAACTAAGTTTATAAAGAATATTACAAATATTTGGTGATCATTCCAACAATGTTCAGAACATGTTCACCAGGAGCAGTTTCCATCTCAAGAAACCACTTTATTTGCTCATTCAAAAGCACAACTCCTCTAACATTAAAATTTTATCATGAGATTCATTCACATCTTCAGGCTCCATATCTACTTCTGGTTATCTTGCTATTTCCACCAAAACTGCAGTTACTTCCTCCTCATAAGTTTTGAACTACTTGAAGTCATTCAAGAGGGTTGGAATTAATTTCTTTCAAAGTCTAGTTGAGGTTTATATTACTACCTCCTCCCATGAATCATGCTGGTTCTTAATGGCATCTGTAATAGTGAATTCGTTGCAGAAGGTTTTCAATTAATTCTTCCTAGATCCATCAGAGGAATCATTATCTGTGGCAACTATGGTTTTACAAAATGCATTTCTTAAATAACATGACTCGAAAGTCAAAATTATTCCTCGATGCATGGGCTTCATAATGGGTGTTGTGTTAGCAGGTATGTAAACAACTTTAACCACATAGTACCTCTCCATGAGAGCTGCTAGGTGGCCAGGTGCATTGGAACAGGCAGTAATCGTTTGATAGGAATCTTTTTCTGGGAAGTATTTCTCAATAGTGAGCTTAAAATATTCAGAAAAACATGTTGTAAATAGATATGCTGCCATCCAGGCTTTGTTTTTCCATTTACACGGAAATACATTCAGCATAATCCTTAAAGGTCCTGAGATGTTCACAATGTTAATTGAACTTCGGCTTCAACTTCAAGTTATCAGCTGCACTGGCCCATAATAAGAGAATCAGCCTGTCTTTGAAGCTTTCAAGTAGACGTTGACTTCCCCTCCCTCTGCTTCCAATAGAAGACTGTTTAGTCTACATTGAAAATCTGATATTTAATGTAGCTGGCTTCATCAACTGTCTTACCTAGATCTTTTGGATAACTTGCTGCTGCTTCTACATCAGCACTTACGCTTCACCTTGCACTTTTATGTTAGGGAGATTTATTTAAACCTCATAAATCAACCTCTGCTAGCTTCAAAATTTTCTTCTACAGCTTTATTACATCTCTTAACTTTCAAAGAACTGAAGAGAGTTAGTGCCTTGCTCTAGATTAAGCTTTGGCTTTAGGGAATGTTCTGTCTGATTGGATCTTCTGTCCAGAACACTAAAACTTTCTTCGAATCAGCAATGATGCTGTTTCACTTTCTTATCATTCTTATGTTCATTGGTCTAGCACTTTTAATATCTTTCAAGGACATTTCCTTTTCATTCTCAATTTGGTTATCTGTTTCATGCGAGAGCTTACTTTTCAACCTATCACAGCTTTCAATACATTTTCCTTACTAAGCTTAGTCATTTGAGCATTTTCATTTTCATTTCATTCATGTGTGACTCTACCTTTTATTTAAAAACTTTAATGCCACTGTAGGGGTATTAATTAGCATGATTTAAAAAATGTGTTTCAAGGAATAAGGAGGCCCAAGAAGAGAGAGAGAGAGAGAGAGAGAGAGAGAGAGAGAGAGAGATGGGGAAACATCATTCGTTACAGCTGTCAGAACACATATACTAATCAATTAACCTTGCTATTTTATATTGGGGCATGTGCTGGTTTGAAAGGAAGTATGCCCCCTAAGAAAAGCCATGTTTTGATATAAATCCCATTTCTAAAAGGTAGAATAATCCTTATTCAATACTGTATATTTGAAACTGTAATGAGATCATCTCCCTGGTTGATGTGATTTAGTTAAGAATGGTTGTTAAACTGGATTAGGGGATGACATGTCTCCACCCATTTGAGTGGGTCTTGATTAGTTTCTGAAGTCCTATAAAAGGAGAATGAGAGATTCAGAGAGATTCAGAGAGAGTGACACTACGAAGCAGAGAGTCCTTCAGCCAGCGATCTTTGGAGATGAAGAAGGAAGATGCCTCCCGGGGAGCTTCATGAAACAGGAAGCCAGGAGAGAAATCTAGCAGATGATGCCATGTTCACCATGTGCCCTTCCAGCTGAGAGAGAAGCCCTGACTGTGTTCGCCACATGCCTTCTCACTTGAGAGAGAAACCCTGAACTTCATCGGCCTTCTTGAACCAAGGTATCTTTCCCTGGATGCCTTTGATTGGACATTTCTTTAGACTTGTTTTAACTGGGACGTTTTCTCGGCCTTAGAACTGTAAACTAGCAACTCATTAAATCACCCCTTTTAAAAGCCATTCCGTTTCTGGTATATTGCATTCCAGCAGCTAGCAAACTAGAACAGGGCAGTTTGTGGCACCCCTATAAACTGCAATAGTTACATCAAGGATCAATGACTACAGATTTCCATAACTGATATAATAAAAGTGAAAAAGTTTGAAATATTGTGAAAATTATAAAATTATGACACAGTGACATGAAGGGAGCACATGCTGTTGGAAAAATGGCACTGATTTATTTGCTTGAAGCAAGGTTGCAACAAACATTCAATTTGTAAAATATGCATTATCTGCAAAGTATAATAAAGTGAACTGCAATAAAATGAGGTATGCTTGCACTGAGAAAATGAGATGATTCAATGAAATGTAAAATGAAAATGCTATCAGATCTGTTTGATATATCTCCAGGCAGGAGGTTTGAAAAATGATGCTTAAAAAAGTGGAATTGCTCTTTACTTTATATTCAATATGTTTAGTTTGTTTGCTAAAATAGTTGGGGCCAAAAGTCTTTGCTTCATATATCCTGAGTCCACTCAATATTATCTCTCATATAAAACTCTATGCCTGCTCTCAAACTATACATGCACCTTCTGATAGGATGTCATATTACTAATAAAATCCTTGACAGGTGTTTAGATGATAGTCAACACTCACAAAAAAATGCTCTTTTCATTGTTCTGTATTTTAATCATGGTACCCTTAGTAAATAATTAATGTGTTTTGATTGAAACATATCAACCAGATTTTGAGTTGAAAATATGATGTATGCTTATGCATAAATATTTTATAGATTAGATTAGTTCTTTCTCTGTTGGTGCGTAATATAAGATATATACAGATTTTAGATAGACAGATAGATAAATAGATTTCTTTTTCCATTGTTTATATGGTTTTCTTTTATTTTTCCTGACTCCAATTAGACTCTTAATTATTGCAGTTTGTAACAAGTAGTGATATCTGTACCCTTCTTGTTTACAGAAATCATATGGCTCTCTGTCTTTATCTCCCATATGCATTTTAGAATCAGTTGGCCAAGCACAGTAATAATTGTGGAGCCATTTATATCTCTAAGGAATCCTGGTTCCTTTTATGGAAGAAATGGTATAGAAACTAAACAAAGGTGTGCTTTTTAGAAGTTAGATGCATCTGGGTCTTCTCAGCGGACAGAGCTAGGAAATTTGTGAAACACATATGTAGGCACATACATACACACATCCATGTTTATTTTTATATGTAAGTTTATTTAGTAATCTAAAACCCGTGTGCATTCTGATACATCTGTGTGTTAGTTTGATAGCTACTAGAATGCGATATACCAGAACTGGAGTGACTTTTATAAAGGGAATTAAATCAATTATAAGTTTACAGTTCTAAAGAAGTAAAAGTATCTAAATTAAGGCATGAAGAAGAGGTTACCTTCATGCGAGGAAGGCTAATTTGTCTGGAACACCTCTGTCAGTTGGGAAGCCAGGTGGCTGGCATCTGCTGGTCCCCTGCTCCTGGGCTCCATTGGTTTCCATCAGGAGGTTCTCACTCTGCTTCTCTGGGGCTGGCTTTCATCTCTTAGCTTCCCTTGGCTTTCTCCAGTTTCTGGCTTGCTTAACATCTCATAGTCATGTCTGCTGGCTCCAAGCATCTCCAAACATGTGTCTCTGTTCTCCATATGTCTGCATCTGTGTCAGTTCTGCTGTGAAGTTTCTGTCCACCCTGAAGTTTCAGTCATTTCTGGTTCTCTCCAAAACATGTCTTCTTTTAAAGTATTCTAGTAAAGCAATCAAAACCCACCTGGAATAGGTGGAGTCACATCTCCATCTAATCAAAAGTTAATACCCCAAATTGGGCATGTCACAAATCCATGGAGATAATCTAATCAAATGATTCCGATTTGTACTGCTGGATCAAATTTCAAAGAAATGGTTGCCTCCACAGGATTGTATTAGGATTAAAACTTGGCTTTTCTGGGGTACATGATACTTTCAAACTAGCACATTTTACAATGTGCTACAACCCTGTAAGACTACAGGGTTCACTCAACCCGTTGCTTATTTTTAACTCCATTCTGGAAGTTTTTCTGACAGTGAAAAACTGGTTTTCATTATCCACAATATATTTACTGGTTTGCTCAATCCAAGAATACACATAGAGCAATTTTAGAATTGCTAACCTAAACCCCATTTATTAGCTAGATTACAAAATTGGTGGATCATTCATTTTCCTTTAGTATATTTTCCTTGTATTTATTCAAAATCATGGATTACAAAGTTACACATGCTGACATTTTCTTCTCCATCACCCTTCCATGTGGCTATGCTGCACATTTTAATACATTAGGCTAGTCTGTTACTGCTTGCATTCTCCCGCATCCTGGTTAGCTTTCATTCATTCTTTATTCATTTATCTATCTATTTATTTCTATATTGCATTAAAGAAATTGCACATTTACCAAAAAATCATGCATAAAATTAAAAGATTTCCATATGTCACCATATTTTCAACACTTTGCATTAGTGTGGTACATTTATAGCAATTCATGAAAGAACGTCTTTATAACTGTGTTATTAACTAGACCCCATAGTTTACATTAGAGCTCACTGTGTTGGACAGTCCTATTTTTTGTGTGTTTTATTTTAAATTATTCTAGTGACATACACACAAACTAAAATTGTCCTTTAACCAGGTTAAAATATCTAATTCAGTGGCTCATAATGTTCACCATATTATGCTATTTATTTAATACTATATTTAGTCATTAGTTATGTAATATGCAAATCACTAACATGATATTATAAGTTAGAAGTATACAAAAAGCATCTGCTTAAAGCAGTGTCAAAGATCCTTCATGCCTTTACCTCATTCAATTCTCCTATAATTTCTACCCTCTTTCCACCTACCCTCTTAACGTGACCATTTTCATTATTTTCTGGTTTATCTTTCCTGTGTTTTTCTTGAATAAAGAGCAGATAAATTTGTATTTTCTTATATGTGCTCATTTATCACATAAAGGTAGTTCCTATTGATATTCTTTTGTACAAAATGCTCTTCCTTTTCAAATTACCTCAAAATGAGATGGTCACATGCATCACAGTATAGCAGATTAAAAGTAACATGCAATTTTTAAATACCAAAATTTACTTTAAAGGCTTAAAAGTTAAAAATAAAAAGTAGTCACTACAAATCCCATCAGTTTGTATGGTAGAGAACTAGTCAATTAAATAACCATGGGAAATCACAAGGGTCTACTTTCAAACAGAGGTCATATCTTATAGACAGCATGTAAGGATGATCCTGCTTGAAATTTTATAACTAACATTATATAGAAGTTCTTATAATGTTTAATAACGGATGAAAAGTGCCTCATGTCCCCATTGTTCTGCTCTATTTGCATTAGACTACACAGATCTTGCTAAGTCATTATGCAGTTTGTTTTCTACAGAATTATTAAAGCTTTAAATGTAATCCAGAGTGAAACATGGAAGCTAAGTACACCAAACCTCAGTTTATACCTTAATGCATTTTTGAACCAGCATTTCCATCTCCCAAACGTCTGTTTTAGTATTTTTATTCATAAACACCCAGGCTCTATGCCAATGATTTTCAAGAAAAGAAAAGGAAAGAAGAGAAAATAGTACTGCATTCCTTTCTATAAAATAAACCCCACTGATATGGTAAAATGTCATTCCTAGTCAATTCATTCCTTGGTTTCATGACACTTTGTAAACTCTAACAAATCTCCACACAAAAAAAGAGTATTTTATTTCCAAAAATAACACTCTCTCTAGGGGTCTTACTCATCTTTCACAAGTTTTTTCTCCACATTTTCACCACCAGCACTCCAATTACTAAGAAAATCCACATTATGCACACTACACAGTTAAATCTCAAAATGGATCTATTTTCTCATTGAAGTACTAGGAATGCATTTAGTTTTCCACCTGAAGTGAAAAGGTGTCAAATCAGTTCTTTCTCTCTGATTTCTGCCTTTTACTACAACATTATTACAAATTGCCCCAAGGCATATCTCTTCTTTTAATACCATGGCTCAAATGCAAACTTTCAGCGGTAGTTATTGTTCAATATTACATGACCAAAAATGAATGCCACCTGGTTATTAAACTGTCAGCACATTAAAGCGAAGAAATCATAACAAACCTTATTGTATATAAAGCCATAGCCCCAGTTAATTTTCTTTAGAAGAGGTTGACTAAAGTATGCAGAGCCATACTAAAGGACCAAAAAATACTGAGAGTAGGGATTTCCTGCTTTTAGATATGGTAACAACTGTCATAAACAAACAAACAAAAAGCAGCTATATGGCTGGCTCCACAAAATTAATAGGCATGCTGATTTTCCCTTTTTCTGAACTTTCTTCCTGATATGTCAGTTAGTTAAGGGAATCTTTCTGACTATTAAAATATAGTCCCTTGCAGAGTAACTCTCAAAAAAGGCAATTGCCATGTGATATTTAATTTTCATTTTGAAGGTATCATATGTATCTACTTGTGAAAGCTTTCGATTTATCCTCACTTAAGTTTCAGCCAAATAGGAGCATATTTTTCTTATTTAAGAACTATTATAATGCCGTTGTTAATTTTGTCTGTGAATATATAATCAATACATATCACTTCAATTATATAATAAATTATTTTGTAGATTGTATAGAAGTGTTAGCTTTTAAAATATTTCCATTCAGGGAAGATATTAAAGAAGAATTTGTATTGGTTTCAATGGGATTGTGTTGAGTTAAATTAATAATATCATTCATAGAAACTTTCATTGTAGACAAAACAAAAATAAAAACACTCTAACTTCTAAATTTTTGTAACATCCTAAAACAATGTTTCAAATTATAGTGCTATCCAAACAAAAGGCAGCATGTCATTGGGTGACCTAAATTTAATACCTGTCCTGTTAGAAAATTAATAGGGATTGGTGTAAAACTCTGTATCCATGATTCTTAAGAAAACTATCTTACCAAGTCTTGGAGTTCCTTCCTTTATTTTGGATTTAAAAAGGATAATATAAATTGCGAGCAGATGCTGAAGCAATATATTTCTACTTCAACTCGCTATTTGAGATGAGCACCAAATTTGGGAATTTCAACCTATTCCATGTAATTTGTCATCAATAACCTCAACTAAAATCTACAATCAGTTCTAGTCTTTATTTCTCTTTAACAATATAACTGTTAGATATTAATTGTTCAAAGTTTTCTTCATATGCAATAACTTGATTGATGGTTGATATTCTCCTACCTTGCAATTTTATCTTAATATTGGGACAATACTTTGCAGGTTTCCATTATGCAATTGACTTCCAGGCACAAAACCAGAGTATAGAACATGTCAGTTCATATGTGAAACTATTTTATTTGTTGTCACTCAGTAATAAGTCCATTAAGCTATAGTCTAAAATACAAGTGTTGTAAAATAATTAGAAATATTTAGAAAATATCCTTTTCATATGAAAGATAACTTTACTTTTACTCCATTATTTTGCATATGGGCAAGAAAGAACTTATGATGTGAACACTTTAGAATGGGTATTAAAGACACAAACATTTTGTACTTTCATTATCCTGGTTATATCTCACTTAAAATGAAAATGTCCAATATAGATGAAAAGAGAATATCAGGCAAAATACAGCACAATGCCAAGAGGGAGGTATATATGAAACTGATCTGCTTAGAGCATGTTTCATTGTAATTACTTTCAGGGAATCACCTAGTGTACCTTTGTTAGTAGAAAATATTAGCATTCATCATAACATAATCCTTTACCTCACTGTCACAAGCCTGATACAGGTGGTTTTATATAAATAAAATAGGTGCACAAAAATAAAAGAAAAGGGCAACATAAAAATTTCAAAAAAGTAAAGAACATTATCAAAAGGACATATCAATAAGTGAATGAAAAGATAGGCTACGGACTTAGAGAAAATATTTGCAAAATACATAATCTGACAAAGGACTTGCATCAAATAAATAACTCAAAACAAAATAATAATAAAATTAACTCAATTACAGAATAGTCAAATGATCTTAATAGACATTTTGCCAAAGAACATACACAAATGGAAAATTAGCATATAAAAAGATATTCAACATCACAATTCATAAAGAAGTTGCAAATTAAGACAACAATCAGATGTAACTACATATGCATTAGAATGGCTAAAATTCAAAATACTGAAAACAGCAATTGCAGGTGAGGATGTGGAGGAAGAGGAGCTCTCATTTATTATTGGTGGGAATGTAAAATAGTATACGCACTTTAGATGGCACTGGCAATTTCTTACAAAGCTTAGCGTAGGTTTTTCATACTTTTGGGGATTGAACATCTCACACACAAGAACATATTCAAGCCATATCCTCCAGTTATTCAGGTGTGAATTTCTAAGTAAGACTTTTGAAAATAGTATTAGTTAATATATGGATTTATTTGTGAAACATTCATCAAAGATTTTATTTAGAGGAGGACAAATTGAATCAGGATGGACCTTAATCCATATGACTGGAGTCCTTATAAAAATAATTCAGATTCAGTCAGTAGAAGCTAGATGCCAGTGGAAACCAGAGGAGCAGACACAAGAGACAGAGAAAGAGAGAGACCTCCGTATCATACAGAACTGTGGAAATACTACAAAATGTATCAGAAAACAGGACCTAGTGATACCTTGGTTTTGGACTTCTAGAATTTCAAACTGCCAGACAATAAGTTTTTGTTGTCTGAGCCATACCACCATGTGCTATTTGTTATAGCAGCCCTGGAAAGTGAAGTTATTTGCAATAGAGCAATCACAGTGATAGGTATTTATCTGAAGGAGTTGAAAAAAATGTATCCACTTAAAAATACCAGTGCACAAATGTTTGTAGAAGATTTTCATAATTTCTAAAACCTGGAGGCAACCAAGATGCCTTTCAAAGGGTGAATAAAGAAACAAACTGTGTGGTCGATCCATATAAAGAACATCATTTAGTAATGAAAAGAAATGAGCCAGGCAATGATATGGAGGAGGAACCTTAAATACAGATTGCTAAATGAATAAACCAGTCCGAAAAAAAACTACATACTTTGTGATTCTAATTATTTGACATTCCGCAAAAGACAAAACTATAGCAAAGATTTAAAAGATCAATAATTACCAGAGTTTCAGGAGGAGGGTTGAAAAGGTGGAGCACGGGACATGTTTAGGACAATGGAACTACTCTGAATGAAACTGTCATGGTGGATAAATGACACTATGCATTTGTCAAAGCCTATGCAGCTGTACAACACAAGATGTTGTTTTGTTTATAATAATGTATAGATATTAGTTCATCATCTTCAACAAATAAACATCAGTAATACAAGATGCTAATAATAAGGAAACTATTGTGTGTAGAGTTCCGGAAGCAGGAGTGCGCCTACCAGAGGACACAGCAATGATTCTGAAATCCACCACCTGGCCACTGTTCTAGTTTGCTAACTGCTGGAATGCAATATACCAGAAACAGAATGGCTTTTAAAAGGGGGAATTTAATAAGTTGCTAGTTTATAGTTCTAAGGCCAAGAAAATGTCCCAATTAAAACAAGTCTATAGAAATGTCCAATCAAAGGCATCCAGGGAAAGATACCTTGGTTTAAGAAGGCCGATGAAGTTCAGGATTTCTCTCTCAAGTGAGAAGGCACACAGTGAACACAGTCAGGGCTTCTCTCTCAGCTGGAAGGGCACATGACAAACATGACATCATCTGCTAGCTTTCCCTCCTGGCTTCTGGTTTCATGAAGCTCCCCGGGAAGTGTTTTCCTTCTTTATCTTCAAAGCACAGGCTAGTGGACTCGTTGTTTCATGGTGCTGCAACATCCTCTGCTCTCTCTGAATCTCTTTCATTCTCCAAAATGTTTTGTCTTTTATAGGACTTCAGAAACTAACCAAGACCCACCCAAATGGGTGGAGACATATCGTTACCTAATCCAGTTTATCAACCACTGGAGATGATCCTATCACAAACTCACACATACAGTATTGAATAGGGAATATTCTGCCTTACAAAATGGGATTTTGATTAAAACATGGCTTTTCTAGGTACATACATCCTTTCAAATGAGCACATTCCACGCTCTGGACCCTAAAAATGACATGTTTTTCCCATATACAAAATACATTCATTCCATAACAATATCAGAGAAACTTAAACAATTTCAGTAACAGTACAAACACAATACAAGGTTAAAAGCTGTACAAACTCCTATCAAAATTAGTTACAGGCATGGTCTGTTCTAACACAAAATTCTCCTCTGTCTCTGAATCTTTGAAAACTCATAACAAGTTATTTGCTGCCAACATACCAAGGAGGAACAGTCATGGGATACATATACACATTTCCATAGGGAGGAAGGAACACAGAGGTCACTGGACCCAAACAGTTTCGAAAACCTGCAGGGCAAAGTCTATTAGATTTCAAGGTCTGAGAGTCATTTAAACTCAAGGCTTTTGAAAGCAGCAGTCCCACCCTTTCCAAGGGCCTACATGAGGTCTGCCTCTCTCTGAATGCAACCTTGGGGGACATTGGGAGGACACCCTTTTGTCGTCTCCACCCTCTGCAAGCATTGGGGCTGCACCCGGGCTTTCTGCCATCTCCGGGGCACATGCTCAACCCCTCAGTGTGGTGGCAGCCAGGCTCCCCCCAAACTCCGAGGAATGTGCTTCACCCAGTCCAAGGGCTGGGCATGACTCTTCCACTGCAATGAGGTGGAAGGCCCATCCTCTGCCTTTGGGGCGAACTCACTCTCTCTAAGGGCTTGGGTGGGTCCACTCTCCTGGCCCGAGGCTTCTTGACTTCAGACCTCAGCCTCCATGGTTTTGCCTCTGAAGTTATTTTTCCTCCAATGTGTCCCTTCTCTGAACTAGCAGTTCAGAAATGGCAGTAGACTGGCAGTGGCTCTCTTTATGCAGGTCCCACAGCACTCTCGTCGGCTTTCTATGCAGTAGCCTTGGATCATGCCCATCAGACACAAGGAGTTTCCACAAGTCCTTCCTGGATAACTGCATGTCCAATCCTGGCTTTCTCTGATATGGCTGACTGGTTTCATATTTGGCCAAGGCCTCATGTGGGGCACTATTCTCTGGGGTGTCCCTTCCTGGAGGCCCAGAATTTTCCAGAACTTCAATTTCTGGTTTCTTTGTACCCAAGAGTTCAATTTTCAGCTTATCTTTTTCCTGTCACATTTAACTATAAGCTGAGAGGAGAAAACTAGAGCCTGGTCAGAGGTATCTTTAGAGTCCACATTTTTACCAAGATTCTCTTCAAAACATTCTAGGCCTTCTCTATCAAGTTTCTCACAGTTCTTCCAGAATCTTCCCCTTATCCATTTAAAAAACTGTTTCAACATGTTTGGTATTTGCAAACCACAGCTACACCCCACTTCTGGTACCAAAATCTGTTCTAGTTTGTCAGCTGCCAGAATGCAGTATACCAGAAACAGAATGGCTTTTAAAAAGGGGAATTTAATAAGTTGCTAGTTTACAGTTCTAAGGCTGAGAAAATGTCCCAGTTAAAACAAGTTTATAAAAATGTCCAATCAAAGGCATTCAGAGAAAGAAACCTTGATTCAAGTAGGCCAATGAAGTTCAGGGTTTCTTTTTCATCTGGAAGGGCACACAGTGAGCACAGAGTCATCTGCTAGCTTTTTCTCTTGGCTTCCAGTTTCATGAAGCTCCCCCAGGAGGCATGTTCCTGCATCTCCAAACGTTGCTGGCTGGTAGACTCTGCTTCTCATGGCTATGTCATTCCACTCTACTCTCTTTGAATCTCCTACAATCTCCAAAATGTTTCCTCTTTTATAGGACTCCAGAAACTTCTCAAGGCATGTCGTCACCCAATCCAGCTTAACAACCACTCTTGATTGGCTTACATGTCCAGGGAGATGATCTAATTACAGATTCAAACATATGGTATTGAATAGGGATTATTCTGTCTTTATGAAGTGGAATTTAGATTAAAACATGTCTTTTCTAGGGGATGTACATCCTTTCAAACCAGTACAGCCACTTTGGGCTTCTCATGCCAGTGAATCAGCAGGCATGAAGGGGAATTAATGTTCTCTCTGAGGTGATTG
This sequence comes from Tamandua tetradactyla, assembly GCF_023851605.1. Taxonomy (NCBI): domain Eukaryota; kingdom Metazoa; phylum Chordata; class Mammalia; order Pilosa; family Myrmecophagidae; genus Tamandua; species Tamandua tetradactyla. Next base: position 31,638,656 of record NC_135348.1, on the reverse strand, counting down.
ATCCCGACAATCAAGGGGAAAGAGGACTACAACTACACAATGGAGGTAAAGAAGAATTTCTCTGGAATACAGGAGATCCTCTACGGTGTCTCATAGTACTACCATGCCCTGTGGTTAAACTCAATGGAAAACTACAGCAACCCAGTCCAGGCAAAGCTACTAATTGCCCAGAAACCTGATAAATGAAGGTTTGGGTCACCTTACTGGCAAAGAACCATGTCCAGCTAAAGGGCTTGCTGAGGGCAAAGGGAATATGGAAAGGGTAGTAGAAGAAGATAGTGACAAATATGAACCACAACCACTGACTGGTTACAGAAATGAAGAGTGTGATTTTATGAACATTTCCTCCCTATTTTTCATGAGTATGTTTGCATTTGTACATAAGCAACTATCTTGTTTCCCTCTTATCATATGACATAGTTGTATTGTTCATGCCATAGTATTTAAGTCACAGGATGTGAAGTTTAAGCATGAATGTTGCCTAAGGACTTGCACCGTATTCTGGAGAGATATGGTGTGTTTCCAGTATTGTGAAAGGTGAGTATTGTTAGGCAAAACATATGTCTGTTATTGTGTTCTATTTGGAAATTAAGCATGTTTCAAGGTAGAGTGTATAGCTGCCAAGTTGACAAGGGATGAAATGTGATGGTTAGGTTCTGCTGTCAACATGGCCAAAGGATTATGCCCAGTTGTCTGATCAGGCAAGTACTGGCCTGACCGTTACTGCAAAGATATATTGTGGCTGGTTGATAGACCAGAAGTCTGGGGTATTAAATCATCAGTCAGCTGATTGCTTCTATGGCTGATTACATCTGTGATCTACTTAACCGTGTCTCCCACAATTGGATAGTCTGATCAGTAGAAGACTTTTAAGGACGAAAAGAGACTCTTTCAATGCTTCTTAATTCAGCGAGACTCTCCTGTGGAGTTCGTCCAGACCCCTCATCAGAGCTGTCAGCTTCACAGCCTGCTCTGCAGATTTTGGACTCTTCCATTCCCACAACTGGATGAGAGACCTTTATTAATGTCATAGTTACGGATATCTCCTGTTGGTTCTGTTCAGAACCCTGGCATAAGTTTTAGTTCTTTATCTCCATGTTCAGCTGGGGATAAGGTATACAGTTTTTCTCTTTTTGTACAGATACTCAGAAATTTATTTGGGCAATAAAATTTCATTTAAGGAAATGCCACTAATTTATATTTTTATAGAAGCATTATGCAGATAGGTACTTTGTGTACTATATGTCAATAGTTACTGGTGGATAAATTGTTCTAAGGTTAATTAGATATAGGAAACTGAGTTCAAAAAAGCAAATCTATTTCATTCACAACTGTGCAGAATTTTAAGTAAGCCAATCTGAGCAGGGAAAATAATGCAGTGGGAGGAAAAATTAGGAACAATTAGTGAGAAATCACATATAAATTGAAGTTTGTAATCATCTGTCCAGGTTTTGAAATTCCACATCTGCTATGTCCTGTGTTATCATATATAAAAGTAATCTGTTTAAACTTGTTAATACATTAATAGAATTTAGCAATTATACACACCCATCCTTCAGAAATATTATGAAATTTAGCAGTATGTTAATAAGAATGCTGAATATAATGTACATCAAATCTTAATATTGACTAAATTTTTACATATTTAATTTCACTTAATAGTAGCAAAAACCCCATGAGGTAGGTATTATTTTCTACTGTTTTAGAATTCTCATAACAAATATATATTTTTTCTTTTCCTGTTTTTCCCATTGGTGTGTTCTAGTGGCTAAATAAGTGCAAAATGAATCATAACTCAGTAATTTTTAAATGAATAAATAAAATAAGAAAACATGATAAAAATCTATGCAGTTTGAATTCCAAATCTGTAAACTTAACCATAATACATTGTGGATTTCAAAGAAAAGTAAATTTGTTTTCTTTGTTTTAATTTGTTTTATTTTTCTACAGTCTTTGAAATCAGAAACTTTACCCATCTAAACTAATGTGAGTGCTATATTTTTCCTGCTTCTTTGAAATTCTGATATTTATTTAATAAGCAAGCATTTATTAAGTAATGACTATGTTTGAGATACTTAACTTAAAACTAAAAGGTTAAAAAAGGAAAAAGGCAAACCTTCTACTCTCAGTCCCATTATTATAGAACCAACCATGTATATAAACAAGTATTTATAAAACATATTGAAGGTGCTCAAGTATTTAGTAAATACTTATTGAGAATCCACCATGTGCCATGCACTCCACTATGAGCTTATGAGACAATGGGGAAGAACAATTGCAAATGGGCATGTGCTTTGTGCAAACTGAGAAGGGAGTTTTACAAAAGGAAAGCAGGTAATTAAAAGACCACAAGCAGGTGATTAGAAAAAAAAAACCCAGGTTCGCCATTTCAGAAAACATTTGTTACTGAATATGCAGAGCATTGCAAGTAAACATGAAATTGCTTGTGTCTACATTTATTGCATTGCATTTCAAGGCATGGCATTTCATGGGACCTCAAAAATATTATTTGAAGAAGTGAGTGAATGATGCTATGGAGAATTCTTTTAAATGACTAGAAATAGAAGAGATTTGGTTTGGGAACAAAGTTTTATTGTTTACACTGGATTTTCTTTAATTGGGAAAAATGTTCTCATATGCTTCTAAATGCAGTCTCTCCTATTTGTCTGTGAGGATCAGAATAGATTATGGTCAGAAAAATAAATTCATAGCTGACCAAATTCAATATAAAGCTCATGTAAGGCATACACATTTATTTCTGTGTAAGAAAAAATGGGTAAAGGACTAGCTAGTTGTAATAAAATTTGAGTTAGTAGAAAGATTTTCTACCAAACAGACGTTGTTTATTTAGAAAAATGTCACTGTACACTTAGAAACATCTGTCTAATGAGCCATTTGAAAAAATAAGCGTGAGTTAAAGAAAAGGCACATTGGTAAAGTATATTTCGATCCACCAGGCAAAAATTGATGAATCAAACTAGACATCAAGGGTAAAAGTAGACTCCCTAGATTGGCAGATTGCCATAACTGACTTTCTTAATTTCTCCACTGCAATTGTCATTTTATAGCCAAGTCTAATATATAATGGTGCCGAATTTTTCACAGAAAATATTCTGCAGTCAAAATAAGCTTACAATTTCAACATGCTGCAGAAATTTAAATATCAAGGTAAATTATTTCACAGTCTTTCCAGAGCCTAAGTAAAGTGGGGTGTGCTCCTCTGAGGAAACAACTACCTAACACCAAAGGGCTTCCTCGAGTCACATTGATTGCCCTTAGTTTACCATGACATTGTCTTTTCCTCAAACCTGCAAGGCAGGAAACTAATTTTGTCAACATCTAAAACCTGACTCTGTGTCTCAGAAGAGCATTCATCTTAACTAAGTTTGTAAAACGAATGTATACAACTAAACTCACCATTTACTTATTTATACCTGGGAATTTGGGGCATAAATTTGAGACTAAAAAAGTCATATAAACTATGTCGAAGTAAAATAAATGGTGGTAGAATTAATTGAATATTTGTGGTAGATAGCAATGATAACCTCAGTTGTTTAACCCTTCTTTTAGCTGTAGCTTTTGTTATGTATTTATGTGATTTCTTTAAAGTTTATCCTGTGTTATCCCCTGGCTTCCCATTTTGTACTACTTGTGCAATAAAAATAAAATTCATATCACTTAACAATCAAGGTATAGAAAATGCTGAGACACTCAAATTCCATCCTAAGTCAATCAAAAGTATGATTTATGGGATCTTGAAAGCGATTTAAATATATCACTTACATACTTTCCATTCCTACTAATAACTGCACCTGTTTCTCATAAGCTTGTTAGCATCATAGACGTGGATCTGATTACAATAATATTACATGATGAAATCACCCAATATGAGAGGAACATTGAACATTAAACCAGATGAACACCCATGAAACTATTAGAATATCTATCTAAATATGAAATTATTATATAATATGTATGTATAACTATTATTATGAATATTACATCCATAGTATTAAAAATCAATAATAGAATCCTTCTATATAACTATCAAGCCATCCTTTTGATAGGATGCAGGCATTTAGAAAATGAGGGAGTCTTTCAATTGGAAACTTGATGATGTTCTTCTCTCTTTGATCTGCCATTCAAAGTTGACTTATTTTCAAACTACAATACCATCTGTCTCACAGATTGAAACATTTTAGCATTTTGGCAGATAGGACAGTCTTAAGGGAGGCTCAATCACTTTTGTCCATAATTACATTTTTTAAAATGACTTGATCTCTTGTGACATAATGAGGCTTTTAAGAATATAGTGTTTTAGTTAGCTGAATCTTGCCGAGTTTAAGGTTATTTAATCAGAGTTCTTTAAAGTATACATTCGTTCATTTCATTTTTCCAAAACTTCACATATATGATTATTAAAGGGTTCAATTATTCTGAATGTGAAGATTTACTCAAGGTCATACTCAAATATCTTCCATCTGTCTTACCACAAATGACATCTTTCTGCAATAAAAAGGCTTTTACAGTCTTGATTTATAGACCTCAAATGCGCTTAACTTACATAGGAGTAAAATATGGTCCAGTAAACATATTTGAACATTACCAATATGATATGATGGCTTGGGATAAAGTTCGCTCTGCACATAGGTGGGATATTTGTTGGCATAAGCATGGCTACCTATAAAAATATATAGGAGTCTCAACTTAGTAGCTTGTTATCCTTGTTGCTACGCCAGCAATTGAGATGTGTTTTTGTCTTTGTTTAGTAATAGGGATGGTTTTTGTAAACCTGAGGGAGAATGAGATGTACACTTAATGCTGATTCTACCTGTCCAATAACAATTGTAAATTGAAGTAGAGCGAGCATATAACTGTTGCATCCACTAAAAAGAAAGTTCTGGAGAAATGTCCCACTGAGTAACAATCTGTTGTGAACTGTGTTGTGATGGTTGAAAATAGAGCTTGTGACTAAAGTCTCCCAGGAAAAGTCAACACATGGAGAAATCAAAATGATGGGACACTTTGTTTCACATACAAAAGGAGGTTTATAGTGAAAGGATCCAAACAGTTCAGCAATGCACACATGACAATATAGCCCAACCTTTAAAATACACTAGAAAGTTGTTTCCGTGACAAATAAAAGGCACCCACCCAGTATGGATGCAACTGCTACATCTAGTAATAAAAAATTTCTGATATACTGGCAATGCGATCATCAAGATAACTGTAAAATAGTTTCTACATGCCCCAAGCTGGCAACTCTTTGGAAAAAAGTGATGTGTGACAAAGCTTGCTTCCGTATTCACTATATAATGATAGCATCTTTATGCATTCATTTTAAAAAAAGAAAATGAAGATGCAACCTATCAGTTTATAATAATGAATATGCATTCAATTTCCTTTAGTACTGAGTTGATTTCTTCTGTGAAAAAATATTTGCTTATAGTGTACTGGAATTGGGTAGTTAAGGGTCAGAAGAGAATATTTACCTAATGAAATGAAATTTCAGTAGACTAAAGGAAGAACCACAAAGATAAGTAATGATGGCTTTTATGTTATTATTTTGTGAAAGGACACAGAGAAAAAGCTGTTCTCAATCTTTACTTCTTTCCCTCTTTCTCTTTTTCTCTGTGTGCTTGGGTACTGCATGTATGTTTCCAACTCCTTAAGCTTATTTAAAAAAAAATAAAAGGAATCACATTTAAATGTATAAGTAAAAGGACTCGTTAACTAAATTATAAGGAAGACATTCTTGGCAGTAATGGTTAAAATTTATTAAAATAGATGACATTTTAAGATTGTGTCATTTCTTCTCTTCAGAGAAACAGAAATAATGACAGAAATTCTTATTTTACCTGAATGATGCATATATAAAAATGACAGAAAACTGAATAATAAACTGGAAATTATCTTGAGGTCCTTTCATCCCCTTGATTTTCGAAATTGTTGGCATTAGTGGTAAAATATGGCACGATTATGTAAATTTGCCGCCGTCCAGCCGCAGCAGAGGGAACGGGCTTGAAGGTGTGGAGGGTCGTCGGCGCGAGAAGAACACCAAGAGACAGCTTAGAGAATTTTCCTCTGAGAAGAGTTGCTTAGATTTATTTTTGCTTAACTGATTTTATACCCTTATTTTTGGCAAGGAAACAGGTATCACAGAATCATGGTTGTGTCATGGCTTACGTTTTAGGTAAAGTTACAGGTTCAGGGAAGCAAAGCGAAAGTACACGTTTTGATTTTTTTAGGAACACTTACACAAGATTTTAATAGCAGCAGGATATTGGCTTAAACCCCAGACATTGTGTTTGCAGTTTTCTGAGTTTAGACTTTCTTTTCCTATTATTCTACAGGTGAGGCAATATGTCAAGACTTATTTTAGTCTGGTTAAAGGTTAGCTTGTTTTGATTAAAAGGTTACATTGTTTACTTAGATTTTTTATTGTTTTATAGCAATGGACCGGTGCCGTGGTGGGGAGTAAATTTCTAGGATGGCTCAATGCAGGGTTTTTTAATTGTAAGTGTTTACTTTCTATGGGGTACTTTTCTGTGACTTGTTCTAAAAGCACTTTTGCTTGCTGTATTTGCAGCATGACTTGCTTAATGGGGGCGTCCCAACTTAATTTTTTCTAAACAGTCATTAACAAGGTTTTGCAATTTGTACAATTTGTATCATTTTTTCCAATTCTTTTGCTTTCTGATTCGTTTTGATATAATGCTTGGAGCACAACCAGAACAAGAAACACACAATTAGTGTCGTTAATCCCAGTATTTTTCTATTACACCATTTTATGCCTTGTCCTCTTTTGGGGCGTTGAAGGCCTTGCCACCACCCTTCCTTCCAGGGAACCGTGTCAAACCAGGGAGGAAAAAGAGGACGCGGCATAAATTGGATAATTCCATTAAATAGCTAGGCATGGGGGGCCACGGTGGCTCAGCAGGCAGAGTTCTCGCCTGCCATGCCAGAGACCCGGGTTCGATTCCTGGTGCCTGCCCATGAGGAAAAAAAAACAAAGAAATAAAGAATAGCTAGGCATATTTGATGTGGATAAGAAAAGTGAAACTTTTCATTTCTGCTTATAAATGTTTTTGACTCTCTGAAATTTGAGATAATATTTTATTAGTAAAGGTAATCATAACTGTACACAAATAAGATCTGTAAAATAAGAACTCTGTGTAAATTAATCTGATCTTAATACTAGTATGGATGTGTAATACTAGAAAGGACAACCTATAGATGAGATCTTGTACCTTCCATAGCAACTATATAACAATTTCACATTCCAAGGTATTTTAACACTTGCTTATGTTGCATTTTAGTATATATATTGTGTGCCCAGTTCTTTGTTGTAGTTTGCAGTTACTGTATGTACCTGTTAGATATATCAAAGCCATTCACGAAATAACTTCAAATAAGTGAAATATTGCAACAGCTAAAACAAACTTTATGGGTCTTTATTCAATAACGAATGGCAATGCAAGCCAAGTTTGGACAAAGAAAGCATACTTATTAATCAAACCTGCGATTGGCATGTAAAGCTTTATAAATAAAAGAATATACAGATTAGTGTCTCTCTAGTATAGCTTTTGTCAACTCAAATAAATAAAGAGATCATCAAGAAGCCAAAGGTGTTAAAGCAATAATAACCGGAAGCATTCAGTCAAACTTGCTCTTGAAATAGAAAGAACACAGGAAGACCTACAAGTCTTGGACAGTTAGTTCCTCTTACCAGACTGCATTTGCTTTTATCTCCTACTTTCTTTATCAGCAAATACAAGTTGTACTGCCTATACTACACGCAGAAGGAAGAAAGTGCATTATTGTATGAAGCATCTAACTAACTTCTGGAACTCTACAATATAGAATCAGTAACAACGAAATGTAAACAAATTCAGTGTTCTATAGTACTGTATGTAACTTTAAAGATGACAGTCAGAAAAGAAAACTCAAAAATTAGTTTTCTAAATAATATAACAATATTGCATGTCCTAGTATTTTATTATGTGGTAAGATACCTTTTGTGAAAATTTGCTTATTAACCTTTGTAGTTTATCTGTAGATTCTATATTTAAAATCATGTGACTGAAAATACTGATTTTATTTCTCTTTTTCCATGTTTAAAATTTCTACTACTATTAATTTTAAATGTATTTTACTTAACAATAATATAACTATATTTACTTATTATTTTACCTTATTTAATAGGCTATTAAAATAAGCTGCATAAAAGTGGTGATGGTAGGCTCCTTTCAGTGAAAAATAGTCCAATATTTCACCATCGACTAGGGGCATCATCTATACATTTTTCTTTTTAGATATTGCCTATCAATAAAATATATTCCCATTTAGTTTCCAATTTGACAAATGCATTTTTAAACATAAAATAAAGCTGAATTGTTTTCAGTACTTTTTTTCTCCTATGTTAAGACAAACAAATATTTTTATTTCTTTCTTCTTTAAAGTGGAAAATTACATTATTGAGCTAATTTTGCATTATTGTAATAAGCATATTTGTATATATGTGTGCATAAATTCATGCATTGTGCTTGACTGGTTTACAAGTATTTAAATTAGAATTTCTGCATCTGTGTTCATAAGTGACATTGTCCTGTAAACTTCATTCCTTATAATATCCTCATTAAGCTTTGGCGTTAAGATTATCCTAACTATACAATGTTTTGAGAAATGTTTACTTTTTTGGTAATTATCTGGAAATATTTGTATAACTTGATTTCTTGTTGCAGTTCTTATTGTTTCACCTGTCACTGTGTATCGTTCATTTAAAGGAAATGGATTTTTGTGGTTTTCTTCTGATTGCTTTTAAGACATTGTTTTTGATTTTCAACAATAATATCAGATGCATCCACAGGTATTTTTTTATTGTTTTTGTTTGATGTTTATTAGATTTCTTGAGTCTGTTACTTTTGCCTTTCATTAGATTTAGGAAAAGCATTAGCCATTAACCCATCAAATACCACTTCTCTCCTGTGTTCTGGTACTCCCTTCTGTAAAGGTTTTTACCTTATCTCATATATCTTTTCATTTGTTTCTGCTATGTTATACCTTTATGTCTCTCCATGCTCCCATTTGACCATTTTCTTCAGACCTCCTTGTCTAATCAATCTTCGTTTACCATTTCTACTTTACTGTTAAAAATGTTATCGATTTCAATATTTAGGCTATTGCGCTTCTGTGTACTGGAACTTCCCTGTACTAGAATTTTCATGTAATTTTTTAAAGGTTTTAGTTATTGGAAATTTTCCCCATCTAGATTTTTATTCCATTGATTATTAACCATTATTATTTTAATGTTCATGATTGATTAGTCCCTTATCTGGCTCCACTCTAAATCTGTTTCCTCTCTTGTGGGATCTTGTTATTATTTTTTATCAGGTCTTGGCTTCTTCTATGCCTGGTTATTTTTATTAATTTCTGGAAGTTGTTTATAAGATAATTTAAGGTTTAGATAATGTTAACTTTCCTCCTAAAGTTCTAAACTAAGAATAATGAATCATACTGATAGAATAGCATGTTTTCTTCAAATTCAGATGGCCTGAGGAACAAGTATGAACTCAGTAGGTAAAGTTTGGGTTACTTAAATCAGAGGTGGCAGAGCACTCAAACTCCAGTTCAACATTTTTAGAATGAAAAATGGTGTGTTTATAGAAAAAAGAGAATACAATCCTTACATATTCATTAAAACTGCCTTTGACCTATAACCCCCTGAATAAGTGATAAATATCAAGTGTAAGTAATGTTACGAAAATACCAACACTTATATAAAACCAACCCTGTATAAAATTTAAGAGAAATCTATGGTAACATTTGAATTGACAGTGGTTACTAAAATTCTTATTTTAACCTATAACTATGCTTACATTTGCTTTTCTTTTTACCATTTTAATTCACAGAAACTAGCTCTTAAATGTATCTTAATTAAAGCCAATTGTGGGTTTCCAAAGAAAAAAGAAAATAGGTACAAAGGATCAGAATCTTCTCTTGAGACCAGAAATTCCCTAAGCTCTTCCTATTGCCCTCCTTTCTATTGTCAGATCACAAATAAATTGACAGATAATGTCAGTCATTTCGTTACATTTTATAAATAAATAACAGGTGAATTAACAAATGTATTTTTATGTAGATTAAAGTCTACTTAGTAGAAACCTACTGCATGAATTATATAAAGTAGCTGTAATTAATATCTATAACTTAAAACTAATACATTACTAAGAAAAAAGTAGCAGTAAATCATTAACAATATCACAGACTCTGGTGCACCCATTCAAATGTAAGTAATTGTAATTTACGCAATTCTATCGTGTCAACACACGATCGACATTTGCTTTATTTGGACATTTCCAGTACTGTATTTTTACTTTTCAGCTATAATTATGATACTATTAGTTCACTGTCTAGTTACACCAATGATGACATTAAAATGTTTTGATCTTTAATTAAAATAGATAAACTTATAGATCTTGTGAAACTTCAAATATATAGACAATCTGAGAAAAACATGTAATTTGCCTTTTTCACAAAATCCTCCCAAGTACTCATAATCCTACAGTATTATGAGTGACATCTGCCCATCACCCAGGTGGGGAGATGCTTATGGTTTTAATAATTATCATATCCATTTCTAGACTTTTTCCTGTCAATGTTAATCATGTATCCAAAAATATTTGGTTCTCAGGGAATTTCATTTCATTGAATTCATATATTCATATATTATCCTATTTTGGGCTTATTTTTATTTTATTATATGTCCTATCAATCTTGATGTTTCCAACTTAAGCATCAGAAAAAGCTGAAACACTTTATTTTCCTGGCCCTTACTTTTCATCAACAAATATACAGAGGGCCTACTATGTGCCAAAACTCTTATAGGCATGTGGGAAATATCAACCAATAAAGGATCAAATGTACTTACCTTCAAACAGTTTCATAATTTTGAGGGAGAGATAGATACTCCTACACGCACACACTCACATATATATATATGTGAGTGTATATATATATACATTTACATGATATATAAATGTGTGTTTGTGTGATAGTGAAATGAGAAACAAAGCAGAAAGTGAGGTAAGAAGCACTGGAAGAGGAACTATGGCAGAAGATATAGTATTCAATTTAAAATATGGTCACTCAGAAAGGCATCATTTAAAATGTGAAATTTGAGTATAAACCTAAAAGAAGTGAAGAAATGAGTCATATATCTGCTGGAAGTGGAAAAAGATTACAGATAATTACAACCATGCAAAATCCTGAGGCACCAATATGCCAGGCAAGTTTGATGTAGAGCCAGGTTTCCAGTTTAGCTCAGGCAGAGAAGTGTGAAGAACAGCACACGATGTAATGAGGCGCTATAAGAATTTTTTGAGTAGAGGCCTGAATAATTTGGTTAAAGTTTTAACAGGATTATTCTAGCTGCTCTGGGAGAATAGATTTTATGTAAGTTAAAGAAGATGGAAGAAAACAGGTGATGTTTCAATGTTACAATCTGGAGATAATGGTGGTTTGAATGTGGAAATACTGGAACTGGTGAGAGGTGGTCAGTTAAGGATATAATTTTCAGATTGATAGGCAATTTATTTGGGGATTGGATTGGATTCTGAGAGAAAAAGAGGGCTTGAAAATGACACAAAGATTTGGGGGCTCAAGAATCGAGTGAAGAATGTTGCAGAAGCAGATTTGTAGGGTGAGCAAATGTGGAAAAACAGGAGCTCAGATTTAGACGTCTTACATTTGAGTAGTTTACTAAGCATCTAAATAGAAATAGCAGAGATATGTACTTGTTACAGGCATAAATTTAGAAGTTTGAGCATGGTGATATTTACAACTATTTGGACAATCGGATAAGATCTCTGATGAAATAAAGACAGGTAGAGAGAAGAAGTGGTTGTGGGAATATTAGTTGCAAATATGCCTCCAGTTCTTTACAATTCTGTGCAACCATGCCTTTTCTAATGCAAATTCACAGTTTCTTTTATTAAGAGGTGTTTACCGAAACTCTTGGGATCTTGGCCAAACGCCAGACAATCTTTGGCCAGCATAATTTAATGGAAGTGTTGAGTTGGTCCTCTAGATACCTTGTTGTGATTCAGATGTCTCTTTTGGAAGTCTGTTGTGAAAACAAGGCCAGGCTAGCCCTCTTGCTGCTGAGAAGCACATGACTAAGGCCACCTTGATTGCCTAGGCCACCTCATCTGCCGACCCCAGAAACGCAAGTGATGCCGTACTGACCAATCTCCCGTCAAACCACACAGCCACTCAACAGACATATGAATGGACAGTTGAAATAAGTCAAACCTGCCAGTTCACCAGAACCACCAAACAACCAATTGACTCTTGAGCAATAATAAATATTTATTGTTTTAAGCCACTGAGTTTTGGGTTAGCTTCTTACTCTAAAATAATTTCCTGTTACCAGATAATCAAAGAACAAATATTGAGGACGTTCCAGTCAGTAAGGGCTTAAGGAGATGAAGATAACAAAAGAAAACTGAGAAGCAGCAATCAGTAGGGATGGAGGAAATTCAGAAATCCATAGTGTCTTTTTAACTGAGGGAAGAAAGTGTTGTAAAAGAAACATTTATCAACTAAGTCAAGTAAAATGAGGGATAGAAGATGATCAGTGGTTTTAGTAATGTAGATATTATTGTCGATCTAATTTCAATGATCTTTCCCTAACCAGAATGAGAAAAAGATGAACTTGGTAAAAGACATTAGTGACTACCACATGAATTTAATTATACATTATCAAATTTTGAAATTCCTGTTAGTCTCAGTTTGGCTGAATATGTGTTTCTTCTAAGATAACAAGAATGTGTAACCCAATTAAAGCTATGAAACAGAAACATCTGATTAAATCTTTAAATCATTGATAAAGGCTTTGCTTTATACATAAATAAAACAATGAATATTCACTTATCCTGCGATATAAACCATCACCTACATGATTTCCATTGTAGATTTCCTTCATCAGGTCAAATGACAGGTCCGTGTAGCATCACACATCAGCATATTGACAAGATTTCAAGGGAAAATGCTGGAAGAATTATTTAACAGAGCATTTTTAAAAGCATAAAAATGCCCCTTTGTTTTATTTTGACCAATTAGTTACATTGAAGTTGGTATGGAAAGTAGTTTTTTAGACCACTATAGATAGATTTTGTACTAAAAGTTGGTAATAAATCGGATTTCTCTTCATCTACTAAATAATAGACCTTGGATTTTTCTGAGAGTAAAACTGATGGGTTATTTAGGCAGATATCTTCGTGAGTTTTGCTGAAATGCACACAGATTAAGAAAGAGGATTGTCCATAGTGGATGCCTGACGCTATTGCTTTGCTGCCCACAAGGCAATGTTTCTCTCCTCTGCTCCCCGTGGCACTCTACAAAGATCCAGTGAGCCTCTCTCAGTATAAACATGAGTTGGAAGGCAGACTACTGAGTAGGTTACTCAGTAACCTTTGCACATCCATGCCCAACAGTGGTCAGAAAGAAATAATTCAAAGTGATTAAAAGTAGCTCTGTCTGTGTGGAGGAGAAGAATCATCCTAATTGTGCCCTAGGGAAGAACCACTTTAGAGGGATTCCTGTGATGACTTTGAAGTAAAAGTAACTACTTTGACCCTCTCGCCAGGTTTCACTAAGTAGAAATGTATAAATTTCCTTGGACTCAAGGGAGAGAATAAGCTGAATACCTACTATAAGAATTGATTTCTTAATCTCAAGAGGCAAACCCCTGCAGAACCTTTTGCAAAACAAACCATGTGATTTCAACTGAGTGACTCCATTGCATTAAAACTAAATTAGGACAATGTCGATAAACCTCAAGAAATGAATGTCCTTTGAAAGAAAGCAAGTTTAACTTATAATTTTGCTTAAAGATTTTTTGCTAAAAATAATCAAATAGAATGTTTTCATTTAATTTTAAAGTAACCTGAGATAAATTTGATAAATGGCTAGTCGTGATTATATGTTTGGAAAGCATACGATAGTATTTAGTTTCTCAAAGCTGTAGGAAAAAAGTAGTTTGTCATTCTGCTCTATTCTGGATAGAGAGTGTAACTCCTGTATTTAAATTACTGCCAACCAATAAGTTAAGCACTAGGGAGACACAGTCATGCAAACAGATCTGTTGGTATGAATTTCCTTTATTAGTGGTAGTTTCCATTCTGACAGACCTAGAACTCATACATTTAAAAATAAGTGCTTACTTAAATGCTGTTTTGTTCCAAATGCAAGATATTTCAGAAATTATATATATCAACAGGGAATATTCCAGCTATTTAACTATAAACAGCTACACAGTTAAGACTGGTATAATTCAGAAAAATTTTTTGTATAAAGACCTTGATTCAACAATATTTAAATGAAATGTTCCTTATTCTGTTTTTTTGAAAAATGTATAACAAACATGCTAATTGTACTGATAGGCTAACACCATTGCTGATTTTAAAAAAATAAATTAAATTATAGTTGGAAGTTTACTTAGAGTGTTGTTAACCATCTTGTGTTTAAAAAGTAATATTTAATTTAATTTCTGCAAATTTGTTTTCCTTCATGGTTTAGAAAGTATTAGCGTCTTAAAATAGAACTTGTTTCTAGTTCAATCTTCAAGACATAAGGCATTATTGCTAAGTATTACAAATATGCAGTTTTATGGAAAATACTGGTAGGCATAATTTTAAGATAATATAAATGGTTTATTTCTTCTTCTGTTAAATGTTTATAGACAAATGAGATGTACGCACGGAGAAGATTGAAATGAGTTACAGTTGCGTGTGTATGTAACTGGATATTCAAATGAGCATTTCAGATATGATAGTTTCCATCAAAAATCACCTGTTTCACTATCATCATGTTTTTGTTTGTTTGTCTGTTTGTTTCTTTTACTAGTTTTCTAGGAAAGAATTACTAAAAAAGCAAACCAAAAAACCACCCTGTACTATTGCGGAATTATAAAACGCAATAAAAGAATGACATTTGTTTGCAGTTTGCATTCTCCGTTGTCTACACAAGGTCCCTTATTTATGTTGTTTATTTATTTCCCAACAAGAGCTAATGGGAGAATGCTGAGTGGAATGGAATATGTTACATTTTTTTCTTCTTCATATTCTTACTAGTTGTTGACTGCTATTGGAAAACGACCATATGGTGTAAAATAAAGATTTCATTTCGGCATGCTGCAATATGTTCTATTAAATCTGTAAAGAAAAGAAAGTTGGATAGAAAGGTCATAAAATGTCTGGAATGTACCATACTGAGAAAGAAGTTGTTACTAAGTCATCTCATGAATATAATAATATACATTTCAATATGTGCACTAAATGAAATAGATTTGAAATATTTTTAAAAGATGCCTTCTTTATGCATAAATGTATTATAATGAAGCAAGCTGTATGGAAGAGTGGATATTTGAGCCTCAAAAGAAACATACTTAAGAGCTTGGGTCCATTCATGCATTCAGCAAAGTGTATTGATTACCTACAATAGAGTAAACACCAGGCAGAAAGATGTACATATTCAGACTCTGTTCTCCAGAGGCTTATAATCTACTAATGGAGGTTATAGACACATAATCAAATAACCATAAGTATGCAGTTGTCTCTGTTTTTAGTACAACTCCGAAAGTGATATTCTGTGGACTCAGAGGAGAAAGCACTTAACTCTGCATAACAACTCGGGAATGACTTCCCAGAGGAACTACCATTTCAGCTAAAAGTTTTGTTACCATTATTCAAATCACCAAAATCCCAAATCTATATTTCTATAAATTTAGAGGAAAAACACACAAAAAATAAATAATGGCTTTACGACTTCTAACCTTGTGGCCTCACAATCTATTTTCTACAGAGCAGTCAGATCAAAACATAGATAAAAATAATCTATTTTTTTGCTTTAAAATTTTCAGTCACTAGCCATGAGCTCATGGTCAATAATGCTAAATATGCCTGAGTTCTTGATTGTTCTGTACATATCTCATCACCTTTCCCTTCACATTCTCTACTCAAGACATATTGTCACTGCTACCCTTATTTCATCTTCCTGGAAGGCACTTCATCAAGACATCCACAAACTTTATTCTCTCTCTGCATTTCAGAATCTGCTTAAATGCCATATCATGAGAAAGTACTTCCCTGATTACCCTGTGAAAAATAGCTTCACCTAGACTAATTTATTATGTATTCCCTTGACCCTCCTCCATATAGTCTCCATAACAATTATCTCTACTTAAAATTGTATTAAAAGTAATTGATCATTTCCCCCAGACCCCATTAGGCCAAGTGATGTTTCTGTCTTATTTATCACCCACCCTCAGAACCTGAAACAATAACTTGTATATATCAGGCACATAATAAAATATGTAAATTGATGTGAGAATGAATACATGACTGCCATTTGGAAATGGAGTACCATATTGGAGCTTCTTTATCATTAGTTACAGTGATATAACAAATAAATCAAAGAACAAATACATGTTCTACAAGGTTGCATTTGTCTGGTGAAGAAATATCAAATGAAGAAAGAGAAATTAGAAGAGATTATGTAAACCAACTAAAAAAAGAATCGAAAATAACGCAAGGATCAAAGTAGAGAAATCAAATCTTGTACATTCTCAAATATCTTAAGGTCTTCCTATTTTAAGTTTTACAAAGTTCATTTTTACTTTGAAATAAAAATTGTGTGGCTTTCCCCCTTGTTTGCTTATAACCATCCCAGCAGGCATTGGTTGCAAATATGAAAGGAGTAAATTCCCCCCATATGGTTTCTGCATTATCCATATGAGGGTAATCAAGCAAACCAGCTAGGGAAATCAAAGTAATCAGCTGGAGACTGCCTTTTGCTACAGCTAAACAGACCAGTTCAAACAGTATGCTTTCCTGAAATGTCATTTTGCAAAACTGGTTTTGCTCTCCAGAAAATAAGAATCTCTCCTTATGAAAATGATCTGTATGTAAAATTACTAACACATTCTACTCTTTATATAAAGATACTATTTCAGCATTAATTAAAATGTTTTTGTGACACCTCTCAGTTACCATTTTGTTTACCAAATTGTCTCTGCAGCAGATCAAGTCAAATAGCTGCAAAATGTAATTTGAATTCTTCATTTCCATAGTGAACTTTGTGAATATTGTTCTGACCAGCTATGGAGACTTTTAATAGAAAGTGTCCAATTTAAACAATAATATCTAAGACTGTATTATTTTCACATATATTGCCAGCATACGTTTCCTATGCATATAATTTATAAATACTGCCTTTAGTTTGTTTAAAAATAGCATAAAACATTGTTTTCCTATTCTTGATTCATTAAAACTATTATTGATATTTTTACTAAGGTAATGTAAGTTGCCAGCATTATGGAAGCAGGGACATAGAGAATTTTATACACTGTTTTTGTGACTTTATCTAAGATCAGTTTGAAATACAAATATAAAAATAAGAGTGTAAAATTTTAGCTAGATGAATAGTGCAATGTGATATAAATATATATATATAAAGACTATATATATTATAAATACTGTAATACTATGTATAATAAATAAAAAGGGAATATGATTAGAAAAATTAATTTAAGTGACTCAATAGTAAAACATTTTGTACTTCTAATTCTGGCTATAGCAGTGCATATAGTATGGACATGTTTCTCATATTAAGCAACTATGAAAGTGGGAAAAATATATGAGGTAACACTTTCAAACATAAAAAAAAAAACCTATGCTAACTATACTCCTTGGAAGATGAAAAACCCATAAGGAAAGTTCCATGCTATACCCACCAGAAAGAGACCTGCTCTTTGAAAGAACAAACTCAAGTGCAGCAGAGTTAAAGGCGACTTCCATTAATTGAACTACCTCCTGGAACAAAATTCAACAGCAATCAAAAGAAGATGGTCCAATCCTTAGTCCATGAAATGTATCAAGACAATGTCCAGCATATAATAAAAATGTCTAGAATATGAAGAAAGAGGAAAATGTGACCTACAATGGAGTGGGGTTCGGGGGGTGGGGGTGAGGAGAATTCCATAGAAACTAGCTCCAAGTTAATAAATAATCTAGAATTAGTAGACAAGGCCTGTCAAACAGTCAAAAAGAATTTGTTAAATAGTTTTAAGGAAGCCAAAAACAAAGATGTGTGAAAAGGTAGATATCTCACTAGAAAAATGATACTATAAGAATTGAAACTACAGACATAATTTTATATACTCTACATTATATTTATTATAGAAATAATTTTCACTTGATAATCAACATTTACTGGATGGGAATAACAGCAGAATGGACAGCAGAAGGTATGTAAACAAGAGAAATTATCCAAAATGAAAAAACAAGAGGAAAAATTTTTGAGTAAAAATAAACACACCTCAATGAATTCTGGGACAACACCGAGAAGACTATGATACATGTAACTATAATCTAATGAAAGAAAAATGAGAGAGAATGAGGCAAAACTATTTGGAGAATTTCTTCTGAAATTTTGATGAATATAATTTAAAAGTTACAGAAGAACAGAGAAGCCCAGTGAAATTAAGTAAAAATAAAACCACCCATATGCACACCATTGTTTAGTTGATGAAAATCAGACTTAAAGAAAATATCTTGAAATGCACCAGAGGAAAAAAGAAATTTTATTCATCAGAACAATACAAACAATGGAAGATACATTCCTCAAAAAAACAAAATACAGAAAACAATAGAATGATATACTTAATGTGCTAAAGCAACTACAAGGAAAAAAAAAAACTCTGCTAAACCATGACTCCACTAGAAATATCTTCCCAAAATAAGTAAAAAAAAAAAAAAAGTATTTCCTTCAGATTGAATGTAATGGTAGAAAAGAACATATGTTTCTACTGAAAGGAACGAAACGTAATTATTAAATAACTATTTAAAGCAAAATAATTATATTGTTTCCTGCTGTTTATAACAAATACAGGCGCAAAATTTACAATGAGCATACAACAGGAGTAGTAAATGGAATTATACTTTTATAAGGTTGATAGATTTCACATGAAGTAGAAGAATATCAATTATAAATATAGCCTGATACGTTAAAAATGTATGTTGTAAACTTTACTGCAACTATGTTAAAACAATACAAAGAGGTATAACTAAAAATCAGTTTGAGGATAAAAGGGGGAAAATGTTAAGTTGGCCCCAAATAAAGTAGGAAAAGAAGAAAAAGTTAGATGGTACAAAAAAAAAAAAAAAATAAAAATAAATAAGGGCGGGCCGCGGTGGCTCAGCGGGCAAAGTGCTTGCCTGCTATGCCGGAGGACCTCGGTTCGATTCCCGGCCCCAGCCCATGTAACAAAAACGGAGAAACAGAATACAATAAAACAAGAAAATGTTTAAAAATGTTTCCCTTTCTTCCTTCCTTCCTTCTCTCTGTCTTTCCTTTAAAAAAAAAAAAAAAAAAAAAAAAATAAGAAGCTACATAAGGGTACTTAAACCCAAACATATGAATAATTTCATTAAATGCAAATGGACTAGCCTTCCAAATAAAAGACAGAGAGACTTTTAAAAAATGATATCTAAAAGAGAAACACTTTAAATTTAATGAGTGATAGGATAAAATAAATTAATGGAAAAATATACCAAGAAAACTGTAAGTATTTGAAAGACGTTGTACCTATGTTAATACTAGTTTAAGAAGGGAGTATTATAAGAAATGAAGAGAAGCATTTCATAATGTTGAAAGCTTTACCCAGGAAGATGTAACAATTCTAAATGTATCACAACTAAAATACATGAAGAAACACAAAACTAAAGAGAGAAATAGGTCAATCCAACATCAAAATGGTAGAATTTTCACTCTACATTTGGCAATTGATAGATAAATACTCTAAAAATATCACTAAGGATATAGGAGACCTGATGTAATCAATATTTATACAATAGTAACTTGATTAATGCAAACTATTTTCTTTCCAGGGACATTGAGACAGTTCATCAAGGTAGACCAAATTCTGGTCGTTAAAATACATCTCAATATATTTGAAAAGATCAAAATTTCATAGAAAATGTTCAGGAGCTGTGTTTAAAAGATTTTCAGTATACATAATATTAGGAAACATATACATGTGTTGAGGAAATAAATGTGAAATTTGGTGGTAGGAATGAACAAAATAATGCATATCAAATTCATATCATCGTTCTTTCATCTGAATGGATATTTTTGAGTGTCTACATGAGAAAGACACTGTTTTCTATTGGGTAGTGTTCAAAAAAATGTTTGAGGCAGAACTACGTCTTTGAATATCTCAAAACCTAATGAATTACTTTAGATCTATTCATATTTTGTATATACAGAACAGATAGAATCATAAAATTACTACTTAACACTTTGTAAAAAGTGAGGAAAAGTAATATAAATAGAATAATGTAACCATCTATACACTATAAGTTATTTAATCCAATTAAAAACTAAATTATGCTGAAGAATAAATATATAAAAATAAAAGGCTTCTTCAAGGGCTCAAAATATTCTACAAAATTCATGATTTCTAGATCAAACAAATTATTTGGCAAAATAGCTGTCATCTAGAAATAGCATAATTATGTAACAGTTTCTGTTTTTTAAATTTTCATATATAATCATAGTGAGACTTTAGGTGACTTGAAGCTAGGGACCCTAGAAAAATGTGTTCTTAAACTTAATCAATTCCCAGGATCATTCGTGGCTAACCCTATAATGCCACAGTCTTTTGAGAGAAAATATTGCCTTGATCACGCATTGATTTGGGACTTCTCCTAGATCTTAAACCCTGAGTCAATAATCCCCATTGTTTAAGCCAATCCACTGTGTGATACATGTTTTTGTGGCCAGGAAATTAAAATGAGGTTAGTCCAAATTCATGTATAAATTTGAATTTTGTGCTGAAAAGGAAACCCATTGAGAGGATCAAATCTATTTAAATTTCCATGTGCAGTCACTAGGGATAATTATTATGAAACATGTTGCAAATTTCAAATAAAATGTATAACCAAAGAGTTGAAGGAAAAATGCTGATCTATAACCAGTATCTCTCATACAGGCTAGGCTGCAGTGACTGAACTCCATGTTTTCCCATTGCTGTGATACGGTTCTTATCATTTTACACAAGTGATTTTTTAAAAATGGAAGCACCAACTGTTCATCATATCCTGATAATACATGTAATAATATACTATTTAACTTTATTTTTCACAATGTATTTCTATGTGAAATCTACCTAAACATTCATTCTAGCTGCAGCATAGCCCTTACTCTCCAGTTCGCTATAATACTGTATTGGATAGTCTTAGCATATTCTGCCAGTTCATGATGTAAAAAAACTTCACAGGATGTAAGCTATTTCTCTTTTATTCTGTTGTTGTTATTTTAGAATAAATTTTAAAATATGCATTTATATTTTACAATAAGGAGTCATCAATGAAGTTTTCTTAAATGTAAAAATGTATAGATTTCAACTGAAAGGAAAAACTTAATGAAACTAGAATTCTCAGCAATTGCACTTTCAATTTAATGATAAAGTTTAATACTAATTTTTCCATAACTGTTCTTATTATTTTGCTGTATAAAAACCACCCAATAACTTGTGAGATAATTTTTTATTATGTCCATAAATTCTGTAGTTCCAGAATTTGGACAGGGAGCAAAAGTAATGTCTTCTCTCCAGAACTTCTGAAACTTCAGCTGAGATTATCTGAAGACTAAAATCATCTGAAGTCCCAGTCATTCATATGTCTGGACAGGAAGAGTGCAAAGATTCAACTTAGCTACAACTCACTACCAGAGCATCTACACAAGTTTTTTTCCCAAGATTTGAGTCCCTCACTGGACACCAGTTGCCTCAGGGGAGTCAAATATTTTACTTGGCAACTGAAAGCATGAATGTTACCCCAAACAAGGTGGAAACTGGGTGACCTTCTCTGGTCTAGTTTGAAGTCACATAGCATAACTTCTGCTGTACTATATTGTTTGAAACAAGTATAAGTGCATTCATAAACAACAGAAGAAAAGATCCTGTCTCTAAATGAGAGGAATATTAAATAATGTTCAGTGAATTTTATAAACCAACAATTTCTAAACAGAATTATGTATTTTAGACATTGCAACCATTTTCTATAGTGCATCAGCAGAATTACTGGAATACTTTACCCTGATATAGAAATTTATAGATAATAAAGTTCAATACCCCTCATTTATATGTGAGAAGATTAAAAAAATGAGTACTCATCTTTGAAACATCATGTATGCACATATACATATACACATGTTGTATACCTAAATAAATTGGTAAAGCAAAGCATATAAACTAAAGTATATAAACTAAGTCCCCTAATATTTTAAGAGCTACATCTTATTTTAATTTCATGCATTACATCTTTAATAACATTTTCCAATTGTTGAATTGTCTATAATCCAGAAATTGTTTGCATAAACTATATTGCAGTGATAGCCTCCCTTCAACCAAGTCCATTTTATCACACAACATACTGGATCCTCTGCAAATAGATGATACCAATATCCCTATGTATAATTCTATCTGTGTCATCTTTGTTAAAAACAAAGATATTTGAGCTCTGTAGAAGTGTTTTGGCTACCAGCCAACATGGACTCAGAGACTGAATACAAACTCTCTCACTTGAAACAAACGACAACAACAACAAAAGCAGTGATTAACATACAACAAACAGAGTGGTTCAGTGGTAGAATCCTCGCTTTCCATGTGGGAGACCCAGGTCTGATTCCAGGATCATGCACCTAAAAAAGAAACAACAGTGCTTTACATGATCCGTAGAAGGTCCTCCCCACCTAAAATATTCTTCACTGTACTGAGCAGAATATGTCTATGGGGAAACTATCCATAGCTGCTGAAAGAACCACCTGAAAGTACAATATGAATCAGTATTGACACATGTACCAGGCCATGAGTAATGCTTGTTCCCACCAGCCCAGCCATACTGGAATTCCTCATAATTCAAGGACATTGGTTAGAGGACACAGAAGGAGGTTGAACGCTGCTATTGTCCTACCTAACAACAAGCTCTGGGTCAAACTACTTTAATGTAACAGTTTTAGAATGTAGGTAAACAAAAATAACCAACAACCATAGGTAATATTTTCTGTCTGGCATCCAATCCCAAACACCAGACCTGGTTGACAAAAATTTGTATATTGAAAAATATATTTTTATTAAGTATGCTGTCTGTGAAATTAAAATGTTAAAACTTTTAAAATATTAGGAGAGGGCAGTGTGATGGTGGCTCAGTGACAAAATTCATGCCTGCCATGCTGGAGACCTGGGTTCAATCCCTGATACTTGCCCATGCAAAAGAAAAAAAAAAAGGAAACAGTTCATATTCTTTGCTCTACCAATTTATTCAGGTATTATGTATACACATAGGGTCCAAAGATGAAAACTAAATTTGTGTTTTTAAATAACCCACATTCAGGAGAAAAGTCAACCAATTGAAACTGGCCTTAAACTGACATAGATGTTAGAATTAACGGACAAAGACATTAAAACACTTATAATTGTATTCAATACGTTCACAACTTGAGAAGACACCCTTATATAAACTATGGGGCACAGTTAATAGTAAAATTATATTAATATTGTTTCATTAATTATAACAAATACACACTAATGCAAAATGTTAAAAATAATAGAATCATGTGTATGAGGGGGTATATGGGAACTGTGTACTTTCTGCACGATTTTTCTGTAAACCTACAACTTCTCAAGTTACAAAGAAAAGGAAAACAGTAGAAATATCCTCAAAGTCCAGGGAAAATATTTTAAAATGATGATTCAATATATACAGATAGAGACAGTAGAAGATACAGCGTTCACCTTGGAAAAGAGGAGGCAGCATTTCCTCTGATTCAAGAGGGCACTGACTGTGAAGGTGGGCGCTGTTCTCACCACTGGCTTATCTTTCTATCCCCTTTTCCCTTGGTAGAGAGTATCCTTGATGACCTTTCTAATGGCCTTTTCCTGCCAGAGAGTTGAGGCTGCTTTGACCTAACATTCATTGAGACAAGAAATCAGTATGATTCCATAATGTAGTGTCCTGGTTAAAGCAAAGGCTATTAAACTGCTGCAGAAAAATTAAATAACCAAAACTTAAATAGAATCATGTAAGCAATTTTCAAAATAAACCTGAATTGAAATTCTAGACTGAAAACTATAAAATACACAGGGGAGAATTAGAGAGAAACATATTTTTGCAGAAGAAAAGATTAACAAACTTGAAGTCACACCAATGGATATTATTGTTTATTAATGTTTGTCCTTTTGTGATTTAAAAATAAGAATGTTAGAGGTTTTTACATCCAATGTATGAAATAAGTCTAGTTCCCAAAACGTAGCATGGAAGAAAGCCACAATACACCAGGAAACTTATAGTTCACACTGGCACATGTACACATACACACACACACAATATAAATATATATCATTTTAAGCGACTGAAATATCATAGCATATTAGTTCCAAAGCTATCAGCTTCCTTACTAACATAGAAGTAATATTCATAACACTTTTAGAAACTGTTGACGTTCTTCTAGAAATTTTATATGAATTTATGCAATTTACTCTGCATGTTTTACTTAGAAAAAGTAAATCATTCAATGAACTGGATTTTAAACTAATGATTTTGGCTACTGCTTCAATTAAAACACAACAGCTCCCAGAACTTATGTCAGAGATAATGCATATTAGTGAAAGAAAACTTTTGTTCTAATTCTATGAAGTTTTCAAACTCCGAAGAAGTAGTAATGAAGGCAGATATATGCCAGCATAGTGCAGGTGTATTGAAATGGTGTACAAAGCTGGTACCAAATTGTTAGTTTAGGGAAGCAATTTTTAAATCTCTTTAGCTCTAATTTTTCATCTGTAAAATGAAGAGATTATGTGTACACAGGTACATGTAAAACAAGAAAAAACTTCACACTAGCAGGTGCTTCAAACACAAGCAAAGCCTTGCATAAATCAGAAGTTGGGTTCTGGTAATAATGCTCATTTACTCTATTGCTTTTCAGTTTAGTGAGTAAAAATTATGTATTAGGTACTGAGATTTTTTTTTTGAAGAGCAATAAAGGGGAAGATCATTTCTGTATCTAAATAGTTGGTATTTGAGTAGAATTAATCACAGCACTGTGCATGGTTGCATGGGATTGTGGGATGAGTGTCCAACCTGGGACTCAGAGCAGTGTTCCGAGAAAAGATAATACCTTACCTGCAGCTTGAGGAAGGAGTAGGAGTTGAGTAAATGTAGAACACTGTGATAGAGGCAACTTATCAGAACGGATTGAAATGTGATAATTTGGTGAACAGAAAATTGCTTAGTATATGTATAGCTTATGAATGAAATGGCAGTTGAAGCTATGTATTGGCCATAATGGACATTTGTGGTTATTACTCGTTCAGGGAAAAATCTAGACCTTTTATTAAATTCTGGTGTCCATGGATACAATTTACTCTTTTTTGTGGCATCCGTATTTTGAGCAAATTCTATTTATATAATGATACACCAATATCTGTAAGTTATGCTGAACACAGGTGATGGTGATTTATCTCCCCAAATTCCTAGAGTCCCAGTGAAGGAGTGAATCTGCAAAATAGAACATCCTTCCCACTTTAGAGAAATGCTATTAACATGAATATCTTACATTTTAATATTAAAGATAAATATTTCAACAACATTAAAATACACATTTTAGTAATTGGATTCCATGGGCCACTCATTGTTTAAATTTCAAAATAATACAAAACATGAAAAGGAAATTGAATTTAGGATTTCTCTGCCAAGTCTCATCT
This sequence comes from Tamandua tetradactyla, assembly GCF_023851605.1. Taxonomy (NCBI): domain Eukaryota; kingdom Metazoa; phylum Chordata; class Mammalia; order Pilosa; family Myrmecophagidae; genus Tamandua; species Tamandua tetradactyla. Next base: position 31,612,831 of record NC_135348.1, on the reverse strand, counting down.
TCCCCCAATGCCCAGATTCCCTAACCATTAGAAGTATATCTATTTGATTCTGGCAGTGAAATCATGCCTCAACCTAATTTTCATCTTTAATTGAGCAAGTATTCATCTGTTATCAGCACTTTGAGATTTCAGTGGGGCATCTCTCTAGACTTTGATGAAGTTTGTAAGAGCTGAAAATACCTTCCCTATAAACAACAGTGGTGATAGGAAAATTTAACTTGAAAGAATGTATTAAACTACTGGGAAATATTGTATTAAACTACTGGGAAATATTGTATCATGTACAAAGATTAGTTAAACTTGGTGACAAAACTTAGAATTGCTGAAATAAAAGTTATTATGATACATGCAAATATTCTTCAAGGTAAGTGGAACTTAGCCTATAGATTTTCAGTATCTCAATCCCTTTTCCAGAAATGAATACTTCTTACTATGATGTAAATAAAACTTGGGCCATCCAGCTTCTCCTCTCAAATTCAATGCTCACCAGGTGGTCTATTTAAACATAATGTTCACTTAGAACTGTCTAAAGATATGGAATGTGCTCATCAGGTGGGCAGCAGTGTACTGCTCTATGAAGCAGTTATCTTTTCCCTATATTTCAATTTGTTGGAATCCAGATTGTTTGTGTCCATTAGTCAAACATTTTGGGTACTGTATTCCAGCCCTAAGAAAGGGCTTATTTCTCTGTTACACACAAATGAAGTTCTAAGTCATATAGAGCATGCTTGAATCTTGGTAATATAACCTTTATAATTTGGGGAGGGAGCTAACCACCCATATTTTCCTTGACGATATCAGCTTCGGTCACATGCCTGTTTTTATTTAAACTTCTATAGTTTCCTATTGACTTTCATCTGGATTCTTGTTTATTGACTTTTGTAGCCTTTTATTTTGACAAGGAACTCACTCCATTTGCATATAGAAAAATGGGGAAGCATAGTCAATTATTCCATAGACATAAATACCTTTAGCTAGTAAATGCTATTTTTTATTCTGGAGTTGCTTCACGGAAACAATGTTTAGCATTTGAGGCAGATAAACTTTGAATGTTCAATCTTTATCAGACTGCCGCAGTAAGCTCTTTAAAAGAAAGACATGAACATCCAAAATGTTGAAGAATTTTTACCCAATAACTAAAATTCATATTATATAAGGTCCTCATTTGCAGGAGCTTTCCCTAGCTCCCGCCTGGGGTCTTCCTCGCAGTGAGACGGGGAAACTCGGTAGCTGACAGGTCCTGGGGGCTCGAAGGTCTGGAGGGCGCTCGAGAGGAAGAAGGACTCGCGGGAAGTGGAGAAGCTGGCAAGGCCTGCGCACCAGAACGTTTATTAGAGGAAGTACAGAGCTTTATATAGTGGTGTGGCGGAAATGGGGGGGGCCAGGGGAGGCGCGCTGCATGATTGGTGAGGAGGCTAAGAGGTGGCAGCGAGGGATTGGGTGAGCTGAGAGCAGAAAGGTCCAATGGAATAGCTTGAATATGTTGCTAGGCAGAGAGCTAGAGGAACGGGGCCGAAATTACATCCGGAGCTCATTCATAGTATTGAAGGTCAAATAAGTATCTTGATATTTTATGTATTTTATATATTTCAAAAGCATAAACCAACCAATTTGAACTTTTTCTTTTTCTAATTGCTTCTTTTTAACATCCATAGAGTTACATACTGGATACACTGATATCAATTATTAAAGTTCATATAATTGCATTCAATATTTCATTATAATTACAATAGGCTCAACATATTTGAAATTCCAAAGCTATAAATGGAAAGTTTAATTACCATGATATTTAAAATTGGACACTATGCTCTTTCATCTCCTTACATGATTATTAAATTTATCACAGTATTTAAATTATAGTGCATCTATTTGCCTATGCCCACGAAATTTAATTTTAAATGTTTAAATAATAACACTGCACATTTTAAATGGTTGAGTAAGTGTTATTGAACTTAGAAAGCATGCAAAGTACAATATTTTGGAAATAGCTTTGTTAGAAACTTGAATGACGGCATTTTTTCTATACAATGACATAAGTACTGAAACATGACTGTTTTGAATAGCATCCTTTGAGATACAGAAGTTCCATGCATGAAGATGGCCTCAATTCTCTTCTAAGTACTTATGGGGATTGTTAATATTAATACGTTCTACTTTAAACAAATTTCCTCTCTCTTAGAATTATTTGAATATTATAGAGACTTAGAGAACACAAAAATAATGCCATTTTATTTAATATATTATTAATACTAGTAAATTCATGAGGTTTTTGATGACTGCTGTCCTGTTTTAAAATCATGCTCTGGATAGTTTCAAGGGAAAGGTATAAGGATACCACAAATTATATGAAATAAGAAAATATATTAATTCTCTTTTGATGCTTTATCATCTTATCACCTAAGACGGGCATTCTGATGTTATAAATATTCTGTTTCTTGCTTTGATTTTTGTGTCACTGTCATCTGTGATTTAGAAAAGTTTTATTTCTAAATCAACACTGGCTTGCAAAAAAAACTTTTCCAATAATGCACCAATCTTGTACTACTTAATTAACAAGGTATTTAATTATAGGTTTTGCATGTGTCCTTGGTAGATATTTAAAGTGTTTAAGGGAAGTAGATGTGTCTATTAAAACTCTGTTGCCTTCTTCTAATACAAATTTGTATTTCTCAATACTGGGACAAAAAAGCAAATAGTTATTCATCTATCAATTAACTGCACTTAACTTCATTTTACATTTCTTTGAAGATAAATAACAGGTCATAGTGTAAGGTCAACAAATACTGACTACCTAACTCGGAATAATGTAGAAGAATTAAAACAAAGAAAAAAGTAATTAAAATTAATATAGACTCAGATAAAAGGTTCCAGTAAGATGAAAATAATGATATCATCATTTATTTATTTACTGTTTATTGGACTGACTCTGTTGGGATATTACATAAATGTACTAATTTCATCCTACAACAGCCAAATAAGACAGATCTTATTATCATTCCCATTTAAGAAATAAGCCCCATAACATTATATGACTACCAAGTCATAGTTACTAGTAAGTTGTGCACTGAGATTCTGACACTGACACTCCCTGCAAAATCTGGATAGGTTTACTAGTAACCAATTTATGTTGTTTAACAGTGCATTTATTTTTGCCAATTTCCCTTGAATTTACATGATTTCAAAATATATTTGATTTTCTGAATTTTTAATCTGTTCTAACACATATTCTGAAAACAGAAGTGTATAAGTTTCCTGGGCTGTTAAAGCAAATACCATGAAATGGATCAAGTTAAACAATGGGTATTAATTTGCTCATGGTTTTGAGGCTCAAAGAAAGTCTGAATCAAGGCAATGCTTTCTCCCTAAAGACTGTGTCATTTTGGTTCTGGCTGAGAGCAATTCTTGGTCCTTTGATTATCACATGACAATATGCAGAGAAGCCTCTCCTGGCCTTTCCATACTCTTCCCAATTTCATTTTTTCAGTTTCATACTTCCTGTGGCTTTCTTTCTCTCTCTTCCTGAATCTCACTCTGCTTATAAAGAACTCCAGTGATCAAATTAAGATTCGTATTGATTGAGGCAGGCAACACCTCTTCCACTGAAGTAACATCATCAATACGTCCAACGTCCAATGGGTTCACACCCACAGAAGCAGATTACATTTAGGAACACGTTTTTCTAGAGTTCATGCAGCTTCAAACCCTCACAAGCAGCTAATAATAATCCTTTTTAAAATGCAAACATATGAAATTATATCTTTATTAGAAATTATTTTATAATTGTGATTAAACACAATTAGTCAGGGCTCTCTAGGGAAACAGAAACAACAAGAGATATCTGTAAATATGAGATTTTTTTTGAAAGTCTCACACGAGTATGGGGATAAATGAGTCTAAATTCCATAGGGCAGGCTGTGAGCTGGTATCAACAGTGAAGGTCTTCGATGAATTCGCGGAAGAGGCTGGCTGCAGTAGAGACAAAACTTTCCTATTCTGACTGCTGAAGTTGTCACCTTTCCTTTAAAAGTTTTTACCTGATTGGAATAAACTTAGCTGACTGGATTTTCTCATTGCAGAAGGCGCCTCCCCCCCCCTTAGTTGATCACAGATTCAATCAGCCTTATATGCCACCAATTGAATGATGATTTAATTCCAAAAATGTCTTTGCAGTAATGCTTAGGCCAGTGCTTACTTGACCAGACAACTGGGCACCATCACCTGGCCAAGTTGACACATGAACCTGACCATCACACTGAATATTACATTTTAAGAGTGGACATACAGGGGAAAGACAAGAGTTAAGAGGAGGTTTGGCTTTTCTATTTGGTGAGAGTGTGTGGCCATTTTTCTCTTGGGGGTAATGAAAATGGTCTGAAATTGGAAGCGTTAATGATTATACTACTAAGTGAGGATAATATGAGACATGGGTTGTCTATTTTGGACGTTATACATGATGCCCAATGGATGGAGATAGCTGAAGGATAAAGTGACTGAGAACTAGAATGGCAAACTTTGTTGTATACATATGAGCGAATATTGTGGTGCTACAGAAAGGAACAAAACACGAGGCATGTGCAACAGTGATTATGAACCTGGGGAACATTATGTGATGCAAAAATAAGACAGAAATAAAAGAGAAAATGTAGTATGGTCATATTTAGAAAATACAAGAAAATTGGGTCCTAGACTGTAAGCTCTTATATCGGTCGCATTTAGTCAGGACAGTTATTGTTACTTTTAGATTTCAAGAGGCTGTGCTGTACATGTATAATCTCTATTTCCCTGGAACACTGGGTACATGTGTGACACCTAAGACTCAAAGTTAACGTTTTTCAGGTCTGAAAGTCAACATTGCCATATACAGCAACTGTTAAAGAAATTCAAAAAGAGATCAGACTTCAGTTAGAAATAAGAATGAAGCTGATAGGGTCAGGGCTAAGGTAAATCCTAATATAGGGGTAAGGAGGACATTGTCTGTATTTTAGAATTTCACCTACTCTAAGAGACCAAAAGAAGAGAGATTCCTTTTGTCCAAACCCTACATTTTCTGTTGCACATAATCTGACTCAACTTCTCTGGATACCTCATTTAAACAACCCAAATACAAGGAGCCCAGAATGGGAATGAGGGCTTGTACACCTTAATGGAATGCCCAGATACATCCCAGAGTATATTGAGCAGACAGTTTAAAAATATTGACAAAGTGCCTTGAATGATGTGAGAAAAAAAGTATAGAATTATTCAACTTTCCTTCCGGGGAAGCCCCTGATACTGTCTCAAATATTAGGCACTCCCAAATCAATAGGTCAAACCCTTGATCGTGAGCCTTGCGCTTCTGATGCTTATATATGTAGAGGAGAAACTTAGCCTTCTATAGTTATGCCTAAGAGTTACTTCAAGAAGATCTCTTTGGTTGCCCAGATGTGGCTTCTCTCTCCTTAAACCCAACTCTGCAAGTAAAATCATTACTACTCAACCTCCACCAACATGGGGCATGACATCCAGGATCAGAATCTCCCTGGCAACATGGGATATGACTCCCAAGGATGAGCCTGGCCCTAGCACCATGGGATCGACAATGCCTTACTGAACAAAATTATAACAAATAAGGTATCAGTGGTTGAGTGAGTTCAAATGTAGATGAGAGCCAACTTTGGAGGCTATTCTTATGCAAGCTTAAGCTAAACATTGCTACTTATCATGGTGAACCAAATCCCAATCAAAACCATTCCTGCCAGCCTTAAAGAACACCTAGGTCTCTATTTGAGATTCTACAAAGGTTCCATGCACTATGATTACTTTCCAGAAATCTACAACCTCCAGATGGGTTCCTAGGCCAGATAAATTCTAAAATACAGAGGGCCCAGCCTCTCCAGAGCATCAACTAATTCAATCTCCCTATCTTATATTATCTACAGCACTTTCCAACATGAGAAAAGCTAGAATGGGCAGGGCTAAATACCCCTAAAGACTGGGGGAAAGATCAAAGGAAAAGGTGAGTTATAATAGAGAAGAAATGATTTAACAAATTAGTATGACTGTTGAATCACTATAGTGATATTTCTTTTATTCTCCAATGTCTTGTACCAGTTAGAAGGTAAAAACCTAAAACTGTGGAAGTATAACCCATACCAAACTCTGAAATCTGTTCCATAACTAATCATTGCAGTGTGCTTTGAAATGTATTCCTTTTTTATATTTTTCACAATTAAAAAAATAAATAATAAAAGAGTGGACATACATAGCTAAAGGTGCAGTTTTTGTTTTTTTCAAATTGTAAAATCAGTTTTATTAATGCATAATTGGTATACATAAACAGCATGGATTTAAATACACAATTTGATAAAATTTGACAAAACACCATATCGAGATAAGAAACACGTTCCTAACTCCTAAAAGATTATTCATCATCCATTATAATCATTTCCCAGTTGCTCTCACTGTTCCTGCCCACAATTCTCTAACAACAAAGATTCTACTTTCTGTCACCAGAGACTTATTTGGTTTTCCTTAAACTGTCTATAAATGGAACATTTGGCATATAGTGTTTTATTTTCTGACTTCTTTCACTCAATATTGAGATCAATCAATGTTTTCTTTCTATCAAGAGTTCATTCCTATATGTTTTGGATAGGAATATGTATGGTGTATTATATAATTAGCTTATCCACTCACTTTTTGATGGACTTTGGGTTTCTTTCTGGCTTTGTACTAGTTAAAATAAAGCTGCTATGAGTTCCAATCTTAGTATGGACATATGCTTTCACTTCTTTTGGTTATATACCTTAGAGGAGAATTGTTTGGTCATATCATAGATTTATGGTTCACTTTTTAAGAAACTGCCAAACTGTTTTTCGAAGGGGTTGTATAACTTTAGATTCCCACTAGCAGTGTGGGAGAGTCCCAGAACCTCAAAATCTTCAGTAACACTTCTAATGGTCAGTCTCTTAAATTTTAACTATTCTAGTAGTTGGGTAGAACATGTCATTGTGGTTGATTCTGCATTCCTCTAATGAATAATGCTCCTGATCATTGTAACAAATGCTTATTTATCATCTGTATATCTTGTAAACTTATTGGCCTTAGGTTATTCTGGCATTCCTTAGAGGAAGGCTGACATTAATACTGTATAAATGCCTTCAGAGAACCCTAGAACTCCTGTGGTCAGCAAGGAGCCAAGCAGACAGTTTGAGTCTTGTCTTTAAAACTACAGATATCAAAGAGGTCTGTACAGGACATTTCCTCCTGGTATCACAGCCTGATAAAGGGAGTTGGTCCAAATTTCACTGCCACGGTGTATCTATCCCAGGTGCCGGACAGTTTTTAAAGTATAATATAATTTGTGAGGAAAGATTAAATAATAAATGTATACTTTAAAAGCATGCAGAAACATATCTCTGAGCATATATGGGAAACTATTAAAAGTGTTTAGATATTATTACTTTTTTCATAAGGAAGTAAGAACCAACCAGAAGCGGGAGGGTGTTTATTTGTATTTTTTCACTATTCCTGAAACTTGAGTCATAAAAATGTACTATTTATTAGAAATAAAATACAAGCAAAATGAAACTAATTTAAATAAATTGGAAAATGAAATTGTGTGTGTGTATGGCAGAAAACAAAAGTGCCAATATCCTAATTACTAATTCATGATTAGTTACTAGAATTCCTGTTAGAATCTTTACACAAATTTTGATTGCTGTGGAAAAATGAAAAAAAAATTCTTAATATTCATTTGTGGAAAAATTGCTGGGGAATTATAAAAATAGGGGAAAATGATGGGATTTTCTATACCAGATATCAAAATTAATGCTACTCAGTTAAATCAATCCAGAGCCGAACGGAAAATCCAGCATGTAAGGAATTTAGTGAATTAAGGGAAAGATTGAGTCAGAGGAAAAAAATGGATTACCTACATTCCCATCTGCAGTGGTTAAACATTCTAGCTCCTCCACATCCTTACCAACACTTGGTATTTTCAGACATCTCAATATTTGAAAAACTGGTTACCCATATGTAAACAAGAACAACATAGCATGCAAAAAAAAAACATTGAAGCATTTAAAACAATGAATTCCAAAGAATGAAAAATATGAATTATAATTATATCGTGCCTTAATTTTTTTTAAATTCATAAATTAAAATCTATTAGAAAGTACAGAATTAGAAGTTTTTTAACCATGATGGAAATCCATATCAGAAAATACATATTTGATCATATAAAATAAACTTTTAAAAAGACTTTTGTTTCAATTGCCTAAGATAAAGTCCATAACTTATTTGGATAAGTAATTGCCAAATATACAGTAGAAACAAATGATTGATGTATAAAATATTCCCAGAAATCTTACAAATTGCTAAATGGGAAAATAACACAGCACAAAATCAGAAACAAAATCGATTGACTAAAAATCCATACAGGCAAAAAATTCATAAAATAGAAAGTATTGAAAGGCAATAAATACACAAAAATTCAAAAAGTAAGTAGTCAGAGATTATTACTTGATAATGACTATAGTATATCACTGAACACCCTCAGAAAGGCAAAATTCAAAAAGTGATATAACACCTATTGCTTTCAGGGATTGAGGAAGAAGAGGGTACTTTCTCTTATTGCCTTGGGTAATGGAATGTGTAATGTGTTACAGCTATTTTGAATGAAACCTGGCAACTATATATTGAAATTAATAATACAAAAATCTTTGATTCAGCAAACTTTTGACTCAGAAAGCAAAGCAGCATGCAATGCCATATAAACAAGGATGCTTACAAAGTCATTGCTAATAGCAGAGAAAAAAAATGTAAATACCTAGTAATGGAAAAGCGTTTGAATAAATAATACTATATCTATGCCATGAAATACCATGCAGCCATTGCAAGGAGTGATTGACAGCTATTCTAGTTTACTTAGATGAACTTACCTGTTGAAAAATAAAAGTGAAAGTATACAAATATATGTAGTGAGAAATAATATTTCTAGAACAAAAGACACAAATAATCCTTATATTCAGATGCATAAATGAATATGGTATATAGTAAAATCATGAATAATATTATAAAAGTGTTACTATATAGTTGCACACAAATAAAATGACAAAGCTCTAAACACTAGGTTGTCAATATGGGCTACACTGGGGTGATAGTAACGTGCAAAAGAAAGATATTGAATTTTAAAATATGTGCCTCATTATGTATTTAAATGTAAATAAAATATGGGTTTATCTTAATAAAGAAATTTCACAGTATAATAAAGAACCAATGATTGTCTCAGTTTATCTCATACCAGAGAGCTCTAGAAACATCAAATCTCTACTTCTGACATGATTCTAGAGCACTAAAAAATTGAAGGGAACTAGATGAACAGCAACACTTTACTTGATTGAAATCAGCTTTCTTCAATTAATTTTAAGGGCACTAGTTTTTCCCTATGTCTGCAAAGGTATAATCTTTTATTGCCCTTTCAAGGGATTATTTACTTGTTCCTAATTATATCTAAACAAGTTCACATTTGTGTTTTAATAGCCACTTATTTCAGCAATTAAATTGACAAGAAAAAATTGTTTCTGCTAATAAGGAAGCTTTAACTTAGAAGGCTGTGGCCAATATGCATCTAAACACTGTGTAAACAAATGCAGTTTAAATACTTGACTTCATAATATATGTTATTAAATATTTTGGGGAAAGATCACTTATACACCTGCACCAATGCTTTGAGCAATACTTTTTTTTTGCTCAGATCTACATTCAGTTTTACAAGCTTTATGAAACGAGGCCTTTTCTTTCTATAATTCTATACGCTTGGATTAACAGAAGTAATCTAATGCCTGTTAGCCTAATGAAAAAGAAGTACTGAATCAAACCAAATTTATTTCAGTTCACTTGTTCATAGACTTACTCATTCGTGAAATCTAATGAAATGTTGTTGGAATGAAAGGGAGAAAGACTGAGAGAAGATGCAAAAGATTTATGGGAAAATCTAAATTAATTTTTGAGGCAGTAAAGTAACAAAGACTTTAAGGAAGAAAATTCTACCTGCCAGAAAACTTTACATCAAATGATCTGAATTACAGCACATATTTCATAAAATTGCATTTTATACATATAATACATAGTGTTTCATTAAATTGAAATCCATTGTCAATCACCACGTTTCTTTGTTACTAAAATGTAGAAATATTTAAACTTGGGCTAGTCTTCTCAACAGAATTTAGAATGTTGCTGATTACAATTCATTAACAGGAGCACCGGCTTTAATTATTATCCACCTGGAGTCCTATAGACTACTGCATAGAAGTTGGTTAACCTCAAATATGATTATCATTATTCAACAAATGGGAAATTTTCAGCAACTGAAAAATGATGTGAAGAAAAGATTCACAACAGTGATTTACTTGCTAGTTTCATGAATTCTTAGTCATCTTAATTGGTTATATGAGATTTTGAGCCTAATTCAGTCTCGTAGCAATATGTGTACAAGTCATTCAGATGTTGCTTGTTGCTTTTTTTTTTTTCATTTTATTTGTACTTTTAAGTCCTGGAAAATATTGAAAAATAAACTTTCTTGATTTCAAATCAGTTGTGAAATGTGGTTCTTTGTGCATTTTCAAATATACACTTAGCAGACTAATACAAAGTCTATAAATACAAATTTTATTGAAGATCTGAATTTTTTTTAACTACCTAAAAATCTTCTCTCATTGAACACTGTCAGTGCTAAGTTTGTGGAGGAATGTAGTAGAACGGTCTTTCAGAAATTTCCAGAAATAAGCAAGACAGCAAATCATTCCAGAAACACTTTTCTTAGAGTTCAGTTTCCCTTATACATAGTATATACAAATTTCTTTTATACACTTTGTATCTTGTTCAGTCTTAAAAAAGGAGATCATATTACATGCCTTTCTCGAATAGTTGGTTTTCCTATGTAAAAGTTACATATGGTACAAAGGTCCAAGTAACTAAAATGTACGTAAATTAATCTCTGCCAAATCCTCAGATGAATCCAAAATATGTAGGCTTTACAATAATCATAGCAATCCCTTTCTTCATAGACATCCAGATTGTTTCCAGCTTTAATTTATGCCTGCAGACATAGCTGAACTAATCATTGTTGCTTTTATATGTATCTACTTGAACTCTTATTTTCATAGAACAAATAGCTTAAAAGTGAAAGCACTGAGTCCCCAAAATGGTTTAATTGCTATTAGTCTTGCTTGTTAATCATATTGAAAAGGTACAGACTACAAGAATTGGAATCATCTCCCTTTTCCACTACGCTGTCATTCAACATTTCTTGCTCTTAAAGGTAAAAGGCAGCAATTCTCTGTTGCTTATATTCATTATTTATTTCACCCAAACATTCTATTTTTTATTGTCTTTTGATCCATTCTTTACACCACTTTTCATAGTGTACTTTTAGAGAATTGGTGTTCTCTCATTCTATCACAGCACCTTGGCATTGTTTAATAAGCCTAGTCAAGGTTATTATAAAGTTTTCCTTTATAGTATATGTTCATAATGCTGTACTTAAATGCCCAATCATGCTTTCATTATTTAGGTCTATTAAGATCTAAACATGTTTCAGTAATAATTATTTTAATTACTAAAATTTTATAATTATTTTATTTCCTTCTTTTCCTTATCTTGACATTTCTGGGTTTTAGTTGTCAATTGGTCAAATTTAGCTGCTAATTGGTCAACATAGTGGATATATATATATATATATATATATATATATATATATATATATATATATCTTTCTTTTTGCACAGGCAGGCACTGGGAATCGAACCGGGGTCTCTGTCATCAAATGATATATTTGAAACATTATTTTACTTTCCTTAAATATCTATCTTTACCATAAGGAAAGAATTATATCTTCTCTAAGAAATCAGGCGTACCTCAGAGATATTGTCAGTCTGGTTCCAGATCACTGCAATAAAGTGAGTCACATGAATGTTTGGTTTCCCAGTGCACATAAAAATTAAGTTACACTAAATTATAGTCTATTAAGTGTACAATAGCACTATGTCTCCAAAAACATCAATGTACATACCTCAATTAAAATGTACTTTATTGTTTAAAAATGCTACCCATCATCTGAGTCTTCAATGAGTCATAATGGTTTTCTGCTGGTAGAGGGTCTTGACTCCATTTCTGCAGCTTCTGACGAGGGTGGTAATTGCTGAAGGTTGTGGCCATATCTTAAAATAAGAAAAAAATGAAATTTGCATCATTAAATGACTATTCCTTTCACAAAAGATTTATTTGTTGCATGCAATGTTTTTTGATGACGTTTCACCCATAGTAGAACTTCTTTCAAAATTGGACTCCATCCTCTTAAACCCTTCCACTGCTTTACAATTAATTTCATATCATATTCTAAATCCTTTGCAGTAATTTCAACAATGTCCACAGTATCTTCACCAGAAGATGTGTTCCATCTCAAGAAACCACTATCTTTGTAAATCATAAGAAGCAACCCCCAAGGTGTTTAAATTTTCTTACGAGATTGCAGCAATTCAATCACATATTTAGGTTCCACTATTAATTCTAGTTCTCTTCCTCTTGGCACCACATCTGCTGTTACTTCCTCCTCTGAAGTCTGGAACCCTTCAAAATCATCCATGAGGGTTGAAAACATATTTGTTCAAACTCTTGTTAATGCTGATATTTTGACCTTCTCCTGTGAATCAGGCATGTTCTTGATGGCATCTTGCATGGTGAATCCTTCCATTATTTTTGCCTAAATAATCAGAAGAATCAATATATGGCAACATTGCCTTATAAAATGTATTTCTTAAATAATAAGAATTGAAATAAAAATTACTCCTTGATCTCTGGGCTGCAGAATGGATGTTGTGTTAACAGGCTTGAAAATAACATTACTGTAATGTCATTGTACATCTCCACCAGAGCTTTTGGGTGACCAGGTGCATTTCCAATGAGCAGTAAGATATTTCAGTCTTTTTTTCCCAGACAGTAGGTCTCAACAGTGTGCTTAAAATATTTGGTAAAGCATGCTGTAAATGGATGTGCCATCATCCAGACATTGTTTTTCCATTTACAGAGCACAGGCAGAGTAGATTTAGCATAATTCTTAAAAGCCCACGAATTTTCAGAATGGTAAATGAACACGGGCTTCAACTTCATGTCACCAGCTGCTTTAGCCCTTGATAAGAGAGTCACCTTGTCTTTGAAGCTTGAATTCAGGCATTAACTTCTCTCTAGCTATGAAAGTCTGCAACTATAGCATCTTCTTCCAATAGAAAGATGCTTATTCCAATTGAAAATATGTTGTTTAGTGTAACCACCCTCATTAATTATCTTAACTAGATTTTTTGGATACCTTGCTGCAGCTTCTACATCAACACTTGTACTTCATATTGAACTTTTATGTTATGAAGCCAGCTTATTTTCTTAAATCTCATGAACCCACCTCTGCTAGCTTCAAACTTTTCTTCTGATGATTTCTCAACTCTCTCAGGCTTGATGGAATTGAAGAGAGTTAGGGCTTTACTCTGGATTAAGCTTTACCTTAAAGGAAGGTTGTGACTATTTTGATCTTCTATCCAGACCACGGAAACTTTCTCATTACAGCAACAAGGTGGTTTTGCTTTCTTATCATTTGTTTGTTCACTGGAGTAGTAGTTTTAATTTCCATTTAGAACTTTCCCTTTGCATTCACAACTTGGTTGCAAGAGGCTTAGCTTTTGGTTCTCTTGGCTTTTGACATGCATTCCTCATCATCTTTTCTGGCTTTTGATTTAGATTTAGATTTTTTTTTCGAGCTTTTGTTTTAAAGTGGGAGACCTGTGACTGGCTCTTCCTTGCACCGAACTCTTAGAAGCCATTGAGGAGAGGGAGAGAGATGGGGAAGGGCCCCTCACTGGAGTAATCATAGCACATGCAATATTTATCGAGTAAATTTGCCATTTTGTATGAATGAGGTTTATGGCATCCCAAAACAATTGCAATAGTAACATAAAGGAGCACTGATCACATACCACCATAACAGATATATAATAATGAAAAAGTTTGAATTATTGCAAGAATCACCAAAATGTGACAGAGAAACACAAAGTGAGCACATGTTCTTGGAAAAAAATGGTGCCAATAAACTTGCTTGATACACGTTGCCACAAACTTTGATTTGTAAAAAACACATCTCCAAAGTGCGATAAAATAAGATATGCCTGTATAAAATCTTCATTGTAAAATATATACTTAATTAAAATAAAATGATAATGTTCATCCATTTTATTCATTTCATGCTATAGCAGGTACTTACATCACAATATCTATTATTTTACGATTTGCTTTTGAAATAACTTTTTTTTTTTTTGCATGGGCAGGCACTGGGAATTAAATCTGGGTTTCTGGCATGGCAGGCAAGAATTCTGCCACTGAGCAACCGTTGCACTGTCCTGCCATTTGCTTTTGATGAATCTATAGTTGCTCAAACTTTATTTGGCCATTTTTAGCTTATATCTCTTAGAAAGAGCATATGCCTTTGTTGTCTTTTCCTCTTGCTTACCCAAAACTGCCTGTCTATATTTGCATCTGAATATCGTATTAGTGTAAAGGCTAAAGTTATCATGTAGTGTTTTTCTTTGAATTTTCCAATTTTGCCTCAGAGATTCAGGTATAATTTGGATAGGAACCCTGGTATCTGAGATTATTGCCCAGTACCTTTTGTTATTAGCAATCTTGAAGAATTACCTCTTTATTTTCTGAATTTTTATGAATATTTCACTAAGAAAATGGGAGAAAATAAGCCAGAAATTCAAATTTCATCATTTTAACAATCAATACAATAGTAGACAGTTTAATTTTGTATATTTAAGAATAAAAATCCAGAGATGTAACATTTGGGGAAAGAATTTTAATTTATTAAGCAATGAATTTATATCAAAAATGTGATGTAATTTCATATATAAGGGTAAAGGAGCAGCTACTTCCACTTGTGAATATGATAGAAACAATATGTGAGCTGGAAGCAGTGTGAAGGTAAGCAGTAACATATTTAATTTCTGAATTATATATATTTTACTTCTAGTATGAAACAGTATTTTCACCACTCAGAAAAGTTAATCAAATTGATTGTTGATGTCCTTTCTTTATATGTAGGACACAATAACTGGTTGCCTTTTAATTGATTAGGGAAGATTCAGTGTCTTTTTAAAGCCTTCCAATGACTAGATCCTTCCGTATTCAGGATCCTCTTTTTTCCTTTTTCATGAGGACTTAGATAATGGAAATAGGAAGGAGCATTCCACCAGTTAGGTTTTTTTTTTGTTATGTTTTTTATTGTTGCATATAAAATATATACAAAGAAAAGAAAGAAAAAGCAATAATTTTCAAAGTACATTCCAACAAGTAGTTACAGAACATATGTCAGAGTTGATTGTGGTTACTAGTTACCATTCCACTATTTCAGATTTTTCTGAAATTTCAAAACACTAGCAGCTAAATGAAATATCAATATAGTGATTCAGAAGTCATACGCGTTTGCTGAATCTTTTCTCTGTTACGACTCCTCCGTCTCCCTTAATTCTTCTTGCAATACACAGGGATCTTTGGGCAATGCCCGATCTAACTTTTCATCTTGAAAAGGATTGTTGACAGTGAGTGATAGAGGGATGTAATTAGTTGATAATCTTGGTCCCTCTGGGTTTCAGATCTATCCGGCCTAGGAACTCTCTGGAGATTATAGTTTTCAGGAAAGTAAAGTTAGTGCATGGGACTTTTTATGAAGTCTCAGTTAGAGCCCTAGATATTCTTCAGAGTTAATAGTAATGATGTTTGTTGGGGTTATATACTATAGACAGTCATATAAACATTTTCTGCTACCTTGCAAATGTAATGTACCTGATTCAATTTCAGATGTGTTTTTTCAAGTTTTGCAATATACCAATATCCAACAGATTAGCAATCTGAAATCGTAAGCTTAAAGAGTTGACTCAAATCAACTGAAAATCAAGAGACAATCCATTCCCACCTCTATCTCACTCTCATTCATTTGACAGAATTCTTCCTCTGTGGCATTTAGAGCCATGCCCTTCAGCTGCACTCACATAGTACCAGGAAGACCAGAGTAAACATCATTCTATAAAATAGCTTTTGGAAAAGCTGCTAAAATAATATACTTGACATTTTATTAGAAGTGCATTCTGGTTATACTAGTTTGCTAGCTGCCGGAATGCAATAGAGCAGAAATAAAATGGTTTTTAAAAAGGGGAATTTATTAAATTGCTAATTTACTGTTCTAAAGTCATTAAAATGTCCAAATTAAAGCAAGACTATAGAAATGTCCAATTGAAGGCATCCAGGGAAAGATGCCTTGGTTCAAGAAGGTCAGAGATGTTCAGGGTTTCTCTCCCAACTGGAAGGGCACATGGCGAACATGGCAATGTCTGCTAGCTTTCTCTCCAGGTTTCTTGTTTAATGAAGGAATCCTAGGGGTGTTTTTCTTCTTCATTTCCAAAGGTCAATGGCTGCGGGGGCTCTGTCACTTTCATAGCTTTGAAGCTTTAACCAAAATGGTTCCCTCTCTTTAAGGATTACGGTAAACTAATCAAGACCCACTTGGAATGGGTGGACTCACCTCTCCCTCTAATCAAAGGTTAATACCACAGTTCGGTCAGTCACATCTCTGTGGACATAATTTAATCAATTTTCCAACCTACAATACTGATTAAAAGAAATGGCTGCATCCACAAGGCGGATCAGGATTAAAACATGGCTTTTCTAGGGTACATCATTCTTTCAAACTGGCACGCTGGTCATGTTTCTTCATTTTATTAGGAAGGCAAGAACCCAGTTGTCATTTTGTCACTATACAAAACAATGATTTTATTCCCCCTCCAAAAAACTGCCCATAACTTCAATTTTGACAATGTTCAGCACTTCTGTGAATTCTCAGGTTGCTAAATGAGACAAGTAAAATTATCTCACTTTTGCAGTTGCTTTTATTTATACATGAAGAGTATGTTATCTTTATTAGAGTTGCAAGCTAATAATGAATCTGTTCCTTGGAATCATGGTAAGCTATCCTAGTAATAGCAACTGTATCAAGGTAGATTGGGTCCTAATCTTTTCCACTCTTATGAAGTGAACATCTATTAAAAATAATGATGCTCTGATATCACTAATTTGGCTGGTACCGCTGTCCCAAATCAGAGCTGTAGCTAGAGGCAGCTGTAGGTATTTTATTGAAAGTCAGAGTAAATTGGGGCAGTTCCCCTAGCAGTATAAATCAGTCAGAACCTTGGAGACACAGGTATATTTTAGGAGCAAAGCACTGAACTCTTTTCTAAGAATTATGTCACCTTAATTCAGTAATTTGGTTTGCCTCAGGGTTTGCATGTATTTTAGAGATAGTAATGAACCACGTGAGTATTCACTTACACACTGAAGTCACCCATGAACAAAAGCCATGCCTAATTCACTGGAAAAGCTATCATGCTTAGGATGTTTCCAGGAGTAATGCACACATATGCTAGGTAGGTTAGATAAGTTATTAGGAGCATATGGGGGTGGAAATAGGAAAATGTACCAAACTGATCATTAAAAATTAGGTCATCATCAAATGAATTAAAGTTTACAAACTGAAGGACCACAGAGTGGATTACCTTCCTGTCCTTTTCATACTGTCCCCTTTCTGTCCTCAGTGCACCTGCAGTCACCATTTCAATGTGGTCAAATCCTAAATATTTTTAGTGATACAATTTAAATGTAATGCATTAAAATGGGGACTTTCCAAATTGAGGTAATGTTCTTTGTTTCATTGAATGATCTTAGAATTCTCTGAAGTGTGCCATATAGTGTTAAAAATAAATTGAAGAAATGGGACAGGCCTCAGTGACTCAGTGGCAGAGTTCTTGCCTGCCATGTCAGAGACCCAGGTTCAATTCCTGGTGCCTACCCATGAAAAAAAAAATGAAGAAATGTTTGCAGAGAATAAAATAATTATTTTCTTTGTGACTAAAGTTTACTGGAAAATGACATCAAATGAGTTTTAAAACTCTATATACTATTTCCTTATGCTCTCTTTTTTCACTGTTAATTGGTTCAACACTAAGAAATACTTCATTTTATACCCCACAAGACCCTTACAAGGCTCCATGTTTTAAAATATTGTAGGTAATTTTGTATTTCTTTCCCTCCTTTTGAAGTTTAAACTAACAGAAAGAAGTGTGGTATAATTAAAAAAAAAAAAAAAGCAGCATAGGTTTTGGAAGTAGATGGCTCTATTTTGAAACCTTAAACTACCTTTTCATGTTGTATAACCCCGGACACTTTTCTTAAACTTTATGGACCTTATTTTCTCTTTTATGATGTGGCTATTACATAAATATGATGAAAGAATTAGGTTATATAGCTTTTATTCATGACCTTTTATTATTAAGCCTGTAAAACAAAATTCCTTCCTATAATTCTAGGTAAGGAGCATATTTAATGAGAAGGAAACACATATTTGTCCTATTCCCATCATTTGTATTTACATTAAATACACATGTATGTTCCTACTTTATAAACAAAGCATGCATTTTCCTCTTCACTCTACTAGATATGCTTTGATTAGAATTTTTAACTGCATATTACCAAATGGATGTTCAATTGTGCTTTTGAAATTCTGTTAAAGATAATTTAGCTTCTATGGTTTTAGAGAATAATGCTGATGAAAAACATCACACTGGGAACAAAATCAACATGCAGCTGTGTCACATTTACATAAAGAAGACTCTCAGCATCATGAATTTGCATCAGTGCTAAAGTCAGCTATGAGGGTCTGATTTTCATCCTGGAAAGGAATGCATAATTCTGCCAGCAGAAGCACTCCAGGCTCTGTCCACATGATAGACTCACTTAAGTAGTTATAATGTGAAAATATGCCTGGTATTTTGATTTACACTCAAACACATGGCAGTTTTTTTGATTAGCGTATTTTCACGAATGTCAATGCAGTTTGTGTCATGCAGACACAGCCTATGTTAGGCCAGGAAAGCAATTAGAAGAATTAGAAGGATCTATACTTAGAAGTTTACTCCATTAATTTAAATACATTTGTTGGCTGTAGAACAGTTTATCCTAAAGAGATTATGTTATTATTATTATATTAGCAAAGCTTGTTATTATTAGCAAAATTTGTTCAGTGGGTGAAGAATGTTTACATCAAGGTCTTTCTGTAATTTCCCCCAAATAATAAGGTGGTCATGAATAAATGCATGGAACTCATTATTTTAAATTAATTAAGCCAGAGAGCTGACATCAGGTGACAGAATCAATGTCTGTGTTTTATTGTGGAAGGCAAATATTAATCTAAGTTCATTGGGAAACAATATTCCATCACAATCTTAATATCTGGTGAGGAGCAATGTTTCAAATGCTTGAGTGCCATTCTGTTTCCCCAAATTTTTGCTATAGCAAGTTTTGCAATAGCACTCAATTATATTTTGGTGGCCACAATTTAGCCAAACAATTATTCTTAGGAACCGACTTTAAATAAATGACACTTCGTGAGTGATGGGGATTTACACATGAAAAAAATTAATATGGTAAAACAGGAAAACTTGATTCTGCATAGTTTGTTTTTGATCCTGCTTACACATTTCTCTTCTTGTAATATTTTGAAAGACATTAAATGCAAGATATCCTTCATTCAATGAATGTACAAATAAATTGTGGCACATCCATGCAATGAGATATTTATTATCCTAAGATAGGAAGACATGAGATTTCAAGTCACAAAGAAGACATAGATTTAACTTAAATGCTGATTGCTAAGTAAAAGAGGCCAGTATACAAACACAACAGACTGCATAATTCCAATTATATGAAGTTCTGGAAGAGACAAAACTGTAGTAAAGATAAAATGTCTGGTGATTGACATAGGTTTATGGAGGGAGGGAGTCGAAGCAAAGGGGATTTTCTTAAGTTAGTGAAACTATTCTGAATGGCACTGCAATGATGGATACGTGATACTCATAGGACTTTATAACACAAATAGTGAACTCTAATGTACGTATATTAAAAGAAGAATTTAGGTGTTCTGGGAAATTCCAGAACAGAATGCAGAATTACGACAAAATAACTATAGGAAACAACTTCACCAAAGGGGTGGGCAGAAAGGGTGCTGAAATAAGTACCTTTGGACATAAGTTGAGTGCATAGGCAAAGAAGCTGTACATAAGCGTGGCATAATAGTAGATAATTTGTTCTACCCACAAGGGTACTGAGGAAAAATTTTGTGACTGCTATACATGTATGCTCAAATAGAACACTTAAGCAAATGGATGGCAGATGCAGGGTGCCAGGTTGGAGTGGCAGTTTACAAATAAGTGAGGGGAGAAGACTAGAATACTACACATGGTAATGGAATAAAGTTGAGGACATCACTAAGAACTCATGTTTAGCTTAATGTAGATACCAGTGGTTATATAGAGAAATATATTTATAAATAAATATGTTTTGTAGTGAGTTACAAAAAATAAGAGTTTTTAAACTATCATGATCTCCTTGTTTAGTCAGATGAAAAGACCTAGAAACAATGGCACTCCCATAGTGAGAACAACCCAGATTTTGGTTTTTAATAGCATTCTCCAAAATAAGGAACCAGTGCTCTTGGAGAAATGGCTGAACTTAGAACTGGGGCAGGGAGGAGATAAGATGAATCTGGCACATCTTGTAGTGCCACAAAGTAAGGACAGGCTCACTAAAACAAAGTCCACCATGCAATGACAGGAGTATGTCAAAGGAACACTGGAGACAACTGAAGGAGGTCTCAATGGCCAAAGTTGGGAGAATTTGTATAAGAAATTAAATAAAGTAGTTTGGGATTCTAAGCCAAGGTATGGGCCTATACTTATAGAAATAAATGCTTGAATAAACAAACAAAAAAATGTGGAGAACAGATGCATTTATCATTCTAAATAATTTATGTGAATATTCTGCCACAAAGATGTAGAATGAAAATTCCTGCTCCTTAAGCAAGAGCTGCTCAATATGACTTCCTTTCCTTCCGAAGAGTAAAGTAAAGAGGGGCAAGAAAGGAGTAAGTTTACAGTGGAGAAACCTGACAAACAATATCTCAGCCAGATAATCAAGGTCAACATCAATGATCATTCATATGGATACTGTGTACCCTTGATGTGAGATGATGAATGGAGATAGAACTCTGTGGCTTTCTTTTACAAATGTATAATCCTCTAATCTCGAGAAAAATCCCTTCAGACAAATCCCAAGTGAGAGGCATTCTACGAAATATTTGACCAGTGCGCCTCAAAACTGTGAAGGTCCTCAAAAACAAGGAACTTCTGACACACCATTGCAACCAAAAGCAGACTGTCATAACAACCCTGGAAATCTAAGCTGCCACACACGAGATGCTGTGGCTTAAACAAGAATATATTGTCTCACAGTTTTGGAGGTGATCAGTCCAATATTAAGGTATCTTATGGTGTCTGTAGAGCTCTGGGGCTGGTTGACCTGGCTTTCCTTGGCTTATATTTCTGCCTGTATCCCATAGCGATCTGCTCTGTCTCATCCTCTGGCTTCTTCAGAAGAATTCTGACTGAATCTCCTCTGTTTATAAGGACTCATGCAGATTAAATCCCACCCTGATTCAATTTATTTCAGCTTGGCCTCATCTCAATAGGATCTGTGAAGATCCTACTTACAAATGAGTCCACATCCACAGGACCGGCGATTAGGACTTTAACATGTCTTCTATCAACCTAAGAAGACACCATGATAAATGCCATGCGGTAATGTGGATGGATTCCAGGAACAGGGGAGAAAAAAAGACGTTATATAAAAGCTAATGAGGGTGGACAATGGCAGCGCAGTGGCAGAGTTCTTCCTGCCATGCCAGAGACCCGGGTTGGATTCCCAGTGCCTGCCCATGCAAAAAACAAAACAAAACAAAAGCAAACAATAACAACAAAAGCCAATGAAATATTTTAAAATGCAAAAAATAAATTTTATTTAAAGATAGCATATCAATATTAGTTCATTTATTGTAACAAATATACCATACTAATGTAAGATGTTAATAATAACTAAAATTGGGTGTACAGTATATGAGAAATGTGTAATATCTTCAAAACCTTCTGTAAATCTATAACTATTTTTAAATTAAAAGTGTATTAAAAATATAGTCTACCCCCCTCCCTCAAAGCATATTAACAAAGAAATAGTCTGAACAAGTAAACATCTGGCTACTTTCCTTAGTAATGTGATTTAATTAAAACATAATAGTGTGCTGCTGTTTCTTCAATTCTTTTACTTTTTTTTTTTTTACATATACACATAAAATATTGCCAGTTAACTTAGTTTCCATTACAAATTGAGCAGGCTCTTTTCCAGTGCCTAGCTCATTTCCCTTCAATGAAAGAGATTTTTAGAAAAGCTCATTAACAATTTAATTTCACTAAGTTTGGAGCTCATAGAAAGTTTCTTTTCTTTTCTTTTTTTTCTCTTTTTTTCCTATACAAAACCATAGGAAAGGGAAAAATGAAAGAGAGAATACTGAGAAGTGTGCTGCTTATCAGCTATGGTGTGGCAACAGCCTTCGTACCTGAGAAGGAAAGAGGCAGTGAATAAAGGACAAACAAATTACTCTGGAATGATGGATGGAGTCATTTCAGTAAGTTTTATGAAGCACTTAGAAGACCACTCCTAGGTACTCTGCTTTATAGAAGGACAACCCAGCTATAAAATATGCTTCAAATTTTTCAAGTAAGAGAAATTCATTCAACGATTATTAGTTGACTGCCTACTGTATACCAGCCAATCCGACTATTAAGAATGCATCAGTTGACAGAATAGATACAAATCGCTTTCTTTTTGGCTTCTATATGACTACGTCTTCTTCATCATGGGATATTATAAATTTGGCTTCAGAAATCAAGAATTTCAGAAAATAATAGCATTTTAAATTTCAGGGCGTCTCCAGTTCCAGGCCTCTTGATGCCGTAACAGTAAGAGAAGCAAGTGAGAAAAACTTCTTCCTCTAGAATATAATGTGCTGAAAATCTTTCATACCAATATGCTTTCAAAAGCAAGAAGAAAAAAAACTTGTTCCATGCTCTGCAGAGAATTCAAAACAAGCCAAAAAAGGATAAAGAGATTTTTGGCCTTGCTCTTCTCTCCAATCTCTCTTTCCCTACACATTTTACAATCTATTTTCTAAAAGATCTTTCAGTCGGCATTTTTTGAACACCAACTTCAGGTGCATTTTTCACTGGACATTGGGAATTAAAGACTAATATGTTGTTTCTATCAGCATAACTACTGTGAAATAAATTAGGACTTATATTCTGTTTCTGATTAAAAAGTGCTATACATTTTATAGCTGCTTTCTCCACCTTAAACATTTGGGAGCTGTGGTCATTTGAAGCTGCATGTACCCTAGAAAAACATATTCTTAAATTTAATGCACTAATGTGGGTGTGTACCTGTTGTAAATAGAACCTTTAGATAAAGTTCCTTCAGTTAAGGTGTGGTGCAACCCAGTCAGGATGGGTCTTAAACACTTTCCTGGAGTACTTTATCTATGGAAAGCCAAAGACTAACAGAAACTAAATATCAGTGAAGTAGGAGATATGCCATTGTGCCTTGTCATGTGACAAGCTAAGGGCCCTAGGATCCCCAGCAGCCTGCCCCAGAAGCCACGGTCTTCCAGGAGAAAACACCACCTTGGGGATGCCATGCTTTGGACATTTTCCCAGACTCACACTGTGAGCAAATAAATTCTTATTGTTCAAGCCAACCCATTTCATGGATTTGCTGGAGAAGCTTAGGAACCTAAAACAGGTACCTAAGTAAACATACCCAGAGACAGGAAGCAGATTAGAGTTTACGGGGGTGGCGTGGTGGGTGATGGAAAGCTTGATGTAAAAAAAGAAAAAGAAGAAGTCCAAAGAGTGTTTGGGAACCAGATCTATTTGAAAAGAAAAAAACCCAGACAATTTATTCTATAGGTTCCTGAGTGATGGATGTTTCTGCTTAAATTCTCAAGGACTGGGGAGTGTCTCTAGGGACAGGAGTAGGAAGAAAATGCTGAAACCTCCAGAGTTGCTACTGCAGATTTTGTTTCTCAAAGTATGTCCCCAGCCCCGCTACTTAAGACCACTGGACACGATGTGCAATACAAATGAGGTAGTTCAAACTTCTTCAACAAAGGGATAGGAAATTCGAGCACATAATCTGAAACCATCAGAAAAAAGGTGGACCCCACAGTCTTTAGAACAGAGGATTTAGTTAAGTTACCTCAGCTGAGGAGATAGCTGAGCTCATGGTACCCACTGGAGAACTAGTTCCAACTGTGACAGTGGACAGAAAGAAAAGAAAGGAGGTATTTGTGCTTGAGAGGCTAAATGATTTCATTGGAATCTCTCATTAAAATTGACAGTTTACTGGACTTTAGTGACTAAAATAATAGAATTTTCTTTTGATTGTGACAACAGATATCCTAATAAAAATCATTAAACAAATGGTAGATAGAGGAATCACACAGACAGAAAGATACAGAGGCCCACAAATCATGTGCCTAAAATCTGGAAGTCACAAATCAAGACAATACATTTCATTTGTAAAAAGTTTCACTCTTTCACTTCCACAAATATAACCTCAAACAATAATCTGAAAAATGTCTATAACTGTCATTTTATAAATGACAGAATTTAGCAAATTGTGAAATACAGCTGAATAAAATCATTGTACTTATTCAGGTTTTTTATTGAAGGGAAATGTTTGGATGTGCAAACAAACATTCATAACTCAAATTTTATTATATTTTTTCAACTTTTTCATATATTATTACAAATTATTATATGTTATTCTGTGCAAATCATTTCACTTTTCTTCATGTTGGAAAAATAACTAATTATTATAAACAATATTTTATTTGATTTCTGCCCTTTTGGCAATAGCAATCTAAACACTTAGATATAACAGATAAATATATTCCCATGATGTAAAATTTTAATATAATATTCAAATTATATATAGATCTTTTTAAAGAAAAATGCAAGTAACCATTGACTCAAAATTTACATAAAAACTACTTAAATAAACCTGTAATATTCACTTAATTTCAGGGAAAGAAAATTAAATTTAATAAAAATTTTTATAAAAGTACACCTACTTTTGTTTCCAGCACTAAACGTGAGTCTAGTAGACCAACATAAAAAAAGATGGGATTGTAATGGCACCACCATTTTGAATGAATCTGAATATGGACGTTTCAGCAATTTGGATAGAAATTGTGTTTAGTTTCTAACTTGCATTTCAGAGATTTGTAAGGTTTTCAAGATATTGTTGTCCACCTAGAAGTTCCACTTACAAAATCACGAAAACAGCTAGACTTTGCACTAAGTAACCTGACTAGAAGATTAAGAGAGAGAGTAAATAATTATGTTCAAGTCTCCCCAATCTCTTTTGAACAGTCTCTTTAAATAATCATTATTTCTTTAAAATATAATTATTTTCAGCACTTCATGCTCCAGCATATTGTAGACATCGTTACTAATTCATCAATGCTTGTCCCTGTAAGCATTTTAAAGATATTTTTAGCATGTAAAGATTTATACATTCTTGATTTTCATCTTAGGAGGAGTCAATATATTTTGGCAGGAAGTTGTCTCAAATCATATAAAGAAGACCACTGTGGAATGGAGATATCATAGACATCTACTTTATGCTAAACTTTAATAAAAATGTTTATCCTTCAAATAGGGAATGCGCAAGTAATATCTGTAATAAAACAAATCAGAGAAGTTTTGTTTTTAGCTGATAGTAAGAAATTAATTAAAAAGAAGCTAAATTTCACATATTTGGGCATATTTCAAAAGCACACAATTTTGTAATGCAACATTTTTCTAAACTTGTACTGCATGTAAAATAAAAAAAACTTCTCCTTTGAGAAAAAAATAGAATGAATAAGAATAGAATAACAATACTGTCTATTCAATCCTTGTCTCTGTCAGAGCAACAGTGGGCAACGGTGCTAAAGCCTTTAATTCTCTGGTCTCCATGGGCTCAGTTCACTCTCTTCAAGATATATATCAACCTTCTGAAATACCGATGAAATGTCCATTGCTGCCCTGAGGCACTTATGATCAAAGAGGAACACATATCAATGTTTCTTTAAACTACTTTTCCTAGTTCAATTGTCTGCTTTGGTCTTAGATATAAGCAAACTACTGTAACTACACTATAACCTGGAATTTTTTTATCTAAACATAGATAGGTGGGTACAAGGTAGTAGATTGATAGACAGATTAATAGTTAGGTAGATAAGTAGATAGATCATTGATAGATGATATGTTTATATCTTCATAAACAAACATAGTTTGTAGTAATTGTGAATATTTTCCTGAGTTATTTTGGAATTGTGGAGTTTATTTAATAAAAGGGTAACTGTTAATTTTAACTGACTTATTAAAGACCACCTTGTGCAGATATTACTAATACATTATTATCTTGGAAGTGCAGGTAATGGTAGAGTTAAATGGATGCCAATCAACCTGAGTATGTTAAAATTGTGAACAGACACCTTGAAAAATAATATTGTTCATAATGAAATGAGTACAAGTGTTTCCATTACATCCACTACAGCTACATGTAACATCTGCCACATAGTTCTTTAATTTCTATTCTTAAAATTATAATCATACTGAGAATTGATTTGGTTGAGCAGTTTGTTTATGAAAGTTGTAGTGTCTGCCAAATTAAACAATTTCTTAAGAGTGCTCGTTTATCTTCCTTGGATTTCAACCAAACACATTTCAGAGATAATGACATAACATATCTCAAAATTTAACTCGATTGGCATAAGGTTTAAGTAGAAATATTCATCTATATCTACACTTATAGCTATATCCATATCCATACCTATTAGACATGGTGCCCATTTTAAAAGACTTTTATGCCATAGGGCAGTGGATCTAAACTTTGTCTGCATATTAGAATCACTGGGGAAGCTTAAAAAGATACTCATGTCTGGGACCATCCCCAGAAACTTAGATTTAATTGGTCTATGGTGGTTCATGGACATTAAAATTTTTAAAACTCTCCAGGTAACTGTAGTATCCAGTAGAAGAGAAGAATTCCTGTCTTGGCATTTCAAGAGGGCTTAGAAGAGAAAGATTTTTATGATTATTTCTTTGGAATACGTGTGTCTAAACACTGGGCGTCCTTTAATATGTTTTAAAATAATAAATTTGATGACACAAGTCTATAATGAGTTAATAATTGCCAATCCATCATTTAAATAAAATGTGATTTAAAATTATTCTCAAGATTATTTCGGATCCTTAATCCATGAAGCTGTTACTTTAAACAGTCATTTCCTAATAATGCTTTTTGCAGAATAGACATTAAGCAAATAAAAAGGCTTATTTTTTAATAAATAAATGTAATAATCTACATTTATTAATGTAATAATATTACATTAATGTAATATTATTAATTTATTAATGTAATATTTATTATATTATTACATTTTACATTAATGTAAAATTATTAATAATTTATTAATGTAATAATATTAATTATTACATTAATGTAATGTATTATGTAATAATAATAAATGTAATAATCTACATTTATTAATGTAGATTGAAATTCAGTGATATGCTGGTAAATGTTTAGCAACCAGCTTTTTGTAGAAAATAGAGCCCTGACTTATATGGTATTTATTAATTTCCAAGGTGTGCCCTCCTTCTTACTATAAATTCATGACAACATACATACTTTCAACAAGTTCATAATCTACTGGGAGTTGGCAGAAAAATCAATAAGTCAATATACAGGATACTTCAGTGACGGATATGAGCTATGAGAATATATGATTGATAATGTGGTAGAGACTGACTGATGCAAGGAGCTATTTCAAGGTGGACTGTGGAAAAGCTACCGAAAAGTGCTTTTCAAATTAAGTTTTAAATGGGGTTTAAAGGGAGTGAAGCTCTGAGGAGCATATTCGAAGGAAAAGGAACCATCACAAATGTGCTAAATGGGGTGTAAGCAAAGAAGTTCTGAGGGACAACTCAGGGTGCAAACAGTGCCTAGGAAATAAGTAAGCTTAGCAGAAGACTGGGTTTGCAAGGTCCTGTAGTTTGGATTCTCTTTTACCTGTGATGGAAAGCCGTTTGAGGATTTTGAGCCTGAGAATGACTAGAGCTGACATTTATTCAAAAGACAACTGTAGCTGCTCTGACCAAGGGTACCAGTAGAGCCTGGGAGGCCAGAGAGAAGGTTCTTATAGTATTGCAGGCACCAATAAATGGTATCTGAGACTAATGCAGAGCTTGCCAAAGTGTGCAGAGATATCAGTCCTCTCAAGCCTAAGTCACAATTGGGTGGGGCTTTGTGTCAGTGGTCTCCAAAGACCGGTTGCTCCAGCTGTGAGCAGTCTTGTCTTTTCACCCCAATGTTGACTCACGTAGTATAAATATCTGTGTCATGGCATAAAGTGCAGGAAGTAGGCCGGCAGCGAATACAATAAGAAAGGTTGGGTTATGGATATAATTTGAAGGTAGAATTGTCTGCATTTGCTGATTGTTTCGCAGTGGGTTTTAAGGAGAAAAGAGAAATCCAGACTCCCAATCAGATTCCAGAGAGATAACAATGTAGACTGAAAAGAGTATAAACAAAGAGACTAACACAAAGTTATGGGCAAGATAAAAGGATTGCAAAGTAAAAATGAATTACTCTGGGACTCTCAATAGCAGGAAACTGTTATTATCCTTAGCGCTGAACATGTGATGGAACAGGAATTTTACCTTAAAATACTATGTTGGGAAATCAGAGAACATTTCAATGGGAAATAAGTGAAACCAAAGTGCTTTGGATCTGCTACAGTGACAGGAAAATAAAGCGATCTTACTATAAGTGTTTTCCATTTTCTTCTTTCTCCTCCTAATGGGGTGAAGACAATGTTATAATAGGACAAATAATGCATATTAGGAACAGAAAGATTCCTCCAAGTCACTTCTAAGTATTGACTCCTCCTTTCCCTGATAGAGAGCCCTGAAGTTTCAACTCCCTACAAACCCTCAGTAACTTCTTTACTGCATTCTTTGAATTTTGCAAGCTACTAATCTGATCCAAAGACCTTGGCAAATGATGAAATTTCAACCTAGATTTCACCTGCAAATTTCTTTCATTGGACTCTTGAAGTTATTTTCATCCCTCTGCTTATTAATGTAACTCCTTTATTCCTGCTATCTTTCTCTGAAAAGATTGCTTTAAGAAAGGAGGTTGAGTTAGTCTTCAATTACAATCTGGTTTGAGATCAGTTGATTCTTCTCTATAATGAAGATTTTCATTAGTTAGTCCAAACGTTTTACAAGGAACACACTGGGAGTCTTTCTTTTCCTGATTTTTTTTTTTTCCTAGAGGCCCATATGGATTTCCCACCTTTCAGGTTCTCACCAAACTAAACTTCATTGAACTAAATTTAGCCATGAATGTATCAACATGCCATCTCAAATATCTCAAATACAAAGTATTATTTCCTTGCTAATTTTTGTTTTTGTTCAAGAAGACATATCCATACAATATCTAATAGGTATATTCAAAACAAAGAAGAATGTACGTAATGCCAGATATTAAGAAAATTCCAAATGTTGGAATTTCGATAAACAAAGATAAGTGTCTAGTTAGACAGACCAATTTCCCATGTGGAAAAGAGAAAGAGAAACCAAGGGATACCAATACATTACATTGATATCATTATCTTCCACATGGAAATGGGAATAATAACCCAAACTTGAATGTGTGTGCCATATATGAAGTGCTCAGTTTTGTGATATGGGTCAAAATACCTAAACATTACTTTTTTCTTCCTAATGTGAACTGTAGCATTATCTATGGTAGTTTGATTGTCATATGTGCATATAGATGGTCATAATTAAGTATAGGGTATTAAAATGGTCATACCTGAGATTGACATATTGTATCATAGTCTTAGGTCTTTGCCCTACGTATCCATTTAAAATAAATAGTTGATAGGATAATCACAAAATAAAATCATAGTATTAACTTTTTCTTTTAAAATGGTGATTCTAAATTACTGGCTTAATCAGTTTGATTTATTCCTCTTAGGCCATTTTGTGTTAACTCTCATTATATTCATTTGCTTTATCTGTTTTTCTGAGATGTCTAACAAACATATAACACAGCAGACATAACAATTGGGCAGTTAAATTGCTTAGAAATTAACATATTGCTTTAAATGTTGATTATTAATTATTTGTAAAAGAAATGTATTGCTAAAAGCCTCAGGGAGCATGCCAATTAAATACTTTTAAGCTATAAAAATAAAAACAGCTGTAGCTGGAGAATTTTAATTATCCAATGATGGCTCTGGGCCTGAAAAGATGAATTTCACGATATGCCCTGAAGGTCAGAAAACTAGAGTCTCGGGAGAGTAAATAGACAGGTAGTCGACACGCTTATTGATTTCTTCTTGTGGGTAAAAGCTGAAGCCATGAACCTGGTAAGCCTCTGATTCCTTAAAATAAAATTTTGGGTTTCTAAGCCTTATGCGGAAGGGATATCTGAGATTCGTGTAGAAGCAATGCCATATATCACTGAGAAATGTGACATGATCTTGTCCAAGCAGGCAACTTTTCTTTCATATTGAATCTCAACACTTTTGCCTGCCTAGATGATATTCTCTTAGTACAATTAAAACTCCCCCAAGTTTCATTTGGTAATTATTTGCCAAAGAAGTTTAAATGATCACAGGATATAAACATCTGAAATAATTTTCCTGTGTGTCTGCAGCCAAAAGAGTGTCTAAGGGGAGTACTTAGATACTGACAGTAATAGAGTTTGGCTTTTTTTCAAGGAGGAAGATGACTTCTAATGGCATTTCAAGTAGATTTATTCAGATAAGAGCAAAAGATACTGAATCAACTAACACGAGCAAAAGCTATCAAAAACTGATAGATGGTGTTGGATGCATAGAGTGCACAAAATTAAAGGAAAAGGTAAAAATTGAGCTTTAGGAAGATAAAGAAGCTGGGAGGCTCATTAATCTCATCGAAAGAAACTTTCTGACTCTTATTGAGGACCTTGACATTAGAGTAACTCAGAAATATTTGTGCACCATAATCTTTCCTTCTATTATTCCACATAAGACTCTGATGCTCAGTCTGATTAGCGTGGTTAGGAAAACTGCCAAGTTTATGGCAGGCGCATGGCATGTGAACAGCTCTGTCAATGTCATTCCCACAAGAATCACCTGCAATGTCAAATTTCACGTAGTGAAGGAAATGACAAAGGATACTATCAAAGAATAATAAAGACAAGAGTTAGGATTCTGCAGATACATTGGCCGTGATACTGGGTTCCATTCAATGGAACATAAGTGGAAATGATGTTAGCCGTCTCTGAGACTTACCTGTGCAAATCTATTATGCCTTATTTCTCTACTCTTTCCTCTTACAGTTGATCATCATGAAAACAACCCATAGAACTATTTTGGAACCATATATTGAAGATGGCTGGCTGCCAACTACCAGGGTCCTTTAATGATATTTTGAGCAATACCTGGCCCTCACATCACCACTTCCATGGTATTAGTAAGTGAACAAGAAACCCCTAATGAGTTTGTGCCTTTATTTATTTATTTGTTTATCTATGTATTTATTTATTTTGGTATGTCTGTTTCAGCAGCAGCATCTAACCAACTTAATAATCTCTGTAGGATTTGTTTTACAATGTGAGTTTAGTTTTTTTATAAACACATATTTCATTGTCATTATACAGTTTGGGAAAGTAGATTCTTGTAAGTTTCAGTAAGCCTAAAACCAGTAATTTCAAATGTTGCCCATGCAAGTGTGCCCAGTCCATACCTTCTTGCAGAAGACTTCCTGGGTGACATCCAGGCTTGTGAGAATAATGTATTACACATGAGCTAAGGGATCAATTCATTGTGAGCTTTTATTGGATGAAATTCCAGAACCCACTCTAGACAGTAGAGGCTCTCCACTAGTGTTAGATTTAATTGTGTTTCGAAATAGATTAAATCTTGTAGCAGAGAAGAAAGTGAGGGGAAGAAATGAGCTGAATAAAAAAAGTAATAATTGGTTCCCCTGACTTTCTGTCCCTTCCTATTCTGCATCGCTTCCCTCCAAAAGAAGTAGGAACAGTGTCTCTTAGTAGTACTACTTAGCTACACAGTAGGACACTCTTATAAGAGCTATATCCATCACTTCTATTCCTTCTTTTTCCTTTTTTTCTTTTTTGTTTTTAGCACACATTGATCATACCACACACATAACAGGAGAATTATAAGGGAGATTTAAGACAGAATTTTAAAATGGACTGGAATATTATGTATTTAAATATAAAATACATATAATGATTATAAGTAAATATTTTGTTATTTGATTTTATAATAAATTTTACTGGAAAGGAGAATTTGGAAAAAATATAAAACTTTAAAGCATACCCTCTACCTTCTCTTTTGGCTTCTTCTCTGCAATAAGACAATGGCATTCTTAATGTCAAAAGCAGAGAGGGTATTTCAGGTAGGGATCCCATGAAGGACCGGAAGGAGAGGGAAGAGAGAACAGAATTTTCTAATAAACATCTCAGCTCTGAGATGCCCAAGGAAGAGCTAGACCTGCTCACATAGGCTCTTGAGCAGGCGTACTGGGTCTTCCTGGGTCAGGGAAAGAGCTGAAACACAAAGCTGAGTGCTTTCCAATGCAGCTGATCAAATCTGGAAAAGAAAGAATTTCTATCTATCTCAGGAGAGTTCAGTTTAAGAAAATGTCTTCCTGGTCACAGACACAGAAAAATCTACGCCTTCTAATCACTGTTCCTCTGTCCAATATAGCCAAAAAACTTAATCTGATCACTAAGGGAGTGGAGAGAAAGAATCACAATACTGTTTAGAGCTCAAGGAACCAGGGGGAGGTATAACAAACTAATTCTACTGAGTCACTGAAATAAACAGGCAGCCACTTTCACAACGTGATTATATGAGCCCTTAAGAAGCATCAAATAAGTCATTAAAATCATGATATTAATATTGTGAAAACTCACTTGAACATTTGGAAGTTTGGGTTATCACTATCCAGTGTCTTGGAAGGTCATGTGAAATAAATAGCTCAGACCCTTTAGGGGGTAAAAATAGACATGGGCAGATGCTGGAAGTAGTAAGAGATGTTGAGGAGAGTTGCCAGAGATACAATATCAAACTGTGTTTTAGAAAAGTAAAAGGAATATATGATATAGAGGAAATGATTAAATGAATTAAAGGGGAAAACATATCTGAGCTAAAGAAGGATAAACAGTCTCATCAAATTCCAAGCAGGATTAATTAAAAATGCCATAACCTAGACATCTTAATGAAAACCTAGAATTCCAAGGACAAGCATGATAAACTACAAGCTTAAAGTCAATTAGAATAAATTTCTTTTAGAAGAAAGAAGAACATAACTAGCACTTGATTCTTATGAGTAGTGTTAGCTAGTAGAAGTCAGAGGGAACCGGAGACAGAGACTTAATCCAAGAATGCAGAATTTAGAAGTCTTTGTTACTGTTTTAAAATCAAAGAGACTTTGACAGAGTCACAGTTTACTGGGTATTTTCATAGAGGCATAGTTTATATGCCCGTATTCGTACAGGAGGCTATGCCAGTTTGAAGCTATTATATACTGCAAAATCTTTAGGGCCAGACCTATTGTTTGGGATGGGAAACTCTAGATCGTTTCCATGGAGATGTGACATACTCAGTTGTGGGTGCGGCCTTCTGATTAGATGGAGATGTGACTCCACCCATTCAAGGTGGATTAGTTTACTGGAATCCTTTAAGTGGGGGAACATTTTGGAGAAAGCTCAGAGCCAACAGGAGACCCAGATGTTTGGAGATGTGGAAAGTACATGCCCTGGGGAAGCTGTTTGAAACCAGAAGTCGAAGAATCAGCAGACAGGTCTTTGCAACTAACAGGTGTTCTGGACCCATCTGCCTTTCTTGAGTCAAGGTATTTATCCCTGGATGCCTTAGTTTGGACATTTTTACGACCTTAGAAATGGAAACTTGCAACTTAATAAATTCCCTTTTTAAAAGCCATCCCATTTCTGGTATATTGCATTCCAACAGCATTTAGCAAGCCAATATACAGAGACCTTATGCACAGATGTACAGTGGTTAAGAGTCTGGCCACTGGAGCCAGATGATCTGAGATTTAATATAAACATCCTTTTACTAAAGTATTACCACTTATAAACTGCCTCAACATTCTAATTCTCAATATTCTCATTATTATTATCATAGTAAGATTATTATAGAGATTAAATAAAATATATCTAAGCTGTCTATTGCCTCCATCTTTTTTAATGCTATGATTAACATGACAGGTCAACTATAAGAAAGGAAAGGGAAACATAGAGCCATTCAAGCTATTGCTGCTATTTATAACCTATTATTATTATTATTATTATTTTCCATTGGCAGGCACCGGGTATCAAACCCAGGTCTCCAGCATAGCAGGCAAGGATTCTGCCACTGAGCCACCATTGCACCACCCAGTCTATTAATTTTGATTCACTAGAAATAAAAGAAGTATCAATAATGTCAATAGCTAACAACTGCCTTAGGTCTATGTACCACAATTTTAGGGACATAAAAAAGTCGATTTATCATGTATAAGATTGAATTTATGAATATATATCGAAAAGTCCACATTGCAAAGACAAAATATATCTTATCTTTTCATTAATCTATGGAACATTTCAAAAACTGATTTTGAAAAAATTATACACAGACACCTGAGAGTTATTTTTCAAGGTGAAACTGTAAAACAAATGGATTCTCTGACAAAAATAATAAAACAAATCATGATCAAAAACTAATAACAGAAAGCAACATCAACAATAACAGAAAATAATCGAGTGGAACTATTTTTTAAACACAATTGGTAATTAATAGCAGAAATAAATTATTAACTATCAAAAATATAAATAATAAAAGTATATAATTTCCAAGCTATGTAATTCAGTCAAAGTTATATTGTGAAGTAGTTTTAAATGCTTTGTATTGAAAGGGAAAAATGATGCAAGATTTAAATTCTAGAAGTTAGAAAATACAAGTTTAAAAATGTAATGAAAAAAGAATAAAGTATGTCCACATATGTAGATACAGATATAGATTTATATGTATATGACAATCCTTAATATGCAGAAAAAACAAAGAAAGAAAGAAGGAAAGAAATGGAGGAAGAAAGGAAGAAGATGGGGGAAAGGGGAAGGGGAAGGAGGAAAGAAATCCTTCCTTAAGTGAATCTCTATTTTAATCAATTATAAGGATAAGAGAAACTGACTTTAAAAACAGAAACAAAACCAAAATAAATATTGTTCACCCCCAAATAATCTCAATTTTCACATATTATACAATTTAATCTCAATAACTATTTATAATGGGTCCTTGGTACATGACTGAATGGGAGGTTAATTGATTCCTGTTTTCTACTTCAAGCACACAATGGGAAAGAGCACCATGATTGAAATGATACTTTTTAATATTTTTAAATAATAATACTTCTAAAACTCTCACTTGTTCTCCTTCTACCTCTTTAATACTCACAGAGTTAAATTTAAGTCAAATACTACATAATGCTTTCTGTTTACTAGATACTGTTCTAGTAATTTAAGTATCTAGTAATCTAAGATATGGTTTCTTTTTTATAAAATTAAAACAAAAAAATTAAGTTCACCACTAGCAATTATTGTCAAGAAAGCGAAAAAAAAGATAAAAAGTCTAGTATGCAGGTGCTGGGGTACAAATACATCTTTGTACTATCGGACTATCTGAACCAGTTAAGGCAGGAGGCTATGGCTTGGATATTCATATAGGGCAAAGATTCTAGGAACCTGGACATAAATAAAATGGAAGCAGAAGTCAGAACATAAATATAGAAAATAATATAAATTAATTCTTTTTGCCAGTTTGGGAAGCACCAAGGAATCTTATAATCAATTAGGTTTTAAGTGAAAATAAAAATCACCTTTGAGAAATCAGGAACCTCAAACAGATATGGGTATCAAATTCACACCACTCCAATATTTTCTGAATAATACATTGCTAAATTAACATGAATATCTGTTATTTTGAAAACTGAGAGAGCTGTGGGCCCCATCCTGAAAGAAACTTCAAAATCTTCATTTATAGATGTTCTCAAAGTAAATACATAATCCTTTCTGCTTACTAGATACTGTTCTAGCTTGCTAGCTGCTGGAATGCAATATACCAGAAACGGAATGTCTTTTTTAAAAAAGGAGAATTTAATAAATTGTAAGCTTACAGTTCTAAAGCCATGAAAATGTCCCAATTAAAGCAAGTCTACAGAAATGTCCAATCTAAGGCATCCAGGGAAAGATACCTTGGTTCAAGAAGGCTGATGAAGTTCAGGGTTTCTCTCTCAAGTGGAAAGGCACATGGTGAACACAGTCATGGTTTCTCTCTCAACTGGAAGGGTACATGGTGAACATAGCCTCGTCTACTAGCTTTCTCCCAGGCTTCTTGCTTCATGAAGCTACCCCCAGGAGTATTCTCCTTCATCTCCAAAGGTCTCTGGCTGGTGGACTCCGTGGTTCTTTCAGCTCATGGCCCTGCTTGGCTCTGCTGTGGGTTTCTCATCATTCTCAAAAAGGCATTCTCTCCAAAAAAAGTCTCCTCTTTCATAGGATCCCAGTAAAGTAATCAAGACTCATGCAGAAGGGTAGAGACATGTCTCCATCTAATCAAGTTTAATACCCACGATGACTGAGTTACTATCTCTGGAGATAACTTAATCAAGTTTCCAACCTATGCTACTGAATAGGGATTAGAAGAAACCATTGCTCCCATAAGGTTGATTAGGATTAAAACATGGCTTTTCTAGGATGCACAAATCCTTTCAAATCAGCACAGATCTATTGCATTTTCTAAAATATTTGCAAGATATCGCATATGGTATCTAAAATAATCCTCACAACCACTGATATTTCATTATTTTAATTTCATAGATGAGAGAAATGAAGCTCAAGGCAATATTCTTTTATTATGAATATTGTAAAGTAATGTAATATTCTTTTACTAGATCCCAGACAACATTGCACTTGGTCAACATCATTATTTATAAGACAGCTTCTAAACTACTAAGCCGAGTCAT
The DNA here is from genome assembly GCF_023851605.1 of Tamandua tetradactyla. Classification (NCBI taxonomy): domain Eukaryota; kingdom Metazoa; phylum Chordata; class Mammalia; order Pilosa; family Myrmecophagidae; genus Tamandua; species Tamandua tetradactyla. The sequence continues at coordinate 31,575,656 of NC_135348.1, read as the reverse complement.
CTCTCTAAAAGCCCTGGAAATTATAATTAATCTAATATATGATTTCTTCTTTATAAAATTGAAACAAAAAAAAAATAAGTTCACCACTAGCAATTATTATCAAGAAAGCAAAAAAAAAAAAAAAAAGATAAAAAGTCTAGTATGCAGGTGCTAGGGTACAAATACATCTTTGTACTATCGGATTATCTGAACCAGATAAGGCAGGAGGCTATGGCTTGGACACTCATATAGGACAAAGATTCCAGGAACCCGGACATAAATAAAATGGAAGCAGAAGCTGAGCTACCTTCAGAAAATCAGAAGTTGCAATATAAATACAGAAAATAATAGAAATTAATTCTTTTGCCAGTTTGGGAAGCGCCAAGGAATTTTATAATCAATTAGGTTTTAAGTGAAAATAAAAATCACCTTTGAGAAATCAGGAACCTCGAACAGATATGGGTATCAAAGTCACACCACTCTAATATTTTCTGAATAATATGTTTCTAAATTAACATGAACATCTGTTATTTTGAAAACTGAGAGAGCTGTGGGCCCCCTCCTGAAAGAAACATCAAAATCTTCATTTGTAGATGTCCTCAAAGTTGAAGACACATGAGCCCGTCATGAAAACCGCCATGAAGAAGAGTTTCCCAGCCCAGTGTCTACAAATCATATGAGGAGACCTGCAACTGAGACATTAACAGATGGAAAACTGGGCGAGTTTTCTCTCCAATGGAAAAAAAAAATGTTGACATTCTAATAAGAAGCTCACCAAGAATTTCAGATAAATTAACCAATGCATACTGCAATGGAATTGTAAAAGTTAAGATTAGCCAAAGCATATTTGAAAAAAAAAAAGATGGAACTCCTTCTCCCTCTCCCTGTCTATTAAAATTTATCATAACCAAGAAATTAGGATTACTGAATTATCATGTAGCTTTCCTGTTTTACTTTCTAGTGTATTAGACAAAGTGAAATACCTGAAATCATTGAATTGTAATCCAGCTGCTTTGATCTCTGATAATGATTATATAGCCTCCATCTTATGCCTTTGTAATTGTAAAAAAACTTGCGACTAACCTTCACTTGTACCCATTTATTCAGTTTTTTGACTTTAGAGTCTTATGATAGCTAAAGACAGCCCCTAATGTTTAGTAATGAAAGGTCCTGGGTCAGTCCAGAACTAACCCACCCCATGTCCAAAGTTATCTTGATTATAGAAGCTGAACCTAACCCAACGGGCCTGCTTGACATGTGCAATAGCTTTGACTTTAACTTACAAATCACCTAGACATTATAATACTAAAAATCACACCCATCATCATATTAAGGCTGCTATTTTTTTACATACATTCTGAGAGTAGGCATGTAAGTAATCTGTGCATGCTCAATATTGGATCACATCTAATTATATCATCTGTGCTCATTGTCCTAAAACCTGCCCATTGGAATTCCTGCAGTTCAGGGAGATAGATTTGGGGGCTCATGGCCCATCTGCTCTCCTGCTATGTGCCTAGAAATAAACTTTTTCTCTCTTTGAAACTCCTGTGTCTCAGGAATTGTTCATTGGAGCATACAGGCAAGAACCCACCACCTTTTCCTGGTAACATTATTATGAAGTCACACTCGTTTAAACAAGCTGATTGAAATCTAGCTCAGTGTTCACACTGTTCCGAGCATATGTGATACTTGATATAATGGAAGAGGCATTGCACATCAAAAGGTAAAAGATAGTCAGGAAATGTTTCCTTTCAGATTGAGAACCCTGTCGTCAATAGCCTGCCATCTTTGCTTGAGTGTCTCATGGCCTTCAGGCTCAGCATGGCTGAACTGAACTCATAACTTCCTCTCCAGTTATTGTGCATCTGAGTTGAAGACTCCACCAGCCATCCAGCTAAGTACGTCAGAGACAATGGTGTCATCTTGTCACTTCATGCAATGAAGAGGAGATACTCAGAAGAAAACGTTAATTCCTAAAGGCCCTGTCGTTAATCCCATCTGATCCTCTTTCTTCAAAATGTTTATAATACTCAGTTAAGGTCTCAGAAAGCTAATTACATTTAGTTAAATTAATTAACCTAATGATTTCTGAAATGCTCACAAATCTAAATGTAATCCTAAAGCTTGCATAAATGAAGTACTATTTTTATGTAGCTAAGAAAAAAGTATTTAAACATTTTATTCAAATATAGGTCTGGATTCCACAAATTTCGGGCATTATTATAAACTCTACCACAAAATTCTTATACTAAAAAGCTTTATATCTATAATTACTGATAATCATGGAAAACAATGTAGTTTAAAATCTAACAGCCAGAAGTATAAATCACTCTTAAGAATACCGCTTAGAAACATATCTGACAGTTTTCTAGAGAAATAATGGGCCCTTTCAAGAAGCCTGCTGATTGCTCCGTTTGGTCATCTGTTTTCATTTTTATCTATTCTCTTTAAATGTTTGAGCACATACTCATGCCCGCTGTGATGAAATTATCAGGCAGAATTGGGATACATTTGGGATTTCCTGTATAATACCTTGAACCTTTGAGTACAAACTGACATTTTGTTCTTTAAGATAATATAAATATGAGCTGCTGGAAAGCAACAGAAAAAATGGGTGAGCTGGAGAGGGATGAGGAGAGAGGGCCTATATTTAAACAGACCACAGCAACTCTTCCAGGTGACTAAAAGGTAGAGTCAGCAGCAATTACAGGCAGTGTTAATGGAAGCTGCTGCTTCTTTGATGTGATTTTCCCAAGGCAGGTTCCTTCATTTCTAATCAGCATTTCTATCCTTGTGTTTAGGTGTTGTTTCATGAATGTTCTCTTCCCTAGGACATTCACCTCTGAATTTTTCAAAGGAAGAGATTCACTCCTCTCCGAATCTCCAACATATATGTAAAATGCTTTAACAAAAGAAAAACTGTACATGTTAAGTATTTACAGAATTAATAAATACATAAAAGAGCAAAAATAATAGGCATTAATCATCTGTTGATCACTTTGTGAATTAATTTCACAAAGTGAATCACTGTCACTTTTCTTTCCAGGCACACACACATACAAACCATAAGTTTTAAGAATAGAAAATAGACACTTTGAAATAAATGGATATTATTGCAGACGTGGTGCACTTTCATGCAAAAATTTCTAAAGAATAAAGGTTTATCATGTTTAAATATATTTGATTCTTTTCATATAAATGCATTACGCGCTTAAAATTAGATAGTTTATGCAATTTTAAAAATCAAATTTGCACATATCTTATAGCTCTACTTCTAACCTAATTTCCAAACAAAGTTGTACCTTACTTGAAATCCTGTTTTCAATTTTATATTTAGTATGTCCTAAAATATTAAATTTAGTTCAATATTCAGACTAAATTCAGGCTATAACTGGCTCACTCAACTGGGGTAATTGTGCAGAGTTTCATGAAGGAAAGTTTTGGATGGACAGGGCTAAGGGAACCCAGGGGATGATGGAGCCAGGGGATGCTGGGACGTTAGGTCTAGCCATTCTGTGGGGCTGGCGGCAGGGGTTTGCAGACACCTGAAGTACAGGAGAGGGGAGCTAAAAGGGATGGCGGTACAAAGTTGGCTGCAGCCATCCTACAGATATGCCAGCAGGAAGGGAGGCAGGGAATAAACATTCACTCTCCTCTACCTTCCAGGAAATGATCTCCTGCTGGCATATCTTCAAGTCTGGTGCCAGTCCAGTTGGCGCCTATCCATGCTCTGGGGCACACAGCAGGGTGCAGAAGAATGGGGCAGATTTGCTGGGGCAAATAGAAAATATCCAGTACATCTGCGCGTTAAGACTACTTTTCTGTAATAGTAATAAAGACAGTTATTTATTTGCTTTTATTCCATCACATAATTAAAGGAGTTTCAAATCATGGATTTGATTGATATAACTAACATACACAAAAACGAATGCTTCATTATTCTCTGATTTTCAAGTACTGACCCTCCTCTCTACAGGGCTGGCTAGCTCACAGAATGTAAGCCAAGTTTGCGTTCCCCTGAGGTGGAGACTGTCTCAGCTTTAAAACCAACAAAGGTGAAATTAGATTAAAACACATTTAGAACTTGTGTTGTCTTCATAGGGTCTGCTCAACTATTGAAAACTTCACATATTAATTCCTGTGAAAGTTTAAAACTCCTGTTTATACTGCATATTCACTTATACCATAGAAGACATCAATTCCCTCCTATATCTTTTCATTTAACCTCAATTTTATTGTCTGGGGCTGTGAAAACTGATGTCTAGAGTTTTATCTTTGTTTCACAACAGCAGACTTATCATTGTGTAGGCTAGTATTTATTCAGAAAACTCAAATGTGATTTTTTCATACTGATTCAAGGGTAAGAGATTATTTTTAAAACTCCACTAGCAGCTTTTCCACGCAAAAGTTCAAACAAAATGTACCTGTACTTAAAGGAAAAATGTACCTGTAACTTCAAGTTTTAGTGGTGGATTAGATGATTACTTTTCTGAAAGTTAATTAGAAGCTGGGCAGATTGAATGGATAATGTACTACCAATAGCAGATTAAACAGAGAAATGGATTTTTGCAAGTTTTACTTATAGATGCTTTCTTACAAGTACTTCAAAACATTAAACATAAGAGAACTAATAAGGTATTAATACAAGGGCAGCTAAATCACTGCATACTCAGCCAAATTAAGTATGTTCAGCAGAAAATACAAGGAAATACTGGTAGATGGATTGCTATAAATTGGCCCTGAACTTCATTTTATAAAGATGTCATATAGCTGAGACTCTCCAGAATGAGAGATGGGGAGAATGAAACAGCAAAAATCAAATGGGGCATCTAGCAATTTGAAAAAATAGTAACTCTCTCAGAGCAACTATTGGGGTAAATCACAAATTTAAAGGGCAGAAGTCACAAACTGAAGCATAATCTAAACATGTGTTATTAGGGAAAGAGCTATTAGTCACCTATTCATACAATAATTTCAGTTAATAATACTATTTCTGTATACCAAGAACAAAAATACAATTTTAAAGGATATCTTTGGAATCACAATTTCCTGATTAACGAAAATAAACATGCAAGCATTAAGTTAAGTGGAACAAGGCATGCACTAATCCAAACAATGCGCTTTCCCAGAGTTTAGCCACATTTGTCCCCCAACTATATAGTGATTGTCTGGGTATAAATACTTTCTGAGAAACTAAAGGTGTTAACTATAGGTTCTTACTAAAAAAGTATAATAAAAATTTTACTTACTGAGCAAAAACATAAAAGCAGACTATGGTGAATTTTATCTAACAATGTTTGTAAATAAACATTTTTCTAATACAATTGATCATTAGATTGAGGTTGGCACCAAGCTTCAAGCTTCTTTTTTAGCTGTGAACTTACCTCTTACAAAGAGCGAAATCTCCCATCTACCCTTTTAACTCACTAGTATTCAAAACAGCCTTATGTAAATAGTCCTTTTACCTTACTCTTTAAACCCATTTTCTTTCTAATTTGCATTCAACTTTATAGAATATTCCATGTAACTTTCATACACTCAGTTTTCCGCTGGTTTTGTTTGTGGTGATTATATTTTGTCTTCACAAATGACAGCTGTTATATAATCAGAATGTCATCAATTTTATATCCATATTGACACTTGTGAAACTGACATATTGAACCTCATGTTGTCCTATAACTTGATTTAATGACACAGATTATTATTAAGGATTACTCCCTTTCACTTAAGGTTTAGTATGAACTGTTTGTTATCAAAGAAAGAAGCTGTAATAGTAAGAAAGTGAAAGTATTATCTTTCATAATATAAGTATCATAGATAATATCTAAAATATAAAACCAGTGCAGACGTACCTCAGGGATATTGCATGTTTGGTACCAGACCACTGTGATAAAGTGAATATCCCAATAAAGCAAGTGCACATAAAAATGATGTTCACATTATACTGTAATCTTTTAAGTGTGCAATAGAGCATTATGTCTAAAAAAAATGAACATACCACTATTAGAAAGAAAGTACTCTATTGCTAAAAGCTGCTTTGTCCATCATCTAAGCCTTCAATGGGTCATAATCTTTGCTGGCGGAGGGTCTTGCCTCCATGCTGATGGTTGCTGGCTGGTCAAGGGGGAAATTGTGGACGGTTGCAGTTTCTGTGGCAATTTCTTAAAATAAGGAATCAATGAAGTTTTCTGCATGAATTGTCGTTTCCTTTCACGAAAAACCTCCGTAGCATGGGATGCTGTTTGATAGCATTTAACCCATAGCAGAATTTCTTTCAAACTTAGAAACCAACCTCTCAAATTTAGCTGCTATTTTATCAACTAAGTTTATGTAACATTCTAAACGCTTTGTTGTCATTTCAGCAATTTTCACAATATCTTCACTGGGAGTAGATTCATCTCAATAAATCACTTTCTTTCCTCTTCTATAAGAAGCAACTCCTCATATGTTCAAGTTTTATCATGAGGTTACAGCAATTCATTCACATCTTCAGGCTCCACTTCTAATTCTAGTTTTCTTGCTATTGCCACCACATCTACAGTTGCTTCCACCTCTGAAGTCTTTAACTTGGAATCAACTTCTTCCCAATTCCTATTAATGTTTATAGTCTGACCTCCTTCCATGAATCATGTATGGCACCTATAATAGAAAATTCTTCCAGAAGATTTTCAATTGATTTTGCCCAGATCCATCAGAGGAATGGCTATCTATGGCTGTTCTAGCCTTATGAAATGTATTTCTAAATAATAAGCCATGAACATCAAAATTATTCCTTGATCCAGAATGGATGCTGGGTTAGCAGGCATGAAAACAACATTACTGTAATTAAATTGTGCATCTCCATATGTTTTCTTGGGTGGCCAGGTGCATTGTCAATGAACAGTAATTTTTAAAAGTAATCATTTTTACTAAGCAGTAGACCTCAACAGTATGCTGAAAATATTCAGTAAAGCATGGTGTAAACAGATCTACTGTCATTCAGCCTTTGTTGTTCCATTTATAGAGCACAGGGAATGTAGATTTAGCATAATTCTTAAGGAACTAGGACTTTCAGGATGGTCGAGGAGCATTGACTTCAACTTAAAGTGACCAGCTGTGTTAACCCCTAGCAAGAAAGTCAGACTATCCTTTGAAGCTTTGAAGCCAGGCATTGACTTTTCCTAATGATGAAAGCCCTAGATAGGATCTTCTTCTAATAGAAGACTGTTTCATTTACATTGAAAATCTGATGTTCAGTTAGTTATATGCCAGTTTGAAACTGTCTTGCGCCCCAGAAAAGTCAAGTTGCTTAATCCTCATTCAGTATTGCTAGACGGGATTTTTTTTATTGTTTACATGGAGAAATGACCCACCCAATTGTGGATGGTAACTTTTTTTTTTGGCATGGACAAGCTCCAGGAATCGAACCCAAGTCTCCGGCATGGCAGGCGAGAATTCTGCCACTGAACCGCTGTTGCACTACCCAGTTGATAACTTTTGATTAGATGGTTTCCATGGAGATGTGTCTCCACCCATTCAAGGTGGGGTTGCTTACTAGAGCCGTTTAAGAGGGAACCAGTTTCTAAAAAGCTTTAGAGCACACAGAGCCCACACAGCCAGAAAGCTTTGGAGATGCAGAAGGAAAACACCTCTGGGGAAGCCTTATGAGATGAGAAGGAAAAGCTAATTGAAGTCACCATGTGCCTTCTCAGCTGAAAGAAACCCTGAACTTTATCGGCCCTTTCTTTGGATGCCTTTGTTTGGACATTTCTATGGCCCTAGAACAGTAAACTTGCAACTTAATAAATTTCCTTTTTAAAAGCCATTCCACATGCAGGAGCCCCAGGTTCAATTCTCAGCCCATGTACTTCCCAAAAACAAGCAGACAAGCAAACAAACAAGCAAACAAAAATTCAACAAAAGATGCTGTAATAATGGGATATTCACATGGAAAAAGAATGAAATGTGACCCCCACCAGACAGCATACAAAATAAAAAAAAGAAAGGAAGCCATTCCATTTTTGGTATATTGCATTCCAGCAACTTTAGCAAACTGAAAAACATCAATTATCTTAGCTATATTCTCTGGTAACTTGCTAGAGCTTCTACATCAGCACTTGTTGCTACACCTTGCACTTTTGTTATGGAGATGACTTGTTTCCCTACATCTCATAAACTAAGCTCCATTAGCGCCAAACTTTTCTTCTGCAGCTTTCTCACCTCTCTCAGCCTTCATAGAATTTCTGTGAATTAAGTCTCTGCTTAAGAGAACATTGTGGCTGCTTTGATCTTCTATCCAGACTAGTATAACTTTCTCCATATCAGCAATGATCCTGTTTCACTTTCTTATCGTTTTTGTGTTCAGTAGTATAGCACTTTTAATTTCCTTCAAGGACTTTTCCTTTGCACTTGCAACTTGGCTGTCTGCTTGGCACCACAGGCCTAGATTTCAGCTCGTCATGCCTTTCAATATGTTTCCTCTCTCAGCTTAATAGTGTCTAGCTTTTGAGTTAAAGTGAGAAACATGTGACTCTTCTTCTCACTTGAAGACTTTAAGACAATTTTTAGGTTATTAATTGGCTTGACTTAAATATTGGTGCATCTCAGGAAATAAAGGAAAGAGAGGGAGTGAGACCAGGAAGTGCATGACTGGTGGAGTAGTCAAAACACACTCAACATGTAGCAATTAAGTTTGTTCATCTTATGTGGATGCAGTTTGGTGCCTTCCCAAAACAATTACAATAATAATTGTGATCAAAGATCACAGATTACCATAACAGACATGATAACTATGAAAATTTTGAAATACTGCGAGTTATGAAAATTTTGAAACACTGTGTGTTAACAAAATGTGACACAGACACATGAAATGAGTATGTTATTGGAAAATGGTGAAATAGACTTGCTCAACATAGGTATGCCACAAATCTCCAATTTGTAAAAATCACAGTATTTTGCAGCACAGTAAACTGAAATGCAATAAAACAAGTTATTATCATACATGTCTATTACTCAGAAATGTGGAGTTAAATATCACAAGAAATAGCTAAAAGAGTGAAAGTGAGTTCCAGGCAGGAAAGAACAGGGATAGGATGAGAAGGTTTTTTTGTATGCTCTAAATTTGTAGTATTGTTTGATTTCTTAAACCACACATTTGTGCTATTTTAATATTGAAATTTTTTTTAAGTTTAATATTTTTTCATTAATATACTTTTTTTCATTTAAGATTACTTGGTAAATTGTGAATTCTGTGGTATTTGTTACTAGAGAAGAGAAAAGTATTGTGTATCTGCTCATTTATTTAATGTATCTAAGCATTAACCTCATCATTTAGTAGTTTTAAATGGAAAATTTTCATTAGCTCTATTAATTTATAAAGTTCAGCATTACTTATTAATTTAATTGGAAGTATAATTGAGAAAAATTAAAAGTTACATTAAAAGAGCTATTCTTTAGGGTTATTTGAGGTTTTAAAATCTTACACATTTACCAAAAGAGAACATGGTCAAATTAATTAGGTTAGTTAGAGTAAGTAATTAAAAAAACACATTAATTTAATCCAGAAATCATTACAATTACATTATTCTCCTTGATTACTTTGAATCTCTCAAAAGTGATATGGTAATATGAATATTTTCATTAAGTGCAGTTTGCTTTCAACTACTAGAATATACATCCACAGCTTGAAATATTTGTTAAAACACTTAGTTGAAAGCTAATGATACTCTAAATAAAGAATTGCTGCTTTTTGATTGAAAATAAAATGCATGAAACCTAGAAAAAGGCATTTTTAAAACCATTTGCATTCATTTACAGAAAAAGCTTCTTTAAGCAATGTTCACTTATGATTTAAAAATATTTTTCTTCAATAGACTTGGTTTATTAAAACAAATCTTTAAAGCACAGTTCTAAAATTTTCCTTAAAATAATAAAATCTAAGATTACCTAGTGATAATTTAGCGATAATAAACTTTAAGTAACAAATTTGATTTAAACACTGAAAAGAAATTACATATATGCAGTTATATGCACACATGTCTATATAGAAACCAATCCCACCAAAGATGTACAAAATGTGTCATTTAATAGAAATATATTTAGTGAATAATATGACAAAAATATGGCTTGTTATTTTAGAAATAATTATTAATAAACAAGAAACTTACCAGATAATGATCTAAAGACTTCCCCAAGATAAAGTTATAGTTTCACACCCATTCTAGATGTAAGAATGTTTTTTGTTACTCTAGGAAAGAAAAATATTGCATATCTCTCATCACATATTTAATGTATCTAAGCATTAAACTAATCACCTAACAAGTTTTTTTCTACTATCTTTTACTTTCTAACAATTTTCCTTTCTCTCTTGATAAAGTTACTCTTCAACAATCATATCTTCCAAAAAGTCAAGTTGGAAACAAAAAACCAAACAAAATAAATGGCATGCAATCTTGTTTCTTTAAGCAAAGAGTAGAGTCTCCCAATTTCATCATTCTGATGTGATGCTTACTCAGTATATTTCCGAGAATGTGTAATATGAATGATCTAGACTCAAAGTCACATTTAGGAACGTTTCAGCCAAACCCAAAGCGCAACTTATTCCTACTCAGTCTCCGTGGGAAATTAGAAGAGGTCAAATGATAGATAGGCATTAAAAATGTAGTAGCAGTTGGAGGACTTGTAAAAGGAGAAATATCATTTAAAAATGGTTCTGAATCTTCCATATATTATGAAGTTATCATGTAAAAATCACAGAAAATTAAGAAACAGAAAGGAACCCCAGTACATGATATATGAAGGGATATTTGGCAGTTGATTTCAAATGATATATTTATTTATTTATTTAGGATTCCTTTGCCTTCTTTTCCCTCATTTCACCTTGCAGGTCTTTCTTCTGTTAGTTGTTTTCTTGTCTTGTTTGCTAGAATACACTTGAGATACGCTTTGATCATATCTATTTTCCCTGAAGATGTATAGCTTAAAAATGTCATTTGCTCCTTATTCATATTGGAGAAAAACAAACAAACAAGCAAAAAACTGATGACTACATGCATCCTTATCCCTTCTAGAAATTGGAAATTTAATGTCCTCCCTTTATACAGTGACACAAAATCTTATTTTGAACCATGGCATAACCTGCTCTCTATTGATTAAAATTGTAGAGAAATCGTTAATCTCTCACATATTCAATATGATAAAGTTGATTTACTATGCATTTTTTAATTAAAAATATTTTCTAAATTTTAAGTATCTGGGCATTTTCCAGTAATTTGGAAGCAGAAATTGACCATACCTTTTCTTTACTTATTGTACAACGTTATTATTGAGCCATAATCCTACACAAAGTGTGTGGCTTTTAAGCAAGCCATTAACATTCTATTTCATTTCTGATGGGCTAGAAGTCCTGACTGCTTTTCTGCATGCTGAAAGAAATATGTGTACTTTATACTCTTTGAAAGTTAATTTTGAGGTCTCTGTAGTTAGATATACGTTCTGATGTCCAGCGAAGCTTTCACGGCTTCTGAATACCGCCTCTGCTCAGCCTGACTTGACAGATACTGGGGAACGTGTTCTCCATAGCATTCTGCTCCATCTGTGTAAGACCCAGTAGTGATGTCTTTCGGCTTAGAAAAAACAGCGTGAACAACTGCACTCAAAATGCTACCCAGTGCCGGAGACCCGGGTTCGATTCCCAGTGCCTGCCTGTGAAATAAATAAATAAATAGATAAATAAATAAATAAATAAATAAACAAATAAATAAACAAACTACATACAGTGACATCCGAGTAAAGTTCACATATTGGAAAAATCATAGAATTTACCATTGGCAAGCCTAGAGTGATATTTACAAACTGCATATCTATTTAAAAGAGAAAAACCTGTTTATTAAGTGTTTTGAAATAGAATAGTGTTTGTAAAGAAGGATTTCGAAAATTCTAAACATATTCCATGTATTCAGCTCTGCATTAGAAACTCTAATTTGAGAAAACAACTTTATGTTGAAGTGTTTACGTTCGTATTTTTTTTTAATTAAGAAGATTGAAATAGTAATAAAATTTTCAAAAATCTCTGATTTCAGAAATTATTTTATGCATGTGACTGGAGAAATTCCAGGCTCCCAAGCAGGAGAAGGACGGGGCTGGAGCAGTGAGAGGTGGCCTCGGGCTTGAGGAGAACCTACTGGAGAGTTGGAGGGGAATTGTGTCCTGTGGTTTGGGCCGCTCTGGGATCAGGATGCAAAGGGTTAGGGACCTGCAGCGGCACTAGCAGCAACTGAATCCTAGGAAATACCTGGTGCTAGGTCGGCGCTGTCGGGAGCTGGAGCAGATAGCGTAAATTGCATATGCTTCGGTAGGTGCAGACTAAGTCGAAGACTTCAGCGGTACGAAGGTTGCTCAGGAGGGTTTTGGACTCCCACCCGGACGACTATCGGGCCGCCCAACTCACCATCGTTCTGGAAGATGAGGGCAGTTAAGGTAGAGGTGCCCCTACCCCAGGCAATGCTGGGATTTGCCTCTAGAGAAGGAGGAACTGCCCCAGTCCAGAGGGACTTGCAACACTCCCAGAACCCAGCAGCCCAGGCTCGGCGAGGGGCCCCGGGTGCAGGACAACTAGCGAGCACCCCAGGGTGGACGTTGAACCGGAGCCACCCTGAGTCCAGAAGTGGCTGCAATGCAGATTAAGGTCGAAGAGAATTTTGTCTTCAAAGAAGAGGGCCTGGATTAGAGTTGGGTTTCTCAGGGTGCCGCGTCCTCTTTTTCCTCCCCGGTTTGACACAGTTCCCTGGAAGGGAGGGCGGTAGGCAAGGCCTTCAACGCCCCAAAAGAGGACGAGGCATAAAATGGTGTAATAGAAAAATACTGGGATTAACGACACTAATTGTGTGTTTCTTGTTGCTGGTTGTGCTCCAAGCATTATATCAAAACGAATCAGAAAGCAAAAGAATTGGAAAAAATGATACAAATTGTACAAATTGCAAAACCTTGTTAATGACTGTTTGGAAAAAATTAGGTTGGGACGCCCCCATTAAGCAAGTCATGCTGCAGATACAGCAGGCAGAAGTGCTTTTAGAACAAGTCACAGAAAAGTACCCCATAGAAAGTAAACACTTACAATTAAAAAACCCTGCATTGAGCCATCCTGGAAATTTACTCCCCACCACGGCACCGGTCCATTGCTATAAAACAATAAAAAATCTAAGTAAACAATGTAACCTTCTAATCAAAACAAGCTAACCTTTAACCAGATTAAAATAGGTCTTGACATATTGCCTCACCTGTAGAATAATAGGAAAAGAAAGTCTAAACTCAGAAAACTGCAAACACAATGTCTGTGGTTTAAGCCAATATCTTGCTGCTATTAAAATCTTGTGTAAGTGTTCCTAAGAAAATCAAAACGTGTACTTTCGCTTTGCTTCCCTGAACCTGTAACTTTACCTAAAATGTAAGCCATGACACAACCATGATTCTGTGATACCTGTTTCCTTGCCAAGAATAAGGGTATAAAATCAGTTAAGCAAAAATAAATCTAAGCAACTCTTCTCAGAAAAGAATTCTCTAAGCTGTCTCTTGGTGTTCTTCTCGCGCCGACGACCCTCCACACCTTCAAGCCCGTTCCCTCTGCTGCGGCTGGACCGCGGCATCAGGGGCCGGACAAATTGTTGTTATACCCCAACCTAGCCAGCCCCCTCTTTGACCTCCTCCCAATAAACTGATCTTTACACTAAACAGACAGACACGCAAACAAAACGAACAAACACAATAATCTATTTTAAAGACTAAGTAGAGTCCATGGACCTAGACCCTTTTTTTAAAACCAAGAAATCAAATTTCTGTCTTCTGATTCTAAGCAAGGAAGCCCAAACTTCCAAAGGATAACTTAGCTCGCATATCAGTGCACATAAATAAGGTATAATTAAACTTTGCTGAAACTATTTTAATATGACTGCTTTATTAATAGAATACAGCCCAATGACCAGAATTTAGTAATTCAGTCCTTAACATGTCCTTAAGATAAAATTTTATTCCATTAATGTTTTCCATATTTTGAAGCTATTTTTATGGTATGTGAAAAACCAGGTTGAGATGTTAACCCACTATTTTTTTCCTTTAACATTCCTTATGGCCACCAATCACTGATTTTTACTCATTTATATTTTTCTACACTTCACATACAAAAAGAAGATCATATTCTCTCCCATGTATTTCACTTCTCTTACTCCAAGCTATTGGTCTCACTGCACGTTCATTGCACTGGTGCTTAATGTGTCCATCTAACTAAATTTGGGCCATGGAATGTGAACAAAAGTGACTCCTGTTATTCCTAGGTGGAAATTGTGAAAGAACAGCATGTGCTTCATCATGATCTGGTCCCCAGATGGATGATGTTGTGGAGCAGCATCTCCTGTCTGCCCACAATGGACGTGGGACAGAATTGAGAAGTAAAACCACTGCTGTGTCACTGAAATCTAACATGGAGTGCCCTGTCTGATGAACAAGCAAATTTTGAAAAAAAAAATAAAAGTAGTAATAATATATATAGAGAGAGACACAAAATGTGCATAGATTTTGGGGAAAGACATAATTTTATAAGTATTTTATTTCCTCAAACCTGAATCTCAAAAGCTAACTTTACTTCTATGCTGTTCTATCTTTGATTCTTACTCTAAAATGAATTTAAAAGCTGCAAATCATGTGTATGAGTTTCTATCAGACAATCACTGGACTTAAACAAGTTCATCTTTTGTTCGTCAGGTCTCCTGCTCTTCTATAGTATAAAATTCTAATTTGTAGAAACTGTGAAGCACTTTCAAGAAACAAAATAAAGTTTTCTTAATTTTTAATGTCACTTTTTTCGAGAATATGATTTCCTTGTGTTTTACACTAAAACTAAAAAAAAAAAAAAAATTGTGCTAAAATGTCCCCCTTAAATACCTGGATCTTTTGTTTCTATTCTTTGAAATAGAAAATCAATTTTAGAGGATGATCAGAAACCATGGAAACTAAAACACCATGTAATTCAAAGCAATTTTTAATCTCTCCCCTCCTAAAATTAATGTTATTTGGCTATAAGAAAATATATAAAGAATCCAAATAAATGCAACAAAATAAGGAATCATGAGGCGCATCTGATGCCTTACGTATTTTGGCAGAGGTTAGTTATAACTCAAGAATATTTTTCCCACTCAATAGGAACACTTTAAGTTATATTACTAAAAGAACAAATACTGCTTGGTGATCTTTATTCAAACTGCTTGAATCTTTTGAAGCTAAATGGCTTTATTCCAGAAAAGCAAATAAAATTTAAGCTTATTGGAGTCATAAATATGTCAAGAATCAGTCTAAATCCATCATTAAATATCACATTACAATTTGAGATGTTTCACAAATATCGACAGAATATCATCTTTGAAGTTTTAAAGATATCAAACATATTAACAGGATAAAATATATTACAAACTTTAAACCAGCTAAAACCATTCGGAATCAATTACTATCCAAATATAAGCATAACCCATGCAATTACTTTGTATTAGGATTACATTACATGAAGTACCAAATTCTACTTTAAAACTGTTCAATAAAGGAAACAAAATAGCCGATAATTGATAGAAATTTCTCTCTACATATGAAATCTTTTAATTAATTGGTATGTATAAGATCACAAAATGTTTTTAAAAATCCCGTTATATGTTAGCTCATATAACGGGAGTTATGAGTTAAAACCATCATCTGGTTTTAACTCATTAAAATTTCAATTTAATTTAACCCACTAAGAATTATTTGTGCTTAGATTGTATATATTTGACTGTCATATTGCATTTACTTTATTAAAATTATCTTTAATTTTCAGAGGGAAAAATGAAAATAATCTATAATAGAAGACTTTAACATGGTAAGAGAAAAGATACTCTCAGGTATTAAATGTATAATATTTTCAGTATTCATTTCATACTTTGTCCATGAAATTCACACTCCAAATAACCATTCATTAGGAAGTTTTACAAACGTGCATTCTAAATTTTTACTTAGAAAATAAAGTAAAATGCCTAGTTGGAAGGTAGCACCAGCTCACCTAATTGAATATCTGCATAATATTTAGTATTTACTTTAAGATTTTCATATAAGGACACCAAATTAACTGTACATGAAATGAAAAAAAAAGCAGTGACAAGAGTAATAAAGATAATAATGACCTATGCACACTTTTCATTCATTCATTCATTCATTCATTCAGCTTTTTTCCAACAAATATTGGTTTATGCCCAGTGATGTCTTGTATGCAGTAAGTAACCAATAATAATTACAGAATGAACAGATGAGTGAATACAAGATTAATGAAATTGTAATTAACTAATATAAAGCATAATTTTCAGAGTTGCATCTTTCTTGGAATGTTACCATGATCTTATGTCAATATGTCCAACACTGACCCCTACTAAAAGTTTACCAACTTTAATGGGTTCCTTCCCTCCCCTGCCATGACCTCCTTTCCTCTCATGCCCTACATAGAAACTCTCCCTACTCATTCTGCTGAGGCTCTAACAACTTTACTTTGCCACCAATGCTCTAGGTGTTCCCCAGTATAGGCATGTAATGGCTTTTGGATTGAGTTATTTAGGCAATTTGAGGAAAGGAAAAGGAAGAAAAAATGAAGGCTTTCTTTATGTATTCTGCTCACTCTATGAACTGTAGTTGTTGTGTCTTAGATAACTCATTACATATATTTTAACAGTTCATTACTTTTTGAATTTATTTAAAGTATCTTCTTTCCTGCTCCCAGGAAATATGTATTCTAACGTAGTCAACTATACATCTTTTCACTTAGGTGTTGAACTTTTTGTAGCAGGTCAAGGAAATCTTTCCTTTAACTATGGTGATAAATACACCCAGTATTCTCTTAAGAAAATAATTTTCAATTTCGTATTTAGATCTTTATTATAACTGGAATGTATTTGATTTTTTTTATTAATTAAAGAAAAAAAAAGAAATTAACACAACATTTAGAAATCATTCCATTCTGCATATGCAATCAGTAATTCTTAACATCATCACATAGATGCATGATCATCATTTCTTAGTACATTTGCATCAATTTAGGAAAAGAACTAGCAAAACAACAGAAAAAGATATAGAATGTTAATATAGAGAAAAAAATAAAAATAATAGTAAAAAAAAAGGAAAGGAAAAAGAAAAAAAAAGACAAACAAACAAACAGACAGACAACAAAAAAAAAAACCTATAGCTCAGATGCAGCTTCATTCAGTGTTTTAGCATGATTACTTTACAATTAGGTATTATTGTGCTGTCCAATTTTGAGTTTTTTATCTAGTCCTGTTGCACAGTCTGTATCCCTTCAGCTCCAATTACCCATTATCTTACCCTGTTTCTAACTCCTGCTGGACTCTGTTACCAATGACATATTCCAAGTTTATTCTCGAATGTCGGTTCACATCAGTGGGACCATACAGTATTTGTCCTTTAGTTTTTGGCTAGACTCACTAGCATAACGTTCTCTAGGTCCATCCATGTTATTACATGCTTCATAAGTTTATTCTGTCTTAAAGCTGCATAATATTCCATCATATGTATATACCACAGTTTGTTTAGCCACTCGTCTGTTGATGGACATTTTGGCTGTTTCCATCTCTTTGCAATTGTAAATAACGCTGCTATAAACATTGGTGTGCAAATGTCCGTTTGTGTCTTTGCCCTTAAGTCCTTTGAGTAGATACCTAGCAATGGTATTGCTGGGTCATATGGCAATTCTATATTCAGTTTTTTGAGGAACCACCAAACTGCCTTCCACAGTGGTTGCAACATTTGACATTCCCACCAACAGTGGATAAGTGTGTCTCTTTCTCCGCATTCTCTCCAGTACTTGTCATTTTCTGTTTTGTTGATGATGGTCATTCTGGTGGGTGTGAGATGATATCTCATTGTGGTTTTGATTTGCATTTCTCTAATGGCCAGGGACATTGAGCATCTCTTCGTGTGCCTTTTGGCCATTTGTATTTCCTCTTCTGAGAGGTGTCTGTTCAAGTCTTTTTCCCATTTTGTAATTGGGTTGGCTGTCTTTTTGTTGTTGAGTTGGACAATCTCTATAAATTCTGGATACTAGACCTTTATCTGATATGTCGTTTCCAAATATTGTCTCCCATTGTGTAGGCTGTCCTTCTACTTTCTTGATGAAGTTCTTTGATGCACAAAAGTGTTTAATTTTGAGGAGCTCCCATTTATTTATTTCTTTCTTCAGTGCTCTTGCTTTAGGTTTAAGGTCCATAAAACCGCCTTCAATTGTAAGTTTCATAAGATATCTCCCTGCATTTTCCTCTAACTGTTTTATGGTCTTAGACCTAATGTTTAGATCTTTGATCCATTTTGAGTTAACTTTTGTATAGGGTGTGAGATACGGGTCTTCTTTCATTCTTTTGCATATGGATATCCAGTTCTCTAGGCACCATTTATTGAAGAGACTGTTCTGTCCCAGGTGAGTTGGCTTGACTGCCTTATCAAAGATCAAATGCCCCTAGATGAAATGGTCTATATCTGAGCACTCTATTCAATTCCATTGGTCGATATATCTATTTTTATGCCAATACCATGCTGTTTTGACCACTGTGGCTTCATACTATGCCTTAAAGTCAGGCAGCGTGAGACCTCCAGCTTCGTTTTTTTCCCTCAAGATGCTTTTAGCAATTCGGGGCACCCTGCCTTTCCAGATAAATTTGTTTATTGGTTTTTCTATTTCTGAAAAATAAGTTGTTGGGATTTTGATTGGTATTGCATTGAATCTGTAAATCAATTAAGTAGGATTGACATCTTAACTATATTTAGTTTCCAATCCATGAACGCGGTATGCCCGACCATCTATTTAGGTCTTCTGTGATTTCTTTTAACAGCTTTTTGTAGTTTTCTTTATATAGGTTTTTTGTCTCTTTAATTAAATTTATTCCTAGGTATTTTATTCTTTTAGTTGCAATTGTAAATGGGATTCGTTTCTTGATTTCCCCCTCAGCTTGTTCATTACTAGTGTATAGAAATGCTACAGATTTTTGAATGTTGATCTTGTAACCTGCTACTTTGCGGTACTCATTTATTAGCTTTAGTAGTTTTGTTGTGGATTTTTCTGGGTTTTTGACGTATAGTATCATATCGTGTGCAAACAATGATAGTTTTGCTTCTTCCTTTCCAATCTTGATGCTTTGTATTTCTTTTTCTTGTCTAATTGCTCTGGCTAGAACCTCCAACACAATGTTGAATAATAGTGGTGATAATGGACATCCTTGTCTTGTTCCTGATCTTAGGGGGAAAGTTTTCCATTTTTCCCCATTGAGGATGATATTAGCTGTGGGTTTTTCATATATTCCCTCTATCATTTTAAGGAAGTTCCCTTGTATTCTTATCTTTTGAAGTGTTTTCAACAGGAAAGGATGTTGAATCTCATCAAGTGCCTTCTCTGCATCAATTGAGATGATCATGTGATTTTTCTGCTTTGATTTGTTGATATGGTGTATTACATTAATTGATTTTCTTATGTTGAACCATCCTTGCATGACTGGGATGAATCCTACTTGGTCATGATGTATAATTCTTTTAATGTGTTGTTGGATACGATTTGCTAGAATTTTATTGAGGATTTTTGCATCTATATTCATTAGAGAGATTGGTCTGTAGTTTTCTTTTTTTGTAATATCTTTGCCTGGTTTTGGTATGAGGGTGATGTTGGCTTCATAGAATGAATTAGGTAGTTTTCCCTCCACTTCAATTTTTTTGAAGAGTTTGAGGAGAGTTGGTACTAATTCTTTCTGGAATGTTGATAGAATTCACATGTGAAGCCGTCTGGTCCTGGACTTTTCTTTTTAGGAAGCTTTTGAATGACTAATTCAATTTCTTTATTTGTGATTGGTTTGTTGAGGTCATCTATGTCTTCTTGAGTCAAAGTTGGTTGTTCATGTCTTTCCAGGAACCCATCCATTTCATCTAAATTGTTGTATTTATTAGCGTAAAGTTGTTCATAGTATCCTGTTATTACCTCCTTTATTTCTGTGAGGTCAGTAGTTATGTCTCCTCTTCCATTTCTGATCTTATTTATTTGCATCCTCTCTCTTCTTCTTTTTGTCAATCTTGCTAAGGGCCCATCAATCTTATTGATTTTCTCATAGAACCAAATTCTGTTCTTATTGATTTTCTCTATTGTTTTCATGTTTTCAATTTCATTTATTTCTGCTCTAATCTTTGTTATTTCTTTCCTTTTGCTTGCTTTGGGATTAGTTTGCTGTTCTTTCTCCAGTTCTTCCAAGTGGACAGTTAATTCTTGAATTTTTGCCTTTTCTTCTTTTCTGATATAGGCATTTAGGGCAATAAATTTCCCTCTTAGCACTGCCTTTGCTGTGTCCAATAGGTTTTGATATGTTGTGTTTTCGTTTTCATTCGCCTCAAGGTATTTACTAATTTCTCTTGCAATTTCTTCTTTGACCCACTCGTTATTTAAGAGTGTGTTGTTGAGCCTCCACATATTTGTGAATTTTCCGGCACTCTGCCTATTTTTGATTTCCAACTTCATTCCTTTATGATCCAAGAAAGTGTTGTGTATTATTTCAATCTTTTTAAATTTGTTGAGACTTGCTTTGTGACCCAACATATGGTCTATCTTTGAGAATGATCCATGAGCACTTGAGAAAAAGGTGTATCCTGCTGTTGTGGGATGTAATGTCCTATAAATGTCTGTTAAGTCTAGCTCATTTATAGTAATATTCAGATTCTCTATTTCTTTATTGATCCTCTGTCTAGATGTTCTGTCCATTGATGAGAGTGGTGAATTGAAGTCTCCAACTATTATGGTAGATGTGTCTATTTCCCTTTTCAGTGTTTGCAGTGTATTCCTCACGTATTTAGGGGCATTCCGGTTCGGTGCATAAATATTTATGATTGTTATGTCTTCTTGTTTAATTGTTCCTTTTATTAGTAGATAGTGTCCTTCTTTGTCTCTTTTAACTGTTTTACATTTGAAGTCTAATTTGTTGTATATTAGTATAGCTACTCCTGCTCTTTTCTGGTTGTTATTTGCATGAAATATGTTTTCCCAACCTTTCACTTTCAATCTATGTTTATCTTTGGGTCTAAGATGTGTTTCCTGTAGACAGCTATATAGAAGGATCCTGTTTTTTAATCCATTCTGCCAGTCTATGTTTTTTGATTGGGGGAATTCAGCCCATTAACATTTAGTGTTATTACTGTTTGGATAATATTTTCCTCTACCATTTTGCCTTTTGTATTATGTACATCATATCTGATTTTCCTTCTTTCTACACTCTTCTCCATACCTCTCTCTTCTGTCTTTTCATATCTGACTCTAGTGCTCCCTTTAGTATTTCTTGCAGAGCTGGTCTCTTGGTCACAAATTATCTCAGTGACTTTTTGTCTGAGAATGTTTTAATTTCTCTCTCATTTTTGAAGGACAATTTGCTGGATATAGAAGTCTTGGTTGGCAGTTTTTCTCTTTTAGTAATTTAAATATATCATCCCACTGTCTTCTAGCTTCCATGGTTTCTGTTGAGAAATCTACACATAATCTTATTGGGTCCCTTGTATATAATGGATTGTTTTTCTCTTTCTGCTTTCAAGATTCTCTCTTTCTCTTTGACCTTTGACATTCTAACTAGTAAGTGTCTTGGAGAATGCCTATTTGGGTCTATTCTCTTTGGGGTGCACTGCACTTCTTAGATCTGTAATTTTAGGTCTTTCATAAGAGTTGGGAAATTTTCAGTGATAATTTCATGCATTAGTTTTTCTCCTCCTTTTCCCTTCTCTTCTCCTTCTGGGACACCCACAACACGTATATTTGTGCGCTTCATATTGTCTTTCAGTTCCCTGATCCCCTGTTCAAATTTTTCCATTCTTTTCCCTATAGTTTCTGTTTCTTTTTGGAATTCAGATGTTCCATCCTCCAAATCACTAATTCTATCTTCTGTCTCTTTAAATCTATCATTGTAGGTATCCATTGTTTTTTCCATCTTTTCTACTTCGTCTTTCACCTCCATAAGTTCTGTGATTTGTTTTTTCAGTTTTTCTATTTCTTCTTTTTGTTCCGCCCATGTCTTCTTCATGTCCTCCCTCAATTTATCGATTTTGTTTTTGAAGAGGTTTTCCATTTCTGTTCGTATATTCAGCATTAGTTGTCTCAGCTCCTGTATCTCATTTGAACTATTGGTTTGTTCCTTTGACTGAGCCATATTTTCAATTTTCTGAGCGTGATCTGTTATCTTCTGCTGGCATCTGGGCATTTAGTCAGATTTCCCTGGGTGTTGGACCCAACAGGTTGAAAGATTTTTCTGTGAAATCTCTGGGCTCTGTTTTTCTTATCCTGCCCAGTAGGTGGCGCTCATGGCACTCGTTTTTCTGTGGGTCCCACCAGTAAAAGGTGCTGTGGGTCCTTTAACTTTGGAAAACTCTCGCCGTGGGGGAGGTTCGCCAGCCGAAGCGGCTTCGAAGAGTGCCAATCCGAATCTCCCAGCCGGCCAGGGATCCGAACACGGGGAGGGTCGCCGGCCGCCGCAGCCTGGGAGAGCGCCCGTCTGAATCTCCTAGCCGGCCCAGGCCACCAAGAGTGGCGGGAGGGTGCCAGCCGCCACGGCCCGGGGGAGTGCACCGTTCCCAGCTGGACCGGGAAGTCACGTGTTTGGAAGGGGCCCCAGTCACCATTCTCCGCGGCCTGGGGATCTCCGATCCAATTCTCCCAGCTGGTCTGGGGGGCCGCACGTGGGCGGGGTGCCAGCTGCCGTGGCTTGAGGGGATCGCCTGTCCAATTCTTCCAGTTGGCCCAGGAAGGAGGGAGGGAGGGACCCCAGCCGCCTGCCATCCCGGGGAAGCCCACGTCCCTCGGCGATCTCACCGGAGCGGGTTCTCCCAGCCAGTCAGCCATTCCAGAATGGGGTACGCTGTCTTCTTGATCTCTGTTGTGGCTCCGGGAGCTGTTCTGTTTCGTTTCTACTCCCCCAGTAGCTGTTTTGGAGGAGGAACTAAGACCCGCGCGTCTTACTAAGCCACCATCTTCTCTGGAAGTCCCCCTCTTCACCTTTTAATAAAAACTATGGTCCTTCCCCACTACATGCTTGATTCTTATCAGTGGTAGAAACATACTATAGCTGTCCAAAATTTAAATGTTTTAATAGACCCACGAAGGGTCTTTTGACTTAATTCTGTGTTTTTGGCTTTGTTAACGTTGTCAAGGGCAAGACTGTGACTCTCTCTGGACTGCAGTCTTCTTTTCCAGTACAGTTTCTCTTCCTCGTGGGCATTTCTGTGCCTTCTTAGGAACTACCCGTCCTCTGGACAGCTTGGGTAGTGGTGCAGGCGCCGCTTCCACTTCCGTAACTGGAATGTATTTGTATATGTAATGAGCAAGGCTTCTAATTTTACTTTTTTTATGAGGCTATGCAATTTTTCCCATGATTTATTAAATGGGTAATATTTTCTCAGTTGTCTTATATTTCTTTCTTCCTTAGAACAAAAGCATCCACGAAGTCTTGTGTCATTCTCTCAGTTCTGCTTTCTGTTCCACTAGTCAATTTGCACATTATCAGTTTTATGTTCAATAGATGTGTATGTTAGGATTCTCCAGCGAATTATAATTGACATATATATTTAAGATTTATTATGAGGAATTGGCTCATGTGACCTTGAGAATTGGAAAATTCAAACTGTAAGGCAAGCTACAGGCTGGAAACTCTGACAAAGGTGATACTGAAGTCCATTAGTTCCAAGTCCCCTGGGGAAGCAACCTAGCTGAAAATTCTAGCAAGAGCCAATGTTGAAGTTGAGGTGAAGCTCTTTTCCAGAACTCTGAAAACTTCAGTTCTGACCTTTAAGGCATCCAGCTATTGATATGAGATTACCCATATTTCTCTAGGCAGTCTCCTTCATTGATTGAAAATGCAATCAAATAATTGCATATGCAAATCTCATCTACAAAATGTCTTCTCAGTAACATGTAGGCAGTATTTGACAAAACAACTAGAACTTCCCACTGCTCTCCAAAATAAGAAAAAAAGAAAAACTATTAGAACCCATAAGCTAGTAAGGTTGACACGTGAAATTAACATTCACACTATTTAAACTTTAATATCTGGTGGACAGGTGTGTCAGTTTGAAAGTATTATGTACCCCAGAAAATGCATGTTTTAATCTTGATCAATCTTGTAAGAACAGCTGTTTCTTTTAATCCTGATTCAATAACGTGGGTTAGAAACATTTGATTAGATTATCACCATGGAGACGTGACACACCCAAATTTGGGTGTGAGCCTTTGATTACATGGAGATGTGACTCCACCTATTCCAGGTGGGTGCTAATAGGTTTACTGGAATACTTTCAAAGAGGAAACATTTGTGTGGGATCCAGAGCAACAGAAGCCAAAAATGCTGACACTTGGAGAATAGAGACAGATGTTGGGAGATGCTTGGAGAGCAGCAGATGTTGCCATGAGATGTAAAGCAAGCCAGAAACTGGGGAGAGTCAAGGGAAGCCAAGAATGGAAAGCCAGCCCTGGAGAAGCAAAATGAGGAACCTCCACAGGAACAGAGGCTGAAAGCAGCAGAGCTCTGGAGCAAGGGACCAACAGATGCCAACCACATGACCTTCCAGCTGACAGAGGTGTTCTGGACAGCATCAGCCTTTCTTGAGTAAAGGTAACTTTGTGTTGGTGCCTTAATTTGAACACTTTCACTTCCTTAGAACTGTAAACTTGTATTAAATTTCCCTTTTTAAAAGCCTTTCCAGTTCTGGTACATTGCATTCTAGCAGCTTACTAACTAATAGCACGAGTTATTCTTCCTTAGTTATTTTTCAAAATTGTCCTAGCTGCTGTTGATTCTTTTGCCAATTCAAGAATAGCTTTGCAGTTTATATGAAAATTGTATCTTTATGAAATTGGGCTCCATTTGTTTATAGGTTAATGTCAAGAAGAAATAACATGACTATTACGTTTCAGTTTTCTCTTCTTCTATGTGGGATATACCTTCATATATTTAGGACTTCTTTATCATTCCTTCAATTACAATTTCTGGGATTCCCCTATGTCTCTACTACAGTTGATCTTAAAATATTCTTAGGCACATTATACTGTTTTTATTAATATTAAACTTTGAACATTTATATATCATTACTCTATGTTTAATTTTTAAGATAATAAAAAAGAATCAATAAATGATAGTGAGCATTGATTCAAAATTATTTTGCTAGTTTTGGCAGATTTTCTTAAATTTTCAATGTATATGTTAAATACTCTACAAACAGTAATGTTCTTTATTTACCTTTAATTTTTTTAAATTCTTAATTCTTCTTCTGGTTTTGGTTATTTCCTCCTGGTTTTATAATATACCACATTGAATATGATCCACAATAGAGATAACTTTTCTTGTCCCTGAATTTGAGAGAATATAACTTTTTACTGGCAGCTAATTAATACATTTAGGAAAACAATGGTTTTCTTTAATAAAATCTGGCACTGCTTACATCAAAATAACACACTTATGCTAGGCAGTTTTTCACTTGAGAGAAAACATAAAGCCTGCACCTCAGTGCTGCGTCAGTGACATGTGTATAGCATCACTTTCCACCTAAGGAACAAATAGATTTATCAATTAAATTTGAAATGTCTTCCTTTTTCTAAGTCAGGATTTTATGCTTCTTAGGATGGTATTTTAAAGGGAGAAATTTAAGATTGGAAGGACTATGGGTCTAATCAAATATGTTATGTCCTTTTACACCACAAATTGTGGTTAGTACAGTACCTTGGCATTACAAAACATATGTTCTTTAGAAATCCAATGCCAAGAATTAGAGGAACTGACTGATTAACTCTAAAAGCTGGTGAGCCCAAAACACAAAAACAAACCAAAAAAAAGCACTTTTTTTTTTTACAGAAAATTAAAAATAAATTGAGTGGACACTGAGTCAAGTTTGACAAGCACTGAATTGTGCATAAATGGAAAAAAGAAAAGTGAAAAACAAAATGTTCTAGTTTGCTAGCTGCCGGAATGCAACATACCAGAGATGAATTGACTTTTAATAAAAGGGGATTTATTTCATTAGTTCTTCAGAGGAAAGGCAGCTAACTTTCTGCTGAGTTTCTTTCTTACATGGGAAGGCACAGGATGGTCTCTGCTGGCCTTCTCTCCAGGCCTCTGGGTTCCAACAACTTTCCCCTGGGTGATTTCTTTCTGCATCTCCAAAGGCATGGGCTGAGCTGCGAGTGCTGAGATGAGGAATGCCAAGCTGCTTAGGCTGTGCTACGGTGCACTCTCTCATTTATTAGTTCAAACATCACTCATTGCAGCAGACACGCCTCCTAGCCGACCGCAGATATAATCAGCAACAGACGAGGTTCACGTACCATTGGCTCATGTCCACAGCAACAGAACTAGGTACCTTCACCTGGTCAGGTTGACAACTGAATTTAACTACCACACAAAACAAAGAAAAACAAAAACAAACAAACAAAAGAAAAACTTTTATGTATTGTGGGAAAATAAAACAGTATTTTTGGCAGGCTAACCTCCTGAAAATTTCATAAATACCCAGTGATATAAATTCTTGTGGAATGCAGTGCTTCACTGTGAAGGAAATGAACATAATCAGAAAAATAAAATTTGATTATTTTTAATTTAAGGCACTGTATTAGCTAGAGTTCTCTAGAGAAACAGAATCAGTAAAAGATATTCCATAGATATAAAATTTATAAACTGCCTCACGTAACCATGAGAATGTAGAGTCCAAGGTCTGTAGGGCAGGCTTCAAGTTGTTGACTCCAACGAAGTTCTGCAACGAACTCTCAGGAGAGGCTGGCTGGACAACCATGGAAATGGAAGAGTGCTGTGAAACTGGTGACTCTGAAGAAGGGTCTGGATGAACTCCACAGGAGAGACTCACAGGCTAAACCAGAAAGCGTGACTGTCTCTTCTAAACCCTACTTAAAAGCCTTCCAGTGATTAGATTGAGCATCACTCATTGCAGAAGACACTCCCCTTAGCTGATTGCAAACACACTCAGCTGTGGATGCAGCATACATACTCATGACTTAAGCCCATGAAATATCTTCACAGCAACAGAAAGGTCAGCACTTGCTGGACCAGACAACTGGTTGACACATGAACCTGAATATGACAGGATGAACACATGGACATAGAAAAAGAAAAGGATTCAGGTATTAAGCCAGAATGGTAGCCCTTAGGAAGAAGATCTCAGAAAATACTTTGCCAGCAAAAAATATGTAAAGTTCAGAGTATCAACTTGGAAGACAAGTACTGTAGAGCTTTAAAACTAGAGTATAGGACTAGAAGGAGAAAATTTTCTTGAAAGAGAAAGTGAGAAGTAGCTGTACAGCAAGAACATATTCCACATTTAAAACAGAAGAGGAATTTTGGAGGCATAAAGATGAGAATGTTACCACCTACTCCGAAACAGCCCAGGGATATTTCCCTCATTTAAACATAGCAATAAGCAAAGACCTTTGTTTAATGTCATAGAAATCATGAAAGTAGTTTTGACCCTCTCCTAGCTCCCTAAAACCATAGGAATAAAGAGAAGTTCTTCTAGGAAACTGTAGTTCGATGTTTTAGCAATTGGGCTAACCACACATGAGCGCAATCTCTAAAAAATACAGCTTGATGCCAGATGAATTTAATGTTACATGAAACCTGAATAATAATCACCTCCTTACTTTCATCAGCATACATATAAAGAACTCACCTTCTGGGGAAAATATAAAAAAGAAACAAAAGACAACAATCATATTTCTCAATCTCCACTTTTATTCCATGCACAATATTTAGGATACAATAAAAAACATAACATTTCCAAAGAAGCAAGAAAGTAGGACATATAATTATGGAAGAAAGTATAAATCAACAGAAGTTGAAAGCATAGGTCATCAAGATATTGGAAGTAGCGCAAGAGGACTTTAAACCATCTATTATAAGAAAGACTTTTGAACAGATGGAGCAATCAACAGAGAAATTGAAATGGAAAATGTACAAAAAATACCTAGAATGAAGCTTCTAGAATGAAAAGAAAAAAAAAAAAAGACTGAATAAACTGAACAGATTGTCAGTGACTTGTAGAATATTATCAAGCAGTCTTACAAGGGCATGATACCCAGAAGTAAAGGATAGAGAATATGAGTCATCAAAATATTTGAAAAAAATTTTAGCACAATTTTTCCATTTTTAATGAAAAGTATGCATCTTGAAATACATATTAAGTCACCCATAGATCAAAGGAAAAGGACAAATAAACGTGCAGAATATAAATAATAGAATAACTCAAGGGAACACAGTATTCACTTAAAGCAATTATCCAAAGAAAATTAGTAATATTAAATGTTTATCAATAATTTTTAAATAAATTAAACCCCCAACCCAGTAAAACTTGAAAAAGGATATAAAGAAAAATAAAAGAATTTAGGGAACTAAAGCAGTAAAATTGAGAAGAAACAAAATAGAATAGATGCAAAACACAAGTTGGAAAACAGTAATCCAGTTACACAAATATAATAAAAATTAAATGTTTCCTTTAAGCACTCAGCAATATAAAAAAACTACTAGAAACCTTAATGCAAAAAATAAATGCTAATTGTTAGAAAATAAGCCAAATACACTATATAAGAATCAACAAGAGAAAATAAGTATCAAAAGAGAAGGCATTAAAATACATAATAATATTTATAATTGCATGCATATATTTTTGAAAACTTAGATGTGGTGTATAATTTTATAAAAATGTATTTTAATAAATTTGTCCCCACTAAAATTACAAAGTGTAAACAGAATTGTTACCCTAAAGCAATTGAAAAAGTAGTCAGAAAACTCTCCTGTAAAAGCAGCATTTACTTATCTTTACAAAGGAATTCTATTAAACCATTAAAGATCAGACAATGTCAATACCTTTTTTTTGTGCATGACTATTGAAAAATAAGTAAAATTTCACTCTAAGCACATAGAATTCCATTAATACCAACATATTATTAGGGCAAAATTCATGCCAGAATATCAATAATATCAAATGTAAGAGAGCAACTTGATATGTATTATCAACTTCCAAAAGGAAGAAATGTGTAACCATAATAAGATAATATTTTTAAAGTGTCCCACAATTTCAAACACCCAAAAATGTCAGTGATGATTTCAGAATCTCTGGTATTTAGAAGAAAACTTTCTAGAAATTATAAATATGATAGTTAGGCTTCAAATTGTTTGGTACTATGACTATTTCTGTCATTTCTGGATTGTACAAGTGGTGAGGAACATTTAAGAGGTTCTTTTGAGGACAAGATGAGAAAAGGAATCTTAAAAGTATTGTATAAATTTTCATCATTCATTCATTATTCATTTATTCACTTTCTAACTCAACAATTATTTATTGAGCAACTAAGAAAGCTTTAGGTGCTGGAAGTATAGAAATGAACAATGCAAACACAGAGCTAAAATTCTAGTGTGTTTGTATAGGTAGAAATAATAAGTGAAATACATGATTAAAATACAGACTATGTTTAATGTCAAAAGCTCTTGAGAAGATAAAGCAGAGAACAGTTACAGGGAGGGATGAAGGAAAGCAGCATCAAATTTTAAGAAAGATGCCCCACAAAACTCCTTCTAAGATACTAACATATGAGTAGAGGC
Source organism: Tamandua tetradactyla (assembly GCF_023851605.1). NCBI lineage: Eukaryota > Metazoa > Chordata > Mammalia > Pilosa > Myrmecophagidae > Tamandua > Tamandua tetradactyla. The sequence goes on along the minus strand of NC_135348.1, from coordinate 31,546,017 downwards.
CTGAAAAATGTAAAGAAATGAGCCATGTAGATATCTAGGGGAGATAAGCAGGCACAACAGCTCTGTGTCAAAATATGCCTGTGTTTTCAAGGAGCAGCAAGGAAGCCAGTGTGGTCAGAGGAAAGTGAGTTAGAGAGAAGTGTAAAAATGATGTCAGGCATTGGGCAGGCACAGATGGGTTAGAGCCCTGTAAGCCATTGTGAAAGAATTTGCTTTTCACCGAATGAGAAGGGAAACCACTGGAAGATTTTGAGGAAAGGTGGGGAGCACGGCTGTTTTAACAGGAAAACCCCCTCTGCAGTGTTGAGAAAAGATTCACTGATACATGACCAAATCTGGGAAAACAGTTCGAAGCTTTCTTCTGGCTTATACTACAAGACAGCAGTGAGGGAGTAAGAAATTGTTAGATGGTAGAGTCTACTCTTGGATGATAGTGAAAGAATGATGCCCATGCATTTTGCTTATATACTTAGAAGGTTGGAGTTGACATGAATTAATTTATCATCGTATATAGACTATTAGTTAATTTGTTTAATATAATAGATTATGATTAATTAATTAGCAAGGCATGCAAATTTTTAAGGGAGGACCCAGAAACAAGTTTTAATCAAGTTTGAACTACCCCTTAGAAATTCAAGAGGCAAGGTTAAATAAGCAGCTTCATATACAATTTGGACTTTAGGGGAGAGAAGAACTACTTGAAAGAACAGATATCATTTAAAGTCATTGGGAATTTTCAGGGAAAATTTAAAGTTGTGAATGGATGTGTGATAGCTGGATGTGAGGAAGGTACAAATTAAAGCAGAATAGAAGCAACTAGGAGACATTGACATGAATGCAAATTAGACTTGCTGAGAATTTCTTCCAAGATTATCTCCATTGTTACTAAGAAAGTGGAATGGAATAGACAAATTTGAGACTAGTGATTGGGAACTGAAAGTAAGAGCCAAAGTATTATATTTGAAGTGAAACAACTGTGTGATTGGTTACAATAGTAAATATTTTTTTTTAGTGTGAGTATGAGCAATACAGTATACTAGAAAGTGATGTCAAAATGAAGCTAATTTTGTTTGACAGTTTAAGGCAGATAGTGATTAGAATAAGTACTATGCAATATGCCAATGTTATTTGCTTTGACAACACCAGGTAACAAATTTCAAAAAGATTATCTCTATTATTGGGGTAAGGCTATTCTCAGGTACTAGTAAGCAGAAAATACAAATTTTAATCATTCATTATTACATAGTCACATTATCTATGAAATACATGCAGCATACTCATTTCAAACAAAATGTCCTTTACTATTAACTGCTCCTTTTATAAAATATAGGTTAAAAAAATCATGCAGTAGTGATAGAAGAGGATGTCAGATAAAAAATTTACCCAAATTCAAATATCTTTCTTATAATAAACTTAGTAGTCAACTTGAAGTCCTTGCTCCAAGCTTGGATTACCTGCTCAATGAGTGCTTGCTGCACACCTGGTTTCCTGCCCATGTGGAAGAGGTATACAGCTTTGTATGAATCTGTACTTTAAAGAATCCTTAAGCTTTTTTCCAGACTAGTTACCTGGAGTTATATACCTCAGTTTGCAATACAATAGTGTTCCAGTGTCTTAAGTATCTTATGGTATTGGTATGGGAACAACATGCATAGGATTATCAGATGTTAGCCATGAAGAAAAGAACAAGGGGCAGAGATGGAATTGTTGCTACCAAAGCAGGCAATGAACACAGTCTTCTAAACCTTTGACCTATTTTCCCTCTAGCTGGCCACCAAGTTTCAATCCAGGTTTGATGTGTAAATGTTTTGAGTAGTCCTCAAATGTTTCTTCTAACAAAGGGTCTTTGGTGAAGAAGTGAAGCTTACTATATTAAGTAATAAAAATTAAAATGTTTCTATACATTTTTCCATTAGCTCAGAAATTAAGTTCAGGCTTTCCCTGGTAAAGAGTAATCTGTAGAGGCAAACAATGGAATTATTTAATAAAATCAATGTTAAAAATAGAGTTCACCAACCAATAAAACAACAACAACAATAAAACAGAAAATAAACTAGCTCTCCGCAGTCAGTTCTCTATTTACATGAAAAGGTAATAAAATTGACACTGTTTATGTACACAGATGATATGTTTTTATTCCTATCTTAAATGATGTAATAAATCCAATGACTTAATTTTACCTTCATGTCATACTATTATAGAAATAGATGATAAACATTTACTTACACATTCTTGGTTAAATGTACCTCCAAAAACTCACGAAAATAATTGAAACAAATTTGGCACAAACCAAGAATTCTAAGGTATTTGACTTTTCACCTACACAGTATGGGGTCTGAAAAGGAAATATAATGAGATTCTTTAAGAGGACACAGTAGATAATAGGAAGAGAATAACTATTAGGGAAAAAAATTGTCACACCAAAAAATACTACACGTAAAAATGCAGAATACAGTAAAAGATTTCGAGAATATACCATAAGTGCTAATTTCAGATGATTCTACAGGCAAAACCTTTTATAGGTATTTAACTAACCATGTATAGGTGATCATTCTGATACTTAAAACATTCCAGCACATAAAAAGAGAAAATATAAAAATAAAATTTATATTTTATTAAAGATAAATCCCTAGGTGAATCCTATATAATAATATGAATTTCAAATTCTCAAAATACTGTCATGTCTAAATATCTTTTGGAACTCATTTTTATTTCAAAAATGAAAAAAAAAGTAATTAAAAATCTCATGGGGCTATCCATTAGGTAAATAGATTCAAGGGTAAAGTTGATATTTTCATGTCAATAGATGTTTTTTGTTTTGTTTTTTTAATATAGTCATTTTCCCTTCTTCTTTCTCACCCTTATATGCAAACATAATTAAATAAAAAAAACTTAATTTACTTGATGATAATAAAATTGTGGAATTTAGGGGACAAAACATTTTAATTTGCTATTTTTTGAGAAAAATATTGTAGAATAAGCTTATATAGAAATAAAACTATTTATTTCTTTTTCAATCTTTGCTTTTCTTACAAAAAAAAGCTTTTTTTACAAAGAGCTCATAATATTCTATTAGAATACTTCAGATATTGAGTATCTCTCCTTTTTGTCTTTATCTCCAACCCAAGTGTGTAGTTAGATGTTAAGTATATAAGAAAAGCAAATATGTCCATATTACAATATTTCAGATTGTAGATTTGATTTAGACAGAGGTAGATGCCAAGTTCTTCACTCAAAGTCTACAGGAACTCAGTTACCTTCTTAGTAACTTCCTGTTTCTAGTTTTGATTTTGACCTCACTCAGTATCTATCCACTTCTGAACTGTATCCATTTTGGAGGCTCAACTATTAATTTCCAACAAGTCTAGTTTGTATTTCTGTGATGGTCACATTCATGTGTCAACTTGGCCAAGGTATGGTGCCTCGTTGTCAGGTCAAGCCATCATTGGCCTACCTGCTTCTGTGAGAACATTTCACGGACTTAAATCATGAGTACGGTGATTATATCTAGGCAACTGGCTAAGATGCATGTCTTCTGCAATGACTGACACTTAATCTAATCAGCCAAAAGCTTCTAAGGAGAAATCAGAATTCAGCCTTTCCTGGGAACTTCTTTGAGGACCTTCATTGGACCTGCCAGCTTGCAGGCTGCCATACAGATTTTGGAGTCTTACGTTGCCACAGTTGCATGAGGCATTTTTATAAATCTCATATTTACAGATATCTCCTTTTGGTTCTGTTTCTCTAGAGAACGCTGAGTAATACACACCCACACACCCCACCAGTGGTTAAGGGCATAGACTGAATCTTTTTCTGCAAATAGGGCAACACGCTTTTCCCAACTTCTAACCAGTTATACCTGCACCCTAGTCTCTTGCTGCTGTTATTAATGCCTTGTACAGCTGTGCCACATACTTACAAATTTGTCTTCTTTCTGAGTGCATCACCCTCTTACAACAAAGAAGGAAACTTTTACAATAGAGAATAGATATTTCTGAGAGGTGATGTGTGAGTTTACTGAATAAATTTTTCCTAACCAGAATGAGAAAATATCTATTCCTGGCACCATCGCTTCAAGTCTAATTTCCCCTACATCCACTGATATTCCATTCTGGTCCCATGGTTGGGACCATTCCTATAATAAATGCCAAGCCAATTCCTATAATAAATCTGACAATATTTGCAAAATATAGATTGCTTTAGTTATTTTTCTCTGGAGAACCCTGACTAACAAAAGTTTTGGTACTGGGAGAGTTGCTTGAGAAACAAAATGTTAAAGATATTCCTGAGTTGGTTCTGGGGTTTTTGGAATTGGTTTTCTAATGTGATTATATTAAAAACCGCTTATGACTCTATAATGATCAAGAGAATGCTGATATTCTTCAGCATGAATGGGCAATATAGATACGTAAAATATCACCATTGGATGTGGCTACTCAAATGCTTATAATGGGCAAGGCTCTGGATAACAGTGGACTGTTATCTTAAAAGTTGTGGAGAGTTAGAAAAGTGTAATGAAGTTAAATTCAATCACTATTTTAATCTTCTAATGCTGCTGGAATGCAATATACCAGAAATGGGTTTGCTTTTATAAAGGGGATTTATTAAGTTACACATTACAGTTACAAGTTTATGGTTCTAAGACCTTAAAAATGTCCTAACTAAGGTATCCAGAAAAAGATACTGTGCAAATTTAAAACTATTATGTATCCCAGAAAAGCCATGTTTCAATACTGATCCTATCCTGTGGCCACACCCATTTATTTTAAACTTGATTCAATATTGTAGGGTGGAAACTTCTGATTAGATTACCTCCATGGAGTTGTGACGTTCCCAATCATAGACGTGACCTTTTGATTAGTTGGACATGTGACTTTACCCATTCAAGGTGGGTCTTACTTAGTTTACTAGAGTCCTTTAAAAGGGGAAACCTTTTGGAGAAACCTCAGATGGAGACATGTGGAGAAAGGTTGCTTCAGAGTTGACAGAGATGCAGATGTTTGAAGACGCTTGGAGTGCTGACAAAGAGAGCAGATGTCTAGACATAGGCAGAGCCAGTATATGTCAACATGTGCCTTCTCTTGAGATGCTAAGAAAGCCTGAACCCAGAGTTGTGTCCTGGAGGAGCTTAGTGAAGATTCACACACACTTAGAGTGGAAACCACAGGCATCAGAAGCTGGAAGCAATGGAACCTGGAACAAAGGCCAGGAGATGCCAGCCACATATCTTCCTACCTGACAGCGCTGTTCTGGATAGCATTAGCCTTTGTTGACTGAAGGCAACCTCTCTTTGATGCCTTAATCTGAGCATTTTTATGGCCTTAGAAATGTAAATTAGTAACTATTACATTGCATTTTTAAAAAGCCATTCTATTTCTGGTATAATGCATTCTGGCAGCTTTAGCAAACCATACAGATACCTTGACTCAAGAGAGGCCAATCGCATCTTGAACACCTTTGTTAGTTTGGAAAACATGTGGTTGGCATCTGTTTGTCCTTTGGCTTCTGGTTTCAAACAGATCCCCAGGGATGTTTCTTTCTACAGCTCCAAATGTCTCTGTCTGTATTAGCTCATGAGATTTTTCCTAAAACGGCTCCCTCTTAAAGGACACCAATAAGCAGATTAAGACATACCTTGAATAGACAGGTAACATATCCTTCAGAGCAACCCATGCAGAAGGTCCCACCCCTAACTGTGTAGGTCATCTCTCCATGGAAACCTCCTAATCAAAAGGCCCCACCCAAACAATAGGTCTGCCACCACAGGATTAGATTAGGAAAAAGAACATGGTTTTTATGGGGTACAGAACAGCCTCAAATCAGCACATTCAGTCCTCTGGACACCAAAAAGATATGTTCTTTCCATATACAATATACATTCAATCTATGATAATGTCACAAAACCCATAAACCATTTCAGGAACAATACAGATAAAATACACAGTCATAAACAGTACAAAATATCATCAAAGTCAGTTACAGGCATGGATCTTCCTTAGGATAAAATTTTCCTCTGGCTGTGGACCTGTGAACATAAGGCAATTTATTTATAGCCAAAATACAAAGTAGGGTCAGCCATATGATAAATGTTCCTATTTCCATAAAGAGAAATTGGAAAGAACACAATGGTCACTGAACCCAAACAGTTCCAGAAACCTGCAGGGCAAACTCCATTAGATTTCAGATTTTGAGAATCATTTATCATTGGGGCTTTAGAAAGGAGCAGTATCAGCCTTTATAGGAACCTACACAGTGGCCCTATTTTCTCCAAACACTGGTATGATGGTAGCACATTCGGGCACATTGGAGAGACCATCTTTCTCTCATCTCCACCCTCTCTAAGCATTGGGGCAGTATCTGGGCTCTCTGCCATTTCGTGGGCACATGCCTAACCCCCTCAGAAAAATGAAGAAGCAGCAAAACTTTCTCCACAATCCCCAGGTAATGTTCTCCACACTCTATGGAACTTAAGGCACCAGAACATTTCCTGAACATCAAGGCAGAAGACCTAAACTCTGGCTCAAGTCAAACTCACCCTTTCCATATAGATAGATAGTTGGGTCTGTTTCCTTGGCTAAAGATTTCCTGGCTCCAGACCTTAGCTTACATGGTTCTGCCTTTGAAGTAAATTTTCCTTCAATATGTCCCACTTTTTGTCCCTTTTAGTCCAGACTGACAGAAGTTCGATTTTTACAAGTCATGCAAGAAACTTGTTGGTTTTCTGTGAAGTATACAAGAATCACGCCCATCAGACAATAAAAGCTTTCCATAAATCATTTCTGGATAACTTCATTTCAATTCTGTTTTTCTAAAATGACTAACTGGTTCCATGTTTGGTTAAGTTCTTACATGGGACATTATTTTCTTGGGGCTAACTTTCTGGAAGCCCAGATTTTCCATACCATCAATTTCTGGTTTCTTTGTACCCAAGAGTTCAGTTCTAAACTTATTTCCTTACTGTTACATTTTTCTATATGCTACAAGGAGAAGCCAGGGTTTATTTTCCACATTTAGTTTAGAAATCTCTTCAGCCAAGTTTCTTAGGTTATGGCTTTTAAATTCTGCCTTCCATTCAAGAACAGTACTCAATTTTGCCAAATTCTCTTCCACTTTAAAACAAAGGTCATCTTCCTTCCAGTTTTCAATAACATATGCATCATAGTTGTCTAAGATTTTAACAAAAGTATCTTTTGAGTCCACATCTCTACTAACAATCTTTTCAAAGCATTCTAGGCCTTCTCTATTAAGCCTACCACAGTTCTTCAAGAACTTTCCCCTTACTCATGTAAAAAGCCATTCCTGCATGTTTGGTATTTGCAAAACACAGCACCCCACTCTCAATACCAAAATATGTTTTAGTTTGCTAATGCTGTCAGAATGCAATGCACCAGAAATGGATTGTATTTTATAAAGGGGATTTATTAACCTACACGTTTACAGCCCTTACAGTAGCAAGTCTTACAAATGTCCAAACTAAGGCATTCAAAAAAGATACCTTTACTCAAGAAAGGCCAATAGCATCTGGAATACCTTTGTTAGCAGGGAAGGCATATAGCTGGCATTTGCTGGTCCTTTGGCTTCTGGTTTCCAATAGTTCCACCAGGGACATTTTCTTTCTGCATCTCTAAATGTCTCTGTGTTTTTTTCATAAGCATTTTTCCAAAATGATTCCCTGTTAAAGTACTCCAATAAACCAATTAAGACCCACCTGAATAGGCCAAGTCACCTCTCTAGGGGAACAACCCATTCAAAAGGTCCCACCCAACCAAAATTGAATTATGAAAAATAACGTGGCTTTTCTGGTGTGCACAACAGCCTCCAACAGCACAATCACCCAGAAAAATTAAAATGGAAATGGAGAAGGGAGAAATGAATGGAATTCAAGAATTTCTCTGTCAATATTGGAAGAAAGGAAGAAAATAAGAAATTCTGAGTTGACAGATATACACCAGGTATTGATTTTTTTCTCTTATCTTGCTTGAATCTTTCTTTCTCCTATCTTTTCCATATACACCCAACTCAACTATCCAATCTTTAACTACATTAGTAACTTAATAACTTGTTAATATTATGGGTAATGATATATATTTCCCCATTCTCTTTTTGCAAGCATTTAAGGGAATGAATTTCAATGCATGAATACAACACAAATAAATACCCTGGCCCATTTGTGTTTCCACTTTCAAAATACTCTCTGGATTTTGGTAAGACCTATCAATCTGAGTATTAAAGTCTATTTTTATTGTTTTATTGTTTATTCATTGCTGGTACTTTATGCTCATTTTCTTTAAAATTAATCTACTAGTACCATGTCATATGTTTTGCCATCTCTTTATCACTGGTCTGCACTTTAAGATATATTTCAAATTCATCTTCCAGTCTACTAATTTAGTCACAAAAGATTATTTTCTCTTCAAGCAAATTAGGGAAATGTTGCTTTGTTATTCAAAAATCAGATTTTTTTTAAATTTAATGTTTGTGCATGACTGCATGTAGTTTTTATGTGTACAACATTTGAATTTCCTTAATTGGCATAATTAAATATTTCTGTTCACCTTGTCAGTGTCCTCCAGCTGTGATGGTCTTGCACTCTGTTAATTCTGACTCTTGTTCATTCTTCTTGCTGCTTCAGCTCTGTTGCCTTATCAAGCTACTTTCTCAGAGAGTACTAGGTACAATGTTATCTTCGCTCCAACAATGGCTGGTGATAAAGAATCAGGCACCCGTCTGTCCTAGCTCAAGATGACGCATTTTTAAGATCAGACTTAGTCATGGGATTAACCTTATCTTTTCCTGCAAAAGTATAGAAAGTTCTGAGAGGAGGCTCACATTTTTTTTCTCTAGAAAGTACACTCTTGTAATCTTCAGAAGAAGATTCTGAAAACGGATCCAGGCAGTTTGCTTCACCTACTGAAGAGAAACCCCATGTAGTTCTCTTGGTCTGACTCCCATAGAAGTCAAAGTATTAATTTGGATCCAGCCACCTGTATTTCCAAACACATGCACAAATCTAAAGAGACAGATGGAATGGTATTTTTAATGACTGGAGAAGGGAACTGTCATGGATGGTGTTGTATGCCATTCAGATATCCCTTTAGGGCCTAGGTTCCTGAGAGCTTTTGCTTCTGAGGATTTTCAGTTAAGTTGATTTCCAGGAATTGCCCACAGCCAGGGAAACTTCCAAGGCCCAAGTTCATGTCACCTCCATGCTAAAATTAGCATGTAATAACTGGTACAATTAGAGGTGCAAAGGCCCAGGCTCCTTACCTCAATGTAGCCACCACAGAAGAATTGCCCCATTTTCAGATTTCCTTATATGACCAGCTGAGAGCTTTTGTCTCCATTATAAATGCATAGATGTTCAACTCCACATTCTCCCCAATCTTAATTCTTCACTTCTTCATGGGTGACCCCAGGACATTCTCTCAAAGATATCATACAGTCAAATTCCACTCCATAATCTACTCTGCAGGGGACCTAAAACAGGGGGTTGGGGACAGACCTTCAACTTGCTTGAATCCACTGTCCCTTTAGTATAAATTTTGCTTCAGCTTTTATAGGCAAATTATAGACGAAGCTGAGAAAAGTTAATGATGATGAGCAAAAGTGTAGAAGATAGATGTAGGGATGGGTTTTGTTGAGAAAAGAGACAGAGGAAGAAAGGAGTGGGGTTTTTTTATATATAAAGGGAAAAAAAGAGGTATTATCTAAAATTAATGGCAGTTGGAAATTTGAATATGAACTAAATGTAATAAGTCATTTACTCAGATGTAATAACAGTATCATAGTTATGTGGGAAAATGCTTTAGTTTTAGAAAAAAATATACATAAGTACACAAAGGTGAAATATAATGATATCTAAAATGTAAAATAATGCAGCCAAAAATGAATCAATTGATAGGCATGTATAGAAAACTATAATATTTGCTACAATTGTATGATAAGTAAATATATGGGTGGACATTATGGTCTGGTCTTTGATTTTATGTTTTGAAATGTTTCTTAATATTAATGACAAAAACATAAAGCTATTCAAACATGAAGGTAGTTGCAAGAATATTATTTGAAATTATAAAAGTAAAATTATCATATATTTAACTTAAATTAAAATGAATGAGGTTATATGAGGAAAATAGTAAGTGTTCTAATGTTCATATACCATGATATAGTAAAATAAAACACTGCTAAATTTCATATTTCACATAAAGATAGTATAACTATGTAGTATGGTGGAGAAAGAGGACCCAAAATATAAACAACTAATAACCATTACTTCTAAAGAGGAAAAGTGGAACTGTGATTCAAAATGGATGTATGAAATAATATGCTTTCTTGTAATTTTTTGTTGTACCACTGACTTTTTACAACCCGTAATATTACTTCAATAGTAGAAATAATGAAATAAAGTTGAATAAATACAAGTAACTAGTGTTGATTATTTTTTAGTTAAATACTCTGCATTTCTTTTTTATTCTAGTAATTTTCATGGAAAGCTATAGAAAATGTCTTTCTTGGTATGATATATTTGAATGTTATTTTTGCTGATAATATAGTTCCAAGGACCTTCATTCTCCAAAACTCATAGAAAAGAAATAACTTACAAGTTAGGCGCAATCTTCCACACACAAGCCAGGGCCCAGCAGTACTGTCTACCTTTACTTCTTTGATTCAGACTGTTCTCTCTGGTAATATTAAACAAATAACAAAAATATCAAAATATCATCTAAAATATCAAAAAAAAAAAAAACACAACACTGTTTTGACTATAATTTTCTTTTTCACATTGGACTTCAAATTTAGCCAGGTATTTGAAGTACTCTGATTTATCGTATGACTTGTTCACACTCCACACAACTTGTTTAGGTCATGCTGCTTGTCATAGCCAGGTTTTATTGCATGAATAAGTGACAGGGGAAATAGAGATCTACCTGAGGGCTTTTGCATGTGGTTATTATAGTTCCCAGTCTTTTCAATCTTTGTTCAGTTTCTCCCGGGCATAAAATATGACAGCTCTGGGTGGTGGCTTTTGAAATGCTATTTTTCATGCTCTTTACATGTCATCTGGATCTAGAAGAGATACCAGTAGTTATTACGTCTCCCAGCACCCACACACAGTTGTTGCCTAGTTCAAAGGCACCAGTTAATTATTCTAGCAAGCTCTTCTGGTTTATTAAGTACTAGGAATGACAGGTTCTTCTAGTATGTGATAGAGTTGATTAAAAAGTCCAGTGGGAAATGCCGGATTCTAAATATAATTTGTCCTCTGAAGTTTTATTTTTAATATAAAATAAAATGATGTAAATGATGGTGATAGTAAAAATAATATCACAAGTTATAAGAACGTAAAATTGCTATATAAAATTGGAAGAAACAGTCTGTGTATTAGTTTGCAAGCTGCTGGAATGTGATAAAGTCCTGATTTAAGACTTTCTTAAGTCAAGAAAGGCAGATATGTCTGGAACCCTTCTGTCAGCTGGGAAGGCATGTTGGTCCCAGTTCCTGGGTTCTGTTATTTTCAGCTTCTCTTCTTGTGGGGGCTCCTCACTTTGCTTCTCTGGGATTGGCTTTCATCTCTTGGCTTCCCTTGGCTCTCTGCAGGTTCTGGCTTCCTTAACATCTCATAGTGACGTCTGCTAGGCTCCAAGCATCTCGAAACATCTGTGTCTCTATTCTCCAAGTGTCAGAATCTGCGTCAGCTCCAGGCTCTCTTGGCTCTGAGGCTCTCCAAAATATTTCCTCTTTTAAAAGATTCCAGTAAACTAATCAAGACCCACCGAGAATGGCTGAAGTCACATCACCATCTAATCAAAGGGTCACACCCACAATTGCGCATGTCACATCTCCATGGAGATAATCTAATTAAATACTCACAACCTCTATAGTATTGAATGGGGATTAAAAATAAATGGCTGCTCCCCCAAGATTGGATTATGGTTAAAACATGGCTTTTCTGGAGTACATAATACTTTCAAATCAGGGCACCTGGCATCTACATTCTTTTTCATTCCCATTAAGACTTAGGGAAAGTTATCAACTGATCATAAGATTATTAAAAGTTGTTTGTAATTCAAATGAGGCAAATGTTAATCAGACAAATTAAAAATGCCACAAATTAGAATGAACAACACTATCCTTCTGGGGTGTATGCATGGAATATGGGAATTTAGTGTTAGGTAGATGATTGCAGTAATAATAATTAAATTCATATATTGCAGTGGCCTCATTTTATCTGAAAGTGGATATGTGTGTACAGGAATTTTGGAAATGAGCATTTTAAGATAATATTATTTCCTGCCTCCAATTTATAAACATGAAAGTCGTATTATGAGACATGAAGTATATTTTCTGAAATACAATAAATGTACAATATAAATCCAAGACACATCCCATAATATTATATGGACTCAGATACATAAAATAGGTTAAATATATCATTTCTTCCCTTATATATAATCATATTATATGCATAAAGTCTCTTATGAAATACCCTTGTAAGGAAATATGTTGCTTTTATAACACATTCTAAATTGTATTACTCTAGATGTTTTATTTAAATTAATTATCACATTTATGCCATTTTTCGATAGATGTTATTTAAAAGAACACTCTTCCTTAGCAGCTAGTAGAGAAAAAGCTATGTAGTAAAGGCTTTTTTTTTCCACTAATGTGTTTAAAACACACATTGGACCACCACAAGGTAAATTTATTAACATTGTTTACTTTGATCTTTAAAGTTTCCCAATGTTGAGCTTGTGCTGTAAATATTTAAGAGTATACAATTCACTTCCAAAAATGTGTGAATATGCTACTTTCTTCTGCGAAGACATTAAAGCTGTCCTTATCACAAGTCAGTTAACAAATTCCACATTTTAATTTTAGTGCTTCTGAAAGATTTAATAAAAAGAATAAACTAGAAAATTTTATTCCAATTAATACAATGAAAGCCGATTTTGTAAATGTTATATTTTATCAAACTGTAGGATAAAAGGAGGCACAATCTACCAGCAGGATCTAATAAAATAAAAACTTAATTTGTTTTGAAAATAGAGAATTGGCAGAAAAATAAGAATTCGTCAATTAGTATTACCTGAAAACCTCTCTTTATTTGTAGGACACCATTTTAAGTGCATGCATTCTTAAATTAGGTGAAAAGAATGTCTAAGCACCGTCAAGTGATCCTTTAAGAAAAACATCGTATTTCAGTAGTGGAGACATGTCTCACCATTGCAGGTGGGCTTTGATTAGTTTACTGGACTCCTATAAAAGAGGAGACATTTTTTGGAGAGAATGCCTTTTGAGAATGTTGAGAAAGCCACAGCAGAGCCGAACAGAGCCACAAGGCCAAGAGAACCACAGAGCCCACCAGCCAATGACCTTTGGAGATTCTGAGATAGCAGAGAACGCCTCAGAACCACGAAGCAGAGAGTCCACCAGCCAGCGACCTTTTGAGAACGAGGAGAGAGGTGCAAAACCATTACATAAAGACAAGAGAACCACAGAGTCCACCAGCCAGCAACTTTGAAGATGAAAAAGGAAAACACCTCCTGGGGAGCTTCATGAAACAGGCCTGGAGAGAAAGCTAGAGAGAAAACTAGCAGACGTTGCCATGTTCACCATGTACCCTTCCAGCTGAGAGGGAAACTTTGAATGTCATAGGCCTTCTTGAATCAAGGTATCTTTCCCTAGATGCCTTAGATTGCCCATTTCTATAGTCCTGCTTTAATTGGGGCATTTTCATGGCCTTAGAACTATAAACTTGTAACTTACTAAATTCTCCTTTTTAAGAAGCCACTCCGTTTCTGGTATATTGCACTCTGGCAGCTACAAACTAGAACAATGGTAGTGGTTAAACCTAATTTAACGTCCTATAACTTTAGCACTGACCCATAGCCAGGTCCTGGGAGATGAACTCTGAGCCCTTGCAATATTCTGCATGAAAAGAGCATTTTTGCATGCCAGGCCTTGGGCAATGAGATACCACTTTGGTCATAAAGTTCATACTAGCAATGTGATTTTTGGTGAATGCTTTGGGGTGCTGGAATCAAGGTAACTGATATGAGGGGTACAGGTGCCACATGCCAACATGACTGAACCTTAACAACATTCCCCACACACACCCAAAACCAAGGCTCAGAGGAGCTTCTCTGCTTGACAACGCATTGTATGTCTTTTAGCTCATTATTACTGGGAGAACTAAGTATATCTGCATGACTCCATTGAGAAGGGATACCTGGAAAAGGGAGCTTGTCCCTTTTTTCTATTGGATTTGCTCTGTGTGTGCCTGTTCCCTTTGCTGATTTTGAACTACGTCATTTTAGTGTAACAGACTATAATGGTGAGTAAAAAAAGCTTTTTGGAGTCCTATGAGTCCTTCCAATGAATCATCAAGCCTGAGGGTGGTATTAGGATTGCCTGGCCCTGTTTCCATCAATGTTTCATTTGATTAGTTTTTCCCAAACTATTTATTTCATTAGGCTTGCAAAGAAATTATTTTCAAATTATTTCATTACTTTGATATTTATTAGCTGGGATTCTTCTGGAAAATGATTTTATTTTCTTTTTACCTATTAATATAATTTAGTTACCCTGAAATTAAGGTTCATGCAGAAAGTCAGGATAAATTTTAATTATCTCACACTAAGAACAACATTTCAATGTAAATAATAGGTAAAATTTTTCAAAATAAGGAGTTATCTACAGTAGTGACAGATGGGTTGTTTTGTTTGATTTTTATTATTTGTTTTGTTGTTATTTTTTACTTATTTTTCTGAGTGCCAATATAAAAACTCCTGAGATTTCTATATATTTCACATATTTCGTTATTATCATTTTTTGCACAAATTATATCATTTTAAGCTATTATGATCCCACTCTATTCTTTTTTTGCCTCTGTTTCTTGTAGAAATAACACAGTTAGTCTTTAATAGCATCTTTGTTTTGTGGCACAATATGAGGTTCTAATTTATCTTCCATTTTTTCCTGATACAGGCTTGGAATCGTCCATCCCTCCAAGGAATTACTCCTTTTAGTGGTGAAAGATATTGACAGAGATCATAATCTGGATGCACCAGTGATTATTATTTTTATTGGTCTTCCCAGGGGTCAAAGACATTAAAAATGAATTAGAAAACACAACAGATTTATGAGTTTATACTCTATTTCAAATTCAAACTTATTACCACAAGATTTTCTCTATCTTAATTGATTTTATCACTTTTTTGCTTTAGCAATTATATAAAAATTAATTTCCAGAAAACAAAATATATTGCTACTCAAATAAGAGCATTGAAAGAGTTTTAAGAATTCTTTGCAGTTAATTCCTCTCCATCTACATTTTTCTATTTGAATAAAAAATATACATTTTAGATCAATATGGGCAAAATAATATAACAGTCTCTAAATATATTTTGACATATAATAAGTTTCATTCGTTTCAATTTGTGGGATTTTTTTCCTCTTTTTGATTCAATTTTTTATGCAAAACTATTAAAACCTTGCAAATTAGAGACTCCATAAAGGATAATTAGGTAAAGTCTTGCTTCTGTTCCTTTTTCCTCATACTGACTCCCCAAATAGATCTTTGGGGATCTATTTGGGAAAAATTATGTGCATTTTTTTCTGGACTGTACCTTTTTCACGTCCAGAGAGACTGTATCATATCTTTGCATAAAAATTATATTCATTCTTTTTCCTGATTACAGTGTTTTTCACTGTATTACACACATAGTTATTCATTCAGATTCCCATTGACAGACAGTGAGTTGTTTTTAGTCATTTGCTATTAACAAGAATGCCACAATGAGAATAAATCATTTCATATATTTACCAGTGTATCTTGATGATAGATTCCTAGAAGTGGGATCAATGAATCATTGTGAAATTTTGCTGATGTTGGCAAATATCCCTCCACTTGCTTGTCTTCACCAGCAATGTATGGGAATAAGTTTTTCTCCACTGCTTCTTCAACAAAATATTTTTTCACGGTTTGGGAATTTTGCCAATCTGATATATGAGAGATGCTAATTTGCTCTATCCTTTTTATGAGTGAATTGAACAACTTTTCATGTGTTTGAGGACATGATTTTTTAGTTTCTTCTCTGAGCCTCTTGTTAATATAATTTGGTCATTATTGTACAAGTTGCAGATTTTTTTTTATAATGAGATAGAAACTGCTTGACGAATATATTGTAAATATTATATTTAAGTTTCTCATTTGGTGTTTCCTTCCCTCTAACATTCTCCTTTTACAAATCTCATCTAAATTTTCCTGTAGCTCATGTATAGTTTTAGTTTTACATGTGGTTCTCTCATCAGTTTGGAATTTATCTTGGTGTGGGAAGGAGAAATGGATCCAATTTCTCTTTCATCAAATAGATAGAGCGTTATTGCAACAGCCTTTAAGGTATTTTCTTTTTTCTTTTTTTTTTTTTTTTGCATGGGCAGGCACCGGGAATTGAACCCAGGTCTCCAACATGGCATGCGAGAACTCTGCCACCATCGCCCAATCCAAGGTATTTTCCTTAAAGATAAATCTACAGTGTGGCAATTTATTTCTGTAATATATCACAATAATATGTTTTCTGATTTTTTCTTTAAAGTAAAGTGAGAGAAATTAAATATAGACAGAAAGGAAGCAATTGCTTTGCAGAAATCTTTTAGACAAGGCATTTAAAAAAATTTATAGTCTCTCCATAACCTAGGAAACAATTTTTAATGACCCTGTACTAAATAGCTTATTTTTCCTAAAAATAACATCTCATTGTATTCTTTTCTTACATTTCATCATTTACATCATTTCTGTTCAATTTTGATATTTTTAATAATAAGTAATATTGACATAAAGAGTTTTCAAAAACAACTGGCTCATGATAAACAAGTAACTTGGTTGGTGGTATCAGAGTTAGAATATATTTATATTAGAAAATAGTTTGTCACAGGTGGTCAATATTCTTTCAGTGTGAATTAGCACATTTACAGGGCAATAGAGCATATCCTTTAAACTTGTGAGTTGTTTAAGAAAATATTATTTAAAGTAGCTTCTATGATAACAGACTCCTGGCATCTCAAAAATTGAATGTTTGCTTTCAAAAAAACAAAAAGAATGAGGAGGTGTGAGGGTAGTTCAGTGGTAGAATTTTCACCTGCCATGTGGAAGATCCAGGTTTGATACCTGACTCATGTACTTCCCAAAAACGAAGAAACCAACAAAAACAAACAAAAAAAAAAATTCAACAAATGGTGCTGCAATAACGGGATACTCATATGGAAAAAGAAATGACTTGTGACCCCGCCATACAATGTACAAAAATAAATAAATAATAAATTCCTGTGATTCCCAGTAATGGAAGAAGGAAATATCATTTGCTATGCAAGTGTTTCTGTTTGCTAAATGCTGCTGTAATGCAATATACCGGAAATGGAATGGCTTTTAAAAAGAGAATTTATTATGTTACAAGTTTACACTTCAAAGGCCATAAAAATGTCCAAACTAAGGCACCCAGAAAGGGATACCTTGACTCAAGAAAGTCTGATGGTTCAGACCACCTCTATCAGCTGGGAAGGCATGTGTCTGATGTTTGCTCAGGACTTTGACTTCTGAATTCAAATAGCTTCCCCAGGGGGCATTTTATTTTTGAATTTCCAACTGTCTGTGTCTCGTGTTCGTGCCATCACTTCTGTCAGCTCTGAAGCTTTTTCTAAACTGGGTCCCTCTTAAAGGACTCCGATAAGTGACTCACTTTGTTTGAGTAGAGACACATCTCTGTGGAAACCACCAAATCAAAAGGTCCCACCTACAATTGTGTGGGTGGGTCACATCTCCATGGAAACAACTTAATAAAAAATATCCCACCCAACAATATTGAATGAGGATTAAAGAACATAGCTTTTCTGAGGTACACAGCAGTTTCAAACCAGCACAAGTATTCAAGCATTTTCTTTTGATAACGGAAGAAAGAAGGAAAGAAAAAAAGAAAGAAAGAAAGGAAAGGAGGGAGGATAGGAGGTAGAGAGAGAGAGAAAGAGAGCAAGAGAGAGAGAAAGAAAGAAACAAACAAACAAACAAAGGAAAAGAGGCATGAGAAGGTCGTTTTCCAGAACTAAATATATTTAATACCTTATTTTGAAACACTTTCAAACTTACAGGTCATTTACAAAAATAACACAAACCCCATAAAGAGAATTCCAACAGACTCCAACTCCCAGATACCCAGATCCACCAATTTTAACATTTTGCTACATTTGCCATAAACTATCAATCCATCTAACTATCCATCTACTGCTCTGATTGTTTCTTTACCAATCCATTTCTGAATATCTGAGCATAAGTTGTATCTATTATTCTCCTTTGAACACTTATTGCTGCAATGAACATTTCCTAAGATATTTGTTTAACTAACCACAGTAAGTGCAATCATGCAGTTCAAGAAATTTAATATTGATATAAACAGTCGATATTCCATTTTTTATTCTGTCCCCAAAAATGTCCTTTTGAGCCTTTTCTCCTTAGTTGTTAGGTCTTATACAGAATCTTGCATTTGCACATAATTGTCAGTGTCTCTTTATTTGCTCTTTCTTTTTCTTTTTATTGTGGAATTTCTATAAACATGAACTTTCCCATTTCAACCACTCCCAATATACCCATTCAGTGGGATTAATCACTTTCCCGATGTTGCAGTACCTGATCATCTCTCATTACTAAACCTCTCCCATTGTATTAGTTAGGGTTCTCTAGAGGAACAGAATCAATAAGAAATATTCACAAATATAAAATTTATAAAAGTGTCTCATGTAATCATGGGAATGTAGAGTCCGAAATCTGTAGGGCAAGCTGTGAAACTTATGATTCCGATGGAGAGTCTGGGCAAACTCATCAGGAGAGGCTGACCGGCTGAAGCAGCAAGAGAGCCTGTCTCTTCTCAGTCCTCCTTAAAAGGCTTCCAGTGATTAGAGTAAGCATCACTCATTAAAGAAGACACTCCCCTTGGCTGATTACAGATGGAATCAGCTATGGATATAGCCCATGTGATCATGATTTAATTCTATGAAATGTCCTCATAGCAAAAGACAGGCCAGCACTTACCCAACCAGACAAACAGGTACCACCACTTGGCCAAGTTGACGCATGAATCTGATCACGATACCCGTCAACCCAAACAGAAACCCTATACTCAAGTTTTAATCTTATACTCATTCATTTTGCTGGATATAAGATTCTTAGTTGGCAGTTTTTGCTTTCAGCGTTTTAAATCTGTCATCCCACTGCCTTCTTGACTCCATAGTTTCCAATGAGAAATTGACATTAGATCTATTGAGGCTCCCTTGTAAGTCATGCATTGTTTCTCTCTTGTATCTATCAGGATACTCTCTTTGTCTTTGGAATTCAACAGTTTTACCATAGTATGGTATAGGTAAGATTATTTGAGTTTATCCTGTTTGGAGTTCATTTGGAACATCACGGATGTGTATATATATTCATGGGTCATTTGTTAAACTTGGGAAACTGTCACCCATTATCCTCTGAATATTCTTTCTGCCCTTTTCTCTCTTTTTCTCATTCTGGGGCTCCCACAATGCATGTAATGACACTTGAGGGTGTCTAATAAGTTCTTCAACCTTTGTTCACTTTTCTTCATTGTTTTTTTCTTTCATTTCATCAGACTGGATGATTTAACTTATCAAATCTTCAAGTTCAATGAGTCATTTTTAGTCAGGTTCAATCCACTGTTGAATCCCAGGAAGGGATCTTTATTTTCTGTTATTGTGGTCTTCAGCTCTAATTGATTCATTTTCATAATCTCGATCTCTTTATTGCTGTTCTCTTTGTGTTCATCTGTTGTTTTCTTGATCTCCTTTAATTCTTTGTGCATATTTAGGATCACTTTTTAAAAATTGTTCTCTGGTTCTCATCAGTAATGTTTACTAATATTTTAATTTTCTCATTTACAAGGCTATCACTTTCTATTTTGTATGTTTTATAATATTTTGTTGAAATCTGAAAAATTGATATATTGCTGGAACTTAGAATCTGAAGTGTCTGTTCTTTAAATTTGTATGCAGCTAGTGTTATAACAGAGTTTCTTTGACTGCCAGAAGCTAACAACAGAAAAAAAAAAAAAAAGAAAAAGAAATACCTTTCCAAGTCTTTGCAGATTAACCCATGAGAGTGCACTCCTTCAGGGCTTATCCACACAGTGAATTTAGAGGATAACTCCAGTCTGAAGCATAAGGATCTACTTGAGCCTTTCTTTACATGCCTCTCATCATGGGCAGGTGCATGTGGCCTCTAGAACTTCTGGTTTTCTTGGATACATATGCCTTCCCTATGAATCAGTTTCCTCACAGGTTCCAGGCTCTGCATTGTATGTCCCACACCATCAATCCCTTGCCTCAGTCAAGCACAACTTGACTTCTCTCCTACACTGTTCTGTAGAAGAAGTCTGTGATCTGCCTTCTGCATTCAGGACAAGTTCTGAAATACCAAGCCTGTGACAATCATCCTGGGTCAATCCACCAAGCTGCCACCAGTCAGATGTTGCCAAACATAAATGTTCCCTGTAGGTGCCTGAGGGTAACTTTGCTCCTTCTGGCCATACAACCTGGGATTCCTGCTGGGACCATCAATCAGTTCTATCTCAACTGGTGAAGATATATTGGAAGAGCCAGCTAGAGTGCCACAAGAACCTTCTGATTTTATTTGACATTTCCTTGATTCAGTGCTCATCTTTTTTTTGCTAGACTTTCACCATTTTCTGAAACTTTGAGAGACATGTTACTGCCAGATTTTGCCAGTGTTTCAAAGCTTCTATGGGGAGATGAAACTCTGAAGCTTCTCACTCTGCCACCCTGATTGGGGTGGGACCAGCCCAGTCTCTAGAACTACATTTTAGAAGCCATTTTAGAATACTTATAAAATAATATTTGCAATAAAAACAGAAAGATCATTAAATTACAAGCACTGAGAACAATTTTCCTCATGCTCACATTTCTGTAGTATATGACTCTCTTTAGGCATAACAGCTCACATAGACTTCATTCCTAAAACAATTTGAGCTTTTTGCAAGTCAATTCTGAGTTATTGTTCATATTTAATTAGTTTTTAAGCTGTTTTTTTAAAAGGTTGGTAGATTTAATAATCAAATTCCAACTTATTATTTCAGGTCACACTTAATATGACTACATCTTATTGATTTTATTTCATCTCAATTTTTTCTACCTCGGCCCATCCCCTGTATTCTGCACTTGACAGTGTCAACCTCAGCAGCTGGTTCATCTATGTACTTGTTCAGGCTACAACTTCCTTCTGATAAAAATGGACTCTTATCTGCTCTGCCCACTCTTTGATACCCGGCTTAGACCTTACTTTCTTGCCCCAGGTACGAGACAATCTTCATCACTTCCTCACTAACTGTGATGGTTGAATTCAGAAGTCAACTTAGCCAGGTGATGGTGCCAAGTTGTCTAGTCAGGCAAGTAATGGCCTATTATTGCAAGGGCATTTGATGTCTGGTTGATAAACTAGAAGACTGGCATATTAAATCATCACTCAGTTGATTGCATCTATGACTGATTACATCTACGATTAACTAAAGGTGTCTCTTCCACAAATGAGAAAATTGAATCAATTGGATTTGATCCAATCAATTGCAGACCTTAAGGGAGAAGAGAGAATTTTTGCTATTTCTTCAGCCAGCAAGCCTTCTGTGGAGTTTGTGATGACCATTCGTAGGAGCTGGAAGCCTCACAGCATGCCATATGGATTTTAGACTATTGCTTCCCCATGACTGCATGAGATACTTTTATAAAACTCATATTTTAAGGCATCTCCTGTTGGTTCTGTTTCTCTAGAGAACCCTGACTAACACATTAACCTTCTTAGATTATTTGCTGTTGAATTAAAAATTTGAATTATCTCTCCCTCATATTTGTAAATTATTTATGAATTTTCCAGAAAAATGGCACACACTTTTGTTTTTTTTAATTTAAAGTACTTGATATTGGGTGATGTAGATTTATGAAACAACAGATTTATAAAGAGCTTCATAAGAACACAAGAGTGTTCTTAGTTTTGGCTTTATAATAACCAACTTTGCAGAACCTGAATTCAAAATCTATGGACTGATAATGAGTATTTGTGTTCTTATTAGAATAATGGGGCAAAGGATATGAAATGGACCTATTATAAATACATGGTATGCATGATCTGTGTAACAACTATTTGCTTTAAAAGAGTAAAAATTTTGTGCTTTATATATAATTTTAACAAAGTGGGTAGTGTATACTTTGGTTCAGTTATTTTATTATTAGAGTCTATGATTGTCAAAGAATTGCATTAAATATATTTAGTGGACAAACGGTTTTTTGTATTTATACAGTTTTTATTTTTTAAGATAATTAAGATTTTGTGAGAAAATGTAAACCCTCATGAAATGAAGATTGACAGGTTTTAGAATTTTCCCGTACTTGCAAATATGAGCAAAGAAATGAAAAAAAAGAGCTTTTATAGTTGCTGTTTATAAATTGCTTATTGTAGTCTTTATATTATTGAAAAAATCTTCTCTGATCTCCATGAAAACTTTATGATTTCAATAATTTTAACAATGGCTAAAGAAGCCCTTATATGGAATGATGACCAACATGGAATTTTACCCAACTAAATTATGAGAACATGGGAAGATTAGATATCATGTCTGAGTTTTTCTCCCTTTATTTAACATTCTCTATACACACCAAAAATAGTGGAGAAAAACTTTTTGGAGTGTTCATTATTTTACATAATTGTTGGATGTATCACAAAGTAAAATATACTTGTTGAAATTCTACTAATTTAGTTTATGCACACTACCATTTTCAGAAGGATCCATTTTTTAATGTAATTGTATGTTTAGTAATTAAAAATCTAATAATTAATTAAATTATTGGATTACTATAATTAATAATCTAATTTTCTTCAACCGTGGGCTAGGTACAAACACAGTTGCCCTAGTGCTTAAACCTTGTCCCTGATAGTAAACTGCATAACTATTGGTAAGTTACACAATATTTGAGATTCTCCAATAAACTTGAAAAGTATTTTGAGTAGGACAATCGTATGATATGCATAAAATATATACATATTCATAGGTCCAAGAAAGAATATAGAAAATGTGTGTGAGCAAGTGTGGGTGTTATAATGGTTTTGCATTTCACACTGTTCAAAATAGTGCCTGGTAATTTCATACACCCACGGAAAGGATTCTGATCCTTCTAGGACACTGAGATAATCAGAGTCATTGTGAGGAATTTCTTATCTATTTATATCCTATAAGGCTGATTGACTTCATGCTGCTTCCAAATATTTCTAATTTATACCTACGGAGCATTGGGAAAATCAACAGGGCCACATCCATGAGTTAAAAATCTTGGTATGTGGGTATACCATGAGTTTCATAGTCTCTTTAATATTTTATAGAGGGTAACATCAAATGAAAATCCATTACAAGGAAAGCAGCAAAAAGTTGGGAACTGTGTCTTCCATAGTAGCATCCAACTTACTGACTGACCAGATAGTGAATTGGATTTTATTAAAAAGGATTATGAACTAGATATACTTATGAACCTCGTATTGTATTTTGTCTCACTCCTTCATCTCTGCTGGCATTCCCTCCCAATAACAGCATCGAGGTCATGTGCTAAATACTATGGAAAGGGAACAGGAAAGTGACAAGAGACAAGAGGAAATAATGTTCAGGGCTAAGGTAAGTCCCAATCACCAGTTGAAGGGCAGCCTTATCTGGAAGAATTTTGCTCAATGATGAACCTGCATAGTTTGACTTCCTGCTTTGGAATAATTACAAAACGCTTATTCAGTTTTCCACAACTTCCTTAATTCTTAGAGAAAATGAATGCATATATATATATTTAATATTCAATATTATATGTAACTATTACCTTATGGGATTTATTCCACTGTATCACAAACTGCAAAATAAAAATATGAGCGTTGATAGTATATGAAATCCAATGAATTCAGTTTGAACCATAAAATATTAATGTACAGTAAAAATAAAATGACATATATGAAGTGATTCATTTATACAGAAATTTTGCCAACCTACCTGCACTTGTGAGCAAGGAAGGTAGCAAACAAGATTGAATACTTACTATATTTCAGGTACAGGTCTTCATATCTAAGTAAAGATATAAAGTAAGTAAACTTTATCTGATTGCTATAATGACCTGTAAACAGATTATTTGTTCTTTTTTATACTAGATGAGGGATACTAAGCTGCAGAGCCAAAATTTTAAACCTCATGTCATTCCAGTATACCACTCACATCTCTTTCTTCATAATTATAACTGAGGGCTGTATCCAAAAGGACAAAAAACAAGCAGGATATGCTGATATGTTCAGTTTTGTTATTATTAATGCATCTTTGCTTAATTCCCATAAATAGCTATGCTATTAAACAAATTAACTCTTTCTTGAAAATCAATATATTTTTTTAAATGCCATTTGTCCAAGTGTAGGCAATTTAAAATTAGACAAAAGCATATAAAAATATTTATTCTCCTTTTAAAGTACTAACACAATAAGTTCTCTGTCAAATGCAACTGGCGTATTGAGACTTCCTTTGTACTGTGAAATTGCCAATATACAAATATATTCACGCATAAATATAGGTAGCCTTTCCATGGCTATAAATTACTTTAGATAATGTGCTATATTAAGTACATGGAATTTAAAGATTGCAGGTGAGGCATCTAATCACTCATGGCAGCTGTCACATTTAGAGCAGCATATGAGATGTGGGAGCGAAGTACAAGTGTCAGGAAAAAGAAAGTCCTTTCAAGCATCAAGATTTCTCCAACAGATGGCTTGTTAGCCTATTTTTTTTTATTATTCTATGACTTCTAATTTTCATCATAGTAAACACATTTTAATAATACCTCATGTGTTAAATTAATTTGTGGGAGGAATAAAAAGATGGAAAGAGTTTTACAAACATTTAAATATAGAACTGAAAAGTACCTTCTTGAGTCATATGTCATACTGAAAGTTAATGCCAACTTCATCGACTTTCTATCCTGTGAGAGACAGGAGATGTGATATTTGGAGAAAATGCAGGGTAAAAATGAAGAGAAATACAGAGAACACTATCAAAAAACTGGCTGGAATCAAATCCAATGTTACATTAAAAGAGTTATACACCATGACCAAAAGTGGGGTTTATCTCAGGAATGCAAGGGTGGTTCAACACAGGGAAAGCAACCAATATAATACAGCACATTAACAAATAAAAAAAAAAATCTCATGATTATCTCAACTGGTGCTGAAAAAGCATTTGACAAAATTCAATATCCTTTTCTGATACAAACAGAAGGAAAGAAACGTCCTCATTATGAGCAAGGGCATATATGAAAAACCCATAGCCAGCATAATACTCAACAGTGAGAAACTGAAAGCCTTCCACCTAAGATCAGCAATGAGACAACAATGCCCTCTGGCACCCTAACATTCAGCATTGTGCTATAAGTTATAGCTAGAGCAATCAGGCAGGGAAAAAAAAGTAAAAGTCATCCAAATCAGAAAGGGAACAGTTTAACTTTCATTATTTGCAGATCACATGATACTATACTTGGAAAATCATGAGAAATCTACAACAAAGCTACTTGAGCTAATAAATAAATTCAGCAAAGTGGTGGGATATAAGATTTATGTTCAAAAATCAAGTAGTCTCTCTATATAAACAATGACTTAATTGAGGATGCAATTAAGGAAAAAGATTCCAATCAAAATAGCAACCAAACGTATCAAGTATCTAGAAATAAACTTAACTCAGTATGTAAAGGACCAGTACACAGAAAACTACAAAACATTGCTAGAAGAATAAAAAGAAAATTCTAAATAGGTGGAAAGACATTCTCTGCTCATGGATAGGAAGGTTAAGTGCAGTTAAGATGTCAATTCTAACCAAATAGATCTAAAGATTTACCACAATATTAATTAAAAATCTGACAACCTACTTTGAAGACTTGGAAAAGCTACTTATCAAATTCACTTGGAAAGGAAAGAGACATTGACTAGCTAAAAACATCTTCAAAAAGAACAAAGTGGGAGGACTAACACTTCCTGATTTTTAAACCTTATTATAAAACCACAGTGGTCAAAACACTATGGTACTAGTGCAAAGATAGAAGTATTGACCAATAGAATTGAGTTGACAGTGTGGAGATAGACCAACAAATCCATTATCAATTGATCTTTAACAAAGCCCCTAAATTCACTGAATTGGGACAGAATAGCCTTTTCAATAAATGGGCATTGGAGAACTGGATATCAATAGTCAAAAGAATTTGAAAAGATCCTTATCCTATACTTTATACACAGATTAACTCAAAGTGGCTCAGAGATCTAAATATCAAAGCCAGTACCATAAAAATCCTAGAGGAAAATATCTTTGAGACATAGTAACGAAGGTAACTTCTTAAACTTTAAACCCAAAGCACAAGCAATGAAAGAAAAAATAGATAAATGGGAACTCCTCAAAATCTAATGTTTCTGTGTCACAAAGGACATGTTAAAAAGGTGAAGAGGGAGCCAACTCAATGGGAGAAAGTATTTGGAAATCACATATCAGATAAAGGTTTGATATCCTGCTTACATAAAGAAATCATACAACTCAATAACAAAAGAACAAACAACCCAATTATAAAATGGGTAAAAGATATGAATAGATATTTTTCTAAAGAACAAATACAGATGGCTAAAAAACACATGAAGAGTTGCTCATTTCACTAGCTGTAAGGGAAATGCAAATCAAGAATACAATGAGATGTCACCTCACACCTATAAGAATGCATGCTATTAAAGAAATAGGAAACTACAAATGCTGGAAAAGATGTATAGAAATTGCGACACAATCACTGCTGGTGAGAATGCATAATGGTACAGTCACTGTGGAACACAGTCTGGTAGTTCCTTAGAAAACTAAATATCGAGTTGTCTTATGACCCAGGAATAGCACTACTAAGTATATACCCAGAAGAGATGAAAACAGAGGCACAAACAGACATCACACACCAATGTTCATAGCAGCATTATTCACAAGCGCCAAAAGTTGGAAACAATTTAAGTGCCCAACAACAGACAAGTGTATTAGAAAAAAAAGTGGTATATGCATTCGCTTAAATATTATGCAGCACTAAGATGAAATGAGATCCTGAAGCATATGGAAATATGGATGAACTTTGAGGACATAATTCTGAGTGAAATAATCCAGACCCAAAAGGATAGCTGCTGTACAGTTTTGCTATTATGACCTCGGAAAAGGTAAACTCAGAAGTTTATATTAGAATATAGGGGCCTAGAGATACATAGAAGCTAGAGATGGGTGAATGAGGTAGAGCTTAAATGTAGGGGAATGTATAAATATGAAGGTATTTCATTAGCGGGTTTATAAGAAATATTACCCATACTGAAGTTGAACATGTTTGAAAAGGATTGTATAGAGCCATATATGTTACTGATTAACACTACAAATATAAATAAGTTCTTGCATTAACTACTTTCAAGGTATGACTCTTGTACAAAGAGTCAATAACATGTGGGTTTAGGAGGAAAACTACTACTATTGTAATGCTATAGACTTTAATTAACAGGAAGACATCAACAAAAATAAGGGGTAAATAATGGCAAGGGGGAAGAACAAGAGTTAAGGGGAGGTTTGGATTTCCTCTTTGATGAAGGTGTGTTTTTCTGTTATTTTTCTCTTTGGAGCAATGACAGTCGTCAAAACCTGAGAGTGTTGATGAAAATACCACTAAGTGAGGGAAACGTGAGACACAGGTTTTCTATTTTGGACATTATCCATGATGTCCAATGGATGGAGGTGACTGAAGGATACATTGACTGAAAAGCAGACAGGTGAGCTTCGTGTAGACATATGATGGAATATTATGTGACTATAGAAAGGAATGAAATCATGAGGCATGCAATCAAGTGAATGAAACTTGGGGACATCATGTCCTGAAAATTAAGCCAGAAACAAAAGAAAAAATGTATGGTCTCTTTTAGAAAATACTTATAAGAAAATTGGAAGTTGTAGAAACCCAGCACATCACCTCACACTTTAAAGAGCTGAATAGGTCTTTTTACCTGAGCTAAGTCTTAACTTATGAGTGGGTGAACCAGAAGCATATGGAGATTACGAACAAAGGTGGGCAGGTTTGGAAAAGGGAGGGGTGACAAGGCCAAGGGACTACTTATGATAAAGCACAGAAGCAGAAGCAGCGTGAGTCATTTTATGAAATATATGTTTCCATAAAATAGGAGAATGTTGCCTGTGTCCAGGTGCATCAAGGTACAGTTTGAGAAAATAAGAGAAAGAAAGGTTTACTTCATCCTGACAGCAATAAAGCATTGTGATGTAATTCATATTTGGGAAACTTCATATTGACAGTAGCACAGAGAACAACTGAGGGAAAGTAAAGAAGGAAGTTAGAAGTCTGTATGAAACATATGCAAGCTTTCCTAAGAGTAGTGTGAAAACAAAGGTGAGAGAACATGCAAGCAAAGCTTTGGCTATGTTAAATTTAGATGCTGCTGGAGACCTAACTGATTGCATCCTATAGAAAATTTGACTACTAAATTTTGGGAAAGTATTTTGGCCTAGAGATACATATTTTTTAATAGTGATCGTGCAAGTGCATATTTAAATTATGGGACTAAATGGGTGTTAAAATGGGGTAGTTTAATATTCAGTTCCTTACCAGTTTTCTAATCAATGGATAATATAAAGACTCAAATTTGGATAAAAGTGTCTATTACCTAAGTAGACTAAGCCAAACCCCCAAACTTCCTAGAAATAGGGCTATTGAGTAAGAGTAAACTGGAGAATGCCTATGCGCCTGGAGTGAGAGGAGCAGCTTCAAAGGACCTCTCATCTGACTGGAGCTAATCCATATACCCACGAGCTCCTAGCCCGAAACGCTGGAATGCAGAGGGAAGAGAACTTGTTGGGAAGATAGCATGGAAACCAGAAGTGCAATGCAAACCCTTCTGCCAGAGTGCAGGGGGAAAAATAGACATCAAAAATGTTCCAGACATGTGCCATGTGGCCTCAACGTTTTAACTCTCCTTGTGGAAAATGTGGCCCAGAAAATACAAGTCTCTCATCAGTCTCCCATAATGTTCTATTTGCAGTTAGGAGGGTGGAGAGCAGTGTATGACTTCTTCAGAAATTATCTGAACAGGGAAGGAATGAAGAAGTCTTTGTAAGATTGTCCCTAATAAGGAAGATACTCCCTCATTTATTGATTCATGAATTTAAGAGGAAAATTATCCTTACTGAATGTGGAAGCCACCTAGGAGAGGGTATAAATGAAAGAGAAAAGGAATGATGCAAATAGCCACAGAGTATTTTATATTACATATACAATACATTATAAATATTACATATATATGTAGATGAGGGAAAGGGTGTATAAAAAAATGAAGAATAAACAGGATGGAAAAATAAGAGAAGAAAGTATGATGCAAAATACAAAGAGAACACAGCTAGCATCCAGATTTTCATTTCTCCTAATATCAGGGAATAGAGCTCTTGGAGAAATGCTTTATCCTAAAACTGTGGCGTAAAGGATGCGATACATACTTGCAGCATTTTGTATTGCCCAAATTGGTAAGTGTCAAAAAATGTTGGGAGTATGTCAAAGGGATGAAGGAGCCATACATTGGTGTACAAATACAATTTGAAACCCTGTTTTCACTTTCTCTGGATATATATCTAGAAGTAGAATTGCTACGTCATGTGGTAATTTCATGTGAATTGTTTCAGGGAATTGCCATATTGCTTTCCACAGTGGCTGCATCATTAAGCATTCCCACCAACAATGCATTAGGTTTTTAATTTCTGTGCATCCGCTCCAAGACTTGTCATTTTATGTTTGTTTCTTTTTAATAATGATCAGCTCTGTGGATGTGAAATGGTATCTCATTGTGGTTTTGATTTTCATTTTGCTAATGGATAGTGATGTTGAGCATCTTTATATATAATTATAGCCATTTGTGTAACTTCTTTGGAGAAATGTCTATTCAAGTCCTTTGTGCATTTTTTTTCCTGCAATGTCAAACGTGGGTCTCCAGCATGGCAGGCGAAAATACTGCCACTGAGTCACCATCACACCACCATTCCTTGTACATTTTCATTAGGGTTGTTTGTCTTTTTATTGTTGCATTAAGGTTCTTTATAGAGTCTGGATTTTTAATTCTCATCTGATATATAGTTTGCAAGTATTTTTCCTATTCCGATGCTTGTCTTTTCACATGTTTTAATAGTTTCTTTTGATGCACAAAAGTTTTTTTTAACTTTTGATGAAGTCATGTTTCTCTATTGTTTCTTTTGTTGCTCATGCTTTTGGTATTTTATCTAATAATCTAATGTCAAATCCCAGATCCTGGACACTTGCCTGTACATTATCCCCCAAGTGTTTTATGGTATGAGCTTTTTTATTTAGCTTTTTGGCCCATTTTGAGTTAAATTTTGTATATGGTATAAAATGGGTGTCCAACTTCGTTCTTTGGCGTGTGTATTACCAGTTTTTTTCAGTCATTTTTTGAAAAGACTATTCTTTTCTCATTGCAAGTACTTGATATCCTTGTGAATAATCAATTAGCCATAGATTTATGAGCAAAGCTGGAATAATTTGGCAACAAAATAAGATAGTATTGGGGAATAAACCAAAGTATAAAATAAATAGCTATGAGTTCATACTGGTAGATATAAATGAATAAATAGATCCCAAAATGGTGAGAATAGACAAATTTCCTGTATAGAATAATTCCACATAATTTTAATAGACTATCTGTCTTAAAGAAGGTAGAATATAACTCTCTACTCTTTCAGTGTGGACTGTGCACAGTGACTTCCTTCCAAAGGGAAGAGTGTGGAAAGGGGGTAAAAAGAATAATTTTTCAGTGATGTCAACTCTGATCAGTGCTAATATCAATGGTGATAAATCATATTACTGGTACCTACCCTGGATATAGTTGTTACGAAAGTTACTTTGGCTCTTCAGTTTTCCACCAAAACAAAAACACAGAACCCTAATCTCATCATTACAAAATTACTAGCATATTCCAATTGAAGTACATTCTACAAAGTACCCAATCAGTACTCATTAAAACAGTTAAATTCATCAAAAAAGCAAAACCTGAGAAATTAACGCAAGTAAGAGGTCTCTAACCAATCAGGACAGTTAAATGTAATTGTGTTACCCAAATGGAATCATAAAACAGAAGAAGAAAAACTAGGTGGAAACTTAGGAAATTTGAATAAAGTATAGACTTCATTTAATAGTAGCTTATCAATAATTTCATTAAATGTAACAAATTTTAGCTTCTCTGTAATATGGGGAGAGAAAAAGGGAGAGCCAGAATGAGAAGGAGAAAAAGAACGTCCAGTTAAGTAGGTTTATGAACTATAAACAAAAGAGCGTATTTTAAAGAGATGCTAAAAACAAGAGTGAACAAATAAATAAAGATGGATGTAAATTGCCCAAGATACTGGAGTTAATGATATACGGAACATAGGGAGAAAAATAAGCCTTGTGCACAGGGGAAAAATACTTTTCTTTCCGAGATGGGTGAGAAGACAGCAGTAGAGTGGATATGCATATAATCTAAGTCATGTTAAGAGAGTTGGGAAAGAAGATGAAAAAAAGTCATTTTCTCTGGCTGGCATAGTATCTCACAAATGTTAGTTTATGCAAGGTATTCTTTTACTTTGCTGTCCTGAAAAAATAATCATGTGTCTCTCAGTGTGTAAACCATAGCTGTAAATTCTTTTTAACTTTCAGTCAAGGTATTTATTCCAGCTCTCCTTCTTGATATTGGTTAACCATTTAATATTGAAATACCTGAAGCATGTTTTACTTTTTTTTACGCACGGGCAGGCACCAGGAATGGAATCCAGGCCTGAGGCATGGCAGGCGAGAACTCTGCCTGATGAAACACTGTGGCCCGCCCTGGAACAGTTTTCATATTATATAACTTTTTCCTTCTTCCTCAGTGTTAAGTTTTCAAGATCTACTTATGTTGACTATGTAGGTTTAATTCATTTATTAATGACTGTGTAACATTTCATTGTATAAATTAAACGGATATTTTTCATTCTGCTAGAGAAGTACATGTAAATCATTTCTTTTTTACATATCATGAATAATACTTCATTGAACAGTTGTGAAAATGTGTTCTGTTACATAGGTATAAACATTTCCCTTCATATATAAACCAAGGATCATAATCCCATGCTC
The DNA here is from genome assembly GCF_023851605.1 of Tamandua tetradactyla. Lineage (NCBI taxonomy): Eukaryota > Metazoa > Chordata > Mammalia > Pilosa > Myrmecophagidae > Tamandua > Tamandua tetradactyla. Next base: position 31,513,725 of record NC_135348.1, on the reverse strand, counting down.
TAGAGTAAGAAGAATTTCTTTCCCCTTCCCCTAGGACGTTCAAGGTTTTGCTTTGCTTTGCTTTGTATTTTAATTTGGCCTTTTTCAGGCACAGAACATAGTTTTGACTAACAATTCTGTATAGGTAAGCACACTGTTAAGTTTAACAGAAACTACAAAAAGGGAGATGCACAATGCACAACCATAATCCGACAGGGGCTGTGGCAAGTGCTAAAATAGAATTACAACATGCTATAAACATCCAAAAGATAGAGGAATTTTAAATTGCAAACAGAGGAAAGGCTGACTTCATGCAGATTGTGAAGTTTGGAATTGACCATAAAAGATGATACTGATTTCAAAAGAAGAGTAAGGTTTGGTGGTGTGGGAAGCTACTACAATTACTAAGGCAAGTGTCAGCAAGGCAACGAGAGAAACATTCTATAGTACGTTCATGAACAGTGAACTAATGGAGTATTTTGGATGGAGCACAAAAGCATGCAAAGCAAGATTTTAGAAGAGAAAACTGGAAAGTATATGGCCAGTTCTTGGGGGTCCTTTAATACTATTTTAAGGGTACTACAATTTATCCAGTAAGGAATGGACAAAGTAAGAAACTGACTACAGTTGCAGCAGTTATGCTTTTGGTACTAAGGCTTTAAATTTGAGTTTTTTTTTTTTATATGAGTTAACTAGATATTTTGTGCTAGAGGGTTGGAAAATTTAATGGGTGGTCATTTCATTAAAGACCAGAGTCCATCAATCTGTCTAGTCATCCTTAACATACTGGTAATGCCTCTTTTCATGGTTGAAGGATGGCTGCAATAGGTCTAAGTTGCAAGCGCAGTTAGCTGATGCCCTGCTAACAGGGGCTTATCCAACCTTGAATCTCCTTTTTTCTAAATAAAAATTTCTGAAATGCCTACCAGAAGGTTTACCTTCAGGTACAATTGATCAGGACTGGGCCACAGGCCCTAGCTAAAGTAATCATTATCAAGGGAAGTTGAAAAATTATGACAGACTTAAACCAAATGCTATTAACCCCAGGGGATCACAGAGTCACCAGTCTGAGGAACATGGAATGGCAACACCAAAGCAGCACTGAGCCTTTGCCAGTGGAAGGGACAGTGATGATTTTGTGTATATAAAGAAGCATATTTGCCTTAGAAGTGTATAAGACTTATGTGAGGTGGTAATATTGGCATTACGGTGGTCAATAAAGGTCCTGTTTTGAGAGTTGTAGGGAGGACCAACATTAGGACAAGTAACAATGAGGAATGAAAAGATGAATTTTTTTCAAAGGACTCTGCAAAAATCAGTTAGAGGACCTGTCAAATGATTGGCTAGACAGGAGAGTAGCTGGTGATTGACAGTAGGAAGAGAATGAATAAGAGCTTGAAAAGGATTGGGAAATCAGAGAGGTTTAGAACAGAGAGAAGAAATGCGTTTATAAAATTACATGGGTGTAAAAATGTCAAGGGTGTTCAGATATGTTAATTTTAAGGGGTTGCTAAGGTGCTCAGAAGAAATTCCCTATAAATACCTGGAAATAGAGCTCAGGGGAATGTATAGACAATTACAAATACAAATTTGATAATCAAGCATGCAAACATGATTACTAACCCTAGGGAGCTAGACAAGCTCTTCAAAGAAGGGGAGTGATATTAAACAGATACAAGTAAAAAAGATTGAGAAATATAAATGTTTAGGGAAAAACAAAGGAAACAATGTCAAAAAACAAATTTATAAGCAGCAGATGTCACAAGTATGCAAATACACTTATTAACAAGAAGGATGAAAAATTTGTGATTAGTCATTTGTGACCTTATTTTCTATTTCTGTAGAGTGAATGGGACACAAGCCAGATTATGCTGTATTGAAAAATGAGTAGGAAATAAGCAAGCGGGAACGATGAATGTAAGCTATTTTCTTCTCCTTCAATAAGTTTGGTAATGAAAGAAAATATTGGGGTGGGAGATAAGCTTTAGTGATTTTTCAGTTTGGTAAAGGTTATTTTATTTTTATTTACTTACTTTTATGATGGTAAAGTAATCCCTGACCATGATTTTATGATATAGAAAAAAGATATAGGAGAGAAGGAAATGCTGAAAAGAAAATACAATGCAATTCTTTAAATCATTCTTAGAGGCAGAGAAAGAAGGTAAGATCAAGTGTAATGTACTTTAAAATCTAATGGAATTTATTTATTGGAGGGGGAAAATAAATAATAGATGACCAGTTTCTATTATAAATTAAATTATAAAACATAGTTAGTGTATATAGAAGATAGAGAAAACATTTTGGAGGTCATACACTGCCACCATTTTTTCCCAGAATTGTCCCCTCCTCCAAAAAACAATGTATTTTTAGTTCCTCCATTTTTATCATGGATTTAAAATATGTATTTGTAATCACACTGCGTTTACTATTTTGGTAAATATACATGAGTGTATATATGTACATATGTGGAATGGAGATGAATGAAGAATGTTCAACCTATCTAAGAGAGCAGAAGATGCATGTTTGAAGAAAAGAATAAATATTACAATCAGAGAGATTGGTTTTAATTATATTCTCGATGCCTATTAATTTGTCAAGCAATCCCCAAGCAACAGCATCATGGCAGCTACCAGGTTGGCTTGCCATACTTCCAGACAAGTTCAAATGGATTTAGACCGTTTATTACTTACATAGACAGTGAAAGCATGATCAGCATGGTATCTGCTCCTTAAATCCACAGTTCCACAGCACCACACCAAACTGGAGGACCCACATGTCAAACAGCATGAATCTCTGTCTTAATGGTCATTCTATCTTAAAAGAGCCAACTCTTAACTAGAGAAAAACAGTATCATAATCTGCAACTATACCCAAAGGAAGATGATTACAAGGTTGAATTGTGACCTTAAAAAGACTGGGTCAAGCCCTAACACCCATGTAACTTTATTTGGAAATAGGGCCTTTGAAGATATTTTCCATTAAAATGAGGTCCAACTGGATTAGGGTGACTGGCTACTTTAAAGAAGGAGAGAATTAGATACAGAAAGACACAGAGAGAAATTGGATATATAAAGATAGAGTCAAATGTATTTGGCTTTCCTGCTGTCAGAGCCAGGAGGGAGGCATGGAATAGATTCTTCCCTAGAGACTTCAGAGGAAAGGCCAATGCCTTGATTTCAGATGTCTAGCCTCTAGAACCATAGCCAGCAAATTTCTTTTGTTTTAAGCCATTCAGTTTGTGGCAGTTGTTACAACAGCCTTAAGCAACTAAAACTGAAGGCAAGATATAAAGTTCCAGCCTGATTGGAACCAAGGAAGCAGATCAGAAACTGCTGCATGACAGTCTCCCACAAGATAATGAGGGAAAACAAGAAATATCCTTGTGACAGCTCCTCGCAAGACTCCCTAACTTGCCACATTCCAAGGCAGATAACAGGGCTTGCAAGACCGGGTTCAGAATGTGATTAAATCTTCCTTACAAGGGCAGTGTGGAAACAGCAAGACTGCCAGAGTGCTATGTTTGAGCCAAATTGCCTGCATCCAATTAGTCACCTTATCCATCACTGTAACAACTTCATTTTCTAGATTTTTATTATATCATTATTCCCAAGAGGATATTTTACTTTACAAGAAAAAAAATCAAGAGATTTGTTGCTTTTACTTAGCAGAGACACTACTATTATTTCATTTTCATATTTAAAATTACTTATTAAACGCCTATGTCATATTGTTTCTTATTAAAGGAGTAAGCCAAAGTATTTTCATGCCTTTATCAGTGTAAAATGATCAAATCTCTGCATTAATGTCTCACATCAAAGACATTAGATTGAATCACAAGTCATAAAATGAAGGGTTATATTAAAATAAAAAGTGAAACTATAACAGCTGAAAATATGGACAAAAAGACATAAAAATGGGTATGCAGTAAGAGCTACTAATTAAAATTACCCACTCATTATTTCTTATAGAGGGATATGCAGTACATTTTTAAATGAATGAACAGCTCAATGAACAGGCAAATGAGAATGATTTGAAGAACACATTCTCTTACATAAAAATATAAATATGTAAAATAAAGTATATGTGCATTTTATACACATTTGGTTGATTTTCTTTCATATATTCTGAGTTTTCAGCTATTTTTTAAATTTACATCTTTAAAATTAAAAATCCCAGATTGACTTATGGGCTTGCAGCTACATTTTCTCATTTTCCTTTCTAGTCCCAAAAGAAAACAGATATGCAAACTTTGTATTTGACTGTTGTCTGATGAACTGCAGGGAACCCAGTCATGACTTTTGCCTAATCATAGGGAACCTCTGAGTTTGTGTTCCAAATTGTGTTGTCTTCTCTATTGCATGGAGGCTTTCTGCTGCTTGACCATTATGATGAAGCTCTTAGAAACTCATAGACTTTATATGGCAGCTCACCACTTCTGGGATGTTTTGGGCACTCTCAGAATTTGTTTATAGTTCGCTGTCTTGCTGGGCAAGAAATTGCTCATTAAGACTCCTCAAGCCTGCCTGATACACACATCCTGTAGCCATTTATGTTCCAGGACCTTGAGGTTTCCTTTAGATCAATCAAGAACAGGGTTAAACGTCTCCGTTTTCAATTCTTCCAAAATGAATGGGGACTTTTGTAATCCTACCTCTTGCCTATACTAATGCTTGGCAAATGAACATCAAGGTCCCTGCCAGGGGTACCATCAGCATTACAGGTCTTTATTATTCCTCTCTGACTTTCTAATGTATTTCATAGGGAGGAGTTTGGAGTGACAAAACTTGTTCATACTTCACCTGAGTTCTCTTAAAGTTACTGTTTTCTGTTGGAGAAGAGGCTTTTATGACTCTTTACAGGCTCTATGCTATAAAAATTCAAAGTCCAGAAAAGACTCCTTACTTTCCATTCTTCTGGCACATCTACCTTTAAATCAATGAGCATGGGAGTCTCCATTTGCTGACTGAAGTGGGTTAAGAAATAAGACACAGACGAGAGAAAAGGTAATAATTATGTGGCAGAAGAAAATATGATAATGTCACTTCTGCTCACATGTCAAAATATTATCACTTAGCCATCAGAAAGAATGAATGAGGGCTAACAACTCCTTGTTAACCACATCCTTTTAATTTGACTAAGCACTGTGGTAAATTTAATTATGTACTCCAAGCAAAGACATGTTCTTTATCGTAATCCTCATTTCTATCAGTGTGAATCCATTTGTAAATTTGGCCCTTTGAAGATGTATTAAAAGTTAAGGTATGGGTTCATTGTAAATATGATCTTTCTAAATTCCTAAGTATATATGGCCCAGCTTGGACCTTAAATTACATAATTAGATGGCTAATTAAGAGGAAATTTAGACACAGCCAAGTTGACGTCAGTGGAATCCTGAAGACCAGGCACAAGGAGAGACGAAGTCAAGGAGCCCCGAAGGATTTCAGTAAGCCAGTAACAGTACACTACAGACTTTGGGGAAAGCATGGTTTTGCCAACACCTTAAGTAGCCTCTAAAACTACAAAACAATAAATGCTTGTTGTTTAAGTCAATCTTCTGCATGGAATTTGTCACAGCAGCCTGGCAAATCAAGACAACCATACAGATACATAGAAGCGTGTGAAACTTTATTAAAAGGTTGGCGGTAACTAAAGAATGTATATCTTTATACATTTAATATGACATTTGCTTTTTCAGGGGAGGAGTACCCAGAAAGTTAAACATTTCAGTAAGAAACCTCTCAATGTGTATTCATTTGTTCCTGTGTAAATAAGAAACCTCCTCAATGTGTATTCATTTGTTCCTGCGTAATAACAGATCACTAAGCACATTTTGGTGTTCCAACCTACCCATAGGTGTATATCTGTCAGGGTTCATTTGTTAACAAGAAATACCATGATCTGGATCATTAGACCAGACCAAAACTAGGGGAATTTTATGGTAATCCATTGGATCCACCAGTCTGGATAGTATTTGTCCCTCTTTTGCTGCACCTCCACCTAAGGCTCAACACCAAGGAGAGTTTCATGTGTGTTTGTTGCTACTATTAATGGCTGATAAAGTATGAATGCTGAACATAAGTTGCAAAAGTACTATTTTATAGGCCTCACTATGTTTCTAGACAAGTTATTGGGTCTACAAGTAGGCTAGACATTAGGACAGGAAGGGAAATGAAGGTTGTTTCTTCAGATAGTATTATTTTTCCAATGTATCCAGATTAGTTTGCGTTAAGAAAAATAAAAGCCTTCGTTGGAACATTGTCAGCCCTTACAAAAACAGTGCAGAAATGTGAACACTTATATATAGTATACTGAAACGCGCCCTCCAGTTTAGGGTTCACAGAGAAAGTAGATAGAATAAATAATACTTAATCTTTCTAATAATTTACCACCATGTGCAGGTATCAAAATATTTGTTTCAGGTAGTTTTTTGGAAGCTGAGGCTACAGTGGTTATTTTTTATCTTTCAAATGAACTAGTTCTGCCTAGTCCTTCTATTCTACCCTTTATGTCCTAAGCTCCAATAATATCAAATGATTGAACCTTTCTAGTTGCCTTATACTTTTTTTATTTTTTCACTATATACTTTTTACCTCGGCTTGAAACCTCCTCTCCTATCACAGGAGCACACACACACGGTGACACAAAGCACTCAAATTTTGATAAACATTTTGCATAAATGAGGTCCTCATGCATTGCCTGAGAGTAGATTAATTCCAATTATTTCGAAAATAGGTGCTTTCCAAATTTGATTATTTGGTGCACATCAAAACCTGCAATTTAGAGAAACTTTTTATTTATGAGTTGGTATATAATGGAAGTCAGTGGATAGTGAGTATTTAAAAGAAGTCCAATATTATTACATGGAGCTACAGCTTTGAAAACTTGGGAAAACTGAATCCTGAATCCTATTAGGTGACATAAAGAAGACATAATGGAAAGAAACAAGATAACATTATAAAAATTTCTCTGAATTGGAGAATATGTTATAGAATATGGCAGAACATTTCATAGAATTTAGTATATTTTAAGCCTGTGCATTTTCAAAATCACATGAAAAATCAAACACTAGCTCCAATATTTTGTATTCTATTCTATTAGGTTCAGAGAAAATGAGTAAGGATGCTTGAAAGACATTTTTGCATACTTCATATCATCATACCAATTTAAATAGAGAACTATTTCTGTAAATAAACTATTATTGTTTTGTTTTATTAACATTTATCATTGCTACTAGACTAATTAAAATACCAAAGACAATATCATTTCTGACACTACTTTAAATTGAAGCACTGAATTTTAGAACTGCTCACATATAGCATAGAGTTGTTTTTTCTCATGAGAATTCTATCTCTAGCTTTCAGTCTCTCAAGGCTTGAATAATTAGTATAAATAGATAGCTTGCATATTGAGGAGATTTGGAACCAAACATTTTTTGAAGTTTTTTGTCATTGGTGATAAGAGGAAAAGTACATTTCTTATTCTGCTTTTTAATGAGACATTTAAATTTCTCTTCTTGAAAGGGAGCATACAGTAATGTGTGCATACAAAAGTAAAGGGAAATTACTTTATGAAATACGTAAAAAAGGTTATTTACGGCAATATTATTCATTTTAGTTTAAAAACTGAAAGAATATTTTTATAAAAGAAGAAAGCTGAAGTTTTGGAATTAATAATGTTTCCTACTTTTGCAATTACACAGTGCATTATTTTCTGAATTCTTAGAGGGATTTTATAATGGCATGGGAATATGTGCTAAAATATTCCTATATTGTTTATTCCTTTCTCTTCATCATCTTTCTTCACTAACTTTCAAAATAAATTCCTTCTTGTTCAATTCTATTACTTTTTTCTCAAGCATTTTTTCTCTTTTTTAGAACAGTTGTGGGTTTACAGAACAATCATGCCTAAAATACAGGATTCCCATATGCCACCTTCTTATTAACACCTAGCATTGTTGTGGGACACGCATTATACATGACAGTAGTCACCTAGCATTGTTGTGGGACACGTATTATACATGACAATAGTACATTTCTTTATAATTGTGTTATTAACTATAGTCCATGGTTTATCTTAGGGTTCACTGTTTATGTAGTGTAGCTCTGTGGAATCTTTTTTTTTTTTTTTTTTTGCGGAATGGCAGGTGAGAACTCTGCCTGCTGAGCCACCGTGGTCAACCCTACATAGACTTAAAAAAAAAAATTATTCTGTTACCATATATGCAATCTAACATTTTCCTTTTTAATCATATTCAGAAATGTATATGTGTATTTCGGTGCTGTTAATTACATAAAACAATGTTATGCTATCATCACCACCATCCATTAACAAAACATTTCCATCATCCCAAATAGGAACTCTGCACATTTTAAACCTTAACTTCCCGTTCCCTATCTCTACCCTGTCCCCTGGTAACCTACACTCTAGAGGTTGACTCTGTGAGCTTACTTAGTGAAACTGTTTCAAATCAATGAGATCATAAATATTTGTCCTTCTGTGCCTGGCTTATTTCACTCAACATTATGTCTTCAAGCTTCATCCATATTTTTGCATATATCAGGACTTTATTCCTTTTTAAGGGCAAATAATATTCCATTGCATGCATTTATATTTTATCCAGTCATCAGTTGATGGACACTTCGGTTTCATCCATCTTTTGGCAATTGTGAATAATTCCAACATGAATTTTGGTGTGCAAATATCTGTTTGAGGTCCTGCTTCTAATTCTTTGGTATGTATACCTAGTAGTGGGATTGCTAGGTTATATGGTAATTCTGTAGTTAGCTCCCTGAGGAACCACCAAACTTTCTTCCACAGCAGCTGCACCATTTTACATTACCACCAACAATGAATGAGAATTTTTACATATTATCCAGCACCTTATATTTCCCATTTTTTAATAACACCCATTCTAATTTGTATGGAATCATTTCATTTTGGTTTTGATTTGTTTCCTTGATGCATAATGATGCAAGCATCTTTTCATGTGCTTTTTGGCTATTTGCATATCTTCTTTGGAAAGGTGTCAGTTTAACTCTTTTTCCAATTAAAAAAAAAATTGGGTTGTACGTCTTTTTGTTGATAACTTAAAGGATTTCTTTACATATTCTGGGTCATATTCCTTGATCATATAATTGCTATCCAAATATTTTTTCTCATTGTGTAGTTGTGGTTTTATTTTCATGATATAGTCCCTCTTGGAAAAAAGGGTTTTAATCTTAATCAGATCCCATTTATCTACATTTTTTCTATTTTTGTTTGTGCTTTGGCTTGAAAGTCTAAGAAACCCTTGCGTGATACATGGTCTTGAAAATGCTTCCCTGAGTTTTCTTCTAGAAGTTATATTTTTCTGTTTTCAACATTGAGGCATTTGATCCTGTTTTTTGGTATGCTGTATGGCAGGGGGCACATTTCATTCTTTTTCCATGTGAGTATCCCATTATTGCAGCACCATTTGTGAATTTTTGTTTGTTTGCTTTTTGTTTGTTTGTTTTAGGGAAGTGCATGGACTGGGAATTGAACCCGGGTCTCCTGAGTGGCAGGTGAGAATTTTACCACTGAAAAACTCTTGCACCCCCACTTTGGTTCATTTTGAATTCATTTTTTATATGGTGCAGGTGGAGGTCCTCCATTTTTTGAGTTTCTTGTTTGTTTGTTTGTTTGTTTTCCAAATGGAGAACCAGTCTTCCCAGCACCATTTGTTGAAATTTGCCTCTTGCCAAAAATCAGTTTGCTATAAACGTGAGGTTTGATTTCTGAAATCTCAGTTCTATCCCATTAGTCTATATATCTGTCCTTGTACTGGTACCATGCTGTTTTGATTATGGTGGTTTTTTAATTAGTTTCAAAATTGAGGAGTGTGAATACTTCAACTTCATTCCTCTTTTTCAAAATGCCTTTACTAATCGCGGCACTTTCCCCTTCCACATAAATGTAATGACTGGCTTTTACATTTCTGCAAAGAAGGTTGTTGGGATTTTGATTGGGATTGCGTTGAATTTATAAATTTGTTTGGGTAGTATTGACATTTTAACAAGATTTAGTCTTCCAATCCATGAACATGGAATGACCTTCCATTTGTTTAGGTCCTCTTTGATTGCTTTAAGCAATGTGTGTAATTTTCTGTGTGCAAATCCTTTATATCCCTGGTTAGATTTATCTTTAAATATTTTATTATTTTTGTTGCTATTGTGAATAGAATGTTTTCCTTGATTTATTCTTCTAATTGTTCAGTTCTTGTGTGTAGATGTTTTGATCATGTACCCTACCACTTTGCTGAATTCAATTATTAGCTGTAGGAGTTCTTTTGTGGATTTTTCAGGGTTTTCTCTACACAGCATCACATCAAAAGCAAACAGAGAAAGTTTTACTTCTTCCCTTCAATGTGTATGCCTGTCATTGCTTTTTCTAGCCTAGTTGCTCTGGCAATAACTTCCAGTAGAATGTTGAATAACAACGATGGCAGTGGGCTTCCTTGCCTTGTTCATGATCTCAGAGGGAAAGCTTTCAGTCTTTCACATTAAGTAGTATGTTACTTGTGGGATTTTGTGTATGCCCTTTATCATGTTGCAGGAGTTTCCTTCCATTCCTAATGTTCTAAGTACCAGTATCAAGAAAGAAGCTGCATTTTGTCAAATCTTTCTCTTCATCAATTGAGATGATCATGTGGTTTCCCTTTCATATCATTATTGTGGTATTCTACATTATTTCATTTTCTTATGTTGACCCACCCTTGCACACCAAGAATAAATTCTACTTGATCATGATATATGATTCTTTTAATGTGATGTTGGATTTTCATGTCTGATTTTAGCTATTTGTAGCATCTCTATTTTTTATTTTGTCAATCAACTAGAGGTTTGCCAATATTTCAATCTTTTCAGAACGCCAATTTTTGGTTTTCTTGATTCTCTTCATTGTTTTTGTTTTGTTTTTCTTTATTTTCCATTTCAGTTATTCTGCTTCTGTTTCCTTCATTCTGCTTGGTTTGAGTTTACTTTGCTCTTCTTTCTATAGTTCTTTCAGGTTCAAGGTTAGGTCTCTGATATGAAATCCTTCTTTTTTAATGAAAGCATTCAGAACTATAAATTTCCCTCACAGCAGTGCCATTGCTGTATCCCATAAGTTTTGTTATGTTGTATTTTCATTTTCCTATGCCTGAAGATATTTGGCAATTTTGTTTGACATTTCCTATTAATTCATTGGTTATTTAAGAGTATGTTGTTAATTTCCACATATTTGGGAATTTTTCATTTCTCCCTCTGTTATAGATTTCTAGCTTCAGTCCATTGTGGTTGGAGAATATATACTATATGATTTTAATATATTTTAATTTATTGAGACAGTTTTTTGATGCAAAATATTGGTCTTTCCTGGAGAAAGATCCATGTGTACTTGAGAAAAATGTCCATTCTGTTTTTTTGTTGGATGCAATGTTCAGTGTTTGTCTGTTAAGTCTAGTTGGTTCAGTGTATCATCCAAGACCTATATTTCCTTATGAGCCTCCTAACTAGATCTTCTATCCATTATTGAGAGTGTTGTGTTAAAGTCTCCTACTATTAACATAGAACTGTTAATTGTTCTGTTTAAATCTGTCAGTATTTGCTTCATACATTTTGAGACTGTGCTGTTAGGTGCATATTTATTAACAATTGTTATCTCTTCCTGTTGAATTGTCCCCTTTAACAATATATAATGACCATCTTTGTCCCTCAATAACTGAATGAACTTAAAGTTCATTTAAGCTAATGTTAATACAGCCACCCCAGCTCTCTTTTGGTTACTACTTGCATGGCGTTTATTTTTTCTACTATTTTACCCTCAACCTGCTTATATCTGACTTTAAGGTGAGCTTCTTGCAAACAACATATAGTTAGGCCATGCCTTTGTATTCTTTATGACAATTTCTGCCATTTGACTAGAGAGTTTAATCTATTTATATTTAAAATCACTACTGACAATGCTGAACTCTTTTTTGCCATTTTTCTTTTTAACCTTTTTTTATTCTCTCACTATTTGCATCCCTCACATCCATTGGAGCTTAATTTTATACTTATTTGCTTTTTGTGTTGTGACATATTTAGTACCTTCTCATGTTCAGTCTGGATATCTGTTTTATTTTTGTTATAGCAGGGTTAAAATTTAGCATCATAAGTATGTAAAAGCCATTTTTGGTATGAAACTAGCTTAACTTCTATAGTATGCACATATAATTTTTCTATACCCTTTGTCCACTACCACATTTTTGGATTTGTTTCAACTTACATCTTTGTACATTATATATTGAAAAAACTGGATACAATGTTACTTTTTATGCATTTGTATTTGAGCACCTGTACAAGTTTTGAAGTGAAGTTATATGCCAAACAATACAATTCAATAATACTGGCATTTATAATTACCTAAATGGTTACCTTTGCTTCAGGCTTTATTTATATATGCTGCTTTGAACTATTGTCTAGTATATATGAACTTCCTCAGCTTTTATCTGAGAATGCCTTAGTTTGCCCTTCATTTTTGAAAGAGAGCCTTGCCATATACAAAATTATTGGCTGGCAGTTGTTTCCCTTCAGCACTTTAAGTACTTCATCCCACTACCTTATTGCTTCCATGGTTTCTAATAAGAAATCAACACTCTATCTGATCAAGACTGCATTCTATGAAATACATTGCTTTTTTCTTATAGTTATCAGATCTTTCTCATTGTCCCTCATGTTTGATAGTGTAATCAATAAATGATGGAGTATATTTCTTAATGTTTCTCCTGTTTGATGTTCCCTGAGCTTCTTGGGTGTGTATATGTATGTCTTTTGCTAAACTTGGGAAGTTTCCTGTTATTATCTCTTTGACTATTTTTTTCTGTCCATTTGTCTTTCTTCTCCTTCTGAGACACCCATAGAACAAATATTGGTGCATTTGATGGTGATCTATATCTGTCATATTATTTTCACTTTTAATATTTCTTTTCTCTCTCTGCTCCACAATCTGACTTATTTCAACTGCCTTGTCTTCAGATTCTCAGATCCTTTCTTCTACCATGTCCAATCAGCTGTTGAAACCCTCTTGAGCATTTTTCATTTCAGTTCTTGTGGCCTTCAATCCAATCATTCTGCATGTTTCTAAATTTCTATCTCTTTACTTAGATTCGCATATTGTCCATTCATTATTTTCCTGATATTCCTTAGATCTTTCTTTGTACTTTCTTTCACTCATCTCCTTGAGCATTTTTAAGACCTTTTTAAAGACTTTGTTTGACGTAACCACACTTTTGTCTTCTTCACTGGTGTTGTGTATTTTTATCCTCTTCCTTTGGATGGGACAAGGTGTCCTGTTTCTTTTTTGTCTTGCCTTCTTTTGTTGCACACAATACATTGAAATAATTAAAAATGTTAACTCTAGGATTTACTCCCTGGAATGTTTATTTCCTTTTTGTTTTTTTGTAACCAGCTGGTGATAAGGCAGAGATAATCTTGAGCTTCAGACCTCCTATCAGGATGCAGGCAAGACAAATGCAGTATGCAGGGTTTCCCCTGTCTTTCAGGTCCTCTATTTTCTCCTAAGTTTTTGCTTATTAGTTGTTTTGGAGTTCCCCTATTGAGAGAAATTGGGTTTTTCCTTCTGTTTCCCAGGAGATAAACCTCCCTCTTCTGGGTACTTGAAGCCAGCAGGCCTTTATCCAAGACTGTCCACTTCCATGGATTTTTATACTTTTTTTTTTTTTTTTGGCATAGGCAGGCTCCAGTATGGCAGGTAAGAAGTCTGCCATTGAGCCACCATTTTACCACCCAAGTTTTACACCTTTTACTAGGCCCAAGGAAAGAGAGATCATCAAGTGATGGGAGGCAGAGATGCAAGCCCTGGAATTCCAGGGATTGTGATAAGTCAGTGTCAGATTTCTACTTCCCCTGGGAGATAGCAGAACCTTGCTAGTGCCTTGATTTTGGACATACAGCCTCTGAAACAATGAAACAGTAAATTCTTCTTATTTAAGCTAACCCATGGTCTGGCATATATCATAGTAGTCTGGCAAACTAAAGTATGACTCAACAGAAAAACAAATAGTGCAGCATAGGTATTAATCTAAACAAAGATGAATGTACTTCTCCTATGCAGATTCTAGTGGCAATTTCCATAGTGGCAATATTTGCAGCCATGTTATTCATCCAACCCATAAAAATGTGACTAGGACATTCACCATTCACAGCTGGATCACCTCGGCTTGGATCCCTATTCTGCTTCCACAAGGTTATGTCTTCTTCACTTCAGTAAGAGTTCTCTCTTCCATTCAATCATCTCATTTTTCTGTAGGTAGTATTAAAATTGTACACTGTGAGAAATAAATTGATTTGGACATCTATGTAGCTTATGCTATCTTTTGTGAGTGCTGATATATATGTGTGTGTATATATATATATAGAAATTGCCATATATAGTGAAATTGCTGTGACTTATTTAAAATGCTCTCTTTTCTGATATATACTAAACTCTTTTAAAAGCAATTGACAATGAATAAATGTCATTTAAATAGGGTTAATTATGTAAAACTGATTCAAATTAAAGAAAAAATAGAATTAAAAGATTAAATATCTAGCATTATATTTCTGCGTTTCAAGAGACTCTTGGAACCATATTTAAAGCCTATGCATTTTAATATATCAGAGAAAATGAAAGCAAAAGGAACATTTTCATTTTTTGTCCTTTGGTCTCTAAAATGCAAGGAGATTGAAAGCACAAAGATAAGAACAAAAGAAAATAATCTAGGCATAGCCATAAAACAATGACAAATTTTTCTTAAATCGCAGAAGACAAGAAAATTTAAAAGATTGATAATTCTCAATGTAGTATAAATCATATTTTCCATCTATCAACCTGGACCTATCTATCTATATTGTTACTGAAGGAAGTATCAATTTTTTGACAAGCTGTTGTTCATAGCAAGAAGTCATCCTGATATTTTCTTTGATTATAACTAAAGAGCAATATCCATTCTTGTTACATGAGTGTAAAGTATAATTTAAAGCTCATTAAAAGTGTAGCAGGTGTTCACTTATAAAGTGCAAAAAAATAAAAAAGGAAAGAATTTCTCTTTGCCTGAGCTGTCAGTGCTCTAAAAGCCTAGTTTATTTTGCATAACCTTTTAGCAAATAGATGTTATTATAATAGAGAGAAGAGAAATGGAAACAATATATGCAGGAAAGTAAAGGGGTTTAGCCTTTGATTTGACCTTGGTTCCCACCCTTTGAAAACCTTGTAGTCTTCTAACAATTGCAGTTTTGACGTATAGCATACTTTCTTCCCAGGAGACAGGCATTTTTCATACATTTTCTTAGCATGAAATCGGCCCTAAAGTAGAAAATGAGTAGGTGCATAAACTGAAACAGAGTCAGTTTATACTCATTGTGAAGCATGGATGGAAATGAATATTCAGTCATCTAGCCCCTTTCATATATGTATTTATCGTGGTAAGCTCCTGCTCTTCAGAGAGGAAATTCAAACTCAAAATTGAAAGCAAGTGAAAGTCTAGTACTTGGGACTATTTTTCAATATGTTCAACTGTTGGCTCAATTAAATCAGGCAAGTGATGAGAAAAAGTACATCAGATTTAGACACAGAATTTCAATGGCAAACTATAATTATTAGCACGATACAATACGATCTGAGAACTTGGCTGAGACTCTTTCAACAAGTAACTGCCCAGAACTATTGGTTTCATTGATTTTGAATACTTCAAATCATTAGTATTATTCTATTTAAAAATTGAAAAAACTACCTCCATTCTCTCTCCCTCCCTCCTTCTTTCCCTCCCTTCTGCCCTTCCCCCTCCTCTCTCTCCCTCCCTTCCCCTCCTTCCTTCCTATTTATTTAAGATGAAGGGGACTTTGTAGTATACAGGAAAAAATGGTGAGAAACAAAACCTTACAACCTAGTTGTAATAACTTCTGATGTTTTGTTTTTAAGCTTTAATGCCACTGTTCATTTATTTTGTAAACAGAAGGCAACATTCAAAGCAATAAAAAAAAATCTCAAAGTGAATTTCCATAAAATTGTTACAAAATCTACAGCTGAGAGAAAAGATGACAGTAAAAGAATGCTCAAAGAGCTTTTCTAGTACGTGGGATTCATGAAAATATGCAGGGATATTCTTTATTTTCACTCCCTAGACAAGAAATTTACAATTAAATACAATTATTAACATGAAAGAAGAATTACCAGTAGCCATTTGCTTCATCTTTTCAGTGATTTTGTGTTCACTGGTATCTTGAACACGTAAAGAAGTATGTTGTTTGACTTTAAGACTATTATTTTTTAATTAGCCAGTAATTTTTTTTTTATTATTTTTTATTTTTTTACATAAGCAGGCACCAAGAATCGAACCCAGGTCCTCTGGCATGGCAGGCAAACATTCTTGCCTGCTGAGCCACCATGGCCTGCACTTATTTTTAAATAGATCTTTCCAAATATGTTAAACAATTAGATCTCCTAACACTAGGATTTTTGGTTGTATGCAACAATTCATCAGAGGTGAGAAGTAGCTGTCCCATCCCTCCATCCCTTAAAAATGGCTGATGTCTCCATAGTTTGCCACAGAGCCATTTTCATAATGCCAGCACTTATCTTCAGACAGCTTCATGCTTTTCTCTAACTTGTCTGTCCTTAGAAGATGTTTGAATGTGTCCCTGTAACAGCACACAAATGGTTTTATTTATTATTAATAAATCACAACCTAAGTCAATCATGCTTTACAGCTCTTTGCACATAGTAGATACTAAATAAATATTTGCAGTACAGCATTGGACATTGTAGTTATGATAAATTGAAAGTAATAATTCAAATACTACACCACTTTGAATCAAGTAGTTTTGAAATTTTAAAATACGATACAGCTCCATGTCCTTTCAAGATAACATTTAGGATCATTTGATTTCAGGTAATGTTCACTGCTGTGGCAATTTTTATATTTAATTCTAACTAAATGAGAATCATCTTTCTCATTTGGAATAGCCACATCATGTCCTTAAAATAGCAAATAACAAAATTAGCTCCCTGCAGCACATAATAAGTCCTTAGTTATCAGAAGATAATCTAGCATGCAGATTTCCTCTTTTTGAAAACGTGTTTGTCAAGAATGCCTACTGCATCTAGAGAGCATTTGTTTGTATTAGAAATCAGTCCTTTACTTTGTGCTGCATTATGATGTGACCTCTCTATTAGTCTTCCATAATCCTTGGTAAATATTAAATTTGGTTTCCTAAGGGTGCTCTTAGATGTCTGCATTGTGAAAATTCCCATAACATATGTCCTCTCAGCAAAATGACAGTAAGGATATGAAGATTGAAACTACACACTGTTAGGGACAAAGCTCTCACAGAGGATTAATAATTCCAATTTCTCTATAAAGATGTTGCTGAGAATCAGATTTTCAAAATGTCAAATGTTTATTGAAAACCTTTATCATAATTGAAACTGGATAGTAATATTTCATTATGAAATACTTTGAACTACCAAAACTATAGTGCAATTCTCATGGGGACCATTTTTTCATTTGTTTTAAGTTAGGATGAAACAATCTTTTGTCCTAAGAGTACAGGTAAGTAGGATAACATACATAAAATACATCATTGTTTCCCCAAACTATCATCATACGTAAAGGGTCTGCTTATGTTTTATAAGGCATATTCAATTATTCACTAGTAATATTTTACACGGAATATACTCGAATTTTAGTTGCCCAGTTTCTAAAAGTATGCTTTCTTGTAGACTATAAGTTATACATACACCTTAAACAGTTTTTTAACTACAGGGTGATGAGGTCTATATCCCTGAAGGTATATATTAAGGAACCAGGATATCACAGTAAAACCCCAATTCAAGATTTTCTATTTGTTGAAATAACATCAGAATAGAAAATTAAACGTGTCCCTTATTTATTCCAATTTTGTATATAGTATCACAGGAAACTCAACAAATAAAAAGAGGTGAATGGAAGGACCCAAAACCTCCCATTAAAGTGAAATATAATATTTGGTTGCTGTTATGAAAAATCGTGAAGACACACAATGAAATAATAGGTCTAGGTGTGACCTTCAACAGCTAGTAAAGCCATTTAGGCAAAATTTTGATTGTTAAGATATATGATTAGGCTGACTTCACCTGAACTTATGATCAGTCTTAACATCACTAGAAAATAAAATTTTACCAGGAGGAGGAAAGATGCTAGACAATTGGTAAATAATCATATTTATACCTGAGATGAGGATGCTATTCTAAACTCTTAAAGTCAATATAAGAATTAATAATGTGGGGGTGGGGTGGGCTGGAATGGAAGGTGATGGAAATAAAGAGACAGTTGGCTCCTTCCCAGGTAGGAACTCAGAATTCTCCAGCTTTATAAGGAAGCTTTATGTCTAGGTTAGCAAAGGCCAAAGGATATTTCTAAGTCGAAGGGCCAGACTTCAGCTTCATGAGTGTAAATATTAAAATGGTGCAAGAGAAGAAGCCAAGATTTCTATGCTGGAATCTTTTGGGAACAAAGGGAGAAGGAAGGGGGATAGTGGCCCAGCATTTCTAAGAGAGTTCCAGATCATTTGAAAAACAAATGGACAAGTGAATACAAAAGAGATAGTGAAGCCCAAAGGCCATTGCAATGGCTCAGAAATGCCAGTGAGAAATGAAACCTAAGCTAGGTGGGACGGGGTTTAATGCCAAGAACCATGGCGTAATGCCAAGAACCGTGGCGTGGTGTCAGAAGAAGAGGTATAGATTTCAGTATTGACTAATGAGAAGAGGCAAACCAGAAAATACAAGGAGGAACAATATTCCCACTACAATACATCGTAAGAACAAACAAAATAGGTAGGAGCAAAAGGATCAATATGTTTGTATATTTCAATCCAATACCATTATAAAGGCACATATTTTCCACCCCTCCATGTTTTGCACAATAAAAGTTCAAACTATACATAAACAAATTACTTCTTTAAAGTAATTATCTATTCCTCAAGCAAGTCACTACAAGTGATCTTGGTTAAAGACTGCGTGTTTAAGTCACATATATGGGAATATTTTTTAAGGGGGAGAGAAGGCTTTCTCTTTTCCCAAATAATATGTTTTACCTATTTCAGAGAAAAAAAGGAACAAAATATTCACAAACATGGTAACATAGACTTACAGTTTACCGTGGGAGCAGAAGTCTCTGTATATATGTTTTTTAGCTATCATGTTTTCTGCTTTCTTTGCTTCGTAACTCTTTATCTTAAATTCCACCACACTTTTCTCCCTTTTAATTTCCAATTTATTCTCCATTAAGTTAAAAACCTACAATTACATTGTTTTTCCTTCTTTATCCCCAAGTCTGTATTTTCTAGTTCACAGTCTCCTTCTGATTAAAGTTCTACCAGGATATTAGTTTCTCTGGTATTTGCTTTTGCCTCTAGCAGATATACCACATTACTCGTCCTCAATGTAAAGGTTTTTAACTACAAATTGGTGGTTTCTTAATTTTCCTATATGCAAACATTCTCTCAAGGGACTCACGTTGTAATATATTCATTCTATTTCTAACCTCATCTCTTTGAGTTGCCCTTAATTCTACATTTTGCCACTAGCCTTCTTCTTCACAGCTATACTCCTTCAAAACAAAGTTCCTAATCTGGACATTATACAAAGTCTTTACCTAGGAAAGTGTGTTTATATAGTAATCACTTATTGTTCCTTGAAACTTTTGGGTATAACATTGCTAATAATAAGAATGGTGGTAAAAAGTAACATTATATGCTCCACGTGGAATGTTACGCAGAGAAGTCTATACCTAATTTATCTTTCCACCAAGCTCATGAGTCCCAGTTTTTATAGTTGAAGATGCTGAAGCTTAGCATAGTTTAGTAAATTGTTCGAAATTGCACAGCTCGTAAGTAGAAGAATCGTGATTTTATGCCAAGTAAACCTATTTCTAAATACTGATATTACCTTCAATTATAAAACCATTTATTAAAAGGCGGACATTCTCCCAAGAAAAATTTCTCCTTGCTCCTATTAGTTCTTGATGTCAGAGAACATGGGGTGCAGCGTTAATCATTTTACATTTGGTGATCCCTTAATCTCATCCCGCATTCCTTATACAGGTAACCTAGAATGCTACAAATGGTGGCATCTCTCCTGGATACTGGTCATCTTGAAAGCTCCTTAGACAAGTAACAGGTTCTACATCTGAAAATGTATACGTAATTAGAGAGTTTGCATTCTACTTTTCCTTCAGAAGTCATCTGGATTTGGATTGCCTTATGTGTTCTGACCTCTCTTCAAATGTTTGCAGCCAAGTTTCATACTTTCCATGAGGAGATACCTAAAGCAGGTGGACTAGGACGAAACTTTATCACTGGCATTGCCCAGAAAGAATCACATTAAAGCAATTAGAGTAGGTTACTTTACTGCTTTCTGTACGACCACCTGAAGAAAGTGAATTTCAGCTCTTACATTTACATTTAATTACTTGATTAATTCTGATTTTAGCCTATTCCCTTCCAACATTTAAAAAAAAAACACCACCATTGTCTGCCAATTCGCTCTGGCCACACTGGCAGAATGACCTTTCAATATCCTATATCCTTGGAAATTAACACTCCTTAAGGCAAAACACATTACCTTTAATGAATATTTCTTAAGAGCAATGAAATGCAAAAATACATATTCTACTTTATGCTATGACCATATGTGATGGTTTGAAACTATTATGTACCCCAGAAAAACCATGTTTTAATCTTGACCCAATCTTATGCAGGCAGCCATTTCTCTTCATCCTGATTCATATTGTAGGGTAAAAATTGATTAGATTATCTTCAAGGAGATATGGCATGCCTAATTGTAGGTGTGACCTTTTGATTAGACAGAGATGTGACTCCACCCATTCATGGTATGTCTTGATTAGTTTTCTAGAGTCCTTTGGAAGGGAACCATTTTGGAGAAGTCCTAGTTGCAAATGCAGATGGAGATGTGTGGAAATGCAGACGCAGATGCTTGGAGAACAGTTGCTTCAGAGCTTATAAAAGACTTTGTATAATCTCCAGATTAGGAACTTTGTTTTGAAGGAGTATAGCTGTGAAAAAGAAGACTAGTGGCAAAATGTAGAATTAAGGGCAACTCAAAGAGATGAGGTTAGAAATAGAATGAATATATTACAACGTGAGTCCCTTGAGAGAATGTTTGTATATAGGAAAATTAAGAAACCACCAATTTGTAGTTAAAAGCCTCTACATTGAGGACGAGTAATGTGGTATATCTGCTAGAGGCAAAAGCAAATATCTCCATGAAGATAATCTAATCAATTTTTACCCTACAATATTGAATCAGGATGAAGAGAAATGGCTGCCTGCATAAGATTGGGTCAAGATTAAAACATGGTGATTATTGTAGGATGTCTCTTTTGTATCAGCTGAAGGCCCAGAACTGAACTTCAAGAAATTCATCTGGGGAAGATGGCGGCTTAGGAAGATGCGCGGATCTTAGTTTCTCCTCCAGAACAGCTACTAGGGGAGTAGAAATGATACAGAACAGCCCCCAAAGCCATGACAGAGATAAAAAAGACAGTGTACCCCATCCTGGAATGGCTGGCTGGCTGAGCGAACCTGCTCTGGTGAGATCGCTGAGGGGCGCGGGCTTCACCAGGTGGGGCGGCAAGCGGCCGGAGTCACTCCCTTCCCCCTTCCCGGGCCGGCTGGGAGAATTGGACAGGCAGTCCCCTAAAACCGCGGCGGCAGGCACCCACACCACGCACAACCCCCCGGACCAAATGAGAAAATGGGATCAGAAATCCCCAGGCCGCGGAGAACGGTGATGGGGAGGGGGCCCCTTCCAAACCCGTGACTCCCCGGGAACGGTGCACTCTCCCGGGTGGGCCACTGTGGCTGGTGCCCTCCCGCCATGCTTGGCGCCCCGGGCCGACTAGGAAATTTGGATGGGCGCTTTCCCGGGCTGCGGCGGCCAGCGACCCTCCCCACGTTCGGACCCCAGGCCGGCTGGCACTCTTCCAAGCCGCTTCGGCTAGCGAACTTCCCAGATGGCGAGAGTTTTCCAAAGTTAAAGGACACACAGCACCTTTTACTGGTGGGACCCGCAGACAAACGTGTGCCACGAGTGCCACCTACTGGGCAGGATAAGAAAAACAGAACCCAGAGATTTCACAGAAAAATCTTCCAAACTTTTGGATCCAACACCCAGGGAAATCTGTCTAAATGCGCAGATGCCAGCAGAAGATAACGGATCACACTCAAAAAATTGAAAATATGGCCCAGTCAAAGGAACAAACCAATAGTTCAAATGAGATACAGGAGCTGAGACAACTAATGCTGAATATACGAACAGAAATGGAAAACCTCTTCAAAAACGAAATCGATAAATTGAGAGAGGACATGAAGAAGACATGGGCTGAACATAAAGAAGAAATAGAAAAACTGAAAAAACAAATTACAGAACTTATGGAAGTGAAGGACAAAGTAGAAAAGATGGAAAAAACAATGGATACCTACAATGATAGATTCAAAGAGACAGAAGATAGAATTAGTGATTTGGAGGATGGAACATCTGAATTCCAAAAACAAACAGAAACTATTGGGAAAAGAATGGAAAAATTTGAACAGGGTATCAGGGAACTCAAGGACAATATGAAGCGCACAAATATACATGTTGTGGGTGTCCCAGAAGGAGAAGAGAAGGGAAAAGGAGGAGAGAAACTAATGGAAGAAATTATCACTGAAAATTTCCCAACTCTTATGAAAGACTTAAAATTACAGATCCAAGAAGTGCAGCGCACCCCGAAGAGATTAGACCCAAATAGGCGTTCTCCAAGACACTTACTAGTTAGAATGTCAGAGGTCAAAGAGAAAGAGAGGATCTTGAAAGCAGCAAGAGAAAAACAATCCATCACATACAAGGGAAACCCAATAAGACTGTGTGTAGATTTCTCAGCAGAAACCATGGAGGCTAGAAGACAGTGGGATGATATATTTAAATTACTAAAAGAGAAAAACTGCCAACCAAGACTCCTATATCCAGCAAAATTGTCCTTCAAAAATGAGGGAGAAATTAAAACATTCTCAGACAAAAAGTCACTGAGAGAATTTGTGACCAAGAGACCAGCTCTGCAAAAAATACTAAAGGGAGCACTAGAGTCAGAAACGAAAAGACAGAAGAGAGAGGTATGGAGAAGAGTGTAGAAAGAAGGAAAGTCAGACATGATATATATAATACAAAAGGCAAAATGGTAGAGGAAAATATTATCCAAACAGCAATAGCACTAAATGTTAATGGACTGAATTCCCCAATCAAAATACATAGATTGGCAGAATGGATTAAAAAACAGGATCCTTCTATATGCTGTCTACAGGAAACACATCTTAGACCCAAAGATAAACATAGGTTGAAAGTGAAAGGTTGAGAAAAGATATTTCATGCAAATAACAACCAGAAAAGAGCAGGAGTGGCTATACTAATATCCAACAAGTTAGACTTCAAATGTAGAACATTTAAAGGAGACAAAGAAGGACACTATATACTAATAAAAGGAACAATTAAACAAGAAGACATAACAATCATAAATATTTACGCACCGAACCAGAATGCCCCAAAATACGTGAGGAATACACTGCAAACACTGAAAAGGGAAATAGACACAAATACCATAATAATTGGAGACTTCAATTCACCACTCTCATCAATGGACAGAACATCTAGACAGAGGATCAATAAAGAAATAGAGAATCTGAATATTACTATAAATGAGCTGGACTTAACAGACATTTATAGGACATTACATCCCACAACAGCAGGATACACCTTTTTCTCAAGTGCTCATGGATCATTCTCAAAGATAGACCATATGCTGGGTCACAAAGCAAGTCTCAACAAATTTAAAAAGATTGAAATCATACACAACACTTTCTTGGATCATAAAGGAATGAAGTTGGAAATCAATAATAGGCAGAGTGCCAGAAAATTCACAAATACGTGGAGGCTCAACAACACACTCTTAAACAACGAGTGGGTCAAAGAAGAAATTGCAAGAGAAATTAGTAAATACCTCGAGGCGAATGAAAATGAAAACACAACATATCAAAACTTATGGGATGCAGCAAAGGCAGTGCTAAGAGGGAAATTTATTGCCCTAAATGTCTATATCAGAAAAGAAGAAAAGGCAAAAATGCAGGAATTAACTGTTCACTTGGAAGAACTGGAGAAAGAACAGAAAACTAATCCCAAAGCAAGCAAAAGGAAAGAAATAACAAAGATCAGAGCAGAAATAAATGAAATTGAAAACATGAAAACAATAGAGAAAATCAATAAGACCAGAAGTTGGTTCTATGAGAAAATCAATAAGATTGATGGGCCCTTATCAAGATTGACAAAAAGAAGAAGAGAGAGGATGCAAATAAATAAGATCAGAAATGGAAGAGGAGACATAACTACTGACCTCACAGAAATAAAGGAGGTAATAACAGGATACTATGAACAACTTTACACTAATAAATAAACAATTTAGATGAAATGGACGGGTTCCTGGAAAGACATGAACAACCAACTTTGACTCAGAAGAAATAGATGACCTCAACAAACCAATCACAAGTAAAGAAATTGAATTAGTCATTCAAAAGCTTCCTAAAAAGAAAAGTCCAGGACCAGATAGCTTCACATGTGAATTCTACCAAACATTCCAGAAAGAATTAGTACCAACTCTCCTCAAACTCTTCAAAAAAATCGAAGTGGAGGGAAAACTACCTAATTCATTCTATGAAGCCAACATCACCCTCATACCAAAACCAGGCAAAGATATTATAAAAAAAGAAAACTATAGACCAATCTCTCTAATGAATATAGATGCAAAAATCCTCAATAAAATTCTAGCAAATCGTATCCAACAACACATTAAAAGAATTATACATCATGACCAAGTAGGATTCATCCCAAGTATGCAAGGATGGTTCAACATAAGAAAATCAATTAATGTAATACACCATATCAACAAATCAAAGCAGAAAAATCACATGATCATCTCAATTGATGCAGAGAATGCATTTGACAAGATCAACATCCTTTCCTGTTGAAAACACTTCAAAAGATAGGAATACAAGGGAACTTCCTTAAAATGATAGAGGGAATATATGAAAAACCCACAGCTAATATCATCCTCAATGGGGAAAAATTGAAAACTTTCCCCCTAAGATCAGGAACAAGACAAGGATGTCCATTATCACCACTATTATTCAACATTGTGTTGAAGGTTCTAGCCAGAGCAGTTAGACAAGAAAAAGAAATACAAGGCATCAAAATTGGAAAGGAAGAGGTAAAACTATCACTGTTTGCAGACGATATGATAGTATACGTCGAAAACCCGGAAAAATCCACAACAAAACTACTAGAGCTAATAAATGAGTACAGCAAAGTAGCAGGTTACAAGATCAACATTCAAAATCTGTAGCATTTCTAGAACGTAATCTTCTAGAGAACATTATGCTGAGTGAGTCTAGCCATAAACTAAAGGACAAATACTGTATGGTCCCACTGATATGAACGGACATTCGAGAATAAATTTGGAATATGTCATTGGTAACAGAGTCCAGCAGGAGGTAGAAACAGGGTAAGACAATGGGCAATTGGAGCTGAAGGGATACAGACTGTGCAACAGGACTAGATACAAAAACTCAAAAATGGACAGCACAATAATACCTAATTGTAAAGTAATCATGTTAAAACACTGAATGAAGCTGCATCTGAGCTATAGGTTTTTGTTTTGTTTTGTTTTGTTTTGTTTTTACTATTACTACTTTTATTTTTTTCTCTATATTAACATTCTATATCTTTTTCGGTTGTGTTGCTAGTTCTTCTCAACCGATGCAAATGTACTAAGAAACGATGATCATGCATCTATGTGATGATGTTAAGAATTACTGATTGCATATGTAGAATGGTACGATTTCTAAATGTTGGGTTAATTTCTTTTTTTCCATTAATTAAAAAAAAAAAGAAGGGGTAATTGGAGCTGAAGGGATACAGACTGTGCAACAGGACTGGATATAAAAACTCAGAAATTGACAGCACAATACTACCTAATTGTAATGCAATTACGTTAAAACATTGAATGAAGCTGCATGTGAGGTATAGGTTTTTTTTTCTCTCTATTTTCGTTTTAATTCTTATTCTGTTGTCTTTTTATTTCTTTTTCTAAATCGATGCAAATGTACTAAGAAATGATGAATATGCAACTATGTGATGATATTAAGAATTACTGATTGTACATGTAGAATGGAATGATTTCTAAATGTTTTGTTAATTTTTTTAATTAATAAAAAAAAGATTAAAACATGGTTTTTCTGGGGTACATAATAGTTTCAAACCATCACATATGGTCATAGCATAAAGTAGAATATGTATTTTTGCATTTCATTGCTCTTAAGAGATATTCATTAAAGATAATGTGTTTTGCCTTCAGGAGTGTTAATTTCCAAGGATATAGGATATTGAAATGTCATTCAGCCGGTGTGGCCAGAGCGAATTGGCAGACAATTGGCAGACAAGCTCTGAACAGTTGCTTCAGAGCTGACAAAGGCATGGATGCTCAGGGATGCTTGGAGTGCCAACAGAGGCAGCAGATGTCTAAACATGGGCAGAGCCCAGCTGACATCACCATGTAGCTTCCCATGAGATGCTAAGCAAGCCAGAACCCAGAACTGTGTCTCAGAGGAGCTAGGTGAAGACCCACAATGCTTAGAGAGGAAACCACTGGCATCAGAAGCTGGAAGCAGCAGAATTTGGAACAAGGATGAGCAGACACCAGCCACATGCCTTCCCAGCTAATAGAGGTGTTCACATGTCATCAGTCTTTCTTCAGTGACTGTAACCTCTGGTTGGTGCCTAAATTTGGACATTTTCATGGCCTTAGAACTGTAAACTTGTAACTGTGAAATTCCCTTTTTAAAGGCCATTTCATTTCTTTTATATTGCATTCTGGCAGTACTGGCAAACTAATACACCACACCATTTCGTTTCTTCAGAATTTTTTCTACCTTGCATACAAATTGTTGGGGGAAGAAAGATAACGAGAGACCAATGTAAAAAAGAGAGAGACATAGTTAAACTTAACATTAACATCGCCATATAGACAAGTTTATATCCAAATTTTAGTTTAAATGCATTTTCATAATTGTTTCTTATATTATTGTCTCCTTTTAGAAAATATTTTAATGACTCAAGTTATTCCACTCAGAATAATTACACAATTTTCTCAATTTTTAGGTTGCTGTTAATTTTTTTTATTGCAGTGTATTTTTGCAATGAAAAGCTTTTATATAGAGAATGATTTCTTTATTTGGTATTAAATTTCCAATTGAAAAATAGCTAGAATCATTTATATGAACATTTTAAAGAGTCTTACATATTTAAATATTCTTGATGCTAAGGAAGTTATCTTTTCACCCAGGTTTAAAATAATCAATTATTCAATGATTCAGGTAATTCAAAGAGATTTAGAAATGCAGAAATTATTACTCAAAATTCTTAGTAATAAAACGATGGTTAATACTTTTTGTGCCTATTTTGGAGAGACCCCACTAGGCAGACATGTTAAACACAACAGATTCTGCGATAGAACTGTGCTCACATTCATTATTCATATTTACTTTTTGTGTTTACCTAGACCAATTACTTCATGTTTTTAAACAAATTATTAATAAATTTCTGAAGTGTAAATAATTAGTTCTAGACCATAGTTGTATTTTCAGTAGCAAATGGTATAATGATTTAAAGGGCAGAGCAAACTGTTGAGTACATAATGAACCCTTAATGTAGAAACACTTTCTACTTAGGGAGAGACGTGGTGGCACACTACTTACAACCATATGCCTGGAGACGGGTTACCTGAGTCCAAACTCCTGTTCCACCATATGACAGTGTGTGACCTTAGCCAGTTACTTGAATGCTCTGCACTCCTGTTGCATCAAATTTAAAAATAGGAATTACTTCAGCCTTTACCTCTAGCTGTTGTCTGTATCACATGAGTGCTTATATGTAGAGATTTAGAGCTGGTTTATATTAAACACTGAATATTTAATTTGTTCACCAAAATTTCATAATTTTCTACATAAAAAAGAAAGATCAGCAGCTATCTGCATGACTTTGAAACAGATTGATTAACATCTGTTACAAAGGAAAGAGTTAGATCATTTAATATTTAAATGACAATTTCCTTTGCCACAAACTACTCAAGGTAAATGCTAGTTTAAGTCCATAATTGCCGTATTTGGATAAAACGAAGCCACTATCATGCAATAAGCAAGCCTATGAGCATTCTGTGGTCAAGTAAGAATTGTTGATTATAATTTTAGAGCTCTCCTCCGGAAATAAAAATTGAAATTAAAACATTCATTTTGGAGCCATAAGGAAGATAGATTTTAGTG
The DNA here is from genome assembly GCF_023851605.1 of Tamandua tetradactyla. Taxonomy (NCBI): domain Eukaryota; kingdom Metazoa; phylum Chordata; class Mammalia; order Pilosa; family Myrmecophagidae; genus Tamandua; species Tamandua tetradactyla. The sequence continues at coordinate 31,485,307 of NC_135348.1, read as the reverse complement.
TGAAAGAATGCTTCTAAAGTAAACTATAAAAGAGCTAAATTTTTCATGGTAAATCCCACTTTTCCCCAACCTCTTGTTTCCATTTAAATGTTTTCTGGAAATTAAATCATGTAACTTTCAGGCTGTGCAGATTTAAGTTAAAATGTTACCATTCACACCCACATAATGTATGTATAATTTTAAATTATATTTCTAAATGTAAAAGAAAACATTATTTCTATTTTTTAAACACTTTTGGCATTACTGAAATATTAGGATATTTATTTACATCAATTTATTTTGGAGAATTAGACCATCTCCAGCAAAATTAAGACAATCATATCCCTGGTTATTGTGAAAGTTATTACAGAAGTCCAAAAATTCTACTGAATTTCCTTTAAATAGAGGTCTTTTGATTACTTAATTCAACAAAAAATCTTAATTGCACATCTATAGAAATAATTTTGTTGGAACAAATGATTAGTCTTCGGAATATGAAAGGTAAATTAAGAGCAAGAAACCATGCTGAAATAAATTATTTTTCCAATTAAATCAATGATTTAGATAAGCCATTCTTTCTAAGAACTATAAATTTGGTTTTAAAATTTTTGTAACCATTTATAAAAGTCTATTTTTATACCTTTACTAATTATAATTTTTCCAATCTTCTCATGAAAAATAACCTTCATATTCCTTAACTAATTCAAGTTTTCAATTTGGGGGTTGCCAAAATATATGGACAGACCTAACCCCCAGTCCATTCGGGTTAAGTCATCTTTGGGGCTCTTCTCTTATGTAGAGTTGGCCATAAAGTCGTCCTTTCCATTTGGGACATGCAGACACTCTAAATGGGCTCTGAGGTGGCCCTCCCAGAGCTGTTCCCTGGGGGCGGAGAACATGATCACAATTCTCTCATTCATCTCTCTGGTTCCGTGTGCACAGATATTCTGCAGCCAAAAATACAATCATAAAGATAAGCTGGACATGGCTATTTTACTCTTGAAAAATTAAAGGAAGCAAACACAGAAAACAACCCTAAAGCCCTTTCCTTCTCAGTGTAAATAAGCTCTCCCTCTCAGTTCTGGATTAGCCTTCTAGAGCCTTCCTTCTCCTTGATGACCCTCTGTGCCTTTTTCTCTATGTGCCTTTATTTTGTAAACAGAAGAGGTCTTGGGCTGACTCTCTGGTATCACTAATCATCTAACTTTTGCTTTAAAGGGCAGTAGGTATCAAAGATTTCCCGAAGAAACTGAGTGAGTCCCAGATTCAGAACTGGAGAAATTGTAGCAGTGAAAATCACTCTATTTGCAAGTTTCCTACAGCCGTGAGGACACAATAGACACAATAAGTCACTCAATAAATTGTCTTGCTATCTTTCTTTTAGTTGTCTTATTTCATGTTTTGCTTTAAAAAGAAAAAGAATGGTAAACAATACAGATGGTGTAAAACTACTTCAATATAATGCAGAGAAATAAAGAAACTATGGTCTCCAGATTGTCTTGCAAGGACAAATTCTTAATGTTGCTTTCCACAGAGACATCATGATATATCAGAGATGAAGGGAAGAATTCTGCCCTAGAACTGACTTTAAAACCTTTAAATTCTATATCCTTCTTTCTGGAGAAGTTATATGTGTCATTTGTTTTTCTATCGCAAGTTCAACATTCAAGCTGGATTCAAAATGTCTTTTAATTCAGTGAGCTACTAGTGCATTTTGTATTGTAGAGTCTCTTAATCTGTCTTGTTGTTGTTATTGAGAAAATAGTGTACTTATTTAAAAATTAAAGCAATTTTTAACTGCCTACATTATCTCTATAGTCTATTAAAACAACCATGATCTCCTGGTAAATGTATTGCTGGGGTAGCTGCATGCAGATCATTTTATGACTTAGTCATCATATTTACCAGGTTTATGATTTCATGTTTTTTCTGCAGGAATTCAGTTTCAACTTTAAATGTTACTGTTCAGCTAAAACTTCTCTGAGGAGTCCCTGAGAGCCCAGGCTCTGACATCAAGATTAGTTGCAAAAAAATAAAAAATTATTTTACTATTAAAAGTGCAATAATTTTCAGGCAACTCTACTTAGCATACTTAAACTATAAGAGTATGGTCAACTTTAAGAGACTAAAATGGTGATAAAACGGTGACTTTGCACTGATCACCAAAAGCATCAAAATGGCCCCAGGGCAAAATATTAACAATCAGTGACTGCTCTGTATTTCAGTTCAAGATATTTATTAAAATTACTCTTCTCTGTATGGTCTTACCTTTAAGACTAAGCATGCGGCAGTTATGTTTCTTGGTAATGAAGCCAAGGAAATAATCCATTCCCTTTCCCTAAATATTATCCTCTCCTTGAAAACTGACTGGTTTGAATGAAAAATTACTATACTAATAAATGCCCATGGAACCTCAGTACCCAGCCCCACACACATTATTGTTAAAATAGATTCCTCCATTCCCATGTAATATCAATTCAGAGCTACAGAGTCAGCATGATTTTCTTAATATTGGCTTTTCCATGGTCAGACTCCTTTAAATTCATGAAGCTTCTGGTTTGCATGCAGAAGCCTTCTGTGTGGAAATGTCACCAGGAACAAAAACCTGAACTGGCAACAATGAGGTCAGGCACTAATTAGCTCTATGGCATTGAGAAAATAACAACATTCTTGGTCCTCAGTTCACTAGGTATAAACTGAGCAGGTTGTACAAAGATCATTGGTCCATAAACTTGGCTACATTTCAGAATTACTTGAAAAGCTTCAGAAAAGTACAGAATCTTGGCCTTATCTTGCATTATCATTATAGAGATTTTCTGAGCTTGAGGCACAAGGATGTGTCTTTTCTTGAGCTCCAAAGGTGAACTTTGGATCAGCATTTGAAAACCAGAAGATCAGATGATGCTTAAAATCTCTTTCTTTTTATAGACATGAGTCCATAAAAACCAAGGAACTAATCTTATACCTGTTCTCTCCTAAATTTATCATAGCTTCATACATCTTCTTATTGTTTTTTACCAGATGACAGGCCATGCATGGTATTGATTTGTTGGTATATAGTAATTTATTTAATTAATTCCACATCCCACAGGAAAGTGTCGTTTCATTTGACAGATCACAAAACCCTGGCGTACATATCCAGATTCATATATCTGGTAGTGGCAGAGCCAGTATTTAATCCAGGCTCCCAGACTATAATGATCTTGTTATTATTATTATAATGCATTGCCTTTCAATTTAGCTTGCTATGGTCTGGGATGAAAATGCAGCTGCGTTATTGGAATACCATATATGCTGTGTGCACTCCTGAAATGTCACTGTTAAAATGTCTACAGCAAAACAAATAAATAAATGTCCTAAGGAATAAAAGGAACTAATGAGAAAGTGAGTAAGAAAGAAAAGAAGAGGAAAGTCAGGGTATTTATTAATACCTATATAAACTGATTATTTTCTGTGTTCCTGAAGATTCAATCGACTCAACTAGGTCAATGCTCCCCAAAGCATTATTTTATTTTAAATCCATACATTATTTAAGAATACTAAGATGAAATCAATGAAGGAAAACTTAAATAAGGAGTACAATAAAATTCTGATTCATTAACCAAGTATTGTTTCAGCAAAAGCAATTCAGCGATTTGCAATCTATATTAAAACATATTTAGTGTCTCCTATTTTTTTCTCAACAAAGGCAGTTCCCTTGGCCATTTGCTAATAGAATTTTCATCACAATCATTATTAAGAAACAGACACACACATATATATATTTTATATATTTACGTATATATTCATGTGCACACACAAATACTTGCAGACATACATACATATTTGATGAAACAGATATTTCCCACATAGATAATACAGCACGGAGATTTTATTGAACTCTCTGTTTCTCTAAAGTTTTTGATATTGGGCTATAAAGTATCAATACTTCATTCCACATATATCTATTAAGCACCAGCATGCATGGAACTCTGATAGGTCTTAGGTATACAAGGCAAAGAAGGTAAAGCCCTTTTTCTGAAGGAACCGAGTGCAAAAGGAGTTAAGGGCAAATAGACAAGCAAATAGTGATAGTACAGTATGAAAGTGCTCTGTTAAAGAACAAATGGAAAAGGCCTCAAGAATGGTGTGATAAAGAGTCTGACCCATTTTGATGTTTGACTTCTGATACCTTGTATGTCTCACCCATGCATCTTTCCCTTCAGCTCCATCTCTTGAGATGTTGGGCTACTGGGCAGGAAAGCCTGCATGCTCCCACCCTCGGAGCCAGTGGGAAATCCAACCATGTAAACTCTTGTTGGTGCACAGGAACCCTCATCCGGCCCCATTCCCAAGCTCAAAAAATACTCTAAGACAGTCTCCTTTCCTTACTTCCTCGAGCTATGTTCAACACCAGTTTGAGAGGCCTGTCTTGCTCTCCCCATACTTAGCTATTATGTAAGTAAAAACTTTTTCATATCTTCTTGTGTATATATGTCTTCATCAGTCTAGACACTGGACCAAATTTTGAGTGGAAAATCCATTCTACTTTTTCAGAGTGGTCCAGAAAAAAGAACAAAGAAGAAAAATACAGGAGAACCTCTGCCCAGAGTAAAGTGTTAATTTGTTAAGGAAAAAAAAATAAGGTACAAAAATAAATTAGAGAATTAATATTGCAATATTTCCTTTTGTTTGGAAACAAGAAGACATATTTAAACATTTGGTTTCTTAATAAAATAACCTAAGATTTAAGAGGAAAAATCTGTACTATCATTGAAAGTTAAAGAATTCCCCAGCTCATACATTTGATACAGTAAAGATCTTTGGCTATAAAGGACACAGGGGCAAGCAGAGGGTGAGTTTACACTGGCCTGTTGCCAGTATTTGCAAATGGCAACATATAAAGAAAAAGAGTAGAATATTAAGATATTCTACTCTTAAAAATATTGTAAAAGGAGACAGTATATGTTGTGCAACATTTAATCTGGTGGACATTATGAGATGCTGACCAGAAAGGAAAGATAGCTATTATGGATATGAAAATAATCAAATATTCAAGCCAAACTAAATATTCATCTTGGGACAAACATTCCAAGAAAATACTTAGGAAAGTGGAAAGAACATTTAAACAACACTATTTTATAATTTGAAAGTGATTTGAGAATGTAATTTAATAATAGGAAAATACAAATGTGAGAGTTCATGGAAAAGAGAAGTATCATTGCTGTGTCTATAAAATAAAATAAACATAAATGACTAAAGCATAATGGGCATCACAAAAACCAAAGCACAAATTAAAGCTAAGTCAAAGAACACACAAAACAAAACATTTATAAGGGACAGATATTATGAAATGAAAGTTAGGGAACTAGAAACACTTCCAGGTATATGCACAGTAAGCACTCCAGAAAAAGAAACCAAAGGGGATGAAGGAGAAGGAATCATTCAAAGTACAACACTAAAAACTTTCATTTAATTAAGGAAAGAATTTGAATGTGCATATCAAATGGGATCACTGAGTTTCAGAAAGAATTTAGGAGGTGGGGGGAAATTCGGATGAGGCAAATGTAGATGAAGTTTCAATTTTGAAATTAAATACAAATCCTACAAGGTTCTGGACAGGAAATACTTTTTTAAAATCAAAAAATGGAATTAAAAATAAGACATCTACAAGCTAAATTCTAAAAGGCAGATGTACATGTTAGAAATAGAAAAGGAGTGTGATTCCAAAATCTCCATCAGACAAGCTACCATTCATTTACAAAGATACTTTTTCAGACCTAAAAGTGTAACAATAAATACTTGCCATACAACCCTTTGAAAGCAATTACTTATAGAAGTAACCAAACCAAAAAGAAAAAAGGAAAAACAAAACATTCAGATTAAAGAATCTAATAAAGGACAATTAGTGACACTAAAGAATTATTTAAAGGCTGGAGTACTGCATAATTAACTGCTAGATCTAAATGCTCATTAAGTATTTTTACACAAGAATAAATCCATAGCTATAATATTACTCAGGTGTGTCTGGGGGAGGTATACATCTGTGTGTGTGTGTCTGTGTGTAGCCAGTAATATCTTAGAATCTTAGAAACCAGATGTTGGATTTCCAAATCACAAGAGAAAAAAAAAGGAATCTATAAAACTGGATCAATAGAATGATTATAAACAGGGATAATTAAATAATGAAGGCATAATAATTGAAGGTGAAAAGTTCACATTGAAGAAAACTTATTGCCAACATAAATAATAAAGCTAAATTCTTATTATATAAAATATTTTACTGAATAATAAGGAGAAATGTGATTATATTCAGATTCTGAGATATATATAAAGCAAGACAATAATAGAAAAAAATAAAATGGAGTATTTGCAAAGCAGTGGCTGGCAAACTAAAATATGTACAAAACAAGCTCATCACTCTGTATATTATATGTGGAAGAATGGACAAAAAATCATTAAATGGAATAATTTATATTATTTTACTTATATAAAAGGTAAAGTAATATGTCAAATATTATATTTGTATATATATATGTGCATATACATATATGCATATATATACATCATTTGTATACAAATATATTTGACAAAAACCACAATTGTATTAGAAGATTTTTTTCAAACAACTCTTGAAATTTGACATACCGAATGAAATAAACAAAACTATATGCATGATCTGAGTGATATTTAACAAGTTTCATTCATTATATCAAAGAGTATATATGGACAGGCCAATATGGTCATCACCAATCAAGATAGCAGAGTGAGTCACTTCAGAGCTCTGACCCCCATGGTAGCTTTGAACTACTAACAAGAACTGGTGGAACCATCCATCTTAAACCTCCAGAATATAGTTAAAGGAATGAGTAATAAGGTGAGCACTGGATCAAGAAAAATGTTACTTGAAAGAGGTAGGATCTCACATTGCCCCGGCTGGTCACAGAGGTGGCCCACGCACACAGTGTGGGTCCCTGGCCTCAGTTCCAGAGGGAGCAGAGTTACCTTCATGCATATATGTCTGACCCAATCTGGTGGTATTCTGAGGGCCTGGCTGTGCCAGAGCTTGCCCTGCAGTGTAGAAGGCAGCTCAGAGAGCTCTCCTACAGAACTGAGAGAGAAGTCAAGGCGTGCTGCCTGGGGCAAGAGTTTGCTGACTGTAGGACATACAGTACAGTTCCTGGAATCCGTAAGCATTTCCCAGGGAAGAAGGGAATTCAGAACTGTGCAAACTGGAAAATTCCTAGGATTATATGCATATGCCTAAAACAAAGAGCATGTGCAAAAAAGATGAGGGAGGCCTCTACATTTTGGCCTAGGGCTATTCCCCAAACTCATTTTATGAATACGCTCTGAAGGACGGCACTCTCACAGATCAAACTACAAATACTGAGAAAAGTGTTTTCTTTTTTTTTTTCTTTCTTCTTCTTTTCAAAGTTCCTGGCATTCAAGGAAAGCTCTTTTATAACACTAGCTTTATGAGCTTAAGGAACAGATGCCTCAGAGTCTACATTCTAGTTATAGCACAGTCAAATATCAAAATGTCCAGGTTTCAATAAAAAGATTGCAGAACATACGAAGAAACAGGAAGTGATAACCCAGGCAAAGGAAAACATTAAAGGATGGGAAAATATCGATGAGGTGAATCATGCCTCGGACATACCGGCGAAGACTTTTCAAAAATAGTCTCAACATGCTTAAAGAATTGAAGGAAAATATGAGCAAAGAACTAAGGACATTAGCAAACAATAGATGCACACAAAGAGAACACCAATAAAGAAATGAAAATTATGAAAAAGAACAACTAAAAAGAGCTGAAGACCACAGAAACCTAAAATTCCTTGTAGGAGTTGAACAGCAGATGCAGCTGACAGATGAAAGAATCTGAGAAGATAAGACAATTGCAATTACTCAGTCTGAAGGGCAGAAAGAAGAAAGAATGAAAAAAGTGAACAGAACCTCAGGAACCTGTGGGAGTATGTCAAGCATAACCAATATCCACATTGTGAGAATCCTACATGAAAGAGAGAAAGGGGCAGAAGGAAATGACAAAATAATCCCCAAACATTTGTTGAACTTAGTGGGGAAAATAAAATAAATCAAACCGAAATTTTAGATAAAGTGGATGCTTTGGTACGAACGTATGAGTTAAAATAATCGAGGAGTAAAAATTATGATTAGGTAAAAACTCTGAAAATATTTTCAAGTACCCCTAATTCATAATGTGTGCATGGTACATTTATGGTAAAATTTATGAAACCTTAAAGAATAGATTGAACCTGCTATTATACTCTTCTGAATTTTATAAACTATGTTAACAATCGTAATCTGTTTTACAGCCTAGCATGGTCTTGGCAAATGTAGGAATGATACTGAGCAGTACAAACTCTGGTCACCAGTTGTTTTGTTTTGTTTGTTTGTTTTTTCAAGTGTTTGTTTTCGTTTTATCAGGTTGTTGCTTTTCATTATAAGAATATGAAATGGCATGCATTGTAAACCGATTCAGCACATTGGTACCCAGTGCCATGACTCCTGTCCGGCCCTTAGATCAGCTCTTCAGGACCTCCACTTGCCAAGGCCACTAATGCTTAAAAATGTTTTGACTTCGCTATCAAAGGAGCCTGGGAAGACACCATTGTAAAAACTGTACTGGAGCCATGAACATTTTGCAAGGAGAGCAGGTCTAATATTGAATAAAAAAATGCTACCACAAAGTTAATTAAGACAACTTTAAAAAGTTCATAATGGGGGTTAGGTGTGGAATTGGGGACAAGTAGACCAATTCTCCTCCTTCTCTCAATCCATCTGCTTCATTTCTGAAAATTTCTCTGTATCTACTAGGGGGTTATTTTTATTCAATAATCATTTCATAATTGTCAGTATCATTTTGAAGTAAGAAGATGTATATAAGTGGACTCAATATTTCACCTTGAACCAAACACCAAAATAGAATTTTATGGGCTTCTATAATAAGTGAAAAGGGGAAGCTTTAATAGAGTTATTGAGAGACAATTTAAACTTCAAAGGAGAACTCATTTTTTAAAATTCTAGCATTTCAAATTTGGTAAATGTTATGCCTTCCTCTTACCCACAATATCTCACATTTTATTAATTCTATAAAAATAAATAATTAACATAGGGGTACAAGGGCACCTCAGTAGTAGAATTCTCACTTGCCATCCAGGAGACCTGGGTTCGATTCCCGGCTCATGCACTTCCCAACAAACAAACAAACAAAAATTCAACAAATGGTGCTGCAAGAAAAAGATACCCACATGGAAAAATAATGAAATGTGACCCCACCATACAGCATACAATAAGTAAATGATTAATTAATTAACATTACAGAAATACTGCCACACTTTGTGTATTCATGAAAATCCATTTTACCTTTTTCCAATTTCTTTTATGAACAACATCTTGAAAACAGTTGAACACAAGGCTAAGTAGATTTCTTAAAATGCACCTTTAATTCATGGAAATTTATTCGATTATTTTTCCTATTAGTAAGTTTTTAGATTAATAAAAATGTTATTGAGTTGATTTGGTAGCTATTATTTAATAAAATACAAAACACATTTATAGACAAATATTCATAAAAACAGAAAAAATACTGGCTGAACCAGTATTTTAAGAAGACTAGTAGACAATGTCTTAATTATTCAGAGCTCACATTTTTTTATTATTATTATTGAAAGTAAACTGTGCAAGAGATAGCTTTTATTTCTTTTTACAATTTGCATGCTGCTATTATTTGAGAAAGCGTTAAGAATTATCCTGTACTAGGGTAAGATAATGGGTAATTGGAGCTGATGGGATACAGACTGTGCAATAGGACTAGATACAAAAACTCAAAAATGGACAGCACAATAATGCCTAATTGTAAAGTAATCATGTTAAAACACTGAATGAAGCTGCATCCGAGCTATAGGTTTTTGTTCTGTTTTGTTTTGTTTTGTTCTTACTATTATTACTTTTATTTTTTTTCTCTATATTAACATTCTATATCTTTCTCGGTTATATTGCTAGTTCTTCTAAACCGATGCAAATGTACTAAGAAACGATGATCATGCATCTATGTGATGATGTTAAGAATTACTGATTGCATATGTAGAATGGTATGATTTCTAAAAAAAAAAAAAAATGGACAGCACAATACTACCTAATTGTAATGTAATTATGTTAAAACACTGAATGAAGCTGCATCTGAGCTATAGTTGTTTTTTTTTCTTATATATTTTTGTATTTTTTATTTTTATTTTTATTTTTTCTCTATATTATCAGTTTATTTCTTTTTCTGTTGTCTTGCTATTTCTTTTTCTAAATCGATACATATGTACTAAGAAATGATGATCATACATTTATGTGATGATATTAAGAATTACTGATTGCATATGTTGAATGGAATGATTTCTAAATGTTGTTAGTTAATTTTTTTAATTAATAAAAAAAAAAGAATTATCCTGTACTAAAAACTAGTCATTTTTCTCTCCTCCTATGCAGAGTCCTAGAAGAGTAAAATAAAATATTTTAATATTGAAGCAAATAATTGTGCTTTCTCATGTCAAAGTAATTCCTAAATATAGAACTATACAAATTCCTAAAATATAGAACTAGTTAGATATTAAGAGCCATTCATTTGTTCTGAATTGAATTGTTACTATCTGCAAATATGCAATTTATCATACTTATGACACTTTCATATTTGCTGCATAACTTTAAAGAACTAATTTCATCTTTATATGACATACTTTCCATTGACTAACAGTGGGTACAGTTAGGTCAAAGATCAAGAATGGAAATTTAGCTTTTTAGCCAATATCAAAACATCTTTCCTGCAATAAATTTATAGTTCATCAAAATTAGTATTTTACAATTTTTATAGGGCATTTTTATATTAGCTAAAGACTAGTAAAAGTGTGTGTGCGTGAAAGTATCCCTTTATCAAATTTTTGTGAAATATTTCCTAACATTACCAAACATTCACTACTACCAAATGTAATGAGCAAAAGGTTTTTAACATTATACCAAGGAAATTTCTAGATTCTTCGTAGAAAATTACTTTTAGCATATAATTGTGGTTTTAGGATGACTTTAGAAATCAATAACCGCAACTTATTCTGGTAACACAAACTTATAATTAAAAAAAAAGAAACGAAGCTGAATTAATCTCTTTGCATTTAAGAGATTGCTATAATCTAGAAAATAAAAATAAAATATATTTCCCATTCTACTGTGGTTCTCCTTTTTTCCTATTTCAACTCAAATTATTCCTTTACTCTTCTTTGAAAACAACCTCTCCAAATGGAGGTTGAACATTTAATTTTTAAATGCAAAGTGATTACTCAGATTTATTTTCAATTGATCATTTCTTTTTTTTTTTATTTTGGTGCATGGTCTGGGAAAGGAATGATCCTTTCTTTTAAATGTCTAAAATTTTCTTTTTATTTTTGCTTAAAATCATAATATAAGGGAACACTACAAGAAAAGTTCAGCCTAAATTATTTTACTTTAAATTTTCAAAAACTTTCATAAGAGCTTCAAATTAATGATTTTTTTCATGTTTAAGAGTGTTTACAAATCATCCAGCTCTCAGAACAGAAATTTTGGGAGACTGAAGTCAAGTAGAAAACACGTTTCAGAAACATGCTCTCAAAGATGAAAAGGACTTTCTTAAGTCAGGTGTTTTAAAAGAAGTTGTTTAAACATATGTCCTAGAATTTGGTCATATGATTCTTTATTAAAATATTTATTAAAACAATATTTACATTAATTTTGATTTTGTTATTCAAAGTTTATTTTTTTGCCTTTTTATATCTTATTTATAGACTCATTACTAGGATAATATATTTCCTGGCTGCTTCCCTCCACACTATTTGTAGGATACCTTTGGTATATATAGTTGATTGAAGGAAGTATATAATGGTTCACAGAGCGGATTTCCCAAATATTTTTCTTAAAACTAATGTTAGCGCCCTGAGTGACCTGTTCAAAATCTATAGTATTTTCTGTTTCTGTGTTTTAGGTGAGTATATTCATCATTGACATTTATAAAATGCCATGATTATAAGCTTTTCTCCCTTGACTATTTAAAATATTAGGTAGTGGTAGCTAAAAACAGTTTGAACTTCTAAGATGATTTAAAGTGCATGATATTTCATTTTAAATGTTATAGTACACCTCTTATTTCCATAAAAGGCTCAGTATTCATCTATCATGCAGAGAAGGAATCTTACATTAGTTGTCTAAATAGCTTGGAGATTGTGAGATTTGTAATATGTAAGAGAATCAGAGTACAAATATGATGTTTTATAATATTAGACTACAATTCTTCATATTCTCTAAAACAGTATCATTAATTCACATATTTCTCTTGAAACCTACACTCACTCATAAATATGTTTACCATATTAGCTATGTCTTTTTCATAGTGAAATCATACTTAAAATTCTGAAATGAATCTATTTCTTCTATGAAACCCACTTTCACATTGTATCCCTAATCTCAGTTATTCTACCTAGATACCCAAGTCAGAAACTTCTGACCAATGCTTAACAGGCCCCCATATACAGCCCCCACATCCAACCAGTTATCTAATACTTTCTATTCCACCTGATATATGCCTTCGTTGTTTTCTGATTTTCTTCTCTTCATTACTGTTGCTAATATTTGTCATAACTGAATTCTTGCAACCGTTTCTCAGTGACCTCACTTCCATTCTCTCCTCATGCTAATATATACTTCTGTTGCTGTCACTTGTCTGCTCAACGCTTGATAATGTAACTTGGTTTGGATTCTAAATTTAATAGCGTGGAAGGAGGTCTTCCATTATTCAGCTCCCTGCATATAATTTCATCTCTATTACTTGTTCTTCTCTTATTTTCCCAAAATGAAAAAACAAAAATAACTGACCATTAATCAAACAGAATATCATCTGGTCTTTATTCTTATACAAATGCCATTTTCTATGCTTAGATTACTCTGTCTTCTACCTCTTACCACTCAAAACTTATATACTTGTTTCATATTTCAAGTCAGATGTTACATCCTCCACAGAAACTATTTGATTATTTTTGGCAGAGCCCTCCAACTTTTTCCTTCCTTCATAGAAACGGAAACTTTTTTATTTGAATACCTGGCTGCCTGGAATAGATTCTATTATCCAGATTTCATTAAATTTTTGTGTAGCTATTAGATGAAGTTTGGGTCAATGGAAAGTAAATTGAAGTGCATATGGAGCCTTCATGGAGACTTCCTTAAAAGATGATTGATGCATGCCTCTTGCTTCTCTTTCATTGCACCTTCTGCCTCCTTAATGTCTGAAACATCTACACAACAGCAGAAACAAGAATGGAATGACTGGTATTCTAAAGCCATCTTGGATAAAGAACAGTATTATGTTTTACAATGGATAATTGGAATGAGTCTGGGTCAAAGTAGGCACTACGAAACAGCAAAAATATTAGCCCTGGTTGACTTATCTGCACATTTTGATGAAAATGAAACAGAAAAAAAAACAAAAGAAAACAAAAAAAAACTTTTCAAGTAAGACATTGCTATTTTGTGGTTTATGTTACAGACCTTAACTTAATTTTAGGATTCATGCCTCAATTCCAAGTTGGTGTCTTTTATTTATTCAGTACTCCTATAACTATCTCTGCAATCCTTTACTATACTGTAACTTCCATATTTGTTTATATGGCTTTCTCCTTCTAGTCTAGGTAATCAGATATTATGGAACGTTAAAGTGTATTTTACTAATTAACTTTTAATTACTTAATTTTTCAGTTATTTAAAATATCATTTAAGCATTTATTGACTGTTAGACACTGTAATAAGAATAAGAGATAGAGATGAATATTACACAGCTCTACCTTTTCTGTTATTGTGTAGCATAATTCCTTACAAATAAAAGGTGCTAAATAAAAATGTTTATTGCAAGAATAAATCATATTCTCTCTAGGAAAGATTGTGTTATTGGTTAGTTTAGCTTATTCAGAGTGAGCTAGAGGCTATTTAACACAGTTGGGAGAGCATGGTGAAAAGGCATTGTAGAGAGCAGTCATGCCCCAGTGAGCCAACTCAAAATCAGAAGACAAAAATAATGCAGCCTTTTTTGCAACAATGTCCAAGTCCAGTAGAAAGAAGTACAAATATTAGGATAATTTAATTTTCACTGCCATGATGATATAAAAGAAAAAGATAGAACAAAACAAAAACTATAGGTGTCTTCAACATTGTTAGGATGTGTAAACTGATATATCACGAATATATCAGGTTTCAAGGAAAGAATAATAATATCATTCTTTTCCTATTTGAATAAGAGTGTGGTAAAAAATGTTAGATTTTATTGCCAAAATGGCTTCTATCTAACCTTTTCTATTTCAAGGACTGAGTTGCGAGCAGAGTTGCCAGGTGCCAAAAGTAACTAGTTAAGACAACTTAAAATGCCAGTGACAGTCAAGCCTTTAATGGCTACAATAGTATAAGCAAAAGAATATACTGAAAAAGTGATGATTTGCCCAATACCCCATCAATCCCCATGGATCCGTGCCAGGTGAGGGTCACATAGATCAGTGCAGACTTAAGGACTGCCTCACCACCAAAGAGCCCCAAACAAAAGGTTCCTGGCTACCATTTTAGGTTTGCAGGGGTAGAAGGGAGGACGGGGGAGAGAGCACTAGGAGTAGAAAATTGTTGAGTACTGAGTCAAAGTGTAGAAAAGTGTCTTAGAGCTCTCTAGTAAGAAGGTCTCAGCTGAGGTGCTTGAGGAAGTTCTTGCCTTCAGGCTCCCAAAACAGGATGCCATAGAATGGAGGTGAATCTCCTAGGAACGCAGATATGCATAAGAGGTTTTAGCTGCCGGGGTGCCTGCTTCTCAACTGCACCAATACGGTGAGAGGAGGGCAGTTTTCCTCCATGAGAGCTCCCGGGTAAAGCCTCTGAATTTGACTATGTCTGGGCATGAAAGATCACATATGGGTTTTTGCAGGAGCCAGACTCCTCAGTCCATAGAAGACCTTTCCCATTACTCATTCATTATAATAGTTCCCTGATACACCACACCTTGCTATATTTTGCAAAATAGTTATATTCACATCCATCAAAATTTCGAAGGTCCATACTATAGTATGAACACACAAAATAAAGACACATTCAAGTTGGAAAACAAGAAACTGGTATGATTTGGTGGGTTTAAGCAAGTTGCCTTCTAAATAAATCCGACCCAGGATTTGACTATTAAAATGCCTTAATGGTAAAAATACACATAAAAACACATTGCTATTTAAATTCATAATTAAGTTGGAAGGAATTAGTGGAATCTAATGGTGCAAATTTAAAATCTTAATTATAAATATATTTTATTGAAGTAAGTTTATGAAAATGGGGGAAAGAAAATACAGCTAGTTCACTAGAGTGGGAAAATTTGGAATACCCAGAAAATTCCATGATCGAAAAAGAAAGTGACTGACAGTTAAGAAAGATCAAAACAATAGAAAAAAAAGCCAGGGTTCTCAGAAAAAATAGCCAAACGCATAGCTATGCTTGAACAGGCATTGACTTTCTCCTTTGAATTCTTTCTATTGTGAGAACTATTTTTCATTTAGAAAACCTGATTTAATACTTTGGATGATTATTACCATATGAATAGATTTATACACTTTACAAATGACTTTCAGTTAAATTATAACATTTGAATCTCCCCACAACTCCAAGAACGTCTATTTAAAATCTTGAGATAAACATCAAGGTTAATGATTTAACCCCATTTTGCATAAGCAAATTACAAAGTTTCTAATAAACACAGATCACACACTTTGTAATTTTTGACTCACTAAATATTGTTATTAAAACCATATTATCGTATCCAATTTATAAATGAAGTCTAATTTTAAGTTCAGTTAAGTCACTCTGAAACATACAGTTTACTAATATTGGGAATTAATCCAAACTGTGACAGCAACTCAGGTGTTTGAAGAGAAATTTAGACTTAAAGGATAAAATATTTATTGGAGCAAACATATAAATGAATTATCACTGAAACCGAGTTAATAAGGTGACTGTTAATGGTATAAAAACACAGTTAAAGATGGGCCATGATTACTCAGCAGATTGAGTTCTCGCCTGCCATGCCAGAGACCCGGGTTCAATTCCCAGTGCCTGCCCATGGGGAAAAAAAAAAAAAAACACAACTGGAGGAAAAACAATTTCACAAAGCAAAGAGTGAGATAGGAGTGGGCTGAAATGTGAGAAGAAATGTAGGAAGTAAAAAGTAGAGGTTTGACAAGAAATGTTGTCTGAACTTGATATAAAGACAAGGAAGAATGCAATTTGTGATGTGAAATTTTAGATACTGGAAATACCAGATTATTTATCAATCTGGTATTATTCTCTTAGCAGTAGAATTGTAACCCTCCAGGTTTCTTTTCAACAACTATTTTTTAAACATCAGTCTGGGTTAGAGCTGAACGAGAATATTGACAATAAAATAGAAATATTTTAATCATTCTCACAGATCTTATTTAGTACAAAAATGACTTTTCATGAACAATTTCCATAAACAAATTAAGTGAGTTAGTCAATGGGGATGTAGACCTTTGTCATATTATGTAAATTCATAACTTTGGAAGGATTTCATCTATTTGAAATATATATATTTCTTAAAGCATTTAAAACTTTAAGAAACAGTTACTACCTAATTCAAAGCTTGTATTCAAAGAACATAATTGGAGTTTTCCCAGAGAGCATTATAGAACACTTTCTCTAATCTAGTTGTGGTGTATAATTCAGGTTATAATTAATCAACCAACCAAACAGCAGATGTTTATGAGGCAATATTTTATGGCTACAAATGAAAGAGGATGTTAGAGTCCAGAGGATCTGGCTTTAAAATTAATTCCTGTCACTTTTCAGTTATGTAAAGTTCAACAAGTGGTTCAAAGACTGAACCTAGGTTTTTATCAACCATCAGGTGATTACAGTGACATATATCCTAGTCGTTGCTGGAAAGATATATATGAGTATCTGACACAAACCTGACATTTCATAGACTCAATAAATGGTGGCAAATCTTCTCATCAATGGAGGCAAGACTGGGTTATGCTGTTACCTCTGTGTTTTGTATTTAGGGATTGGTTTTTCAATAGTTAGGGGAAGAAAAGGTAAAGGGGGAGGGGACTTGCCAATAGCAAGTGAATTAGCTGCTCGTTCATGATTAAGTCCAGCTTTGTTACCTATAATCAGGGCAGTTAAGCTGTTATATTATCTTCCCATTTAAACTTCTCCACTTGACCCTCTTGGATTATAGGAGAGAATTCTCTGATAATTTTGCCTAAACTATCTCTTCTAGAAATCTCAAATCAAATGATAGTATTGACAGTCATTCCAGGAAAAACCCATAACCCAATGTTTCATTTTCTGCCGAATTCCCACTAAATCACTTGGAATAAATAACAACCCCAACAAAATTGAAGAAAAATCACATTTAATACCATGGAAAGAGAAAGGAAGTAAATCCCTACCGCCTGACACCCCACAACCACCCACCCCATTCCCCAGACTATTAGCACTACCCTAAACCTGCTTTATAATGAACCTGTTCTCATTCACCGAGGTACCCCAGGGATTCACTCTACTTTACTTTTCTACTGGCTTTGTTTTTTATTTTAGGAATTCCTACACTATCTATTGTAGCTTTAGAATAAAACAGGGTTGCCATAGTTTTCTTGATCCTGGCTCTAACATAAGGCTGACACAATATTCCAGATTTGCATGTAAGTTTTTTTGCTAATATCATTCTCTAGAGACTCTGATATCCTTTTGGGTTGTTTTGTGAAAATTAAAGATATATGATTTTTTTCTCTATATTTTTTGGATCCATTTTCCAGTGAAGTCTCTGTTTCTTCCATAAACATTTTAAGGTAGGCCTTCCATTCATCTCCACAGCAGTCTTAATATAACTTGTGGACATGGTAAAGCGAAGTTTAATATATAGCCAAATTAACATAAAAAAGATAGTGGCATTATCCTGTAGACATGCCTAATTGTGTGTATCAGTACTTTTTTAATGGTGGATTCCTTGCTTCTTGAATGTGTCCAATTTATAGAGTTAAACTGAAAATTTCATAGACAATATAAATATTACATTGACAAACTCTAGGTTCTTATTTTCAGAACACTTGTTGAGTATAAGAATTATATCCATGCAAACCACTACTTGGCAAAATAATTCCATTCATTAAGACATTAGTCATAACCAGGGTAAATACTATGGAGAATCTTTCTCCATTGAACTTTCTTGTTTTCACAGGGAACCATAAAGACCAATTTCACAGTAATGCTTATGCAAATTTTTTGTAACATTTCGGACACTATTTAATCCGAATATCTGGAAATGATCTAAGCAATTGCAAAGGCTGCTTTTCTTGAATTGTCAATTGAGATCAGTTTTAAAATTGATAAATCCATATGAGTTTTTATTGTGTCCTTGGGACTATTTGTTGATATGGCAATAACTTCCCCACTCCTACAATTACTGGCAAATACCATTGGAAATACTTTCAATAACGGCTGGTGTGCTATTTTTACACCTATCCTTCTCATCTCTATTTTAATGGGTATGCAATTGAGTCATTTATAACAGCACAAGACAGGGAGTGAATATCCAAAGCAGACATACTAGGGAAACTTATAGGCAGAATCTGGCAAGTATAAGTTGCCTAAAGTCTCTCATCTGTCACTCTCCAATTAAGAAGTATGCTTGGGTTAGTCCTCTGGAAAATGAATCCAATTTTCTTTCACCTTTTATATTTATAGGGAAATTGAATGTCAGTAGAGACCACCTGGCAAATTCGGAAACCCCAGAACAGGACCCTCAAATCTATAACCTGTTTACTGACATAACTAGGGACATAAAGTTGTGGATATGCATTCCTACCAGCACTGGCTTCACTCTAACATTTTTCAACTTTCCCTGCAAGCCACTTCTTTGATAGAGCAAGTTAAACACATCCACAAGAAATACAGGCTTGTCTCTCTTCATGAATGGACAAAAATGGTTTTACAAACATTTCTGGATTACCTATCAATATTTGCTGCACCTCAACACTCATTCTGACAGTTTGTTACGGGTAGAGTATTAGAAAATATAGAGAATTACTATTTATTACCTTTTTTAGATGTGCAAATGACATTTTTTTATACAGGAAAATTACCTTAATTTCAATATGTATGCTGAAATATTTAGGGATAGGCTATCATGATATATTAATTTATGTTAGAATACTTCAGGAAAGAACCACTTTAAGCAATGTGCCAAAGGTGAGCAGTGGTTTAATTAGGTGAAAGCTACATGGATGTCCACTATATGATTCTCTCGACTCACTATAATCAAAATTTTTCATAAAATAAATTTAAAATTCCTTCCCATTCTCAGGAAATCACTCTGCATCTTATTCGGTTGAGAGAAAAAAATGTTTGTGATGTTGACAAGACTATCCTTTGTCCCATAGTATTTTTACTATTTTGGTAGATCAGTTCCTAATGGGTGCCTTCTTGTTAAACCTTAATTGTAGCACAATCAACCCTGCAATGACTTCCAGCAAAATATTCCTTGCTTCTTGTGGTAACTATTTTCCCAACCTTGTTATTTCGCTCTTTCTTCCCTATTTTTATCCTTATCACATGCTCGTCATACATTTGTGATAATAGTTGTCATTAACTTGTTTTTGCATTTTATGAGGATAGGTTAGGTGGAATAGTTAATTTTATTGTTTCTGCTCACTTACATCATTGTGACACAATTAGTATAGAAAATAATTGAATTTTTCTTGTCTCAAGCATGCTAGAAGAAAAGAAAAGAATTAGACATTATATCAAATCTTAAGAATCTTATAATCTATTAGAGAAAAGAAAAGAAAGAAAATGTGCATAAACATGCTTATAAAAATTTAGCTAATGAATAATCCAACGTGAAAATATATCAGACCAACATTGTGCAATAATTTTAAATGATCTTAAAGTAAGCATTATAGTTCTCACCAAAAGATTTGATATTTGACATATATTCTTCCAGTCATTTATTAGAATTTCCCGCTAAACATAGAAAAATAAAAAATTGGGAAAATTATTCAACGTGTTCCAAATTCTTTAACTTAGATCTACTATTAAAAGTAATGCCGTCACTGGGTGGGCCACGGTGACTCAGTGGCAGAGTTCTCGCCTGCCATGCCAGAGACTCAGTTTCGATTCCCAGAGACTGTCTGTGCAAAAAAAAACGTAATACCGTCACTGTAAAGAAGTATATGCATATAAGGCCAGAGATTAGCGCTAACTCTTCCTTTGAAGATGAATAACAATGTGTCTCGAATAGCAAAAGCAGTTTTCCTTTTTTTTTTAAAACTTTTGCTTTCATTTTAAGCCAAATTGAGGTAATTCACACTCAGGAAGCACAATCGAAAGGGAGAGAAAAAAACTCTCGTAAAAAAAATCATTTAGCATCTTGAATTACTCAGACAAATTCAGTAAAAACATAGTAATCCATTGTAAAAATAAAGATTTCAAAATTAGAGATACTTCTTGGCTAATATTCTCTAATGATGACTAGATAAATAAGAACATCTTCACATCAATTTTTCTTTCTTTCCGTTCTCTTTACAAAGTGGTTTCTTTTTCTTTTTAAGATTTAGTATGTCAACCACAGCCTGCTCCACGACACAAAGATGCCTGGTTATTTGAAAGACTTTGATACATCTGTGCTTATTCCCTGTGTGCTGACATATGTCTACTTGCAACAGAGAAAAGAAACTTCAAGGATGAGCTCCACTCATTGCAGTAATTGGTATTCCAGCCTGCTAGTTCAGATGGATTATTGTTAGGGTGATAGGCAGATAGCATTAATGTCAAATTAACATAAACTATAAGGATGACAGTATGCTGGAATTTGCATAATTTTCATCAGAATCTAAAGGCTTTTGAAATTGATTCTCAAGGACTAATAAAGACATATTAGTTTACTTACTACAACATTTTTGGGATATTATTTAAAATGTCACATTCTAATTTTAAGTCAGTGATCTGCAACTTTGGATAATGGACAATATTTGAAGTTTAGGCACATATTAAATAACATGAAAAATACCAACCCCCAAATTATTAATCAGCCCATGGACAAAAGAGACCATTTCTGTGTTGTGTTACATATATATATATACAGTTATATATGTTGTTTTATATATATATATATATATATATATGTATATATATGTGTATATATATACACACACACACACACACACACACACACGCATATAATGCTACTTAAATTAAAATCTTTGTTAATTTCATTCTAGGAATGCATTGTGCATGTTCTTTGCAATCTATTTACTATGGATGGGCCTGGTATGAACCCACATGCCCTAATGAAGTCTGCTCAGCAATTCAAAGTAGTATGTTAATGGGTTTTTTCAAAAGTCTTTAAAAATGAAATTTGTGATTTCGTTCATAGAGAAAAGCTTTTGAGAAAAGTAAAAAATGTTTAAATAGTTGAATCTTTGGTTATGCTGAAGCACACAAATGTGTGAATAAAACATATAGCAGGTAAGCTTAAAATTTGCCTATTTCTGGCAGTTAGTTTTAGAATTGTTCATCTCAACTGAATATTGCATGTAATGGTTAATTTGTCAATTGGGCTAGGTTATGATATCCAGATCTTTAGTAAACAAGTACTGGTCTGATTGGTACAATGAAAGTATTTCACAGATTTAAATCATTAGTCAGTTGATTGCATCTACGTGTTATTGCATCTACAATCAACTGAGGAAATTGTCTTTGGCAATGAGAAAAGTCTCATCTAATCAGCTGAAGGCTTTATAGATAGGATTGATTAGTTTAGCAGTCAGAAAGAAGAACTTTTATCTCTACCAGCCAGCCAGCCTGTCTTGGGGAATTCATTATTACCTTCATAAAAGTTCCTAATTTGTGAATTCTTCTGGGGAATTCAATATCACCATCAAGGTCTCAATTTACAGCCTGACAAAGGGAATTTAGACTTGGCTATCCTCATGGCCTCAGCCAATCCTCTGGAGAACCCTAATACATCACTTATTACCTGGAATTTGAAACGGAAATTTGTTTTTATTTAGATTACCTGTCAGTTTGAGTTCTTCATTCTCTAAGTGTCTTCCTTTTGAGATTTGTTTTGCTAAGCCATCATAAAATTCTGAGTCTACTTAATGGTATTCAGAGTACTAAGCAGAAAACTTAAAAATGATTTTGAGCATGCCCTTTAT
Organism: Tamandua tetradactyla; assembly: GCF_023851605.1. Taxonomy (NCBI): domain Eukaryota; kingdom Metazoa; phylum Chordata; class Mammalia; order Pilosa; family Myrmecophagidae; genus Tamandua; species Tamandua tetradactyla. The sequence goes on along the minus strand of NC_135348.1, from coordinate 31,463,060 downwards.
TTTTTTGTTCCATCAAGTTCCTCTTCTCTGCAAATCCAGGGAACTACAGTCTTAGCTTCTCAACAAGGGGAGGAGGATTTCATATTCCATGCACTCTGTAGTATAGTATTAACATATTATTACAAATATGTGTTTAAGATGTCTTCAGTTAACTATGTGCAATACGACCCTATGTGCAATATGACTAGCAGAACTTTGGCTTTCCCTGAACTAATGAAGGAAGGCATACACTAGAGAATTACACAAGTTTTAGACATGCTAACCCCAATAAGAAAATCATGACAAGTAAGAATATTTGCAGCTCAAATCACAGCAAATGGTTCAATTCTCTGATTAACAAAAATCATGAGCCAAATACAGTGGCCTTTTAAAGCAATCTGAATTACAAGGTTGTTTGTTATATAGTGATAATTAACAGGAGTAGAAAACAAATATCATCTCCCATAAGACAATTTCAAGGTGAAACCAAGTATATTACCTGTTTCTCAGACTATTATTAAATATTAATATTGAAATTGCTTTATGCCAGATAAAAATCATTATCTTTATAGTACCATACATGGGAAATTGTATTATTCACACAATATATAATATATTCCTATTATCTTTGAAGAAAGACAAATATTATCGCTTAGTTTGAAATTCAATTTTCTGTAGTGAAAAAAGTATTTTGAAATTCTACATGATAAGAATTCATTTTCTGTTTGTATAATTAAATAATTACATCTGCTTTTGTTTCTCAAACTTTTAGTTCAATGTTCATATTTTGAGATGTAATTATTTAATTATACACACAGAAAATGAATTATACATAAATGTCCTTATTAATGGCATGATTATTTTATCACCACTGTTTACTACATAGGAAACTTACCTCATTATTGCATAGAATTCAGACAATTCAAGAGACTTTATTTTTAGATTTAATAAAATATCTGGATTGTTCATTTTATGTTGTTAACACTCATTTTAAAACATTCTATCTGAAAATGCCATATTTCTTTGCCAAAAAACTCAACTTGCAGTCAATTGCAGAAGCAATTTTTTTCTCTTATGCTTTAAACTTTCCCAATTTTTAAAAGAATTCTTGCAAATTCAGAAAGCACTTAGACTTCACATTGCCCTTCAGCTTAATAATAAATGTGGGAATAAATGCCCTAAACTAAACATTAAAGATTTATCCCTGATCTTAGAGAATAAAATCACCATGAGGGAATACAAAAGTTTATTATTAAGTCTCTTAACTGAGTATAATATGTAGAATGCAGAAAAGCACATTAAAATAATAATTGTATAGATAATGTGGCCATGGAGAACCATTTATTTTTAGATATAAAGAAGTTTGTCTATACAATATGCATTTTAATCTGAATAGATTTTATGATTCACATATCCCTCTTGTTCCAATCTATTGAGTGATAAAAGATGAGAGATGAAATATTCTAAGTCCAAATATTTAATTTTGTAAATTTGCATCATTTTATTTTCTGTTCTCAAAGTTCTTTGCTTAATTTAGACGTACAAGCATAGAAAAAAGAATATTTGTAAAATAAAGCACATCAGTAGAAAAAGTATCTGGTATATGGATTGCAAAAATATCTCTCTATCTTCATCTTCCTTTATCCAGGCCCTGTGCAACTGACCGCGTGACTCCTTTCATCAAAAGGTTAAGCTTTGTTCTCATCTCGAAGACGGGTTGGCCTTGTATGTTTCTTTTCATCCTTTGAATGAAAGAAAAGTGATAGTGTGCTAGATCAAAACTTATCCTCGATGGGTCTCGAGAGACTTTGTGGGCTTCCATACTTTTTCTTCACCTTTTGCCCTCAGCACAATTGGACGAGTGTGCTAGGTTTTGAGACCTTTGAGTCAGAAGTAAGTGAACCCAGTTTTTCAAGACAAGACCCCAGTCCATCTGACTGATAAGTGACCAAAACACTTGAGTCTTCCATACTGAGCTCAGCTCAGTCCCAGCAGAACCACCCAATCTACTTACATTCTCTTCAGTAAAAAAAGGACATTTATCTTGGAATGAGGTTATGTGGCTTTTTCTTTTTTCTTTGCATGGGCAGGCACCAGGAATTGAACCCAGTCTCCAGCATGGCAGGTGAGAATTCTGCCTGCTGAGCCACCGTGGCCTGCCCTATGTGGCTTTTTTATTACGGAGTAAGATAGAAATTGCTGCCTAGAAGTTGACTTCAGGACCAATCCGTGAGCAGAAGCTTAAAAAGCTGCAAGAAATTTCTATAGCAGGAACAATAGTATTCTGTTTTTGTAAAGTAAAAAAACAAATGGTTCAAAGTCATACATGGTAACTTATAAGTTAGAAAATTGTATTTAAAGAATTTTGTAGTAAGGTCATAGATTCCCAGGCAGAATACTAAAAGTGCCTGTGGCTTTTATTTGCTGTGCATGAGGTACAACAGTAAAAAGATGAGCTGAATACCTTACGAGTTAGTAAACAGAATTTAGAGGAAAAATAAAGGGGGCAGTACTTGCTAAGTTAGAAAATAAACTGCTTATTGTCAACAGTTTCTTTGCCACTAAAAGATTGTCAAAGTACACAATCACTTCAGGGTAAAGATCAAATGACTGTTTTGACTGTGACACCCTTTGAAACCCTCTGAAAGAATTAAGGCATTTCCTAATGGGCTTTTTCAAATAGATGAAAGGGATTTTAGGAATCCTTAGGATTTTTGCCTCACAGCAGGCTGACATACCCATATTAACATCAACAAACATGTATAGAAAGACCTGCCTTGATAAGAATTTTTTTTTTATGTTGCTCTTTGAAAACATAATTGACACAAGTGCCAGCAGCCAGGTCTAATAGGAACAGAGATTCTTCAAGATGCAAAAAAATCACTGTGGTCCCATATTTTAATTATAACGAGCTGACTCAGAAAGTAGCTTAAAGGACATACATATCTTATGTTCTTTGCAGAAGTGGCCAAATTAAAATAATGAAAAATGAAAAGTTTCCCATAGACCAAAACCAAATGGAAAACAATGAACTAAGGAGACCTTCCCAAACTGCAGAGCTACGGCCTAATAAAGGAATTTTAACCACCCCTAGAGTAGCAATTCTAGCAAATCTTGGAGTCATAATTGCTATGGAAATTAGACTTATTGCCTCCCATTTTTTACTTGTTTTCAATGGGAGAATCCAGTGACATTTTTGGTGTCTGATCATTTGCTGTATGTCTGAGAACAGAAAATTAGTCCTATTAGCAGCAGTTCTTCAGATGAAGAGGAATTGCATCCCAACATTTGTATCCATACGTAGGACAGATCATGAGATCCTGTACTCTGAATGTGATGACTTGATACAGTGAGAATTTCGTGGTCTTGAGGGGGTGAGTGTATTATGCAGGTGGAAGGGGTGTGAATATTTCTGGGCAAGATGGAGACAATGGTTGTTGATTACAAAGACTCCAACATTTTATCCTTCCCTGTGTTCAAAACTTTTGATATTGGACTTTGAAGTTTTTCCAATAAAGAGAGTTTATTTACCAACCTGTTGAATTTCACCTGGACTTATCACTTTCTTTGGCCAACAGAATGTGGTGCAAGTGATGACGTACCAGTTCCAAGGATAGACCAAAAAAGGCCTTGGTTACATCCACTACTTCTTTCTCCTCTGCTTTACCACTGAAGATGTGCTTGCACTAATCTTCTGGCCCAAATTCACATAGATTACCAGTTGTCTTAACTGGGCCCCAGCCATTTGAGGAAACCCACTGAGCTGACTCCTTAGTGGTTCCACAGAGTGACAAGCAAAAATAAATGTCTACAGCTGCTTGCCACTGAGGTGTTGTGGCTATTTGACACCAGCATTATTATGGTAACAGATGATTAATACAAAATATTTCTATTAAGTCAGTTTGGTGTGGAGAAATTCATTCTTCAGACCCTGTGGTCAAAGTCACATAGAACCAGTTTGAATTCTGATTATGTCATATACTTCTTTAAAATGTTGGACAAGTTGCTGAACTTTTTAAGTCCATAATATCTCTTGTGTAAATGAGCACAACAAAAGTACCTAACTAATAGAGTCTTTTTCAAAGATTTAAACGTGATACTATATCAGAATGCATGGCAGGAGTAGGTGAATTTGTTTAACATTTAAAATCATGTGACATAAACAACATGGTATTAATAGTGACTTAGAATCTTTTAAAAAAATTAATTAAATGAAAAAGAACACCACATAAAACACTATAATTACCTCAAAGGCAAGTAAAATAAGATTTTCAATTATTTTATTTCCATCACTTAGCATATTTGCTGCCAAGTTGTAGCCATTTAATAAATATTTGTCAGGTTGAACCATTGAACCTTTGGATAACAACACAGCAAAACAATTTCCTTTTTTACTGCTATCATAGTGTGATTCCAGATATAATTAATGCAAACTAAAAATTAATTTTAATTAAATAACAATATTGCCTTACATTTAGTGGCCACTTGTACTCAGCATTTGTTGCATAGAGTATGACCATACACAAAGGTCACAGAAATTAGGTAATTAGCTTTTGAGAGGTGAATAGGGCAAAATGAATTATTCAAAAGCACTTTCCACACTGCTAAATAATAGTTAATAAATGATTTATCAAATGTCAGCCAGAAAAATCAGTTTAAATATATGAATAAACACTACTAACAATAATCTCAATTGGAAAATAATTTGAAGATTATGTAACAAACATAAAATACACACTTTTTTCTTAATATGCTTTTCATGAAAAAAAATTAAATTAAGTGATTTTTTTAAATTGATAGGCATAGACTAAATGATGAAGGAAAATGACTTAAAAACTGTCATCTTACTCAGGTAGGTCAAAACCTAGTCAGAGAGACAAACGTATTAAGAAACAATCATCATCCTGAGGAATAGATGCTGAATGATATATGACCAAATGGCATGAAAGCACAAGATATGGAATGACTATGCCGATAAGGAGAGAAAAGAAGGCTTTCTTACTACAAAGGTAATGTTTGAATTCATTCTATAGATGAAATTGGGAATTATGATGTAGAAAAGATGGGGAAAGGTGTACAGATCTGAAACTACTATATGAGTTAGCAAACACAATTGCAATCTCATGTATGACTATAAGTATTGGTAGTTTTCATTACTAAATTATCATTAATAAGTTATTATATTAATTTTATTGAAGTGTTTAAGATAAGCTAAAATTTATATATGTTAAAGAATGAGGAATTAAAGAATGAGGAATTAAATTTAATGTCTTTGATCTTTAAGTGCAGTACAAATTCAACTATCTAAGTCAGTAGATATATTTAAAGGATAGAGTGAAAAGTTATATTGAGTGTGACTGGAACAATGAACAAACCATGCAGGCATAAGTTTTGCAAGGGGATAGAAAATGTTGAGACTGTAAAAGTAAGCACAAATTGAGGCATTAAGTTTGTCTATACAGGGTTGGATTTTTTTTTTTTCCTAGAAGTCTCAGAGAATAACTGAAGAACTGTGGAGAGGAGTGTTATATAAGAAACTAGCACATTAAAACGAGATTCTGGTGATAGCTTTGGAATACACTGGAGGAAAGAAGCTAAGCAGATGTGATTAGGGGGTCAGTTAGGAAATTAATAAATAATTAAAGAGTGAGAAAATGAAGTATTTAGTTAAGGAAGTGGCAGTAGGTTTACAGAGAAGAGGACAGAGTTCACAGATATTTTGCATACAGAATCAATAGAATGTGTGTCCAGCCTATAGGGACAGTTGGGATGCAAATCAGATTTCTCAAGCTGTATTAGCAGGAGTACTGTGCCATTATTAACAGAGGCAGCATGAATGAAAAATGAAGCAGATTTGTACATAAGTGATGAGGAATTCTGATATTTGTTGTTGAGGTGTCTGTAGGTCATTTAAGGGACAACAGTAGGATGGGATAACCCTGAATTAGATAAGTAAATAATAAATGTGCAGTGTAGTTCACTATTATATATGTACATTACATGTTGGAGTCAAATTGAAAGTAGAGAGTTGAAAAACTGTAAGGGAAATCAAAATTATCAATGAAAATAGTAAAGTAAATATTTCCCATATAAGTAAAAAAGTACTTATTGCAAACTATGGACTACAGTTATTGGTAATATTTTAATATTCTTTTATCAACAGTAACAAATCTACCACACTAGCACTATGGGCCAATAATATGGGGGGGATAATACGTATGGAAGGATTAGGGTTTTGTTTTTTATTTTTATTTCATTTCTAGAGTAATGAAAGTGTTCCACATTTGATCTTGGGGCTGTACGCACACTATGTGATGATATGGTGAACCAGCGATTGTATACTTCTAACGGTTTCTATGTTGTGTAAATGTACCTCAGTAAAATTGCTTTTGAAAAAAAAGTGAGGGTCTAGAAGTTGTTCCTATTCAACAAAATAGTAAAACGTCACCAAAGACAACCTAAAGCTTCAATGATTATTGTGAGGAATGTTCCAATTAGACAACCAGAGGTACACTTGGGGAAAAAGGACTACCACATAAAACTGCCCTGATGGGATGCCTATTTTAATTGGTATTCAGGGTATGCTAAGAAATTGCAAGACCAAAACAACTTAGATAAATTAGTGAGTTGTGTAAAAAAAAAAAAAGATGACATTATATTAAAAACAATAGTAATAATCTACAACAATAAAAAATAATTTTAATAACAAAAGAGGGAACTTGTGGGAATAAACAGTAATTAGGTATCCTATATATTTTATTTTCTTTAAGGAAGAGATAAAATTACACTAATATTTTAGAAAAATATCGATCTTAAATATATTTTATACATTTTCACTTTATTAATCTAAACAACTAGCTATTATAAGATTTTTACTAGAATTTATTATTCCCAAAAAAAGATGTAAAAAAGTATTCTGAATATTACAAATGACTTGAAAACATGAGGAAAATAATAAGGGACTCTTTTAAAAAGAGAAGAACCAAAGGATAAAGTTATGACTAAAATAAAACCTGCATGTCAAAATAAATATAAAGGTTAAACTTCTGTGTTAGAAGAATATTCTCAAACTGGGTTATAAAGTAAAAGCAAAAAAGTATATAATCGGCCGCGCGGCGCCCACGCCCCGCAGCAGCCGAGCCACCCGACCTCCTTCTCCCCTCTCTTTCTCCGCCGGCCCGCCGCGCGGCGCCCACGCCCCGCAGCAGCCGAGCCGCCCGACCTCCTTCTCCCCTCTCTTTCTCCGCCGGCCCGCCGCGCGGCGCCCACGCCCCGCAGCAGCCGAGCCGCCCGACCTCCTTCTCCCCTCTCTTTCTCCGCCGGCCCGCCGCGCGGCGCCCAAGCCCCGCAGCAGCCGAGCCGCCCGACCTCCTTCTCCCCTCTCTTTCTGCGCCGGCCCGCCACGCGGCGCCCAAGCCCCGCAGCAGCCGAGCCCCCCGACCTCCTTCTCCCCTCTCTTTCTCCGCCGGCCCGCCGCGCGGCGCCCAAGCCCCGCAGCAGCCGAGCCGCCCGACCTCCTTCTCCCCTCTCTTTCTCCGCCGGCCCGCCGCGCGGCGCCCAAGCCCCGCAGCAGCCGAGCCGCCCGACCTCCTTCTCCCCTCTCTTCCCCCTCCTGCTCCGGCTGCTCTCCAACCACCACGGTGCCCTCTTCCCCCGCCTTCACCGTGCTCCTCCGCCACCAGCCTCGACAGCCTTGCCGCCCTCACCTTTCCTCCTCCAGAACAGCTACTGGGGGAGTGGAGATAATACAGAGCAGCTCCCGGAGCCACGACGGAGATCAAAGGGACAGCAGACCCCATCCTGGAACGGCTGACTATCTGGGAGAACCAGCTCCGGTGAGATCACCAAGGGGCACGGGCTTTCCTGGGTGGGGCGACAAGCGACCGGAGTCCCTCCCTTCCACCTTCCTGGGCCAGCTGGTAGAATTGGACAGGCGGTCCCCTTAGGCCGCGGCGGCTGGTGCCACCACCACACGAGGCCCCCCGGAACAACTGAGATAGTTGGGTCGGAAACCCCCAGACTGCGGAGAACAGTGACCGGGGGATCCCTCCAAACACGTGACTCCCCCGTCGGCTGGGAACAGTGTACTCTCCCGGGCTGCGACAGCTGGCGCCCTCCCGCCACGCTTGGTGCCCCGCGCCGACTGGCTAATTTGGCCGGACGCTCTCCTGTGCTGCGACGGCCAGCGACCCTCCCCACGTTTGGAACCCCTGGCCGGCTGGCATTCTTCCAAGACGCTTAGGTTGCCGAACCTCCCCTACGGCGAGAGTTTTCCAGAGTTGAGGGACCCACAGCAACTTTCGCTGGTGGAACCCACAGACAGGCGTGTGCCACGAGCGCCACCTACTGGGCAGGATAGGAAGAACAGAACCCAGAGATTGCGCAGAAAAATCTTTCAAGCTGTGGGGTCGAACACCCGGGGAAATCTGACTAAATGCCCAGACGCCAGCAGAAGATAACGGATCACGCTCAGAAAATTGAACATATGGCCCAGTCAAACGAAGAAACCAATAGTTCAAATGAGATACAGGAGCTGAAACAACTAATGCTGAATATACGAACAGAAATGGAAAACCTCTTCAAAAATGAAATCGATAAATTGTGGGAGGACATGAAGAAGACATGGGCTGAACATAAAGAAGAAATAGAAAAACTGAAAAAACAAATCACAGAACTTATGGAAGTGAAAGATAAAGTAGAAAAGATGGAAAAAACAATGGATACCTACAATGACAGATTTAAAGAAACAGAAGATAGAATTAGTGATTTGGAGGATGAAACATCTGAATTCCAAAAAGAAACAGAAACTATCCGGAAAAGAATGGAAAAATTTGAACAAGGTATCAGGGAACTCAAGGACAATGTGAACCGTACAAATATATGTGTAGTGGGTATCCCAGAAGGAGAAGAGAAGGGAAAAGGAGGAGAAAAACTAATGGAAGAAATTATCACTGAAAATTTCCCAACTCTTATGAAAGACCTAAAATTACAGATCCAAGAAGTGCAGCGCACCCCAAAGAGATTAGACACAAATAGGCGTTCCCCAAGACACTTACTAGTTAGAATGTCAGAGGTCAAAGAGAAAGAGAGGATCTTGAAGGCAGTGAGAGAAAAACAATCCGTCACATACAAGGGAAACCCAATAAGACTATGTGTAGATTTCTCAGCAGAAACCATGGAAGCTAGAAGACAGTGGGATGATATATTTAAGTTACTAAAAGAGAAAAACTGCCAGCCAAGACTCCTATATCCAGCAAAATTGTCCTTCAAAAATGAGGGAGAAATTAAAACATTCTCAGACAAAAAGTCACTAAGAGAATTTGTGACCAAGAGACCAGCTCTGCAAGAAATACTAAAGGAAGCACTAGAGTCAGATACAAAAAGACAGAAGAGAGAGACATGGAGAAAAGTGTAGAAAGAAGGAAAGTCAGATATGATATATATAATACAAAAGGCAAAATGGTAGAGGAAAATATTATCCAAACAGTAATAACTCTAAATGTCAATGGACTGAATTCCCCAATTAAAAGACATAGACTGGCAGAATGGATTAAAAAACAGGATCCTTCTATATGCTGTCTACAGGAAACACATCTTAGACCCAAAGATAAATATAGGTTGAAAGTGAAAGGTTGGGAAAAGATATTTCATGCAAACAACAACCAGAAAAGAGCAGGAGTGGCTATACTAATATCCAACAAATTAGACTTCAAATGTAAAACAGTTAAAAGAGACAAAGAAGGACACTATATACTGTTAAAAGGAACAATTAAGCAAGAAGACATAACAATCATAAATATTTACGCACCGAACCAGAATGCCCCAAAATACATGAGGAATACACTGCAAACACTGAAGAGGGAAATAGACACATATACCATAATAGTTGGAGACTTCAATTCACCACTCTCATCAATGGACAGAACATCTACACAGAGGATCAATAAAGAAATAGAGAACCTGAATATTACTATAAATGAACTTGACTTAACAGACATTTATAGGACATTACATCCCACAACAGCAGGATACACCTTTTTTTCAAGTGCTCATGGATCATTCTCAAAGATAGATCATATGCTGGGTCACAAAGCAAGTCTTAACAAATTTAAAAATATTGAAATCATACACAACACTTTCTCGGATCATAAAGGAATGAAGTTGGAAATCAATAATAGGCGGAGGGCCAGAAAATTCATAAATACATGGAGGCTCAACAACACACTCTTAAACAACAAGTGGGTCAAAGAAGAAATTGCAAGAGAAATTAGTAAATACCTAGAGGCAAATGAAAATGAAGATACAACATATCAAAACTTATGGGACACAGCAAAGGCAGTGCTAAGAGGGAAATTTATTGCCCTAAATGCCTTTATCAGAAAAGAAGAAAAGGCAAAAATGCAGGAATTAACTGTCCACTTGGAAGAACTGGAGAAAGAACAGCAAACTAATCCCAAAGCAAGCAAAAGGAAAGAAATAACAAAGGTTAGAGCAGAAATAAATGAAATTGAAAACATGAAAACAATAGAGAAAATCAATAAGACCAGAAGTTGATTCTATGAGAAAATCAACAAGATTGATGGGCCCTTAGCAAGATTGACAAAAAGAAGAAGAGAGAGGATGCAAATAAATAAGATTAGAAATGAAAGAGGAGACATAACTACTGACCTCACAGAAATAAAGGAGGTAATAACAGGATACTATGAACAACTTTACGCTAATAAATACAACAATTTAGAAGAAATGGACAGGTTCCTGGAAAGACATGAACAACCAACTTTGACTCAAGAAGAAATAGACGACCTCAACAAACCAATCACAAGTAAAGAGATTGAATTAGTTATTCAAAAGCTCCCTAAAAAGAAAAGTCCAGGACCAGACGGCTTCACATGTGAATTCTATCAAACATTCCAGAAAGAATTAGTACCTACTCTCCTCAAACTCTTCAACATAATCGAAGTGGAGGGAAAACTACCTAATTCATTCTATGAAGCCAGCATCACCCTCATACCAAAACCAGGCAAAGATATTACAAAAAAAGAAAACTACAGATCAATCTCTCTAATGAATACAGATGCAAAAATCCTCAATAAAATTCTAGCAAATCGTATCCAACAACACATTAAAAGAATTATACATCATGACCAAGTAGGATTCATCCCAGGTATGCAAGGATGGTTCAACATAAGAAAATCAATTAATGTAATACACCATATCAACAAATCAAAGCAGAAAAATCACATGATCATCTCAATTGATGCAGAGAAGGCATTTGACAAGATTCAACATCCTTTCCTGCTGAAAACACTTCAAAAGATAGGAATACAAGGGAACTTCCTTAAAATGATAGAGGGAATATATGAAAAACCCACAGCTAATATCATCCTCAATGGGGAAAAATTGAAAACTTTCCCCCTAAGATCAGGAACAAGACAAGGATGTCCACTATCACCACTATTATTCAACATTGTGTTGGAAGTTCTAGCCAGAGCAATTAGGCAAGAAAAAGAAATACAAGGCATCAAAATAGGAAAGGAAGAAGTAAAACTATCACTGTTTGCAGACGATATGATACTATATGTAGAAAACCCAGAAAAATCCACAACAAAATTAATAGAGCTAATAAATGAGTACAGCAAAGTAGCAGGCTACAAGATCAACATTCAAAAATCTGTAGCTTTTCTATACACTAGTAATGAACAAGCTGAGGCGGAAATCAAGAAACGAATCCCATTTACAATCGCAACTAAAACAATAAAATACCTAGGAATAAATTTAACCAAAGAGACAAAAAACCTATATAAAGAAAACTACAAAAAACTGTTAAAAGAAATCACAGAAGACCTAAATAGATGGAAGGGCATACCGTGTTCATGGATTGGAAGACTAAATATAGTTAAGATGTCAATCCTACCTAAATTGATTTACAGATTCAATGCAATACCAATCAAAATCCCAACAACTTATTTTTCAGAAATAGAAAAACCAATAAGCAAATTTATCTGGAAGGGCAGGGTGCCCCGAATTGCTAAAAACATCTTGAGGAAAAAAAACGAAGCTGGAGGTCTCGCGCTGCCTGACTTTAAGGCATACTATGAAGCCACAGTGGTCAAAACAGCATGGTATTGGCATAAAGATAGATATATCGACCAATGGAATCGAATAGAGTGCTCAGATATAGACCCTCTCATCTATGGACATTTGATCTTTGATAAGGCAGTCAAGCCAACTCACCTGGGACAGAGCAGTCTCTTCAATAAATGGTGCCTAGAGAACTGGATATCCATATGCAAAAGAATGAAAAAAGACCCATCTCTCACACCCTATACAAAAGTTAACTCAAAATGGATCAAAGATCTAAACATTAGGTCTAAGACCATAAAACAGATAGAGGAAAATGTTGGGAGATATCTTATGGATCTTACAACTGGAGGTGGTTTTATGGACCTTAAACCTAAAGCAAGAACACTGAAGAAGGAAATAAATAAATGGGAGCTCCTCAAAATTAAACACTTTTGTGCATCAGAGAACTTCATCAAGAAAGTAGAAAGACAGCCTACACAATGGGAGACAATATTTGGAAATGACATATCAGATAAAGGTCTAGTATCCAGAATTTATAAAGAGATTATTCAACTCAACAACAAAAAGACAGCCAACCCAATTACAAAATGGGAAAAAGACTTAAACAGACACCTACCAGAAGAAGAAATACGGATGGCCAAGAGGCACATGAAGAGATGCTCAATGTCCCTGGCCATTAGAGAAATGCAAATCAAAACCACAATGAGATATCATCTCACACCCACCAGAATGGCCATTATCAACAAAACAGAAAATGACAAGTGCTGGAGAGGATGCGGAGAAAGAGGCACACTTATCCACTGTTGGTGGGAATGTCAAAGGGTGCAACCACTGTGGAAGGCAGTTTGGCGGTTCCTCAAAAAGCTGAATATAGAATTGCCATACGACCCAGCAATACCATTGCTAGGTATCTACTCAAAGGACTTAAGGGCAAAGACACAAACGGACATTTGCACACCAATGTTTATAGCAGCGTTATTTACAATTGCAAAGAGATGGAAACAGCCAAAATCTCCATCAACAGAAGAGTGGCTAAACAAACTGTGGTATATACATACGATGGAATATTATGCAGCTTTAAGACAAGATAAACTTATGAACCATGTAATAACATGGATGGACCTAGAGAATATTATGCTGAGTGAATCCAGCCAAAAACTAAAGGACAAATACTGTATGGTCCCACTGATGTGAACGGACATTCGAGAATAAACTTGAAATATGTCATTGGTAACAGAGTTCAGCAGGAGTTAGAAACAGGGTAAGACAATGGGTAATTGAAGCTGAAGGGATACAGACTGTGCAACAGGACTAGATACAAAAACTCAAAAATGGACAGCACAATAATACCTAATTGTAAAGTAATCATGTTAAAATACTGAATGAAGCTGCATCTGAGCTATAGGGTTTTTTTTGTTTTTGTTTGCTTGTTGGTTTGTTTGTTGTTGTTGCTTTTTACTATTACTACTACTTTTATTTCTTTTCTTTATATTAACATTTTATATCTTTTTCTGTTGTGTTGCTAGTTCCTCTAAACCGATGCAAATGTACTAAGAAACAATGATCATGCATCTATGTGATGATGTTAAGAATTACTGAGTGCATATGTAGAATGGTATGATTTCTAAATGTTGTGTTAATTTCTTTTTTTTTTTTCCGTTAATAAAAAATAAAAAAAAAAAAAAAGTATATAATCAACCAGATACTCATGCACCCAGAAGGAAAAACTGATCATGAAAGACAGGAAATTGGTAAACAACACAACAAAACAAAACAAACAAATGCCTTGTATAGCTAGTAATACCTGAAGGAGGAAAGAAAAATAAAAGGAGTAAAACCAACCATGAGGACAAAGTTATTTACAACATGGTGGATATAATACACACAAACCATAACGAAGATGCAATTCTAGAAAAAGTTTCTCATCTGAAAAATCGGATTAAAATATCTTATGCAAAATAGTAAAGAATATAACAATTATATCTGAAATTTGCAAAAACATTACTAAGTATACAAAACAACTCAATAACAGAAAATATGTACCACATGGAACCCTAGAAAGGTGTCATGCTTGGAGTCCACAGATTAATGCAGTCTGAAATAAGAAAGGCCTAAATATATGTAGATGTGGAAGTGTTTGGAACTCTGTGTGCAGAACTACTGTACTTGTTGGCTCCATATTTTCTTCCTTATTCATTCTTCTCCATCAGCAAATATTTCCTACAAATTATCCCCAATTAAAAACTCTATTTTAATAACTTCCAAGGAAACTGCATTTATTGTCTGACAATAATTAAAGGCATAAGAAGAATGAATCTCATTTTAAAGGCCTTCCATTTTGGCTCATGAATTTCTCCCAATCTAAATCGCTGTTTTCTACTAGATACACCATGACTGAAGCAGATCATTGAAATATGCCTAGATACTCAAGGTATGCCATCAGCAACCCATTGCTTAGGAGAAACCCTGCTAACAAAACAGAATTTTATATATGAATACTATCTGTATTTGCAGAGCTTGGACTTTTTGCAGACTTGGAATCTTGTATTATCTATTTGCAAGCTATGTAGCCTTGCTTAGTTCATAGAGCTTATGAAGAATAAGTTAGTTAAACATTGGATGCAGATATAAAGCACCATTGAAAGGAATATCAAAAAGAATTAGACCAACTTGGCTTATTAGTAAAAGTGTAATAATTTACAAAGAAAGATAACGCAATAAAATTTCCATTAAACAAAAATCGTTATTCTTCATCAAAATCAAGTGAATCATATAATTTAATGAAAATAAATACAGTAATAACAGCAACCACTACCATAACAAATGATAAATAACTCAGAAATTACCTTTAGATTAATCCTAACAACCTCAATAAATAATCAGTAAAATTTGTTCTTGGTGTTTGGAACTAGACAAGCTGATTCCTTAGACCATATGTTAAACAAAGAATAGCATTAGCTCAGATACTTCTGGATTAGCAGAGTGATCAGAAGGGACAAATCTATCACTTATTAAATTATTTAAAAAGTCTGATAACTGCAATGCAATGGTCCAATCAAGTACCACAGGCAGAGAAATTCAAGGGAAGGAAACCAATTCAAAGATCCTAAAATAAGATTTATCTCAACATGTGTTCTAGTTTGCTAGCTACCAGAATGCAGTATGCCAGAAACAGAATGACTTTTAAAAAAGGGAATTTAATAAGTTTCTAGTTTACAGTTCTAATGCCAAGAAAATGTCCCTATTAAAACAAGTCTATAGAAATGTCTAATCTGAGGCATCCACAGAAGACACCTACGTTCAAGAAGGCCGATGATGTTCAAGGTTTTTCTCTCAGAAAGGACGCATGCCAAAGTCTGCTAGTTTTCTCTTCCGGCTTCTTACTTCATGAAGCTCCCGGAGAGGTGTTTTCCTCCTTCATCTCCAAAAGTCACTGGCTGGTGGACTCGGCTTCATGTTTCCACAGTGCTATGAAACTTTCTCCAAAATGCTTCTTCCTTTAAAGGATTCCAGTAAACTAATCAAGAGCCACCCAGATAGAGTGGAGGCAGCCTCCACCTAATCGAGTTTCATACCCAAACTTGATTGAGTCACATCTCCATGGAGATAATTAAAATTTCCAATATACAGTACCGAATAAGGATTAGAAGAAAATGCTGCCTTTACAAAATGGTATTAAGATTAAAACTTGCTTTATATTTAAAAAAGAGAAAGAAGAGAGAGAATTGAGGCATAATAAATGAAGGGAAGTATAGCAGAAATGAGGCAAAAGAGGAAAGCAGACGCCCGGTCATCTAGAGCCTGGAATGGCAATGGAAGTAATTTTTGCAATGTGATAGAAGAGTCATGTGTAAAGAGGCTATGAAAAAAATCTCTGGAAAAGATGGAACTAACTAATAAAGGAACAAAGACGGGAAAAGAAATTTGGAATCAATCTGCAATTAGGGGAAGGGAAAAGAAGAAGGATATGTATCAATTATGAGAGAAAAAATAGCCCAGCTGAAATGAAGAGAATTAAGAGAATAGGTTGCCACTGAAGCAAAAGTTAAAAGAAAAAATAGTGTGAATACGAAAGGTTCTGTTGAACATTTTAAATACTACAGTAAGTTTAAGAGACATTTAAAAAAAGTTCCATATTGAATTTAGAAAATAGAATGTTCTTAGAAGAGCTATTTCATCAAAAGATAAAGGAACACAGAGCACCTAATTGTTATGTAAAATACCACTTAAGAATTTTCTATGTTTTGTCTAATGTTGTCAAGTGCTGAAAATCACTAAGATAAGACTAATATGTTTGGGATTTACCTCCTTAAATTTACAAGCCATGGGAATTTTACATACTTTCACATTTGCAATAGTAAAGAACACAGATATTTGTAGAGGACATTAATTTGACTCATCACAAGAAGGTCAAGTACTTCAGGTGTTTTATGTTTTCCTCAGGAGTAGTTACTCATTATTATTTCTTAAGTTTAATTCTCTGTACATTTATTTTGTGCCTAATAAAGCAATTTTCACATGTGGAACAGAATAAAATTATTTAGCCCATACCTGAATCAAGGGTCCTATTAAGTCATGGAGACTATGACCCATAACCATTTAAAAATGGCAAAATAGAGTTTTCAAATGTAGGATATTTATACATTCATCAATAATAATTCAGATAATTATCATTATTTGGACTGATAGACCATTGGTTTAAACTTGAGCCCTTTCATGAATGAAAAACTTACAAATGATGCATTCTACTTGCTCTGACATTCCTTAATCCCACTATAATACCTAGCTGAAATTAAAATTCCTACTTTGGTTCTTGCTTGTATTTTCTCATTTTACTATAGAAATGGAGTTGCTGATAAGGCACACTGCAAAGCACTCATCCATATAACTAAGAGATATATTTATTTTAAATTTTAGTGTTGGGGAAAAGTTACCTCAATATCCCAAGAAGCAGAAATGTTTCATTAGTTCACACAATTTAAAACAGTGAAGAGATTTTTCTAGCCCCTAAAGAATTGGCTGCTCAGTTGAGGCTAAACTTAAAAACATTATATTAGCCTTACTCAGGAACATCAATGCAGTTCACTATTTTTAGCTTTATGTTTTTATTTCATTGCATTTAATTTATTTAATACTCTGTATTTTTAATGTTTATTAAAACATTTTTAATCAAACATAGGTGAAAGAAGTCTCAAGTAACATAAAAATTTTGAATTAAATGAAAATGAGAATACAACTTATGAAAAATTAAAGAATGTAACAAAAGCCATATTAAGAAGATGTATGTCATTGAATGCATATGTTAGAAAAGAAGAGAGACTTAAAATCAATAAAGTATGCATCCACCTCAGAAAAGCAGAAAAAGACATGCAAACTAACCCCAAAGCAAGCAGAAAAAAAAATAATAATAATGAAATTAGAACAGAAAGCAATGAAATTGAAAGCAGGAAATTAATAGAGAAAACTCAATAACACAAAAATCTAGCTTGAAATTGACAAACCACTAGCCAGACTAGCCACGAAAAAAAATAAGGAAAACCAAAATTACTTTTATCAAAAATGAAAGAGTAGCCCCCACAGCTTATTCCATGGACATTTAAAGGATAATAAAGAAATTTTGTGAGCAAATTTATGCACACATTTGACAAATTAGATTAAATGAACCAATCCCTTGAACAACTTTCCTGTAAACATAAAACTGCTCTAAAAAATAGCAGCTTAAAAATAGATAAGACAAAAAAATAACATAAAGACATACACACTATTGAAAATTTCACTTTTACAAATATCAAAAATATTATTACTGCATGACTGCGACATGACCTAGAATAGATTGCATGTTATTTGCAAAATCACAAAAAATGCACCTTCTTTAAGGTCTTAAACAATGAAAAGGAGCCCTTTCTAGTAGACAGCAATGATGCAATTACATTATGTAACTCTCTCACTTGTTAACCTACTTGAAATTAAACTTCAAAGAAAAAATGAGTAGAACTTTAACAATTGAGGAGACAAGCATTTTGATTTCCACAGTTGGCTGTTGCTCTGGCCAGGTTCATAACCACCACTTTAAGACATTTCATTATTATTTCACACTCATGATAAGAAAGGCTTCTTCTTCAGGGTCTCCACGGCACATAACTGTTTCCAAATCCACCCTGCTATACTTTTCAGGGTATAACATGTGAATGGAAATGATATAGATCACTCCGTAACTAGGTTTGTTTTAAGAACCAACTGAGGGTCCCTCTCTTTTCTCTTACGCTGGCTGAATTTAGGACACTCCAATGCACAGGGAAACAAGAGCCACAAAATGGGAAGAAATAGTATCCCTGAATGATGGCAAGAGGGAAACTTCTGACAAAATGTAACCTGAGGTCCAGAGCAGCTAGCAAATAGCCAAGAACGGTACAACAACTGCTGGGGGAATATTAGAAGCTGTCCTCACAGCATATACCAGTCTGGACCAGGCAGGCTGGCTGAGACCCAACACAGAACTCTAAGTCCCCTAAGCCACAGGGGCCAGTACCCCTGCCCCGTGGGCATAGCAGGCTGCTTCCCCACAGGGAAAGGAAACAGATGTTATTAATAGCAAGGGCTTAGCTGAACCAAGCCCCAATTATGGAATTAATTAACAAATTTTGATTACTGAAAACAGGCCCCCAGCACACATAAACCTGGAATAAACACTACAGGAACTAGAAGTTTTTGCCCTGGCAGAAAGGGAGTGGGGCTGATTAAAACAAACAAACAAACAAATAAAAAACAGAGATTTTTTTAGTTGGACAGCACAAAATACTGGAGAAGGGCTGTACCCCAAGAAAAGGGAACACATAGACCCTGGAGACACCTAGAGCCACGTACCAACTCAAACTCTTGATTGACAAACCCAAGGAGTGGAGGTTTGGCTCTAAAAAGGTTTTTCTGTCTTTTTTTCAATACTCCTTAATAGCTCATTAGATAAAACTGGAAGCACTCTCAAGCTCCAGCACTGTACCAGGCAAGAGCAGAATTAAATCCTGTCTGAGAGACAAAGTAATTTATCTGGTGAAAGGGGTTAATTCCCTAAAGGGTGTATCTTCCCCAAGAAAAGGGTGGTGGGCCCAGCTCAAATGGAATCCCTCTGCCAGCAGACAAGCATCACATGCTAAGAAAGCCAGGAAAAGCACTGAATCTAGGGTCTTCATAGGTCTGACAATCTACTGGGTCTCACCCTCAGGCAAAACTGATGCTGGCTCTTCTTCCCTTCTGAGAAAGAGCCTGTATAGTCTGGAAAAATCTGACTGGAGTTATATACCCTCCTCAAAAAAAAATGAGCGGGGGGTGCTCCATACAAGAGGGATAAGAAACAGAAAAGCAAGAACTGATAAATTCTGATCAGATAAACAAAACCTATGCTAGAGGTCTGGAATAAGTTGAACTGAATTTCAAAGAACAGTTAGAGAACAAAACAATCAGGCAAGAAAACTCTGCGTAAAAGAGAGAAAACAACCTCCAGAATAAATGAAGTAAGGATATCAAATTCCTGACACCAGCAAACAATAGTGACACATATTAGGAAAATTAAAGATATGGCCCAGTTAAAAGAACATACTGAAATTTCAAATGAGATTCAGGAGTTGAAACAACTAATTCAGGATGTTCAAACAGACATGGAAAATCTCATCAAAAGTCAAATCAGTAAGTTGAGGGAGGATATAAAGAAGATGTGGGGTGAACATAAAGAAGAGTTCAAAAGTTTGAAAAAACAAATGACAGAACTTATAAATGAAAGGCACAATAGAAGAGATGAAATAAACAATGGAAACCTACAACAATTGATTCAAAGAGGCAGGAGAGAAGATTAGTGAGCTAGAGGACTGGATATCTGAAATCTGACATGCCAAGAAAATATGGGGAAAAGAATAGAAGACTATGAGGAAGGTCTCAGGGAATGGAATGACAACATGAAGCTCATGAATATACATGTGGTGGGTGTCCCAGAAGGAGAAGGGAACGGAAATGGAGTAGAAAGATTAATGGAGGATAATCACTGAGAATTTCCCATCTTTTATGAAAGACATACAATTACAGATCCAAGAAGTGAAGCCTAACTCAAACAGAACAGATCCAAATAGACATACTCCAAGACACTTACTAATTAGATTGTCAAATATCGAAGACTGAGAATTTTAAAAGCAGGAAGAGATAAGCAACCCATCACATGAAAGGGAAGCTCAATAAGATTATGTGCAGATTTCTCAGCAAAATCCATGGAGGTGAGAAGGAAGTAGTATGATATATTTAAGATTCTAAAGCAGAAAAATGGACAACCAGGAATTTCATATCCAGCAAAATTGTCCTTCAAAAATTAAGGGGAGAATTAAATATTTTCAGACAAACAATCACTGAGAGAATTTGTGACTAAGAGACCAGCTCTATAAGAAATACTAAAGGGAGTATTACAGGCAGATAGGAAAGCATAGGAGAGAGAGGTCTGTAGAAGAGTAGAGAAATGAAGATTGTCAATAAGAGTAAAAAGAGAAAAAGAAATAGAAATGACGTGCTAGTTTGAAAGGATTATGTGCTTTAGAAAAGCCATGTTTTAATCCTGATCCAATCTTAAGGAGCAAATTTTTCTTTTAATCCTTATTCAGTACTGTAGGTTGGAAACTTTATTAGGTTCTCTCCACAGAGATGTGACTCACCCAATGGTGGGTATTAACTTTTAATTAGAGGGAGATGTAACTCCACCCATTCTAGGTGGAACTTAATTAGTTTATTGGAATTAGTTTCCTTTAAAAGAGGAAGCATTTTGGAGAAAACTTAAGAATTAAGGCAGAGTCCACCAGCCAGTGATATCAGAGATGAAGAAGGAGAATGCTCCTGGGAGAGCTTCATTAAAAAAGAAGCTTGGAGAGAAAGGTAGCAGATGTTGTCATGTTCACTACGTGCCCTTCCAGTGGAGAGAGAAACCCTGAATGTTATTGGTCTCATTGAAACAAGATAAATTTCCTTGGATGCCTTAGATTGGACATTTCTATAAATTTACTTTAATACCAAAGCCAGATGAAGATACGAGAAAAGAATATTGTAAACCAACCTTTTCAATGAATGTAGATGCAAAAATCCTCAGAAAATACTTACAAATTGAATCCAGCAACACATTAAAATAATTATACACCATGACCAAGTGGGATTTATTCTAGGTATGCAAAATTGTTTCAACATAAGAAAATCAATTAATGTAAAACACTGTATCAACAGATCAAAGTGGAAAAATCACATAATCATCTTATTGATGCAGAAAAGGCATTTGACAACATTCAACATCCTTTCTTGATGGAGGTACTTCAAAGGATAGGAATAGAAAGGAATTTTCTCAACATGATAAAGGGAATATATGAAAAGCCCACAGCTAACATCATATTCAATGGGGCAAGACTGAAAGCTTTCCCTCTAAGGTAAGGAACAAGACAAGAATGCCCACTGTCACCATTATTATTCAACATTGTGTTGGAAGTTCTAGCCAGAGCAATTAGACAAAAAACAAATATAAACAAAAGGCACCCAAATTGTAAAGGAAGCAATAAAACTCTCACTATTTGCAGACGACATGCTATTAGATGTCAAAAGTACCAAAAAATCTACAGCAAAGCTACTAGAATTAATAAATGAGAACAGCAACATGGCAGGCTACAAGATCTGTGTCCCCACATCAGTAGTATTTCTAAATCTGAGGAGGAAATCAAGAAAAAAACTTCCATTTACAATAGCAGCCAAAAGAATAAAATATTTAGGAATAAATTTAACTAAGGATACAAAGGACCCATACACCAAAAACTACAAGAAATTGCTAAAAGAAGTAATAGAAGACCTACATAAATGGAAGGTCATACCATGGTCATAGACTGAAAGACTAAATGTAGTTAAGATGTCAATTCTACCCAAACTGATTTATAGATTCAATGCAATGCCAATTTAAATCCCAACAACATATGTTGTAGAAATAAAAAAAAAACCAAATTTATTTGGAAGGGCAGGGTACCCCAAATAACCAAAAGTATCTTGAGAAAGAAAAATGAAGTGGGACATCTCACACTACCTGACTTTAAAGCATATTATGAAGCTACAGTGGTCAAAACATCATAGTACGGGCATAAAGATAGATATACAGACCAATGGAATAAAACTGAATGTTCAGAAATAGACCCTCACCTCTATGGACAACTGATCTTTGATAAGGTGATCAAGCCAACCCACCTGGGACAGAGCAGCCTTTTCAATAAATGGTGTTTGGAGAACTGGATATCTATATGCAAAAGAATTAAAGAGGATCAATATCTCACACCCTATACAAAACTTAACTCAAAATGGATCAAAGACCTAAACATTAGAGCTAAGACCATAAAACTTTTAGAAGAAAATGTAGGGTTTATGGTATATTGTAGAGGCTGGAAGGAAGTACCTGAAACTGTTGAGCTGTGTTCCAGTAGCCTTGATGCCTGAAGATGATTGTATAATGACACAGCTTTTATAATGAGACAGTGTGATTGCAAAAACCTTGTGTTTGATGTTTCTTTTATCCAGGGTAAAAAATATGCATAAAAAAATATATATAACTTGAACTGTTAAGTGTCATCCCTCTGAAATTTCTGTGGTAATCTAATTCGGACAACCAGAAGGACCTTACCCTCCATGCTTTTTTGGCCGTACTGCAGTAATACGAGGAAAACTATGAGGGAAACTGAAAGACTATTGGGAAATATATAGGTGCTGTTTATATGGAAAGAAATGGCTTGTTTTACCCACAAATTTTGCCCACAGTATCTGAGCTAGAGGTGTTAAATCAAAAACCGATATAATATGAGAACACTGGGTCCTTGAAGAAACTTTTGAGAACCTAAGGGGTGTTAAAGATATCTATTCCTGATACCAAAGATGTAATTTACATGTAAAAATATTGATTATAATTCTATAGTCCGGTTTCTATTCCTATGTTATGAAAACCATTTATATATATATATTTTTATTGTTATTTCAAGAAATGGTAGTTAAATTAGTTTTAGTACTGGTCTGTATAAAATCCTTCTATTGGTACAAATGTGCAGCCACAGAATTGGGAATTTGGATCTCTGTTGCCAAAGTATTCAAAAAAAAAGCACTGATGGATCACTATTTTAAGTCACTAATTTAGGTGTAGTAATGGTATTATGGCTTGCTTCATTAATCTTGTTTAATTTGTTTCTCAATAACAGTTCTCAGCAATTATGATTCTTCAGTCCTTTAAGTACGCTTATTTTTGTTTTTTTGGGGGTGGTTTTGGTCTTTAATTTGGGGCATATATGAATTTCATTAGTGTTATTAAATTAAAATGCCTTTTAGTCTATGAAAATGATTAAAATTTCAGGGATTATCCATTAACTGAGAAATGTCTGCAGATTAGATTGTGACCACCCACTGTATATTAGTTACTTTTACTTTTTAAAAAAAAATCGCTTCATGTTGAAAAACTACAATTTGTATACTGTTCTATTTTTAGTGTTAGTGTTTTTCTGTCATCCTAGAGTGAAAATATTTGCAGAATTTTTATGCAAATGAGAAGTCTATTTCTTCTTAGAATAAGGGAAAAAAAACAAAAACTGTTCATTTTTTAGATATACTTAAAACACTTCAGGCAAAGTTAGACATTTAAAGAGCCAAATTACTAAACATTTCCCACTGTGGCCTATGCAATATCCATATTTCCCCTTCATTCTTAACTGAAAGCTGATTCTATTTAAAGTGGGAAAGTGCTCATTTAAAACAATTTTATTTCTCTCCTTCTATAGCAGTCAGGAGTGAGAATTTGAAAAAGTTTGGGACAATTAGACATAAACAGAATTTGCCCATAAAGCTCGTTAAATGAATAGACTCAATTAGCATAAATATTTGTCCTTCAATTTATTGCTTCATCCCATCTAAAATTTAGATTTGACACCATAGTTGAAACCACCAACTTATGATCATGAGGCAATGAACATAAGATCCTAGTTCAAAATGTTTAAGTATAAAGATAGGAAATGCCTGAGTTCCCAATGATAATTTAGTGCTGCTCTCCTAGCCCAAGTGTGGCTATGTTATGAATAAATGAAAAGCTCACTCACTAAATTAAAACAATCATTTTTATTTACACGCAGCCAAATTCAAACTTATTTCATTCAACCAGGTCCCATAACAACAAAAACAATAACAAGATAAAGAACTATGTTCTTCTACTACCGGGGGGATAGGTAGAGTAAAAGAGATGGGAAAAAGTGAAAGAGAAGACAGCCTCAGGACTGAAGAAGAATGGAACAGCAGTTACTTGATCCGAAATGTCAGGAAACCAAGGGGGTGGAAAAAAAATTCAACAATCTTCAAAATTTCACAGAGGTATAGTATTTTTATAGCAACAGTATGAACTATCTTAGATGAGATTTTTAAATGCCCACAAAAATGCAAACAGGAAGGAAATGGAGACATCAAAAATTAAAATAGAAAGTTTTGTATTCTACATGAAAAAGGCAGGAATGGTCAATTTTTCTTTTAAATAGGTCAATAATCAATTTTCCTAATTATGTGCCCCCAAGTTTCTGAATTATAGCTGAAAGTTTTAGTAAGTGAAATTGAAATAGTTTGGTTGAATAGTACCATGGTTAGCACCTGCCTAAATAAAGGCATGAGATGATATTATCTGTAAATTAATAGTTTGCAGTACAATAAACATGAGTCTTAGCCCAATGCAAATATGAAAAGTAAATAGTTTTGTAAGAAAATAGCATTTAAGGAAAATTGTGCCTTTCCTGGAGGTGACTTTTATATTTTAAATTTTTATATGGAATTCAAATGAAGAGATAAAAATAAGTATTTCATCATCAAGTTGCATTCTCAACCATGGCTGATGTTAAAAACCTACTAGTTATGGACTATGCTGCATTTAAACACTGCTGAATATGATGTTTTTTTTGTTGTTGTTTAGTTATGCTTGCCAAATTGAATGTAGGCTAAATTAATACTACATTTTAGTCAACTGTAAGCTCACATAGTAAAACATGTTAGTCATTCTTGAAAAGTGCCATCGTTATAGAGGTTTTTTTGAATAGTTTTACCTACTAGCTAAAAAGCTAAGGGTAACACGAGGAAGAACAAAGAATTCTTTTGTTTGATTTTATTTTGATTTTATTTACAGTAAAAGATCCAAATATAAAGAGTGCAGAGTTGCCCAAATGTTAGGGAATTATAGTCCTCAAGCTCATTATGCAGAATTATATCTGGAAATAACTTTGCTATTTTTTGTACCCCATTTTTATTTCATTGATTTAATCAATCGAATGAAGCATAACAAATATAAAGAATATATTTAGAAAATAAATAGTTTAAGAAAGTTAATCATCATTGTGGTATTGTAAGCTGTATGTCATGCTATTACAACAAATTTTATTATTGTTTATACTTAAATGCCGTTCATGAAAATGGAAAACAATGTTCTCCTATTATATTTGCAGACTAGTCTTTACCAAAAGGCAAAATAATTTTAAGCTTTAATTCTAAGATATCAAATTAAGAGTATCTGAAAGGTTGTCATATACATAAACTACAAATGATACGATAGTTGACATGGCAAAAGTGATACTGATGTAGAAATTGTTTTGAACTGCTTTGAATGTTGAAAAGTCAAAGAACAAAGAAGAAAATATATTAAAATAAATTTTAAAAAATCAAACAAAGAATGTCGAACTCTTCTGGAAGGCAGTTAGTGGAACATATTTATGTCATTTGACTATTAGAAATTCCATGTGATATCTGAGACTAAGAATTAGAATATGAGAGTTGAATTTGACCATTACATTTATAATCTTGAATTCTGCTCTATACAAGAAACCTGACCATGATTCATAGGAAAGTGTGCTTTATTTACTTGAAGGTTATTTTTTTATTCAAACATTATTTTTCAAATATCTCAACATCTAGAGGAAAATAAAATGGATTTTGCACTTATATGAATAAAACTAAACTCTATTTTATAATTTCAGAAATAGTTTCATGCAAAATATCTAAATTATTATCGATAATTACTTGACAAAAGTAAATAAAGCTACAGTTGAATAAAATAAAACAGTACAATTTAGTACGTAAGAAATTAATATGCATGTGGCTTGTGCAACAAAATTATCTGTTGAACTTTGTAAAAATAGACTTTCTCAAGCCCACTGGGAAATCCATTTTATTGATTCTACTGATATGGTTTAATGCTTTTCTCAGCAAATTCCTCATATGCAGTATGAGTATGTCCTGAAGCAAAAAATAAAACCTACCCTCTGTTTTAATAAGGAGAATCAACATATGTTGAAATAAGCTCATTTTTAGACTAAATTATTTTTAAGTAATTAATTTAATCAGTTGATATCTATATGAATATTTCTCCTTGAGATCTGATTCAGTTCTACCATGATGCATGGTAGGAATCACTGAACCAGTGAACCCCATGCAAGTACCATTTCCTTTAGAAATCAAAGTAAAACTAATATAAAATAGTATCTTAATCATTATGTTGCACAAACTGAGATATAGATGAAATCAGAAATGTAAGCTCAGGATATTTAGAATCCCAATATTTCATTCCACATCTTTCTAGGAGAGATATTTTAGGCACTGGGAGCCTACATGTACAGAGATTTGGACATCTAACTTATGCAGCTTAGTATATTTTGCAAATATGACTATCACTTGCATGACTTCATGTCATTTAGGATACATCTGAACAACCAAGTCTTTGCGTTCATTTGCACAGCAATTTATCTATTTACCTGTGAATAGACTGGACCAAGATGTCACAAAGTTGAGAACAAGGTAGAACTGATATTTAGCTCTCCCCGTCTTTTTTCTTTCAACAGATATTTGTTTGGCATAGGGCTGAGTCTGCCTAGAAGTAGGGCTTCAGTTTGGAGGTGTGCGTTTTTAAACTCCACAGAAAGGCGTTGTGGAGGCTAATGGAAACATTGGCAAGACTCACTAAGATATCAACATCTAAGGGCAAATTGTTACATGGCAAGGACTTCCAGTTTGAATTTACACTGTATTTAGCACATAGGTTAAAACAAGCTTAGAGATGTCTCACCAACTGCTGGGTTAGTCCTTGAACAAGGTTACATCTAGGAGAAAACCCATCCTAAAGCAAGACACACAAAACCAGATAAGCCTGACCAGGAAATGATCTTTGATGTCTGAAGAGAACATATAATATGATTCTAAGTGAAGGTTTTTATTGTTTATCGCCTGACATAGGCATTACCTTGGGAGCAGGAGACAAGAAGCTATAAGTAAACCTTGAAAAATTCAGTGTTACTGTGAGTTCTTCACAGCTTTAATGCCTAATAGAATTGCTGCGTGGTCTCAATGCCACCGTTTAATCCACTAAAGAGGAAAGAGCAAGTGCTTCACCTCAGGCCAGTACTAAAATCACCAAGGTATCTGATTTTGAAAGTTCCTCGGTAGCAGTTATGGAGTTCGGGTCGGAGGAATAGATGTTCCTATAGTGAGACTGCTGAGAGATGGGGCTGCTCAGCAAGAAAAGAAGCACACCAGAAGCTGGGAATTGTTAATGCTTGTGAGGAAGGATGACACGCCAACGGGAGGTAGGGTTGAAACCTACAGTGAACAGAAGCAAACATGTAGTAAGCCTTTATGTTCAGGCAGGCATATAAGAGACCTCTGCAAAGTTGAAACTGAAAATAGAAGAAGGAATTCAGAAAGAAGCAATGATGTGAGACCAAGCAGAAAACATGTGCAGTTAAGGCAGGATATTGCTTGTTAAAATCTGTCAGTGGACTGTGGCTCTTGATTAACATAAATTGGCGTCAGTGGGCAATTTCCTTGACAAATGTCACAAAATTGAAGGTATCAACTTTTTGATATTTTGCACTATTTTGCCAGAAATTCAGGGTTTCAAGCCTATAAAGGTTGTACAAAGGACTTGTTTCTCCTGGCAAGATGGGCAGAAGGATACCAGAGTCAGGAAAATGTTTCCCAGGACTAATGAAAGAATGAAATTGGCACAATAGGATATTTGGCCCAGAAATGACAGGCAGGGAAATCATTGTCGATTGCCTAACAGAGAGTTGATTTGAGTTTTCAGAAACAGTCATTGTCACCCTTCTAAGAAAGAAACTGTCATTCAGACTCTGGTCCTTCTTATTAATGGAATAGGTAGAAATAAAAATATATATATATGTCTCACATGAATTAATCTGCACATCATTTGAAAGCTATTGTTATGCCTGTAGAACAGAAATCTTCAAGTGCTAGAAGCCCAATAACTTTGTCAGGAATGCAGTTCTAATAAGTGGAGAGTCAGAATTTAATTCCCAAGACTACATAATCTTAACTACTGTACAACACTGCCTTTCTAAATGAGGGTTAGAGATAGGAGGTTTAATATTGGAAAGAAAAGATGATCATCACCTGTAAGAGACAGGAAAAAGCAAACAGAACAGGGGAAAAAAGAGAGCAATCTCCCTTGCTTCAGGCAGACAAGCTTTGCCTGCATCTGTTCCCACATGTTTAATGTTCTCTGTTTGCTATAATGAGATAAACTAAAATAAAGATAAGAAAGAGAAAAGAAGATAATAAAAAATTAAAAACTAAAATGAAAAATAGATAACATAAAAAGGAAATAATTAGAACAAAGGCTGAAGATGATAAGAAGAAACTAGGTAAATAAGTAATATAAGAACAAAGTAAGCATGAGATAAAAGAAGTCTTATAAAAGAGTAAGAAAAGATAAAAATCAAGTAAGAATGATTAACTGTGAGATTGCAAAACCAGAAGGACTAAAAGATTAAAAGGAAAAGATAAATATGCAAAATATATTTTAAACGGATTCAAAATAAAAGGAGAATAAACTAGGGCATAAAATGCTAAAAGGACTAAATGAAAGAAAACAACACTCCAAGTTCAAAAGTTTAACACAGGCATGCATTCGTGTAGTTAAAGCTAAAATTGCCAGACCTGCTTAACTGATGCCACACAAAAATGCCCTCTGGACACTAGGGGCTCTGCAGCGACTTCTTTAGCTGAGAGGCTCTAGGAAGTCTGAGAAGAGATCAA
This sequence comes from Tamandua tetradactyla, assembly GCF_023851605.1. NCBI lineage: Eukaryota > Metazoa > Chordata > Mammalia > Pilosa > Myrmecophagidae > Tamandua > Tamandua tetradactyla. Next base: position 31,433,891 of record NC_135348.1, on the reverse strand, counting down.
GCCATTATATTTATTTGTTACCTTACTCGCCAATCAGAGAAGTGATCAGAAATGCTGATCAGCCTCAAATTGTTTCCACACAATTTTCTGCTGGAACCTACAGGCACAAACTCCCTGTCCCCTTGAGATGTTCCCTTCCAGACTTTTGCTAAAAGGAGTTAATATAATTAAGATTTTATCCAAGAAAGCTCAATGCTGCTCTCCTTAGCTTCAAACCTTCAAAATATGTTCAGTTTGGTTGAGCTTTATTAATAATTCTAGTTATTATATCACTAAATACAGAGAACACAGCCCTTGAAATTAGGCACTTATACATGCTGTGCTTTACCTAGAAAAATAACAAAGAAATGGAGACATGGTAAAAATATTATGGTGAGATATTAATTGAAGAGTTTTTTTTTTCTTTAGTGTGTCTCCCCTTGTGTTGTCACCTCCCATTTTGGCATGAGGCCAATGAAGTTGTAAGAAAGGGATCTGAGGATTCAGGTGAGAATTACTTACCTTCTGAGTGTAAAAGTTGTGGGTCAAGATTGAAGGCCAAAATAATTCAGAAGTAAGTGAAAATTCCTGCAGTGCTTACTGGTCCTCTTCTTCTAAATAAATAAAGATCTACAGAACTGAAGAAGAGAAATACTTGGAAAACATTTATTATTATAGAGGACACTCACCCTCTTTTCACTTTCTAGAAATGAGCTCCAGGGAAATTGCTTTATCTACTTTTTCTTTTTAAGGAATTATGGTGGAATGGGGTCAGACTCAGAAACTGGGATAAGAAGCTAGTAAGTTCAGTAGAGAAGACTTTTGTCATCATCATGTGATGGTCGTATGGTAGAACAGTAGTGTTATATGTGTAGACAGAAAAGGATTGGTGACATTGCCCTTTCTCATGGAACTCTGCTGACCTGGTATTGCTTCTAAATGACCCAAAATGCAGGCCTGCTTTGGAAGTTGAAATAAGACCATGCCACATTAAACTTATTTTATTTGGATAATACTTATAAGACATGAGTTAAAATCAAGCTAGATTTCAGAATGCCACGTGAGGAAGCATATTAGGAGTTATATCACTGCCCATAGATTCAACATCCATTCAGAACATCAATCTGCAGCACTGTTCAAAGAGCCACACAGGTTGATTTAAGGTGGAATGGAGGCAAGTCTCTAGGTGGGATATACTCACCTTTGATGAATGACTGATAGGTTTTTACTTCATCTTTCAAATTTCAAATATCAGAATAAATTGAAGAGCAATTTCAGAAATTTTATTTTGATCTCTGTGACAAATGGGGAATTCTATTAGATGTTGGGCTGGTGCAGTTAGTCCTCATTTTACAGCCCACACCCATGTAGTAATGCCACAAGTAACAAAAGCTCAGTCTTTGCTTTAAATATCAACTCAATAGAAATATCTGAGTTTATACTCTTTGTTTTAGATTATTGCTTCAGAAACACAAGAATATGATCTATAAACAAATATAGAATACCCTCACTAAACCCTCTGGGCTAGGAATAAGAAATTGTAGGAGAGAAAGGAGACTCTTCTCCCTGGCAATGGTAACTGCCCACCTATTAAGGAACTATATAATCAATGATCACAAATGTGATGTGCTACACAAAACATGAGTGCTTCAGATCACTGAAAATAGTCTACTGGAGGGCCATTCGGCTGCATCTCCCTTGTTCTGTGGTTCAACCTACTGTTGAATTTGCTTTGCCTCCCAACCAGACACAAACTAATGGTAAGTCAGTCTTACCTGTCTTGGTTTGGAACCAGAAGACCCATTACCATAGCTTTGTTCTGATAACTGTTAAGCTAAGAAGTCCCAAATGACAAATGGGAATTAATCCAATTAAAGATTTCTTTACCATCTGATGTGGACATACATTGGTACAATCAATTGTATCCTGAATTCTCATTTTAGTACTGCTTTCCTTCTTTTCTCTTATGGTGTTTCTTTTCTTGCTGCAAAATTCCTTTTACTGTGAATTCTGGAGCCATATTTCATGATTAAGAACGTATCACATATCCTCAAACTCTTCTTCAAGTGTTCCCTCTTTGTCTCAGTCTTAAATGGGGACATTTCTCATAAGAATAATTCCACCACTGCAACCATTTTTAAAATAGGGATGTTTTTACCTTTGGAAACCAATGTACTCCGGATCTGCTATTGAGCAATTTTCCATGTACCCGTTGGCCTTTTATATAGCTATTTCAATGTGTCAATGTGAATGTCTTACCATCTAAAAATTATCAGCTTATTTTTAGTGCAATCATCATGTTTTTCTACCTTGTATTTCCGATGGTAGCTTATACAATGCTTTACTTGTAATAAATGCATAATCTATCACCAAGTCTTTTAATTATATATCCTACATATTTCTAGAACCTTTCCTCATCACTTCATCTCTGCTTACATTAGTATTGCCAAGACTACATTTATCTTTTGCCTTTACTACTCTAACAGCCTGCTCTTTGTCTCCTCTGTCAACTGTAGCTCACTTAAAAAAAAAAAACTTTCATTTAAACCATTGCCAGATTCATCTTTTCAATATTTTATGTTAATCACATCACACTTTTTAGAATATCCCATTGCTTATAAAATACAACACTTCACATGACCTACAAGTCCTCCAGACCTGCATAATCTACTTCTCCATTCTCACCTCCTTGCTTCCCCACTGTTCTCTGGAATCCATTACACTCACTTTTCTTTCTTTCTTCTAACTCATAATGACCTCTACTTTATGATCTCTCTCTGGAATGATCACTTCCTAGACCTGTTAACAAATATACAACCATCCTTTAGAACTCAAATCAATTACCACTTACTCAAAAAAGTTTCTCAAATTTAGAACAGGTTCATCTTTGATATGGTCTCAAAGAACATGTACTCTATATCAGCTTACTATGATAATTCGATTGACCTCCCCCACTAGAACATAAGTCACATGAGAGCAGAGATTTCATCATGTTTTGCTCACTATTATATTTGAGCAGATAGACTAGTACCTTGCAAATGTAATTATTCAATAGATATGCATAAAGAAATTAATGAAGAGAAGAATAAATATAATATATGGTTGTATAATAATTACTTAAATGATAACATTGGGTGATTTATGGTGAAAAGTTCATTCATTAATAGCATTTAAATATGCATTTCATCAACAAATGTTCAAAAACTAAGCTACTGAAAAATAAATAACTTGGCCATCATTTTTTATTAAGAAGTTATTTATTTTAAAGACTATCAGTCATAAAATTTTTATAGTGGTAAATTAATGAAATTTGGCATGATGACTAGAGTTCATTCTAGTAATGAGATAGGGTGAGAATAATTTGAGAAACACAACTATAATAATAATTGTACATTTTTCTCATTTTAAATGGAGAAATAAGCAAATTATTAATAGCATCAAAAGGTTTGAAATGTTGGTAATTATCATTTCTCAGGCATGTTTTGAGTTTTCTCCTCACTTATAACACTTGTATATTATTTCTTTGATTTTAATCCATATAGTATGTATATAAAAGTCAAAAATATTGAGTTGTATTTTGTATCAATATTTCCTTTCAGGTTCTACTAGATGTCTAACTAATGTATATACCAAGAAAATGTTTTTGTGAAATTGGAATGTTCAGAAAAAAATTTAGACTGAAGTAAATTTATTTAGTTTGTTCATTTAAAAAGCAAACACATGGATTCAGTTTGCTCACCTATTGAATATATTTATGCTGCCTAACTATTATTGTAAAGTTTAAAGGTAATAATCATATCATACTAACACATATAAGAGCAAAAAAAATTTTTTTTTCAAAATATCACTTATTCCTTACCCCATTCTACAACACTTTATATGTTGTTTGTTTGACATTTGATCCTTTACTCCTATATGATCTCTTTATGACTGTAGCTGGAAATGAACTAGACTGCTTCTATACTGACAAGAAGTGAAATGCAAAATGTTTATGGAGAACCATTCTTGCTTCTGTTGTTAAGTTATATCCCTAATTTTACATGAATTTCAGAGTTAGAAAAAAAAAGACAACAAACAATTCATTCCTTCAGTTAGCTATTTTTTATTTGCCTGGAGAGTCAGAACTGCGTAGCACTTAAAACACAGGTCAAAAGAAAAGTGCTGAGGGAAGTGTTTCTGAAACAATAGAATTTTAAAAAGGATTCTCTAGTACTTCCATAGTTTATCTGAAAACCCTGACAGAGTGATAGCAGGCAACACTTCAATTCAAAGGATCCCCAGTGTGGTGATGGCCAATTTTGTCCCTGTACATAAATCTATGTGTTTTTAAGGAAAAGGAGAAGAAAAAATGAAAATTGAAGTAGGAGACAAGTAACAACAAAAAATTTTAATCTTCAAACTACCAGGTAATTATGATACTCACATTCAAGTTTCACGTTTCCTTTCGAAGGGAAAGAATAAACACAAGTATTTGTCCATTAGGGATGACTCTACTATTGCTAGCTTAATTATTCTTTCTCTTTCTTTTCGAGCAACTTCCTCTTTTACTATGTTTCCGCAAATGCTGCAATCTGGATATCACCATCATTTTAATGAATCACAAAATTAGTGATAATATTTATGCTGAAGCCGGTATTTTTTTGTGATTTATTTTTCAGTTGGTTCTTCAAAGTCTGCATACGATCTCCTGAGGAGCAGTCTCTCTCAAAGGTGATTCAAGTTGGATGTACTTTTCACTGCGGACACCGGGGAGCCTGTCTTGACATCTGTTCTTTAAACTATCATCCTCAAGAACAAATGTATTTCATTCTGTCAATCTTAGGGAAACTAATTCTCAAAGTCAGCCATTCTTCGATCATCTGGAGGCTTCTTTTTCATTAAACTTGCAGCAAACTTCAAACTTTACTTCAAAAATTTATCTATTTAGTTCATACCACGTGCAAGATAAACTACTAGGTGCTGAGAATACACGTTACCCCAATAGATTTAGATCCCACCCTTGTTGTACTTAATAAAGAATACACATCATAAACAAATATTGATTATTTCTGGTATATGTGTTGTGAAAATTATGCATTTTCACTGGAAAAGTAGTATGATTTTCAAACAGATTGTTGGACAATGGTACTACATTCCAAAAAATAGATGCAGTATCTTTCCACATTGTACCTTCAAACAATGAAAAGAGTGGGGGTAGGAAGCAGGTGGTGGCAAGTATTCACTCTCCTTGATATCATGAAAAGTATGGAGAATTGAAGATTACAGGAAAATTTTTGGAAGTGTATTGTTATGGGAGAAGCTGTGTTGTGAGACCCAACACTTCCCTCCCAACATAAGAGAGGGCTAATGGTGATGTTAGGGTAATATGGCTGTTCATAATACAAAATTCAGCAAAACTGGTTTGAATGGAATGTCTTATAGAATATCGTATATATCCATCCTTGGGAGAACTTGGTAAATACAATGCCAGGCTGGAAACATTTAAGGGGTAGATATTGGCCATTTGTCTCATTTGACATTGAAACTGTGAGAAGGGGGTTGTTGGAATTTGGTTTTCACATTTGTCCAAGCAAATGTGCCCATGTGCTTCCTGTGGCTAATATACAGATGTCATGCAAAAGAAGGCTGCTTTGGGTTTATCTTAGGTTTTGTTCAAAAGGGCAGTCTACAGGATGAATGAAGCTCAGAAGAAAGGATGTGGGACATCTCCACATGCCTAGAATTAAACAGAGGACTCAGTGGCCTCATCTTAGGAGCATCTAATAAGGGATTCCTAAAAGAAAACAAAATCCTTACATAGCCCACAGAACTGTTCATGGGAGAAACAATTTTAAATTTCCACAAAGTCCAGTTAGTATCATATTCAACCACGTAAGCCCATAAAAATAATATTTATACTAACAATTCTTCTCCCTGACAACGGTGGTGAACAAAGAGTGGGGGGAAAGGAGCTTGGGTGAAGGAGAGAAACATTGCTCACTCTCCTCAACTCCTCATTCCGCTCCCCAAATGTAGATTACAGCCAGATGTAGGACTTAGTTTTGGGGGTAGAAAAGTCTCAAATTTATAAATGAATATTAAATAATATAAAAGACTGGGTATTTTAATTATAAAATGGAAAATAAATTTTGTTAACTAAAATTGCCATATGACCTTTTGTTGCCTAAAAGTGACAGGAAAAGTGATGGTCATTGCTTGATATCTCATTCAACTCAAGATATAGAAATAGCTCCATCGAACTGTTTTAAAAGGAAGAATGGATACAAAAATGTATGTATATTATGAAAAATTCCAGATTTTAATTTATTCAACATAATTGCTATTAAGAAACCAAAATCCATCTTAAGTAACTTAAATAAAAATGGGGATTTTTTTTTTATAAGGATAGATTAGTTCTCACGGAACTGAAAAGCAAGAAGGCAACAAACTGTGAGACCAACAAAAATCCAGTAGCAGAACATCATGTGAGAATAGCCCCTACCCCTCTCCTCTGTTTCTTTTTGCATGTTGACTTTTTCTCTAAAGGCTTCCAACCCTTCCTCCAAGGTTCATGAGGCAGAAAAAAAAAAAAAAAAAGGCCCCCAAAGCTACCATAGATACAACTTCCATGCGAAACAACATATTTTTCTTCTTGCCTAACCCATGCTTACAGAGAGTTTCTTCAGTAATGGTAAGAAAATAGTCTCTACTGCAAGAACCTAGCTACTACTGAAACTATTCCCATGAGCATGGGCTGAGAGGAAAGGTTTATATGTGCAATAAAGGATACCGCACACACACAGAGGAGAGACATCTAAACCACATGTTGGTGTAAGTGGTAAGAGGAAACACAGAAGTTATTTCAGAAGTGATCTTACTACATGGAACAGGGCAAATAGTACTTCCATGGCATTAATTGGCAATGAAAAATCTCTGGATATATTAGATGATGAGATAGGTAACTGAGTAGCTCAATGTTTAATTGATTCACCATGTCAATATATCAGGTTACTTTAAGAGTATTCCAAATGAATTGTGTTTGTCTATTTGGGATTGTAATACAATCTGGGAATTTTTTGTGTTCTAGCAGAGAAGCTTAAATGTTTATATTCATTTTCATGACTGATTTTTTTTTAATTTCTGTATGTCATATTGTTTTTTAGTTTTTGCAATTTATGCTTCTTTTTTATATATTTGTCAAAGTGAACTTGCTAGACTTCTGTCATTTAATGTTTATATATGCTTAGCAGAAGTCTCTTTGTGCATTCATTTGTTTATTTCTGTTCTAGTCATTATTTCTTCCTCAGGAACACTTACTATTCTAAGGCTAGACTCTTATTGCCAGTTTTCATATTTCTTCTCATTGCTATCTTTTTAAATATCATTTCTTTGCATCATGGCATATCAGGCCTCCACTTCACTGATTTAATTGCAGGCTAATTCCACTCTGTGTCTACAACTCATTAGTTTGCCAAGAAGTTAGGGTGTATTAAGAGTAACTGCTCTCTTAAGGTCATTTGTCGCCACCATTTTGCAATCAATAGATCACCTTCACCTCAGCCATAACCCTTAGAAACAGAATGATCACGTGATGCAGAGAAATAAAGCTATAGGCTTCGAATATAGTTCATCTTATTATGGACCCAGAATTGAATCATCTTATTATGGGACCAGAGACTGAGTGACTGAATTATATTTATAGTGAAAACATACAGAAGAGATCCAAAACTCTTGATGCTGAGATTTGATCCCTTCTTTAGTAATGTTTTGGTTGGTTTGTTTTCACCTTTGCCATGGACACTTTAATATCTTTTTCTTTTTTTTTAGCTAGTTTCTCTACTTAGAGCACAGCTATTCTAATTTGTGGTATTTTCTCTTACCACAAAGATCTTCTTTCCTTCTGTCTCTGCTATTGTTTTCTTGAGCCTTTTTGAATCTTATTAAAATACCAAATATATTTTATATTATTGCTACAATAAATCATTTTTAAAAAGCACACTTTCCATTTTGCTTTTAAGATAGGATTTCCTCTTTATCATACTACAGTTTATTTCCATGAGTCCAACTTTATTTTCTCTCTCATTATTCATCCTCTAAAGAGCACATATGTTCCTAAAATTAAACTCTGCCAACTAATCTCTGTGTGGGGCAGCATACATTGTCCTGTTCCCATACCCTTGTGTACCAGTCACATTCCATTCTCTTTTGAACATAATGAAAGCTAATGAAAAACAGCAGAATCAACAGCAAGAGTGCTGGAAATTTGCTCTCCCATGGTTCTACAATTCTTCCTGTCTGCAACCAAACATGAGCTGTTCATTATTTAGACTATACATACCAGTCTGCAAAAATAACTTTTTCAAGGCCATCTTTCTCCCCATCAAATACATCGACCTGTTAGAACCACATTCTATCTTCTTCCTCATTTAGGTACAGAAGAGAAAATGAATGGAGAATCCCCTAACATGAGACCAACAGGCATCCTGACATTGACTGATTCCAAGTTCGGTTCCACCGAGCTTGCAGAAAAGATAAATCTCTCCTTACACTAGGCTAGACAAAAATCTTAGTTTCCTTTCATATTTCCAATTGTTATCTTTTCATTTTTTTCATGTGAAATTTAAGGGAAGGTGGGAAAGTTTCCAACTTTCCTGCTAGTCAGATTCTCTGTATGATATTTCACACTTAAATTTCTAAGCCCATTTGAGGTATTTCAGTTCTCAACTGTTTTCCACATATGGTTACTTGCTTATTTTTAAAAAAAAGTAGAAATAACATCTATTTTTATTCAATAGGTAAATACTACCATTACATTGTTGTAAAATGCTTATAAAATCAACGTTCAATAATGTCAAAAAGGTGTACATAAAGAAACTGAAGATAGAACTGCTATAGGTTTTTACTCTGACATTTACTAAAAAGTACTCAAGTGGAATAATTTGAATTTGGGATCACCATCTGATTACATATAGTCCACATAATCATCAATGTGATTACTCAAACAAGAAGTATTTTAAATGCCCTGAATTCATTCATTTAAATGAAATTTATTTATTATGTCTTATATCCTGTTTCATTCTTTTGATATAATAGTAAACAATAAATGTTTCTGACTTCTGGAAGCTCATAATCTAGTGCCCAAGTATGAATTCTAGAAGTTAGCTATTGTGTGCAAGTCTACAAGTTTGTTTGACCAGACTTATAGCAAGATGGGGAACATCCATGCAAAACTTGATACCAGCAAGTGCTAAGTTAACCTGCCCTTTATTAAAGTGTATATGTAAGTTCCTGATTTTGTTTTCTAAAACAAAAATACTGTCCTCTTCCCTAATGTTAGTAAAATGTCATTCATTGAGAATGTGAAGTTTGGGAGTAAAAATTCATAAGAAACTAGTATACTTTGCAACATTTCAGGATGAATTCCAAATCTTTTGGATATACAAGATGCAAAATAAACCCCTTAATGATGCATGCCTTATATTCTAAAGAATTCCTCATAGTTTTCAAGGCAATCAGACTCATGCAGAATCTCAAGAGTAGTTTAGCATTTTTTAAATCATGAAAAGGCAGTAGGCAGTTGGAAATGAATAGTACATAAGACCTGGATGATAATAATTATGGAAGCTCTTAACCTGAAATCCAATCCAGAATAGAGAATAATTTATTTTGAACCAATCAAGAGTCTATATTTCTCAAAAAATAATTTCTCATATTGTGCTGTCCAATATACTTTATGCAAACATAAAGGCTTTTTTAGTTTGCTAAAGCTGCTGAAATGCAATATACCAGGTTGGCATTTACAATAGAAATGTATTGACTTGCACACTTGCAGTTCTGAGGATGTGAGAATGTCCATATCAGGACATTATCAGGTGATGCTTTCTCCTCAAAGACTGGCTACCTGTGATCCTCAGCTATTCTGTCACACAACAAAGTAGTGGTGACGTCTGTTGTCTCTACCTTCTCTCCCAGGTTTTGTTGCTTCCAGCTTCTCGCTTCAGTGGCTTCCTGTCTTTGTCTGTGGTTTCTCTTTGCTTTAGAAGTGTCCTCTCTGAGATTTTTTTTTCTGCATCTTGTGTATCCAACAGATATTTCAGAGCTTTTCGCTTTGAACTTCTCTGGCTTTTTTCTGTGTCTTTCTTTTATACTCTCATTAAGGACTGCAGTAAGCAGATTAAGACCCACCCTGAATGAAAAGGGTCACTATTGAGTTAAGATCCTACTCAAAATGGGTCCACACCCAAAGGAATGGATTAGCTTTAAGATATGACATTTTCTGGTGTACAGATGACTTCAAACAATCACAAAGGCTACGAGGAAGAGTTAATATAGCCCCAGAAAGTTCTTGAGACCACAAAAGGTAATGCTATCAATATAAATTTGATATTGCAGTTGTCTATATGACAGCACAAATTAATCATGTCTACCCCAGTTATGCATTTTTAAATAAAATTAACAAAATATTTACATTTCATACATATAATAGAATACTTTCAAAATATGTTTATAATAAAATATTCAGTATGTAATGACCATTTTTTTTTCTTTGTGATTGTTTTTACTTAAAGTCTATTTTTTTCTAATATTAGTATAGCTGCCCAAGATCTTTTGGTTACTACATGGGTGGTATAGTTTTGCTGATCCTTTAGCTCTCAACCTACTTGTATTTTTACTTTAAGGTGAGTCCCTTGCAGACAGCATATAGTGTAGTCATCCTTTTGTATCAATTCTGGCAAACTCTGCCTTTTAACTGGAGAGTTTAATCCATTTATATTTAAAGTCGCTTGTGATAATACAGGACTTTGATATTCAGCTTTTGTATGTCTTAGACCTTTTTTTGACCCTCATTTCCTTTAAATCTTACTTTCATATTTGTTTGATTTTTACTATTGTACCATATTGAGTGTCTGTCTTTTCATTTTGGTCTGGATATATTTTCCATCTATTTTCTTTGTTGTTGCCATGGGGTTAAAATGTAACATTCTAAATATAAAACAATCACATTTTGTTTGATACCAAATTAACTTTAATAACATGCACATATATTTTTCCTCTCCATTTTTTGTACTTGTTACCACTTATATCTTTATACGTTGTGTGTCCAAAAGCATAGATTTATTAATACTTTTGATATATTTGGTGTACTTGATGGTGTCCCATCACTGTGTTAGGCTATTTTCAATTTCTGTTCTTCAGCCTGACTTATTTCAAGTATATTGTCTTCAAGTTCACTGATTCTTTCTTCTATTAGCTCCATTCTACTCTTGAAACCCTTCCAAGCATTTTTCATTTCAGTTATTGTGGCTTTCAACTCCAGTAGTTCTGATTGATTCTTTTTTTAAAAATTTCTTTCTCTTTACTAAGTTTCTCATTGATCATCCATTGTTTTCCCAATATCCTTTAGTTATTTCTCTGTTCTTTCCTTCATCTCCTTGAGCATTGTTAAGATCAGTTTTTAAAAAAGCTTGGTCTGGTATGTTCACAACTTTGTCTTTTTCATTAGTATTTTCTGTATCTTTATTCTCTTTCTTTGAATGGGCCATCATTTCATGTTCCTTTTCTTGTACTCTTTTGTTCTACATGGTACTTTTTAATATTTAAAAATGTTAACTATGTGATATACTCCCTGTGATATCTGTTTCTTGGTTATGTAATCACCTGGTGATAAAATAGGGATTGACTTAAACTTCAGTCCCCCTATCAGAAAGTTCTGCCATGGTGAATGCTGCATACATGGTAATCCCTGTCTTTGTGGATCTCTGACTTGTCCTGGGGTTTTCCTTGTTAGTTGGTTTGTAGTTCTCTTGTTGCCAGGAGTTTGTTTGTCCCCTCTGTTTCCTAGGAAAGAGACTTCCTCCTCCTCTGTGTTTGAAGTCAGCTGGTTTTAAATTATTTTAAAAACTGCTTCTATTTTTTTTTAACACTCCTTTTTTTCCTAAAGTTTCTTGTGCCTGGTGGACAAATTCTGGGATATGAGAATGGCAGAGAAGACTTTCCCAGGTAAATCTTTTCAGCCAAATTAAGGCTAAGGTCTCATAAAAGGGGCACAACCACCTCTAAAGGGCTCTGGGGATGATACCAGGAAGAGTACTAAGAACTTCCTTGATGTCTTCCCAAAGCTGAGCTTTCTTGGCCTGCCCAGCAAAGGTTGCCCTTCAGCCCACTGTACTCACAGCCCTGAAGAAGCTTTTTAATTTCCTACCATCACCATCCCTGTTCGGAGTGGTTTGAAACAATGGCTATTGCTGCCCCTGTCTTGGGTGGGTTGAAACAGCTGCCCTTAGAGATGGACTGCCAACAATCTGAGTTCAACAATCAAAACCCATGATCAATGTTAGGCTGTTCCCACCCTTGATCTTGGGGAAGAAAAATTTTATGTCTCTTTCTGACACTAGCAGATAACCAGGGGCTGGACCTCACAGTTGTTTTCTACAAGAGTGGGTGGATGGCTACTGGAAGCTGACACAAGGAGAATGTGATTTACCTTACCATAATTTCTCAACTTCTTTCTTCCACTCTTCCCTGGATACTGTAGAGTGTTCATCTGGCCCCTGCAATTTCAGAACAGATGTTTCAGACAGTTCCTGTTGGTCTAATACTTTTTTTTTAAAGGACTGGGACCTAGAGATCCCTCCTATTCCATCTGCTCACAATCATCCAGGCCAAGTTTCATTTTTTGATAAGCAGTTTATTTACAATATGGTGCTGCCACTTCAGTTCACTGCTTATGCTTTATTTCCTTTGCCTTCAGCCCAGGCTTTGGCATAATCATTCTCACACCTGTAATTCCATACTAGGCAGTGCTTTCTCATTCCTGGGATAAATTATTATTTTGGGTGAAAGAGTTATCAACCACAATTCTAACCTTTGCACTCCCCTATTGTTATCCATTATACCTGGCATAATCTCCAAATATTTTCTTCCTATTGTGTGTATTTCTCTACTATATAAATTATTTTGAGCTTGACAATTTCCTCTGTCTTCAGGTTAAACTAAGGTTGTAAGATATGACAGAGTTTGGTTATACTTCTAATAGATTTGTATAGTTCTTTGAAGAAAATTAGGAACATTTAGTTCTGGGAGGTTACTGTGATATTGCTGTTGGTAATTTTTAATTTTTTTCTTCATTAGAGAAGTTATGCATGTTAAAACATATTTAACATGCATAAAATATGTTATCCTCATACAGCAACTTATTATTAAGACCTTGCATTGGTGTGAAACATTTGTTGTAATTGATGATAACACATTTTTAATATTGTACTATCAACTATAGTCCATGGTTTAATTTAGGGTTCACAGTTTGCATAATGCAGTTCCATGAATATTGTTCTTTTTTTTTAATTTGTATTTTATTGCCATATATACAATCTAAATTTTCCCAGTTAATCACATTTGGTATTCGTGGATTAGAAAACTAAATATTATTAAGGCGGCAATTCTAGCCAAAGCAATTTATAGATTCAACACAATCCCAATAAAAATTCCTATAGCCATCTTTTCAGAAATGGAAAAAGGCAATCATCAAATTTATATGGAAAGGTAAGGGGCTCTGAATAACCAAAGCCAACATGAAAAAGGAGAATTAAGTTGGAGGAGTCCCACTTCACAATTTTAAAATGTACTGCAATGCCACAGCAATCAAAACAGCATGGTACTGACACAAGGACAAAAATATAGACCAGTGGAATTGAATTTAGAGCTCAGAAATCCACCCTCACATATTTGGCCAGCTGACTTTTGACAAGGAGGCAAAGACCACCGAATTATGAAAAAATAGTCACTTCCAAAAATGGTATTTGGAAAACAAGATCTCCATGGCAAAAAAATAAACAAATAAATAATAATAACATTAATGATAATAATAATAAAAGAAGGAACTCTACCTCACACCTTACACAAAAATCAACTCAACAAGGATCAAAGATGTAAATATGAGCTAGCAATCTCCTAGAAGGAAATATAGGGAAGCATCTTCAGGACCTTAGGTTAGGCAATGGCTTCTTAGAATTTATGCCCAAATCACAGGGAACAATAGAAACAACAGATGAATGGGATCTCATCAAAGTAAAATAACTTATGTGCCTTAAAGGACTTCATCATGAAAGTAAAAAGACAACCTACACAATGGAAAAAAATATTTAGAGACCATATATCCAACAAATGGTTAATAACCAGTATATATAAATAAATCCTTCAACTCAACAATAAAAATACAAACCAAATAAAAATGTACAAAAGACATGAACAGTTATCCCTCCAAAGAAGACATACAATTGACAAGAAAGCACATGAAAAGATGCTCGTTAGCCATCAGGGAAATGCAAGTCAAAACCACCACGAGATTACATTTCATTCCCATTAAAATGGCTGCTAATTAAAAAACAAGAACAGGACATAAGAATTGGAGACGATGCAGAGAAATAGGAGCTCATTCACTGCTGGTAGCAATATAAAATGGTGCATCTGCTGAAGAAGACAGTTTGGTAGTTTCTCACAAAGCTAGAATAGAACTACCATGTGACTCAGCAATCCCACTACTAGATATATACCCATAAGAACTGAAGGCAGAGACTCAGACAGATATTTGCACATGGATGTTCATAGCAGCATTATTCACAGCTGCCAAAAAATGGAAACAACCCCAGTATCCATTGACTGTTGAATGGATGAATAAAATGTGCTGTATAATGCAATCAAATATTGTTCAGCCATAAAAATGCAATTTATTTTTTAATTTTCTTTTTTGCATGGGCAGGCACCGGCAATGGAACTTGGGTCTCCAGCATGGCAGGCGAGAATTCTGCCACTGAGCCACCTTGGCACACCCTAAAAAGGTAATTTATTTTTGTATGCAGGATGGGAGAAATGTGAAAAGAAGTCCATAACCTCTCAAGAAAAATTACAAGAAAGGTCTTTTGGCACTCCATTTGATGCCAAAATGTTTTGTATTTTTTTATCCATTGACTTTGACAGTTATTGAGTGCTTCATAAGTTAGAGACATTTTTTTCCTATAATTTTTACTTGTACTATCTCATTTGATCCTCAAAATAATTAGTGAAATAAATATCACAATTTATTTTTATTTTATAGGTGAATAAACTAGGTCATAATACACTCAATAAGGTGTTACGTCATAAAACTTGTAGATAGCAGAACCTCCACCCAAGCATTCTGACAACAGACTGTGCATACCAATTACTATGCAGAGAGATAAATTAACTTCCAAAGAAAAGAAATGGGTACAGTTTTCCAGTGAATAGCATTTATTTTTATCTAACCTAGGGTACATTTTTTAAAATATCTTTATGATTAGTAAGAAGCTCCAATCTTTAATATTTAATAAACATGAAATGAACCCTAAAGATCTTACACAATGTATATCCTCAAATCATGTATTAAAAATAATATTTATTCATTTTGATAGCATTCTCTAATAATATTAAATGTAAGGCCAGTTGTGATGGGTTAAGGGAGATGGTTTTCTAATATTGAATTCAATGTTCTAGCCTTTTTAGTAACAATTATTTTTTCCCCTGTATAATGTAGGAAATCACTGCTATTTATACATGTAATTTAAAGTAAGGTGTCATGGTCAGGTTCATGTGTCAACTTGGCCAAGTGGTGGTACCTGTCTGTCTGGTTGGGCAAATGCTGGCCTGTCTTTTGCGATGAGGACATTTCACAGAATTAAAGTATGACACGTCAGCTGCATCCACAGCTGATTCCATTTGTAATCAGCCAAGGGGAGTGTCTTCTTCAATGAGTGATGCTTAATCTAATAACTAGAAGCCTCTTAAGGAGGATTCAGAAGAGACAGGTTCTTCCTGCTTCAGTTGGTGAGCCTCTCCTGTGGAGTTCATCCAGACCTTCCATCGGAATAGTCGGCTTCACAGCCTTTCCTGCGGATTTTGGACTCTGCGTTCCCACGGTCACGTGAGACACTTTTATAAGTTTTGCATTTGCGAGTATTCCCTGTTGATTCTGTTTCTCTAGAGAATCCTAACTAATATATAAGGAATACAAAAATGTTATCTTACATCATTCCAGAAAAAAAAAAAGCGCATGTATTTCCTATGCATTTTAATGTATCTGAATGTACACAGAATCTTGAGTTAACATAGTTTCCATCTTTATTGCCCATATCTAAATACTGTTACTGTAGTCTTTCTGGGGAAATTCAGATTTGAAATGTATATTTATTTCATCATGAACAAATAAAAATAAAAGTACTGTATAAAAATATTTGTTTTTAGAATGTAACAAAACAGATTTATTTTTTAAAGTGATATATTCTTATGCAAGTTGTACTCTCTTAACAGCCTTTGAAATTTAGCACCAAGAAAGTAGTTGTCAGAGAAAGCGCTGCTAAAAGGAGAATATGTAATATAATTATTTAAAAAATTTCAAATTATAAAAATTAATCTTATTTAACATTACATAAAATTTATTTTCATATCCTTGTAAATTTTATTAACATACCTTGATATACAGCATTCCTTTTCAATGCAAAAACTTATCCTGATACATAAAATCCATATATTCTCAACAATTAAAACTCTGTGTCTATATTCAAAATTTTAATATGATATTAAATAATTAAAATTAACAAGTTACTTAACATGTGTTACATCAGAAATAAAATTAAATATCAATTGAACAATGCCATAAAGATTATACGGTGATATATTTTGTAGCAATTCATTTATCAAGAAAATGAGAAAAAATAGCATTATCATTATATATCACATTAAAATTCTGTTGAGTTACATCATTCTGTCTTATAAAAATCCCTTTTACATGGAAAATCAAGTGTTAACTTAAAACAGCATTTATAATTGGCATTTCTTTCTCTGTCATTTGATTTAATGATCCCCTGGTATTTAATCATAATGATAAGATTGGAGCTGATTTATTTGATTTGCTTTGATGTTTTGAAGACTAGAAGTACTCTCAAGTAATATTTATATGTGTAATCTGAATGCAGGTAAAGAATTCCTCAACCTGTCAGAATGTTAATTAAATGTATTAATAATTTGTGTAACCTGCTGTGATACTAAAGTGGCTAATAGCAATCACTTGGGTTTCCAACCAGCAACAGTTTGTTTTTATGCACATGACTAATTTAAGAAGTTCACTATATTATTATCACATAATATTGTCATTTACTTGAAATAATACAAATCTGATATTTGACTGATCATTCCTTAAGAGTTTGTAATTCCTTTAAAAAGCAACATGAGCATCTCTTTCCAGAGAAAGAATTATCAACCATAGTTACCTCAGGCAGCTCATAAAAGTTTGTAGATGTTTTAATTAGTCCATAATGTTTTTAGGTTAAACAAGGCTCTTATATCATAAATGGGTTCTTGGTTTGTTCTCTAACTGTGGTGAACTGGATGTAGCTCAGCTGATAGACAAAGACAACAATTTCCTGCATTAATGGTGGAGTGTGACATGACAATCAAATAGTGTCTTCCTTATGAAAATGAAAATTATCCAGACAGTCACAGAGCTAACAAATCTATTGGACTTAGATATTTTTATAATCTAATTTCCTTTTCAGTGCTCTTTTGCTTAAAAGATCATCTTTTTTATAGCTAAGGAATTATTGGTATAAATTAAAATTTAATTTCCATCTAGAACATATGAACTATTTTGGACAGGAATACATAGATAACACTTGTGCCAGTCATTTGCCTGTTTGCTCTCAAATCCACTTCACTTTCCTTCCCCTACTCCTCAGGGGGTTTGACGATTGGAAATTATATTCCCTATACTTCTTCACCCATTGATTGCCGTTAAGTTCAGTCAGTGGGGTGTGCTGGTGGGAGATTAGAGAGAAGGAAAAGGTGCAAAGTCAAGATAATTCCCTCCATCCTTCTAGTGATATCTGCAGCACAGGCTTGGTTTCAGCCTTGGTCTTGCAGCTCCTCTCTTCATGGCCTAGTTCCTGCAGGAAGACTCAAGAAGTGGCTCCAAGTCCATGGTTCAGCATCTGCCTGGTATTCATAGATCCTGGACCCATTACCATTTTCTCAGTCCCACATACACAAAGGGGCTTTCTGCAGTTGGTTTCTTACTGCCTCATATTACCCCTTTTCAAGTTCTTTCAGTACATATATTATAATTTATCCCTTATGCTGTACATCCTATATTCAATCATATAGCATGGATTCTATTTCCCTTAAAAAAAAAACTGAAACTGACTGCAAATGTCTTTGATACCAGAAGTAGTTCCCAAAACAGAAATTACCAGTGGATTCTTGGATAATGCTGCTCACCCACTTAAGCTAAAATATAATGGTGATTTCACTGAGAATGGAAAAAGGAATACTCACATCCATAGTAAAATTTCCATCATTACTACTTAAACTATCACCCAGGGATGTTTATGCAATTCAAAGCTCCTGGACATAAAATTGCTATTGCCCTCTCTGATGATATTCCAAACGATGGCTACAAGGTTCATAATGCCAGGTAGCTACTTCTGGCTGTACTGGAAAGGAAACAAAATGTTTCTTGCTTTAAAACCATTAGCTCAAGACACAGCATCCCAGAGAGCTTCTATTGTGCCCCCCACACACACACCTGCCCAAATAGTATCTTTTTTTCTTATAACTATAGGGAAAGAATAGATAAGAATCTATCTATAAATTTAATCATGGCAGTTGGGGAATATAATGTAATTTGCATGAAAAATCTTACCAAATTCTAAAAATAAAACCAGGACACTGTAAGCTCCTTCCTTCTGTGGCTGAATAATATACATTGTGTGTACATATCATATCTTATTTACCCATTTATATATTGACAGACACTTGGATTTCGTCTATGAATCTTGAAGACCGCATGTTGAGTGAAGTAAGCAAGACACAGAAGGATAGATATTGTATGATCTTAATGATTTGAAGCAATTAGAATAAGCAAGCTCATAGAGGCACAGTCTTGAATATTGGTTAACGGGTGGTAGGATGGGGATAAGGAATGGGAAATTAGGGCTTTAAATGTGCAGGGTTCCTATAAGGAATGATGGAAATGTTTTGGTAATGGATGGTGGTAGTAGTAACACAGCGTCATGAATGCAGTTAACAGCACTGAAACAGATATCTGAATATGATTCAAAGGGTAAATGTTGCATTGTATACATGGTGATAAAATACGTTTTGGAAAAATCCATGGAACTATATTACACAAGCAGTGAGAACTAAGTTAAATCATAGACTTTAATTAATAGAACAATTATAACAATGTTCTCTCATCAATTGTAACAAATGTTCCATACCTACACAAGGTGTTGGTGGTAGGGTGTTTTATGGGAGTTCTGTATTTTATGCATCATTGTTTCATAAACCTACAACTTCTCTAATTACAAAAAAAAGGTAAGTTCCCGAGATTCAGAATGGAGGCCTTTAACGGGACTCAGAAGAATCTGAACTGGAACTACTAACTTCCTCTGATCTTTGTTCTGTTACCAATGGAAGCAGCTTCCTCTTTATCTTTCTGAGGAAATTTGTCTCGCCTTGCTTAAAGATATTGCTTTGCAATGAGCCATGCATTCTCCTCAAGACCCACCCTTACCATTCCTCATTGCCCCAGCTCCTTAACAGAAGTACACCCCAACGTGTTCTTGGAGAATGAGACTAATTCTAACCAAGAGGAATATCTTCCACGGAAGAAGAATTGCAGAATTTTGTCATTTATATTGACAGGAACCTGGCGGACATGATTAGAAAGAGATTCTAAGTGTGGTAGAAACATGTAACACAGATTGAGTGAAGTTTATCTGTATGTGTATACTTTCTGAATGTTGTTACTTCACTTTGTTAGTTTCAGGAACAGAAAATGACTCTCACAGGTGTTTGGTCAGCTCACAAAAAGCAATAACAAGATGGAGTATATTTAATGAGATTGAGATGCCATAATTTTCCTGACAGCAGTAGGAAGAAGAGAACCAAAGTTTAAGGAAATGGAATAGATTTATGATGTGTAATCCACTAGCCACCCAAGGAAGGCAGAAATGACAGAGAGAACACCAGCCTCTGTGAAAACTCTGGGTTGTTTTTCTCTGAAGGGCAAGGTTAATGGTAGAAGATATTTCTGGTGAAGTAAGCTCCTTGATTTCCATGGAACGATGGGATCTTGTACTGCAGAAGGTCAGATGGTAAAAGGTAATCATCAGAATAAAAGTAGGTACAATTAACTAGTAAAAATTGGCCAGCTGGGGTAGATTGCAAAGAGAGTTTTAACCTTTGGGGATTTTTGATGGTAGATAATTGATTACTCTATCCGTAGACAGAATAGAATGGGCAGTTGTTCTAGTTTGCTAGCTGCCAGAATGCAATATACCAGAAACAGAATGGCTTTTAAAAAGGGGAATTTAATAAGTGCCAGTTTATAGTTCTAAGGCCGAGAAAATGTCCCAATTAAAACAAGTCTATAGAACTGTCCAATCTAAGGCATCCAGGGAAAGATACCTTGGTTCAAAAAGGCCGATGAAGTTCAGGGTTTCTCTCTCAAGTGGAAGAGCACATGGCGAACACAGTCAGGGTTCCTCTCTCATCTGGAAGGGCACATGGTGAACACGGTATTCTCTGCTAGCTTCTTTTCCTGCTTCCTGTTTCATGAAGGTCCCCGGGAGGCATTTTCCTTCTTCATCCCCAAAGGTTGCTGACTGGTGGACTCTGCTTCTTGTGGCTATGTCGTTCTGCTCTGTTCTCTCTGAAATCTCTCATTCTCAAAAATGTTTCCTCTTTTATAGGACTTCAAAAACTAATCAAGACCCACCCAAATGGGTGGGGACATGCCTCTACTTAATCCAGTTTAACAACCACTCTTGATTAAACCACATCTCCAGGGAGATGATCTAATTACAGTTTCAAACATACAATACTAAATAGGGATTAGAAGAAAGGCTGCTTTTACAAAATGGAATTAGAATTAAAACATGGCTTTTCTAGGGTACATACATCATTTCAAACCAGCACAGCAGGTTAATAAAATGTTATTTGATCTATATAACTGGGAAAACTCTACTTCTAATGAGAAGTATTTTAAGTTACCACAGTACAAAAATTCAGTCTCTCACTCAATTTTACAACACATTTCACAGACCTAAAGACCCTTGATAAAAGTGAAGGTTAGATCTGCTTCAGTAATTACCCTTGAACATTGCTATAAGTATATACTATAGGTATTCTACAAGCCTTCTCCGTGGGAAATTGAGGCCACTAATCAAGGTGACTATGCCCAGGGGAGTGGAAATATCTTGATGTTCCAGGAATTATTAGATCATGTTAATGTTCTAAAGATATTTTCTAGAGATCCTCATTGGTAGGATCTATGGGTTATGAGTTAGGTGCTAAATAAAATTTATTTATAAGTCTGCCTTTCACTGGCATCATTGTCTCTCTGTATATATACAAATTTTGTGTGAATAATCCACCCTGTGTATTTTTCCCCAATTTTAAAAGGCATAATTGTAATTAATGCATAGTTTGGAAACTGGCAGAATTAAACAATTTCCTCCAGCCCATATAGTAAGGGCTATTACGATAAGAATGGATAAGTGTTTCAGCATCCAAATTTGAAAACACAAAGAATTATTTGTCTTCAGGGAAATTGGTCATATTAGTGCTATTTTCAAATACTTGCACAATGTAGTAGTTAATGGTGATGCCTTCTACACTGCTATTTCACTTGTATGTTTTCCGTAAGCAAGAGTGCAAAGATCTTGTGAAATGACTTGAATTACACAGAACATGATGGTGTTCTCCATGATGACTTAATGCTTAGCAAAGTTAGAGAGGAGAAAAATAATAGGTATAAAAGATAGCTTAGTAAGCTATTCATATGCATCTTACACAGGCCACAATAAGGAAATAGCAAAGTGTTTGAGCCATCTCTGTATTTTAATTTATGTTGCCTCCAATCTCCTTTAATTGAAAATATTGTGAACTGCTAGATCTAACTGGGACTCGGTTATACAGAAATGCACTGCTGCAGATTCTGGCTGAAATTTAAGCCACACTGACACTTAGACCTTATGACCTTGTCAACCCAACTGAGGGCTGAAATGTTACGGTCTGTGAAGATATTTATGGAGCCTGTGACATAGGGAAATTACAGTGCCTAACTTCAGTATTTTGGAACAAGATCTTAGAAATCCTTTGGGTAGAACTCTCTTTCTTCTATTTGGTCATCCATTTTTCCTAGAAAGTAGTACAAATGTACAGATATACCTATGATATAGATACAACTGTGGTACAGATATACTTCATGCATGACGCCAAATAAGTCTGAAAAGAAAATGATTAGAATATCATGAATAACAATGTCTGAGGGAGAAGTATATGAACAGATCTCTTAGTAAGTGCCCAGAATGTGAGATTTTCTTTTTCACTGAAAAATGCAGAAAAAGCGGCACTGCAGAGCAGTATCTCAATAACCAGATAGATAAGATGTCCCATGCTGTGGGAGTTGATGGGATAGACCTTTTTCAGTATATGCATTTGCTTACTTGCTTGCAGAGTTCTTGCCAGCCAATATACATATTCATGGCCATGTATGATATCATACATGCCTGCTTTTCACTGCAGAGTGAGAAAATGGCTTTGAACATGAGGACCTTCATGATCTCACAATGTACCTCATCATCCAGAAGAAGAGGAGATTGCCTTGCTAAAAACTCACTTATGGAGTCAACTGTGAGAAAACACTCTGATAGGTATAACACAGGCAGGAAATTCACTGGAATAAAGTCAGAAGCAGTCTCAATTGCTGCAGCACATTCCTGGAAAACACTCTGAGATTGAAGCTGTTCGTACAAACTCTTAAGGATTGCTTGCAGTCCTAGAGTGAAAGCAGAGGCTAACATTCAGAAAGTCAGAGCTTCGATATGGCTATGGATGAGAGGGCTGTGAGGACAAAGCTGAAAGCATTATAGTGCTCTGTTACTTCCATATAATTAAAAAACAATAAACTGAAAAACAAGTGAAAGGATACCTCATGCTTATATTTAAATTCTTTTCTTTTAAAAATATTAGACTCTGTGTGTGCATGTATATTTGTGCTTACCCTATATGAGCATGAATTTATTAGATAATCCAGAACTAGACAAGTTTCTATGCCACAAATTAATCAGGAGCTATCAAAACCCTACCTTATCAATGCCAACATTTGCCATATGTATGTCTCAAAAGTCATCTGTTTCATAAAGTAATGGCTTTACTGTCCAACTTTGGTGACCAGAGTTTCCACACACTCTCCCAATGCCCTCTGCACAGACTTTGCAACTCTGCCACTCAGTCCTGTCTTCAAACTTTTCACCAAAATTCTTCTGTGTTGTACATAGGAGGGATCTTAAACAATCTCTTCATAATCTAAAAATTTTGCACTTTCCTTCCTTAGAGAAAACAGCTTCTTTCTTCCTGAAATAAAAGATCTTAGTAAAGCATGCTGTGAACAAAGAGAACAACTTTTATTTTCTCCTTACGCAGTAAAATATTTACTGATTAGAATGTCCTGACTCCATTTGACAAAAGTGTCAGCTGTCTGTGGCCTCACACTGAGTATCAGAGGCCACTTTCCTTTGGAGAGGGTGAGGAAACACTCCCAGAGAGACTTTTCTATTGATGCCAAGGGTTGCCCTGCTTCCAGTTCCTCCTAAATTTCTTAGTGATATGATATGCAAATGAATGGGAAATTTTTAAAAAGGCTTATTTAATAATACCCTAATGCAAACACTTTATGTTTGCCAGGCACAAAACTAAGAACTTATTTCATTTACCATGGAGAACAATTTTATGAGATTGATATTTATTAATAACTTCTTTTGTAGGTGAGGGAATAACGGCTTAGAGAAGTAAGATAAATTGCCTGAGTTTGCAAAACTCAGAACTGGTAGATCCTGGGTTTTCTCTGAAGCCTATTTCTGGCACCAACATTCTCAATTATTTTTACATTGTGTATTTTTGCCCGTATATTTTGTTTCTAAATAGTCCAACATGAGAGACTCTTAATTTTTATGACAATTTGGTTATTATTGTTATTGATGATAAAAACCTGAATGAAAAGCACTAATTATATCACTACAATATATAAGATTATCTCTGTACTTAGCATTAAATGAATTTAGGAACCAGGGCACTAGCCATACTATGTGAATTGGGTGGTTTTTGTGGATAATGACAAACTGGCCACCAAACTCTAGTGAATCTTTGTCATGTTAAAATTCAGAGTCACTGTTCTGATTTTTTTTCGTTAATACATGTCCCCATATCTGGACTTTTTGGCGAAATCTTCCTATTTTTATATTGACAAATAACTTTAAAACATTTTATAACATTATTCTGACCAATTTGTTTTGATGGCCAAACGCAAGCCAGTTTTTGACCTTTTGTATGGGAAATTTCTAAAGTTTTAATAGAAATTGTTTACTTTTTTTAAAAATGATTTACTTTTATTTTAATATTTATCACCTTGTGAAATGGTCTATGATGATTCAGTCAATTTAATGTCTAAACATTAAACATAGTAAATAAGGCATTTGCAAACACAAATTAAAATAAACCTATTCTTTATCCTTTTCTCACTCTCCATGAAGGGCTTCTAATTGTACAGTGACATTGACATCACTTTTCTTTATTTTGTCATTTTGAGTTCTCAAGCTACTTGAGGCCAGATATGTTTTAATTCTTTCAATATATACTTTAATTTCTTAATCTAAAGTTACGTCCTGATGGGAACTTAATAGCTTGCAATTAGAAGATCTTATTTCATTTATGTAACATATCTTTCTTTAACATTTTAAATGCAATCATAAACATAAGATTACTATGTTATTTAGTCAAACATTCATGATCTGTAAACATCTTTCTTAAAGCACCATTTTTCCTAAATTTTGCTTAAAAATGAAATTAGAGAAAGCAAAATGTTTTATTTACATTTTTTCACTTACACTAAAATAATTAAGAAATTTTTCTTCTTAGAGATACTTTTCTCCAATAGATTTTTTAATATTCTCTCTAAGTGAACCTGAGTTATCGTTTAGTAGAACACTGGAATGGCTCTTTCCCATAGCAAACCCTCCAGGGAGCAATATGTATCCAATTTCCTCCCTCTAGTTCTTAAAAGGCATTTAATCAGTACTTGACCAAAGGCATTTTTGTGCACTTCCTGAAGACAGATTATTTCTTCAAGCCCTTTTCTTCCTCATTAAAGAAACCGTATCCTCTCACATTTTTGCTTTTTCGTTTGTTTGTTTGTTTGCTTTTGCATAGGCAGGCACCAGGAATTGACCCGATCTCCAGCATGGCAGATGAAAACTCTGCCTGCTGAGCCACCGTGGCCCACCCATCACTTTTAAATTGACCACATTTTATGTGATTTGTAACTAGTAATATTATTCAGGCAAAAAATGTGCACAGTTCCTCCACCTTGACTAGTATTTAAATCCGTATGCTTCATACATAATCTACGTTATTTTCCTCTATTTTATATCCTTACTCCTCTATTGTATACCTTACTTTTCTATTTTATACTCCATTTTCTAAATTTCTGACTTTATTATCATTCATTCACTTCTACTTTTTTAAAGTCCCCTGTAACTTGCCATGCCCTTTCTTATTTAACATCTTTATTTAATGCTGGTATAACATGTTCCTGGTCTCATTGCAGCTCATTTCCAACTCATTTCATTGTCCCACAAAAACATGTCAACCTTTTTTTACAGTATAATATTCAATATTTGTGTCCCAAATTTCTATTCTGTTTTGTCTTATAAAATGTGTTCTTTGCAATGATGGTGAAAGATTCATGCAATTGTTGACAGCTGATGAAATCAAGTAAAAAAGCAGATGTCTCCATAGTTATATTCTATAATACTTCATGAGTGAATATCTTAAAAAGAAATCTTACTATCCCTTTGTTATGTGGAAAATTTTTTCTGACTTCAAAGGTTATTGGTATTTAACTTATCTGTGTATTCTGACCTGCCATAATTTCTTCAAAGTCAAATTTGCAGCATTCAATTCTACCCAGAACAAAATTTAATTCCGGAGGAAATAATTAAATAATATACTGGCAGGATTCTTCTCATTTTTAGTGCCCCTTCAATTAGGACATTATCCTCATTTGTTTTTCTGCAAAGAATGGTTGTATCTATCTTTGCCTAAGTAAGACATCTTTGAAACTTGAATTAGAGTTTTTAGTACCAATGCAAAACAGAACTAAATTCATGTTTTTTCAGATTTAAACACAATTCCACAAGCTTCACTTAATCAAATGTCAAGGTTTTCACAGTCAATTGACTTTATTACTGATTACCCAATATGTAGCATACTAATAGCAAGCTATTCCAGAATTCTAAACTTTCTAATGCTAGACTCTAAACTTAGAGGGTCAAAAGAGACTATGGTCTCTTTTAGTTGGTAGATAGATATAGATGTGAATCTCCAAAAATTATATGTAGTTTCTGTACATTTTGAATTTTCAAAAATTGACTCAAATGTCTGATTTTAACTGAGTAGCAAAAATAGTGTAAGCTGGGCGGGCCGCGGTGGCTCAGCGGGCAAGAGTGCTTGCCTGCCATGCCGGAGGACCCCGGTTCGATTCCCGGCCCCAGCCCATGTAAAAAACAAACAAACAAACAAAATATAATAAAACAAGAAAATGTTTAAAGATGTTTCCCTTTCTTCCTCCCTTCCTTCCTTCCATCCTTCCTTCCTTCTCTCTGTCTTTCCTTCCCTTCCTCCCTTAAAAAAAAAAAAAAAAAAAATAGTGTAAGCTAAATACAAGCATTTCTGATATCAAAAAGTCGTAATTGAGAAAGATTCTCTGTTAACTCAAAATTAGAAAAGTTCTCATTACCTAGTCTATGAATTTCCCCTTCATTTTTTGAGTTCAAAAATTTGTTTATTATGTACCTAAAACTGTTAGAAGCTCTGAACCATAACCCCGCTTCTGAGTGAAAAACTTTACAGCTACCAGAACCGACAGAGCTAACAAAACAGACAGAGCCCTGGGGAAGCCATTGAGGAAGCCTGGGGAGAAAGCTAGCAGATGTTGCCCTGTGCCTTTCCAGCTGAGAGAGAAGACCCAAACATCATCAACCTTCTTGAACCTGGATGCCTATCTTTTCCTGGATGCCTTAATTTGGACATTTTTATGGCCTTAAAACTGTTAATTAGCAATTTAATAAATTCCTCTTTTTAAAAGCTGTTCCAGTTCTGGTATATTGCATTCTGGCAGGTTACTAACTAACACACTGAGTTAAGATATGAATGATACAAAGATATAAGAAGCATCAGGGTATACCACGGTGGCTCAGCAGGCAGAGTTTTCATCTGGCATGCCAGGGACCTGAATTTGATTCCTTGTGCATGCCCACGTGAAAAAAAAAAAAAGTAAAAATATAGGAAGCATCAATGTGATATGGCTGTTAAGTGCTACAATTATCAAACATGATTCCCAAAAAAATTGGAGTGGAAAGGAAGTTTTTGGAAATAGATATTCTTTAACTAGGAATACTAACTCTATATGCTCTCCTGCACTGTTTTTCTAAATGCAACCTGTATTGCACACAAGATCTAATATTTATTAATGATTCAGAAAATTGCTCATTATAAGCTATACGATAAATGCTATCTAATCTGTAGGAACTTAACCAGATTGCCCATTTGAATCAAGTTGTCTAAACTGAATCCATAAATAAGAGTACGGATGTTAAGCTCACCTGAACTTGGAAATTGGTTCCCCTAATTTCTGTTCAAAATTCCTCAGGTAAAGTGGTGACAAAATTAAAATAAACCTCATAGATTAATTGTGAGACATCTATTGGCTAATATATGTAAAATACTAAGCACAAGGACGATGCAGAGTATATAAGCAATAAAAAGTAGCTGTTATTAGCTTTTTCTAGATTGATTGTCTCCTCTTTAGTCTAAAAATAAATATGAAAATAAAGTAATGCTAATTATTTTAGTGTGCTAAAGCTAATGGAATGAAATATATCAGAAACAGGTTGGTTTTCATAAAGGGAATTTATTAAGTTATAAAATACTAACAAATTCAATCCAACAGCACTTAAAATAAATAAACCCTCTCATCTCTGACCAATTGATTCTTGAAAAAGTGTCAAAGACCACTCAATTGGGAAACAACAGTCTTAAAAAAAATCCTGCTAGGAAACTGGATCTCCATTTGTAAATAAAAAGATTGAGGGCCCCTAACTCACACCATATATAAAAATAAACTCAAGCTGGATCAAGAACCTAAATATAAGAACTAGAACTATCAAACGCCTATAAAAAGTCATAGGGAAGCATCTTCAGGAGCTTTATGTTAGGCAATGGTTTCTTAGACTCAACACAAATAACAGGAGGAACAAAAGAAAATACAGAAAAATGCAACTTCATCAAAATTTTAAAAATTTATGCATTAAAAGGATTTTATCAGGGAATCAAAAAAGACAACTTACAGAATGGGAGAAAATAATTGGGAACTGTATATCTGATAAGGGTATAATATCTGGAATGTATAAAGTACTCCTGCAACTCAAAACAAAAACATAAATCTGATCAAGAAAGGGGCAAAAGACTTAAACAGACATTTATTCAAAGAAGATATACAAATGGCCAATAAGCACATGAAAGATGCTCAACAATATAAACCATTGGAGAAATGTAAATCAAACCAAAATGGTATGCTATTTTCACACCCAATAAAATGACTACTATAAAAAAATAGAAAATAAAATTTGTGGAGGATGTGAAGAAATCACAATACTCATTCATTGTTGGTGGGAATGTAAAATGGTGCAGCCACTGTGGAGAACAATTTGATAGTTCCTCAGAAAGTTAAACATTGAATTACATAATGGCAAAGTATCCCTGGGATTTGGGTGATTTTGTTCCACAATAACTTGATATTTCCCCACAAAATCAATTGAAATTTTGTCTTCTGAAAATGTGTATTGTCACTGGCTATTTCACTATTTTTAATTATTATAATAATTTCTCTTCATTCAGGAAACATGTACTGAATATCTCCAATAAGTTGGGTATTAGGCCTGACATAGCATAATTCCCATTATGGCCTTAAAACTGTTAATTAGCAATTTAATAAATTCCTCTTTTTAAAAGCTGTTCCAGTTCTGGTATATTGCATTCTGGCAGGTTACTAACTAACACACTGAGTTAAGATATGAATGATACAAAGATATCTTTGGGGCAGTAATGATATACTGAAGAAGGCAAGTAAGTAATAAGGTCATTACAAGATTGACAAGTGCTATGGTAAAGCTGAATAGCATATAACTTAGGAACTCATAGACAGGACAGCTAACTAGCTAACTAAGAATTACAGAGAGGTGGACCAGGTATCAGCAGCAGGTTTCAAGAAAAATATCATAATAAGAAAATGCATAGAATTTAGCCTTTTGTGAATAGTGGGAAAAATAAGGTATAAAAAGGGCACACCAAATCCAAAGAAATGTATATCAACTTGATCATCATATTCAGAATACTGTAAATAATTACAATTAATGAATCAAAGATACATTGGATAAATGCAAAAGATGAAAGTACAAATTATGTAAGAGAATAGTTATGAAAGGCTAATATTCCTAGTACAATGACTGCATAGAATATACATCATAGAAAAACAAATGGTTGCTTTGCTTCAGCCAATTTTTTCTTCTTTATGTTCTTTATTATGATGTTGTTCTTACTTTTGTTGTTTAAGTCTTCAAGACGTGGAGAGCAAGTTGATGTGGTTAAATTTATAATTTCTGAAAGATTTCTTGCATGGTGTGTGAATAATAGATTTACATAATTATATTTCAAAATATAAGCAAAAATCGCTATTAGCCCCCTTCAGTCTCAACTCTATAGAATTGCTTGAATATTTACTATATGTACTTATGTGTGTGTGGTTGTAGGTATATAATGCAAAATACAATAAAATAGAAAGAGCATTATTATTCCAGATACTGTAAAAAATGTGTATATCTGTGTATGTATACATGTCTGTGTCTTCTGTGTATTTAGTCATAATTGGATTGTACAATAAGCCTCATTCCAAAAGACATACCAGGGAATACTGATCTAAAATTGTCAACAACCTAAAGACTTTTCCATGTATCAAGGTGGTGAATGCAGGTTTATGAGAGAGTCAATGGTAAATTACAGGGTAATTATCTGTGCTTACAGATGATTTTTTTCAGATAACAAAAGGGAGCAAAATATGAATTGGGCTTGGCACATTAATATTTTCTCCATAGCCTAGCAACAGCAAAGGGGCCATTTGGCTCAATGCACAGACCACTGGTCCATGAAACAAAGAGGTGCCTTTAGTGTTGGGAGAAAAGGTAAGATGTACTGTCCAATGTCATAAACCAGCCAATCTCTGTTGTCACTAAAATGGGATCCAGATAGAACCTTCAGAAACACATCTTTCACTTGTAGAAATAGAGTATGTAAATATGTGACGATACAATGGATAATATTTATTTAAAAGACAGAGAAACACCTTGACCAAAACTTTGAAAGATGTCAATACCATGAATCTATTATTGTACAAAATTAAGTGTTCTCATTTTCTCTCCTTCTCCTCTGTCTCTCTCTCTTTACGACTTTTGAGATGCTATTATGGACACAAGCACAACAGTTTAAAATGCATAGTACTATTTAATATAATTGTGGAAATTTAAGTGTAATTTTTTTAATGATAAAACTATAAAAATTTAGCAGAAGGAAATGTGTATTGAAATGAATAGCAAAATCAAATGGAATATATTGGACTAAAACTGGACTGTGGAGAATTGAATTGGGATATATTTATACCCAGCAAGGCAATAAGGAAGAGTGAGATAAATTATTTAAGACTCTAATCGTTAAAGGTACTCATATAGAATGTAAGACATAAAAGAAACCCTAGATTTAAATAAGAAAATAGGGAAATATGAATAATTGTAACTTGCTCAAGTTCTCAAAGCAAGTTAGACGATGATTTTAAATTTGAAGATAAGTCCAACAGGTCATTGAGAAGCTAACAAATATCTGCAGTATTTATCTACCTATGGGGACCTCTGTGAACCATTCTTCAGTAATTTCTCAGATGTTTATCTTCAATTTTTTTTTTTTGATCCCTACAGCTTTTAACATTAAGACTAGAAGTGACTAAACCCAAAGAAGAAGCAAATAGCAAGCTGGCACTGAACACTTAAATATAAACCATCAAAATATACTTTAATGAGAAATGATATGTTTCATCAATTCCTGAGACTCCTAAACAACATACAGATGTAGAAGCTAAAATATAAGTTTAAAATATTTGGTAACATTTTCTTATATTTCATAATTCAGCAGACTATACATCTTTTAAATACAGTATCATATCTAAACATAGATCCTTCTGCCATCAGATTTGTTAACTTTCTTAATAGCTTCAAGTTGAGTGAGCATTAAGTATTCATTTTTTCATTAAATATCATAATTTTAATGTTGAATTTGATAGCAATTAATTGATAATGTCTTGTCATCTACTTTGATTCACCTTTTCTCCCTCTTCATTTAAAAATGATAAGGAAGGGTTATTAAATCTTTTACTCTATTGTGTTAAGAAATATATTGGAAATATTTCAACCTAGTACTTAAATATTTTTATACAATTTGGATGAGAAAAAGATTTCAATGTAATAGGATCTAGAACACATTCTTTGCATGCATTAACAATTGCATTTTTACTTCTAAAATTTTATTGATATGCATTTTTTTTGGCTTAACTCCCAAAACTAAAATCATCTGAAGATACTTCTGAGACCCCTGAGCTTGTAAGAATAAGTAAATCTTCTTAGGGTCTCTCCCATTGCCTGAAGATGACACAGAAGCTTCCTCCCCAAACAACATTTTCCACCAGTCATAATCTATTCTATTGCCTTTTCTGTCCATGCAGTGATAACTAAGGACATTTCAGAACAAAAGCCACCCAAGGACATTCTCAGCCTGATAAGAAAGAGCAAAGCTATGTAGAGAAGAAGCTGCACGACCTAGAAAGCTTCCACTTTCAGAAGTTGAGAGAATAGGCATGAGATTCTATTATAAGGTAGCTAGATCAATTGAGGTAATGAAAAATATTGGATTATGGAGAGTTAATTTGGTAGCGACATTCTTGAAATAATGAATTTAGCACTCTGACAAAGAAAAACAACATGGAGAAATGCAAGACATAGTGCAAATGCTACTATGATGACCCCTAGAAGCCACAGAAAAACTGATGGCCTTCACTAAATGCTTTAGAAATGCCAGAATTACCATGGCAGATAATGGAGGACAGGATTGAAATTCTTAGAGTTGTGAGCATGTTTGAGTAGATTCACTATATAAGATCAGAAACACTCATGAGAGGATTGTGTTTCACCTGGCAGATGCACCAGTCAGCAAAACAATGCAGAATGTACTGAGGAGGCACACTAGAATTACTGAGAATTTAAATTGTGGATGGCCTCTGTAAGCTGGGCCAAACAGGAGCTGCTATTTCAGAACTGGGCTCACTGAAAGCAATATTGTGGACAGGACTCAATAAAAATGAAGATCAGGAGTTTCAGAGTCAAGGGGACCCAATTATTTTAAGGCATAGCAAAATCTGAGGCAGACAGTAAGGGCCTTTCCTGTAGAGTTGTGGAGATTGTTCATATAGGATGATGGCCTCAGAGAAAAATAGTCAGCAAAGGGACTACCATTCTGCACAATAAAAAAAAAAAAAAAAAAAAAAAAACCCACAAAGAATAGATGTTCAGGAGTTAGAAGGAAGCCAAATAAAAAGGCATAATTTCTTGCTGAGTTTCTAAATGAGAGCTTGTTTGGCACCTGGAAACTTCTACCAGAAATTATGATCATGCCCCCAGGGAAAAGGAAAATGCAAATGTGAAATCAGCACAAGGTAAAAATTACACCAGACCTTTCCTAAAGGGATTTATAGCAATTTTCTCTGGAAAATTGTACATTAGTTAAATGAGAATAACCAAACATTTTAAAGGATGTTGGGCACAGACTCTGAAGGCACAAACTCCATTGGGCACAAACTCTGAGGTGATATTAACACTCAGGTACCTGAAGTATCATCATGAGTCTCCAGTATCTACATAAGAGCCGTGGAGTAAACAGGTCAGGCTCACCATTGGTTCATGGAGTCTGAAGACCCACCCCTGCTCATTTCTCAGAATGCGCATTTGACATAGGACCACTTGGTATTCAGGACAGGTCTCCTATTTGTCTCCTGACCCATGACTTGAGAGCAATCAATCTTGTGGAAAGCCAAGCAGGAGCCTCTGACACTGATCCTTCCTGACCAAGATACAAATAATAAGTATATTGCACCCCAAAAGGAATGATACACATTAGGAACAGCTCTATAAACCAAAAGAATGCAGAGTGGTGGTCTCTACCATATTTTCCTTTAGTTCACTACTCTAGCTCCTGAAGAAACTGGGCAGATCTTGCAAGATTACAGTGTGATACTATGACTTACCAAGTATTAGACCCAATGGCAGTTGTTGTACAAGAATTATTATCTTTTCCAGAGCAGATCAGCATGGGCTTGGTTACATGGTATGTGGTCATTGATTTAGTAAATATATTATTTTTCCTTCTTACCAAAAATAAAGATGAGATACTGTTTCATTCACTTGGAATAGATAATAGTATATATACTCACAATCTTGCTTGCAAGCTAAATTAGCACCGTCACCCCCATCCTTTTGTCATAAAATAGTTCCGCGAGATGGATCAGCAGTACATCTCACAGGTGTCTGTCTTTATTTTATTGTCTGAGGACAATTGCTCATTTATTTTCTGATTTTTAAGATTCTTCTTCAAAATTTGTTCTCAGTAGTTTTACTTGTTATGCATAAAATGGTTTCCTTTGTACTTATTCTATCTCAGGTTAATGAGGCTTCCTGAAGGCATAACTTGATGTCTTTATTAACCTTGGAGAACTTTCATCCTTTACCTGTTCATAGTTTTATTTTTTCGTGTCTCACCACCATTGCATCCCATTCCTAATAGTTCTTGAGTCATATGAAAGTACCCATACATTGTTGATCATTGCCGTTAGTCTCTTCTATTTCTCCACGTCTTTTTGTCATTCCTCTAGCATAGAAATGAATGTTTAATTTTAGTGATCACTAGAACAGTGATTTTTCTTTTGATCCTTCCCTAATCAATCCCATCATTTGACTTCTTTTATGTATTGTACACAACTCTGATGTCTATAAAAATGCATTGCATTATTTGTTTGCCATTTTTATGTGTATATTTGTCTAAGCTTCTGGAGATCAAGGAGTGTGTCTTAAATGTCTTTGTGCTTACATTAATTATCAAAAGATATGACACACAGTACATGCTTAATAAATGCATGTTTTATTTGAAATGGAATTTAAATAAAGGCAAAAACTGCAGGCATGTGCAGTTTGAAACAAAAAAAGGTTTTCTGGTGGACTAGAATGCAATATATTTGTAAGGGTGATGTAGTTGATAAATATAGAAACATAGGTTGTGGAGTTTATCAAAGGCTTTAAAGGTAATAGATAGGAATTTCAAAGACTATGATTGGTAATTAAATGTTTCTAAGGAGGAAATAACATAACTGTACTTTTTGCTCTAGGAGGATTTATCTGATATAGAGTTAATCATGTAGAAGATACTTATGGCTTTACAAGGTCAAAGTCAAACAGATAAGAAGAGACTTAGAATCAAAAAGATTAAGCAACTGTGTTGGTGGCATATAAAGGGGAGACAATTTAAAAATTATTTTATAATAGACAATTTGGCATGATTGAATATTGATTATCTGTATGTATCAGATGATTTAACTGGAACTAGCTAACAATAATAGATACTTGCTATCCATGGCTCTACTATCTGTTATGGCATGTCCTACTTGGTGGTTTTTAGAATGGACCTAAGTTATTATTTCTTTTATTTTCTAAAAACCAGTATTACGGAGACTCCAAAGTATGCCAGAAATCAAATTCCTGTCCACTGTTAAGACATATTTGAAATTTTCTTTATTTTAAAAGTCTTTTTATTAAATGGATGTTTATGTGGGTGTGTTTATCTATCTAAAAGTATCTTCCCTCCCAAAAGGGAATGCTTTTATTTCTTCCCACTTGAGCTGAGCAAGTACAAAAGAATCAATATATACTACCTAAAAGAAAGATTAGGTCCTTGCATAAGCATCTCACAAAGAGGGACAACCCAAAGCTGCTGGCCTTGTCTTGAAAGGTCAGAAAGAAGCGTTGTTAACTAAAGGGGCTCCCCCAGGAGGACAGTTGCTGCCTCTGAAGCATTATACTTCCAAAGATGCTTGCGACCATTCCAGCTGTGAAGTCCACTTAAGGCAGAGTTGAGGATATTGAAACTGACTTGGGGGTAAAAAGAATCAGGTATTCTCAATAAGTTCTTTAGCTCTGATTCTGTTAGCATTTTTTTTTTTACACCAGTATATTGTGGTTTTAAGATTTAATTTAATGGGATTAACAAAACAAATCCTGGACGAGGATCTCCATATTACTGTCTTTGTTTTTATCAACAGTACATAAAAATAATTAAGATAATTTGATTTTCTGGTTTTGCCAATATATTGTTTTCCAGATACATACTAAGCATTGCACACAAAAACCAAGTGAGCAGAGAACAGAAATTTACAGGGCATGTGGAGAACGCAAAACCCAATTAGGGGTTTATGTTTTTAAATGCAATTGATATCTATGATTTTATGTTGGTACTACAAATACATAGTGGGTATGGGATGAAGCAGTGTCCATTTCTATCAGTGCAAATGGCTAGATGCTGGTTGCAAGAAAAGTTTTTTAAGTGTCTATGGGAGAAATGTATGTTTTTAGAAATTGTGGTTTAGGTGAAAATTTCTACAACTGACAAATAAGTTTCATCATTTCACACTGGGAAAGTTGCAAGATAAGCAAGCCACATATCAGAAGGTGATATGAGTTTTGGGGAATATATCATTCTTACCACGACCCCATGTGCTTCCTTATCCAATGTTTTATATAGCAGGAGAATAAACTAAGGAGAATGACAAAGGTAAGAGTTTAGTCCTTTCCAAATTTATTTTATTTAGTTCAAACACAAGCAGGTTTTTTAGTTTTTATCCACTTAATCATAGAAATAAAATAGGAAAGAAGGCTTGTGTTTGGTTCCTTTGTCAGTTTCATAACCTAAATAAAGATACAGTTTTCATTTTGATATAGTTCAAAGCTCAGGTATACTTGGTACATAGGAAAATTTTTCTTATTTAACTTGTTATAAGTTCTGGAAAATGAATGCAAGATAATTTTCTAAATAAAGGTGAAATACATATATTTTAGACAGGAACAAAGAATACACAGCCTAGTCATACTTCCTTTTCTCAAATTCATGGCCATTAAACAGTCAATTACTCATATCATGACTTTCATGTTTTTCCTCCTGGAATTTGTATATGTTGGATATTTTGAAGCTTATTGTTTTGTGGGATTAGTAGATGGCAGTGAGAGGCAGAGGTTTACCCATTCTCTGTAGCATAATCTAAAAATCAGATGTAGAAGGAAATCAGAAGGCAATTTTGAAGAAAAAATAACAGTTGCATGAAAAAGAATGAATTAGAATATGGGAGCATGTTATGTTTATCTGGAGATTTTCCTCAATCCCAGTTGATAGTAAAGGGATGTACAGCAAGCACAAATGACTATATAACTGTCTATGCGCTTAGATTGTTCTGTACTTTCCAACCTGACACTACTTTCAGTACTGCCTCGGGGACAGTGGTCTACAAGTTGGAGCTGAAGTTTTGTGAATCATTAGCCTTGCAATGCAATAGCTTCTGTCTGGGATTATAGAAGCCAAAATAAATGAGAGAGATTGGTCATCAGTGAGGATCTTTCCCGTGGCCGTTCTAAGAAAAACATTAAAAATATATCAATGATGAAATGTCTCTCCTTGATTTATCAGGAATACATCAATCTAAAATAATCTTAATACAAATAAACTCTTATATTGTCAATTATTAAATGAAGTACTGTTGAATGACTGTAGTGTTCGAGGACCGAAACCCAAACAGGTGAAATGAACAGTAAAGCTATCTGTCAGCATTACAAGAGGAAAATTCGTGGAAGACTGTGTTCCAATTCAAGATTCATTTTCTTGGTAGTTTAGATAAAATCTAGAGTGACAACCATTGACTACTGTAGCAGGATTTGGGTTGTAAATAGCAGAAAAGAGAGCCAAGCAGGCTTAAATAATAAAATGGAATTTTTATGTAACTGAGTAGCAGTGGTCTAGCAAGGATTTGTCTGTGGTTCAAATAACAGCACAACTGTCAGTTCTCCTTTTTCCTTGTTTTGTTTCCTTGGGGTTGCTACCACTGGGACAGGATCTCTTATCATTTTCTTAAAAAGATTATAATCCCCCATAAGGCTTCCTGATTCATGTTAAGCTGAAAATAGCTCGTTTGTTCCCCAGAAATTTCAGGAAAAGTCCTGACGGTTGCTCTAATCGAATCCAATTAGGACACGTGTCCCAATGTGAAATAATTGCACTGGATAAGGTTAATATTGATAGTTTCATTGGGACCCAACCCCTGGAGCTTGAGATATGGTTAATGCCATGCAAACTAAAGGGGCTGTGCATGTAGGGAAAGAGTTTTCCAAAGGAAACTTGAATGCTTTCCAAAAAATAGGGTTGGAGCAGGAAATTGATGTTTGCCACCAAAATCTGTCTTTTTCACTGAATAAGACATATTAACCCTAATTCTATAACCACTGCAGTAGTTTTCAATTGCAGTATATCAAATTACCACAGACATGATGACCTAAAACAACATTTATTACTACCTCTTGTTTCTGTAGGTCAGAAGTCCTGCATGGTGTGGCTCTGTTCTTTGCTTAGCATCTCATAGGGCCCAAATCCAGGTGTTGGCTAGACTGAGTTCATGGCTAGAACCTGTAGGGGGAAAAACAAACAAACTGTCCAAAGATCATTGTTGGTGTTGACAGAATTAATTTCCTTGTAGTTGTCAGACTGAGATCTCATGTACTAGGTCACTGAGATTGTTCTAGGCAACTAGGGTTGCTCTGAGATTCTTTCCAATTGACCTCATCCAATTGTAAGCCATCAATGGTACATTAAATTTCCCTTGTGCTTCGTATCTCTGATTTGCTTTTCTGAATCACCAGAAAAACTCCCTGAATTTTTCAAAGGCACATGCATAGATTGGACCAGGCCTACCCAGGAAAAGCTCCCTATATGAAAGTCAACTGGGCCATATAACATATTGTAATCCTGGGAGTATAATCCATCAGGCTCAGCTAAGGGATTTTGCTGGTTTGAAACTGTTATGTAACCCAGAAAAGCCATGTTATTAATCCAATCTTGTGGATGCAGACCTAGTGTAGTTGGGACCTTATGATTAAGTTGTGATGAAGATTTGACCTTCTGCATTCAGGGTGGGTCTTAATCCACTTGCTGGACTCCTTTAAAGGAGAGACATTTTGAAGAAAGCTCAGAACTGAGAGGAGCTAAGAGAGAAAGAAAATACCCACTGAGGCACTTTGGACTGAGGGACCAGCCGATGTCTCCATGTGACTTCCCCATGTGACAGAGGAACCCTAGGTGCCAGCACTCTTTCCTCCAAGAAGATATCTTCTTTTTCGTGTCTTAATTGGACATTTTCACAGACTTAGAATTGCAACTTGTAACAATAAATTTCCTTTGTAAAATGCAATCCATTTCTGGTATTTTACATTTCCACAGCTTTAAAAATTTGAATTAGATTTTTGTTTCAAAGAAGAACTGCAAATTGCAAATCAAGAATGTTGGAACAGCTTTATAAATAGATAAGGGAAGATTCTGGAAGAATTGTGAGGTGCTTGATAGAGAAGGCATAGATTGCTTTTAAGAGACTGTTGGTAGAAATATGGGCTTTAAAGATACTTTCAATGAGGTCTTAGACAGGAATGATGAATGTGTCATTGGAAATTGTAAGAAAGGCAACCCATGTTTTAAAATGCAGACAATTTGGCAAAATTGATTACTGGTGCTGGATGAAAGGGAGGATATGAAAGTGATGAACTGAGATATCTAGCTGAGAAATTTCCAAATGGAATATGGAAAAT
Source organism: Tamandua tetradactyla (assembly GCF_023851605.1). Lineage (NCBI taxonomy): Eukaryota > Metazoa > Chordata > Mammalia > Pilosa > Myrmecophagidae > Tamandua > Tamandua tetradactyla. Next base: position 31,394,763 of record NC_135348.1, on the reverse strand, counting down.
GTAGCTGGCTTCTTATTGCAGCCTATAGTAAAATGTGAGAGGAGAGGGATAAGATGAGAATCTTTGGATACAGAGAAATGAGAAACTTATTGGAAAAATTCTCGCTTTTAGATAGTTAGAACCCAGAGAATAATGCCCCATGTGAGGATTTAACCAAACATAGGAACAGTCAGCCATTTCAGAAAAAGGTCAGGATTGGGAATGCAGCTATTCAGGAAGGATTTGTGGAAAGTCCTATTGTCTGGTGGTTGTGATCCCTGCATACTGTATGTCAAGCCAAGCATTTTTCTTTTTTTTTTTTTTGTGAGATAGGTATGAATAGAACCACAGCCAGTTTGGATTTAAAAGGATAGGAAAAGGGACAAATTCAGGGAAAAATGAGTTCCAAGGCAGAACCATGGACGCTTGTGTGAGTCAAGAAATCTTGGGCCAGTTGAACAGCCTACCCTTGGAGAGGTTGAGTTTGTCCCCAGGGCAGAGGACAGACCTCGGCCTCAATGCTTAGGAAGAGTTTTGGAACCACAGGTCTCAGAGAGTGTGGGGCATATTTCCCAGGTTCTGACCTGGTCACAGCCCCATTGTTTGGAAGGGATTGAGCACGTGTCTTGGAGATGGCAACAAATCCAGGAGCCACCCCAATGCTTGAAAGAGTGGAGCTGAGAAGAAGGTGGTTTCCCCAATTTTTTGGATATGTTAAAACCCTCACCCCAGTGTTTGGAGATAGCAAGGCTGCTGCATAAGACCTTGGTTATGTCAGGATGGGACTTATGCTCAAGTCCTGAGGATAAATATCATTCTATATATGACTCTTAGACCGTAAGATCAAAGGAAGTTTGCCCTGTAGGTCTTCAGAACTGTTTGGCATTTTTGAACCCTTTTACTTTTCAAATTCTCCAAGTGGAAATGGGAAAATTTATTCTATGACTATACCTCTTCGTATATTGGATACAGAGAAATTGTTCTGAGTTTCATAGAGCCACAGCAAAAAGAGAATTTTGTCTTAGGAAAGACCATGCCTGTAACTGACTTTGATGAGATTTTGTGCTGTTGACTTTGTATTGTATCTGCATTGTTAATGAAATAATTTAAGGCTTTTGTGATATTGCAATGGAATGAATGTAGTTTGCGTTTGGAAAGTACATGACTTTATGATGCTTTGAAGCTATTATATGCCCCAGAAAAGTCATGCTCTTTTAATCCAATCTTGTGGATGTAGACCTATTGTGGGTGGGACCTTTTGATAATGTTGCAATGGAGATGTGACCCCTCCATTCAAGATGGGTGTTAATCCACTTGCTAGAGTCCTTTAGACGAGAGACATTTTAGAGGAGAGACATCTTGGAGAGAATTCAGAGCTGAGAGAAGCTAAGAGAGAAAGAAAACACCCACAGAAACATTTTGGATCAATGGACCAGCAAATATCTCCATGTGCCTTCCCATGTAACAGAGGAACCCCAAGTGTCAGCACTCTCACTTCCAAGAAGCCATCTAGTTGTTGATGCCCTAATTTGGACATTTTGCAGCCTTAAAATTATGACTTGTAACTTAGTAAATTTTCTTTGTAAAAACCAATACATTTTTAGTATATAGCATCCTGGCAGCTTTAACGAAACCAAAATAGGGATTAATTAGGGCATGTTCACAGATAGGGTAGGAAGGGCACACTAATTTTTATGTACACAGATAGAAATTTTGAGGAAAATAGGAGAATTCTGCTTACCATACCATCTCTTAAGCAAGTTTTTCATATCTGTCCAGGCTAGACAAGGGTTTTTAGTAAATCATGCTATTCATATGTTCAGGTGGAGTGATTAATATCATTCATGCTTGTGACATCCAGGGATAAAGGTTTCCCTGGCAATGTGGGAGATGACTCTCAGGTATGAGTCTGGCTATGGCACCATGGGATCGACAATTCCATTCTGACCAAAAAGGGAAAAAGTAGTATAACTAATGAAGTGTCAAAGGCTGAGAGAGTTCACGTACAGACAAGACACGCTACCCTGGAGGTTGCTCTTACTCAAACTTCAGTTAGAGATTGCTACCTATCATAACTTGCCAAACCCCATTCAAAACCATTCCAGCCAATTCTAAAGAATACCTAGGTCAATATATAATATTCCACAAACGTTTCATGCACTAGGGCAACTTGCCAGAAACCTACAACCTCCAATTGTGTCCCTAGACCAGATAAGCCCTGAAATCTCTGGGGGCCACTTTCTCCAGAACATCAGCTAGTTCCATCTCCTTACCCCATATTGTTGACAGTCCCTTCCAACATAAAAAATTAGAATGGCCGTACCCCAAATGCCCTTAGACAGAGGGATCAAATTAATTATCATTCACATTTAACAATTAGGATCTCTGAAATATAGGGTACTTATATTATTAAATTATTTTTTGAGCTGTACTGTGATGACTCAATCAGAGAGTGGGTGTCTCTGAGTCCCTCTTGAATTGGTCAGTTACCATGCTACCCATAATAATTACAATTTGCTTAATTGTCCTGGACCCAATTCCCTCTAATCCATCATCTCTCAACTCAGAGTAAAAGTTTATAGCTAGTTACTCAAATGTTATGGACATAAAAATAGATCCTACATGAACGCCACATTTAAAAGGTCATTGAAATAATTGGGTGGAATATAAAAGCCTATGATGGGGAAAGGGATATTTATGGTGTCTTTGTAAATATGATTAAATTGAAGTATTGAGGTTTCAGTTTGCCAAAATAGTTTTAAAAAGTTTTTATTTAATATGAGAAACACAAATTTCAATCACATTTTCTCAGACCTTTCTCTTATTTTGTTTTCCTTTTATTAGCTTTAGCTTGCCAAAGAACATAAGGAAATGTGAAAAAGTTAAGAATAAACTCAACTGTTTCACCTATGATTCAACACTCTTCCCCATATTTTACCTTCACTTCAAAGATGCCAGCTTTCTCCTGTCTTTTCTTCTTTACCTTCTGCTCCTTCATTGTATTTTGTATTCAATAATAAAGACCTGAGCCCTTTGAGAATATGATAAAAATCCATTGATCTTCAATGCATAGTAATGAATATACACGTTTTGCTTTCATTTTGGGCAGCTCACTGATCCCCTAAAACTATCTCCCTTTCATATCTCCTTAGTTTTGTTATTTAGCATTCTGAAAAGATTCTTATATCCATATTTCTTCTCCATTTCTGAAGCCCTCACCCTAAGACAAGTGCCTAGCTCCTCACACCTCATTTACTCGAATCACATCCTCTTTCTTTCCTCAGACACTGTGTTTCCACACTCAAATGCACCTCACACACAAATAAGGTTTGGATACTTTATCTCAAAACTCTCTTTCAATATATATTTTTACTCAAGTCTCCTTCTTTGTGTTTTAACATTTATTTCTGTCATCTGACTTGTAAAGCCCCTTTTCAATTCTTTTCCCTAAACCTACCAACTCATCCTGCTTCCTAGTTACTGCTTGTGGAAAGTACGAAAGCTAATGTTTTTCTGGTTTCAGCAAAATTTGAATACTTACTTTTAAGCTCTAGCTTTCTATTGCTGCTGGTTTTGTCTGCAGATAACTTCACAGCCACCCTGAATGTCTCACCTCGAATATTTGCCCTCTTGCAGTGCATTTATTTTGCATGGGTGCCTGCAATGTTTGATATTAACCTCAGTGAATTTTTATTCTGCTAATTTTCTCCATCACTTGACTGCAAAGTTAGAAGGAAAGCAGGGTCCGTGTCCTTTTTACCTATCCCTCCACCTTGCTTCCCTTTCCCATTTCTAATTAAAGGTAGTGTTTCATCTGTAAGACATACCTGCACATGGATTAAATGCAATTAGTGAACATTAATATGTCACTACATTTTATTTTTTGAAGAAATATATTTGAATAGAACTTAATATAGCTTGAAAGTTTTTTAATAGACTATTTTTAATTAACTTTAAAAATAAAATTTTTCATTTTTACAGTAACTAAACACACATTTCAAAATAAAATGTAAGATGAAGGAGAAATTTTTTATCCTCTCTGAAAAATTAAATGAAACGGAGCAAATTGCTTTCAGGAGTTGCTCAGATGTAAACACTGAGATAGACAATTTGTTGACAAAGAAATACGAAAAATAAATGCCAACACAGGAAGTAAAGTTTTTTACTCTACACTGTGTCAAAGCCCAATGTTTGGTCACTGAGTGGAGGAAGCCAGGGACAGGGTAACTTAGAGGAAAATAGCCAATGAACAGAACTTTAGTGAAGCAGGCCATTTGGTGAAGCAGAAATGAAAGTTACTGTGATGCACAGATTTTTCAAGTGAATTCTCCCAGAAGTACGTAAACATGTCAGTTTTCTCAATCCCATCAGAATAGCCAATCAAGAATCATTGTGGCTACTTGGAAATAAAAATAGCTGTGGGGATTATGGGGAGCAGGGGATGAGGAGAGACAGTAAAAATAAGCCATAATAGCAGCCCCTTCCACATTTCGAGGCTGACAGGAAGAATATGGGTTATTGAGGAACAGGATAATTGCAGTGCTATTAATTTGCACCCTAACTGTACCTCTAGGCTGGTGGCCTAGGGAAATGCCTGTCATGTTTATATTTACAATTTAATTGGTACAGATTAGGCACTTTGGGAATTCAGAGTTGTCAAACAAAACTATAAAGTGACTCTATAAGAACCTAATCTGGGTTGTACTGAAAACCTCTTCCCTTTAGAATTATTTCCTCCTCCCCTCTTCTCATTGCACACAGAGACTAGCATCTGTTAGACTAATATTTTATAATTATAATTGATAATTGATTAATGCAAAGAGTAGCTTTTTAGAACTACAAGTACTTTATAGAAAGCATGAAGTTCATTCACCCTCCTTGTTTTCTCTGTTGTTGTTTGAACTGTAATCCACGAGATAACACCAGTGTTTTGTCCTGTCTGCATATAAATAGATATTAGCTTCCTTTGCCACTTGCTGGAGCATGCTCAAACTATTTATTCATCAGAGCAGGGAAGTAAAGCCAGAAGTGAAGAGACCTACCCAAAATATTTAGGATGATAATAGTAATAATGTAGAGCTTGTCTTTTAGTGTATGTCAGCAATTTTTGCAATTCAACATTTAATTAGACAATAAAAATATAAATTTTAGACAAAGCAACGATTAGATTTTATGTTATTAAAATACTTGGAATAAGCATTACACTTGCAGTGGAACATTTCATTGAAAAATGGATTTGATTCCTGATTCAGCTTCTGCAACTTAATACTTGCAAGATTTTGTCAATTAAATAAAAAGGAGCAGTTTTTTAATCTATTAAATGGAAATTAAAAATTCCTATATCATAGAGTTGTAATGAGGCTTAAATGAGAAAATGAGGTGAAATCACTTTACAATCACACAGCGGCAAAATATTTCTAGTTATATTATTGTTGTTAAGTAAATACAGCCAGATACGTGTTTAACTAGTGCTACTTTAAATGAGGAGTAATAAACACATAAATTGGCTACAACAGATACAAGATGATGTTAAAAATGATTTTCAAAAGGTGTTGATATATTAACAGTAAAAGACACATAAGGAAAATAACGGAAAATTGAATAAATGCTTAAATTTTATCGAGTTTCTGTTAGAGTTAATGGCAAAATTTCATAATGGATGGTGGTGATGTTAATACAAGGTTGTTACTGTAATTAACAGCACTGAATTGTATGTATGAATATGGAAAAAAGGGGAAATTCTACATTGTATGTATGCTACTAGAATAAAAATAAAAAATAGGACTATACAACGTAACTGGTGAACCTTATTGTATACCTTGGGCTATAGTTAATGGTAAAATTATGAAAGTTTTATAATTTAAAATTATATAAAATTTCTGTCATGAATTGTAACAAACGTACCACACTAATGCAAGGTATAAATAATACAATAAAATACAATTAGCATTGTTTTTACTAATTTCATTTCTGGTATTTTATTTTTGGTATACTTAGATTTTATATATTGGCCTACTTCTACATGGTTCAAATTTACTTATGATTTTCTTTTTGTATTTTTGCATATTCCTTAGAGTTTGCTGCATACATAAGCATGTCATTTTGTATAAATACAATTTTACTTCTTCCCTTAAAATGTTTGACTTTCATTTGTTTATCTTGCCTTACTCTACTAGCTACAATCTCCACTCAATATCGAACAGAAGTGGTGAGTGTACTTCCTTGTCTAGTTCAATATTTCCCCATCATTTATGATTTATGGGCAGGTTGTTTGTTGATGCTTTCTGTCAGGTTGCTGAGTAGTTTGATATGAATGGCTAATGAATATTGTTGAATGTTTTTTCAGTACCTTTTAAGATAATCACTTTATTTTTCTTCTCTAATCTGTCAATTTAGATAAGTGATTTGATTCTTTAATGATTAACAAACCTTGAATTATTTGGATTAATATAATTTGATAAGTAATTACCATTTTTAATTTAGCAGAATATGACTTGCTGTACTTGCTTAAGGACTTTTCCATCTATATTCATAAAGGATGCATGTTTTTTTGACCTTTAAGAGCTTTCCAGATTTTGGACTAAAGATTATGTTTGCATCATAAAGTGAGTTGGTGTTGCTCCTTTTCCCTCTGTTTCTGAAAGAATGTGTGTCATATCAGTATTATTGAATGAATTAATGAAATACTCATTATCTCTATAAAGACACAGGTTACTTGTTAGCAATTTAGAGACTATCCAGCTCTCTATTAGAAGACCTACTTTAGTTGTGAATTTAGAGTGAGACTACTCTGAGAAACACTGCTAGGTCTCTGTGAAGCAGGTATTCTGATGTCTCTAGGTGATACTCATAACTCATGGTAAATTGGCAGGCAGGCAGATGCACATTTATCCTTCACTCACATAAAAAGCTCCAAAATGAATCTATATTTTTCTGTTGCTGTTGTTGTTGTTGTTGCTGTTGTTACCAATACAATAAGTGGTTTCCACGTACCTATCCTAAAAATAAAACTCTGAATGTATTGTTAGAAACCTTGGTGGTACAATGGTCTCAGTTTCACTTTCAACATTTTCAGAACTGCTATTTCTTCAGAAAAAATATTTTAAATCAACTTACATAAGATTTAAATGCAAAGTTCAGTACAATTTGCATATAAATATTTAAGACAGTAAATTTGGCTTTCAGTGAAAAGTAATAAAATGGACAGTAAAAAAATGTTATTGTGATAGAGGTAAATTTTATTTCTTACTTTTGAATATAGAGAAATGTGACAGTTGTCTTGATTTCAATTTGCAAAATTAGTTTTAAACAAAAATTACAGGTTATTTATAACCCGCCAAAAAGAAAATAGTTAAATATGGCAAGGAGTAGTCCTTTAGAAAATTTGTCAATATCTAGGACATTGAATGGCTGCCAACTACTGCATGCCTCAGGAGACATTAAGCGGAGTTTCAATTTTTATGTGATAATAAGATATTTCATGGTCTAGTGTTCCATCAGTTATCATTTTGTCCTATCCAAAGATATGTTGTAAGTTTACAAAAAATTGATGGTGAGTGTAAATGTCTAGAAAATTTAGCAAGTTCAAGTGATAGAAAATTACAAGAATGTTAAAATAATTACCAGAAATAAATAGAAAACTTTTCACTTATTTGTGGTTTGTTGGAAACTTTGCCAGTATTCAAATCTTATCAGATGTCTTTCTAAAATCATGAAGCAGAAAATCAAAGTATGAATTCTAGATTTTTTTCATATTTTATATTTTTATGTTTATAGCATGGAATAGTAGTTTGACTATTTGAATGTAACTACTATTTTATTGAATAAAACTACTATTTTGACAAGCTATTTATGTAAAATCTAAATTATATATCTATATTTCTTAAACCCCAGAATATACTTTTGCGTTTAATAGTTAAAGCCATGCAAAAATATTTGCATTTATTAAAGATATTTTACAAAAATTTTGGCTACAGATTTAGGTATTTTTTCTACTTTTAATCAAAATAATCAAATTCTACAATATTTCACTGTATTCACAAGGTATTCACAGTCAATATAATTATCTTTAATGTGTCTATTTCTCAATGACAAAGAAAGAAGGCATGCACACATAAACATCATATTACACATTCATTCTTTAAAGTGTTTGTTTATCAATTCAACAAATCTCTACTGATATATCACATATGGACATTGCATTACATGAAAAGGATCAAAAGTAGTCAGTTCTCATGGAGATTGTACTTGAGTTGATAAAATACTCATTTATTAGAACACAAAGAATAGGAAATTGCATATAGCCTTAGTTTTCCTCTAAATGACTCCATATTCTATAAACTTACATGAAACACCTTATGAATTTCTAATAATATTTAAAATTTTCAATATTAGATCATTGGTAAGAATGAAGATAGTTGTAATTCTAAAACAGTCCCTGATATTAAATTATATTGAAATAAGATTAACATTCAAGTTAGCCTATTGATAAATTCCATGAGTAAGAGGTAGCCATTTGAAGAGAAAAAAAGAACTTACCAGGCAAAAACAAACATCAAAAAAAAAAAAAACTGGACTGTCAGAAAACTTAGGTGGAATATGACTTTATTTGAACAACATAAGAAATCTTGTTTAATGGAGCCATATTTAAGAAGAAAATGAATGGAAAGACAGGACCAGATTATAGCTCCCAATGCGAAGAGCTTGGAATTATCTTGAATATAATAAGAAATCATATTCTAAATTTTGAATCAGGGGTCAAATGAAAGTTCAGATTTTCATTTTCTTTCTCGGTGGTAAATAGACTGGTAGGAAGTATGGTAGTCAGAACTCTGGTGTTAGTACCTCTGTATGATCCTCTTTCCTTCAAAGTGATCAGAAACCGTGACTTGAATCAAGAATTTAGCAACAATGATTCAGTGTCACTCCCTTGATTAGATTTCATTATATGGCACAGGTAGTATCTCATCTTAGGAAGCTGGAGTGAGAGATCCTCCTATTAGCCTTGAAGAAGCAAACAGTCATCTTGTGAACTGTTGCCTAAGGAGAAAGCCACATAGCAGGGATATGAATGTGTGTGCTAGCAGTGGTGTGGTGGGGTAGGAGGTCCCAGAATGTGAGGGGAGCTTCCAGCCAAGAAGTAAAAAGTTGAGTCCTGAGTCATTCCTTGCAAGGAAATGGATGTTGTGCGGATTTTTCTCTAGTCGGGCTTCCAGATGAGAATGCACCCTGGCCAACACCCTGACTGCAGCTGGTGAGAACTTGAGAAGATATAGCTAAGTGGTTCTTGAACTTCTCTTCTGCAGAAATTCATGGATAATAAATGTGTGTCATTTTAATCCACTACATATGTGGTAATTTATTGCATAGCAACAGAAATCTAAAACATGGTAACAGCTATATTGGGGCATTCTCTAGGAGGCTCTTACTGTAATCAAAGGGAAATATGATGGTTGTCTGGAATAAACTGATGGCATAAAGATGGAAAAGAAGTCATATTTCAGAGTTACATTGGAGATATAGTGAATTGACCAGATGGCAAATAGCTTATGTTTAATGATGAAAAAATAGATGAATAAGAAATAAATCCATGGGTTCTGTTTTGAGCAACTTGGTTGATGATGTCATTTACTGAACTGAGCAAAGGGAGACTGGTGAAAGAGAGGTTTGGTGGAGACTTGAAGTTGAACAAAGACTGCTCTTTTCCATGTTGAGTTTGAGGTTTCTGAGAGACATTCAAATAAAATGCTCAGTAGGAAGTCAGAAATACAAATTAGGAGCTCAGAGAAGGACAGGAGTGACAGACAGATTTTGGAGTTACCAGCATAAGGATATTATCTGTTCTAGTTTGCTAGCTGCCAAAATGCAATATACCAGTAACAGAATGGGTTTTAAAAAGGGAAATTTAATAAATTGCAAGTTAACAGTTTTTAGGCCATGGAAATATCCCAATTAAAGCAAGTCTATTGAAATGTGCAATCTAAGGCATCCAGGGAAAGATATCTTGATTCAAGAAGTCCGATGAAGTTCAGGTTTTCTCTCTCAAGTGGAAAGGCACATGGTGAACACGGTCAGGGTTGCTCTCTCAGCTGTAAGGGCACATGATGAACATGGCGTCATCTGCCAGCTTCCTCTCCAGCTCCCCAGGAGGTATTTTCCTTCTTAATCTCCAATGGTGGTTCTGTGGCATTCTCTGTTATGGCTTTCTCATGGCTCTGTCATTCTTGTCTGTTCTCTCTGAATCTCCCAACTATCTCTCTTGTTGTTCTCTAGCTTTTTTCCAAAGTGCTTCTTCTTTTAAAGGATTCCAGTAAAGCCAATCAAGACCCACCTGGAATGGGTGGAGAAACATCTTCACCCAATCAGGTTTAATACCCACACGGATTGAGTCACAACTCCACAGACATAATCTAATTAATGTTTCCAACATACAGTACTTAATAGGGATTAGAAGAAACAGGTGCCTTTAAAAATGGGATTAGGATTAAAACATGGTTTTTCTAGGGTACATATATCCTTTCAAACCTGTACATTACCTTAACCTATAAGATTAACATGGAAAAGATGGTTGAGGTATTGACAGTCCTCAGTAATCTCAGCTTTCATGTATCTTCCCACATTTCCCATTTTCTAAAGTGATCTGGGCATACTTCACACTTGCAATAATTTTGGGATAACATATTACATATTACTTGGAAGTTTTCCTTCTAAAGATATTTTTTTCCTAGAATGTGAGTTTTGAAGGATAAAGCTCACATCAGATCTGCTATTCAAGGGCAATAAATTATATTCCTGTTAAAGTCAAAATCCTACAAATCCAGAACTAAGTGAGAAAGATCGTGGAAATAGCTGTGATCACCTGTCACATACTTTTTTTCTTGTTTCTACCCCATGATAAATCAGAACACTATGGCTTTGTTGTGGAAGTGCAAAGCACAATGGAATTGCTGAAGGAACATTTGGAGAGAAAGCAAAAGAGCCAGAGGTTATGTTTCCCTGCTTTTGTCCCCATCAGTAGTAAGGTCTCAAGCAAAGGGCACAGAAAAATGAAAGATTCTGCATGAATTTGCTAATCTGAAGGTTAATTAAGCCAATATCTTGTTTCATGAGTGGAATCAGGACGATGAAAAATTTATGAGTGTACCTTCATGCTATTTTGGTTGAACAGCCAAACAAATTGAACTGGTAGTGTATATAAAATTTGGACATAAGATACTTGATTTAGCAATGAACTTCATCTTCCCACCCCCACCTGGCAGAAAAAAAAGTTTCCATTATTTAACAAGAAATCTAAACCCTAAGACTCTAAATGATCCTATAACACACCAGAATTAAAGCGAAACACCTCTCTCTCTCTCTCTCTCTCTCTCTCTCTCTCTCTCTCTCTCTCTCTCTCTGTCTTCTCCATTCTGTAAGTTTTGCTCTCCTTCCCTCCCTCTCTCACACAGACTATACACACCACTCACACACACATCAACAAAATAGCTAAAATGAGAGAATACATCATCAGAAGTTTTGGAGCAAACTATATAGCCAAGAAGCATTCAGTGATCCATTTTAGTGGTTCCCTTACATAGATAAAGACCAGTTCCCAAAACAGATATTGTTACTCAAATGCTGCCAGCATAAGATACAGATAAAAATATTAAGTAGATGTCCCCAATTTGCCAACTCAAAATTGCATATTCTCCTAAGTAATTATTAAATACAAAGAGAAGGAGAAGAAGGAATAAATGTAATGTACTTAGTTTCACCATATTTAAAATGTAACATAAGTCACTACAAAATGGGCAAAAGATCTCAGCAGACATTTCTACAAATAAGTTATGCAGATGGAAAATAAGCATATGAAAAGATGTTCAACATCATATGTCATTGGAGAATTTCAAGTTAAAACAACAATGAAATACTACTACACACATATGAGAATGTCTAAAAATAAAACATTGTCACTGCCAAAGGCTGACAAATACATAGAGCAATAGGAAATCTCATTCATTGCTGGCAAAAATTCAAACTAGAACAACTTTGGAAAACAGTTCAGCAGTTACTTTAAAAACTGAATACAGGCTTTACATATGATCCAGTAGTTACACTGCTATGTATCCACTCAAATGAGTTGAAAACAGCACACGAATGCTTATGGAAACTTTATTCCTAATTGTGAAAAATTGGAAGCAAGGAAAACCTCCTTCAATGGGTGAATGCATAATCAAAATGTGGCATATCCATACAATGGAGTATTACCGAGCAATAAAAAGAAACGATCTATGTCAAGCTATGAAAAGACATGGAGGAACCTTAAAAATACATATTGTGAAGTGAAAGAAACTGAGTCTGAAAATGCTTCTTATTATATGATTCCAGCTATATAATATTCTGGAAAAGCCAAAATTATAGAGATAGTAAAAGATCATTGGTTGCCGGGGGTTCAGGAGATGGAGGAAGTGGTTAATAAGAATAGCACAAGGCATTTTTAAGGCAGTAAAACTATCTTGTATGATACAGTAATGGTAGAAAAATGGCATTATATATTTGTCACTATCCATAGAACTGTACAATGCAAAGAGTGAACCCTTATGTAAACTGTGGACTTTAGTTGTTAATAATGCACCAATTTTGGTTCATCAATTTTGACAAATGTACCCCAGAAGCTGTTAATAATAGGAGAAAGGTATGTGTGGTGGAGAGGGTATAAATGGAAATTATCTGTACTTTCTGCATAGTTTTTCTGTTGACCTCAAAATGCTCTAAAAAATAAAGCCAATTTTAAAAATATAGCAGTTTAATTTACCCAGAAGGGTATAGATTAGATTTTCTGAATCCAACATAATGAATTGAAGTAGGAATTATCTTATCACAAAATAAAATCCCTCCTCCCTATGTGGGACATGACTTCTCTGGCAAGTTGGGCCATGAGTCCTGGGATGAGCCTGACCCTGGCATCATAAGAGTGAGGAAGTCTTCTTGACCAAAAGGGGGAAGAGAAATGAAACAAAATAAAGCTTCAGTGGCTGAGGATTGCAAATAGAATTGAGAAGTCATTCTGGAATTTATTCTTATGCATTAAATACATATCCTTTTTATAGTTTTTAGGGATTATAATAGCTAGAAGGAAATATCTGAAACTGCTGAACTGTAATCCAATAGCCTTGATTCTTGAAGATGATTGTATTACTATGTAGCTTTTACAGCGAGATCATGTGATTGTGAAAACCTAGTGACTGACACTCCCTTTATTCAGTGTATGGACAGATAGATAAGAAAAGAAAGAAAAACAAATGAATAAATAATGGGGAGGTGTGGATAGTGGTGAATGGGATGTTTGGGGTGTTCTTTCTTATTTTTATTTTTATTCTTATTTTTATTTTTTAGAGTAATGAAAATTACATGTTATGAAACTGTTAAAGAATTGTTTATAATGATGTATGTATAGCTATATGATGATACTGTGAACCACTGATTGTGTGCCTTGGATGATTGCATGTTATGTGACAATATCTCAATAAAATTGCATTAAAAATGAACAGGAAAAAATAAAATTCCATTTCTCTCTACTGATTTGTACTTTAAATAGAATATTAACAACCCGAATGCATTTATTTCCATTGGAAACTGGAGACCTTATACATCACTGGTAGAAATGTAAAATAGTACAGCTACTTTGAAAACAAGTCTGGCACTTTCTAAAAGGGTTAAACAAATTTACTGTGCGACCCTCCAATTCCACTTCTAGATTTCTGTCCAAGAGACGTGTAAAATGTCCATATAAGAGTAATTTCACATGAATATTCATATCAGAATTATTCATAATATTCCCAAAGCAGAGATAGCCCAAATGTCCATCAAATGGTGAATGCCTAAGGAAAACATGATATATCAAGACATTTGAACATTATTCAGCTATAAAAAGTAATGAACCACTAATACATGCTAGAGCAAGGATGAGACTTAAAAAATTATGCAAATTGAAAGAAGCCACTGGTAAGAAAACTATACATTGTATAACTCATTTTTGAGAAATGTCAAGACAAGGCATATTTTCAGAGACAGAAAATGGATTCGTGTCTACTAGGGGCTGAAAGCAGCAATAGGATTAACTGGGATGGGTATAGAGTTATTTTGGGGGTGTTAGATATATTCTAAAACCGTATTTTAGTGATGGTTGCTTTATTATGTAAATTCACTAAAAATCATCTAATTATACATTTTAAAAAATTTTTTATAAGCTCAAATTTTATTATTAGATCCAACAGTCGCAAAATTAATCTGTCAGATTGCTACAAAAGTTTCTAAACATGTATTCAGTTTCTGTATTTATATCACTGCTGACTGAAATATTTTTGAACGGATCCTTGTCCAGGGACTACACCATAAGTAGCATTACTATCAGAAAAAGCTAAAATTACCTTACACCTAAATTTTAAATTTAATTATACTTTTAAATTGAGTAGATTTTATGGTATGCAAACATAATTTAATAAAGCCATTGCATACAAATATATTTGAATATAAAGAATACATCTAAAATTTATAAAAGGTTGAATATACAAATAAATTTTTAAAATAGCATAGTAAATAATTATCAAACGTCTTGATATAGATGTTTATTGTTTTATAATAGTAGTGTTTCCAACTAAATTATAAACTTCTGAAAGTTTTAAATAATGTATGCTTTGGCACTACCAAACTGCCAAGCATAATGCTGAGTATGAATAACTATTATTGGATTATTTGATGTAGATATAAGGCTATGCAATGTTACTTAGTCTACAATCCCAATGAATTACTGTAAGACTAAAGCCAAATCAGACTCACATTGACAAACTATAAAACAAACCCAACACAATTTCTAGTTCATTAGCTCAATTGTTTAACTGTCTGCTGGCACCATAATTTTTAGAGCCAGAGAACAGAATACATGGTCTCTGCGATGTATCACTCATAAGTTACAGCATACAATTTCAAATTCTAGATATAAAAAGAACAGGAAAATGTGATCAGTACTCAAAATAAGGTTGTCAACAGAAACAGACCGTTAGATCATCTAGATTGCAGAATTAGTAGAAAGGACTTTATATCACATATTATAAATATACCAAGGAGGTAAAGAAAAATTTTTTTTTATAGTTAGTAAGAAGATGAAGAGTATCAAGAGAGAAATGAAGAATACGAAAATAAAAAGCAAATAGAAATTCTTGGACAAAGAAATATATTTGTGATTAGAGTTCCAGCATGGCCGAAGACAATATGGCAGAAAAGAAATAACAAAACGATTGCCAAAAATTCCTCATAATTAATATAAAATACTTAACTGAAGCTCAGAAAACCCTTGGGGAAATTAATGCAAAAAAAAAACTATAGCCATGTACATATTTATAGCCAAAATGTCCAAAAAGAAGCATAAAACAAAAATCTTTAAGGGGCCCAAAACAAAGCAGGCACGTCAGCAAACATTAGACAGTGACAGCAAGAGCGAGTGAGAGAGAGAGAGAGAGAGTCATATTCCATAGCAATTAACAAATCCAGTAGAGTAACGTGTCACTAGACAATTGATTATGGTCCAGTCTTTTCCCTTGATTGTTGTTTTCTGTGGTTTCAACTTCTCTGCCCTCTAGATCCTTGTTCCACCCCATCTTTTCTTTGCCACAAAGAATGACCCTTGATTGGACATGACTAACATCCCAAAATGGCATATTCTTTGTTTGAATTACCATACATCTTTGAACATGTTCCTTATCTTGTATCTCATCAACTTCTGCTCCCAGTTGGGTTAACCCTTACTCATTTTTAAAGACCCAGATGCCTCTGATTTGTTATTTATAGAGTAGATGGTTTAATAGTCTTTCAACTATTGTAATATGCCTTCATTATTTCCAAAATATTAGATTGTATTTTTATCTCTCCCACTAGAATATGAGTTCCTAAAGGAACAGCTCAGAGCCCAGTGTCTAATAATGCAGTGCTGAGCACAAAATATACGTTCAGTAAATGTCTGTTATGTTCATGAGTATATAAATGAACATATTTCCTTATTTAAAATTAAAAAATGATATTTTAGTCAGCTTTTATAGAAAAAAATATGAGCAAGCCTAGTTTACTTTCTTGAGATTACCCTCCCTTTCCATTTCATAAATTTTAGAAACTCATTATGCAAATATAACATATTTCTATTAAGTAACACACTTGAGCCAAAATCTAAAATTACTTTTTTTGGTCAAGTTTGGCTTAATAGGTGACATTTAATTAGAAGCTAGAATTTATTTTAATCAATGTTATTTACAACATAAAATTTAAATTACAGTGTTAAAGAGTAAAACTACAAGAAAAGAGTCAAAGCAATACCAATAGATATATAGCTTGAGACATAATTTTACGTGTTTGAAAAAATATTTTCTTACTGAGGGACATTATTAACTTCAAATTTAGACCCAGCAGTTACAGAATGATTACACATGATGATTTTTCTCTTTTATGGGTCTATGTATACCTGAAAAGTGTTACTTTTGAAACTCAAAGTAGAGAATGAAATTTGCCTCTTTAGTGTGAAACCTGTTCTTGTTTTGATATTGTACAGATACTCAATTCCTGCTAGAACTTCAAATAAACACAATAAAAATAAGGTAATTTCTCTCATGGCTATCAATGCTCGTTAAACAAGAAAAAGCCTGCTCACATGCTTAAGGTGTTGAAAACTACAGCAAAATATTCATTGCTTTCTTATGGATGACAAAGCTTCTTTCAGAGAATTCCAAAACTGAGACGGGGCAGTTCAGCGGGTCTCATCTTCAGTGCACAATTGGACTGCAGGTCACAAAGTGCTTCCTCTTGTCTCAGAGTCAAGTACTCAGTCAGGCCGGAAGATTCAGAACAAGGGTCCTTCACCCATCTATGCCCCTGTGTTCAAAGGGAGAAAAACAGCTCTGTAATTTTGTTCCATAGCTCTTCTAAGTAGTTTTCAAGAAAACTTCAGACTTGCTGATTGTGTTCAACATACTCAAATCCATACAACAGCAGAAAAACTTCAATTTCCTTAAAAAAAAAACTTTCCCACTTTAGTAGTTCATTGAAATGGCTGCGGGATACAATGTGGAATGAATTCTAAAACACCTTTTGATCAAGGAACGCTATATAATATGGTGCATATATAAGAGCTGTAGAGCTGAAGGAGAATCAGGAATGAAAAAGGGAGTCCAGCAAGCCTGTAAAATGATGAGAACCAAAGCACAAAGTGTGTTCCAGAAATATCCCAGGACAGGCGGAGGCAGATGGGAACAGGACCAAAGCTTTCAGAGGTTATGTCACCAAGATGAAGTCTGACCCAGAAGGTTGCTAATAAAATCTTCTTTGCGGGTGGGCCGCGGTGGCTCAGCGGGCAAAGTGCTTGCCTGCTATGCCGGAGGACCTCGGTTCGATTCCCGGCCCCAGCCCATGTAACAAAAACGGAGAAACAGAATACAATAAAAACAAGAAAATGTTTAAAAATGTTTCCCTTTCTTCCTTCCTTCCTTCCTTCTATCCTTCCTTCCTTCTCTCTGTCTTTCCTTTAAAAAAAAAAAAAAAAAAAAATCTTCTTTGCTTGAGTTGTGTTTCTTTTCAGAAAAACATAGCTGCTAAGGAAGCTGAGCTGTGAAATACTTCAGCTCCTGCAACCATAACTTGCTTGCCTTAGGGAACCAGAAAGTTCCCAGCCAATGAAAAAGCAAGGACCCATTTAATGCTAACCTCAAGTTCCTGACTTGATGCAGCCATGAAAGTCCCATTTCTAGAGCATGCTCACTAAGCCCCCAACCCTCACCCTATCTTGCCTTTGTTCATTGTAATAGTAATTCTCCACCTCTGGTTAGGATTCTGATGTCATTTTCTGAACAGAGATATAAGTAGAAGTATGTTCTAGCATTACCAGGGACAGCAAGTGCTCAAAAACCAATGCTTTGAAAACTCCCTTGAATTCTTTGCTAATGTGCTCTCCCACTTGCCCCAAGCACCTGCATGTGCCACGATTAAAGAATCCCACTCTCCTTCCTTCAGGGCGAAGGCGCCTTTGGACTCCAGTCCACCCTTCTCCATTCTTTGGTTAGAGAATAAAATGTTGCTTTGCTTTACTGAATGGTTTCATTCTACTGGTGTGAGCGATACCCCGAGAGGAGACCTGTATTGGGGAAATCCGGCTACAGAAGGAAAGCACACTATTAGGGAGCTTAGGATCTGAGATTGTAATCAAAGCAGATTGTTAGAAAAATGGAAACCTTGTGCTGGCAACAGGGGGGACAGAAACCAGGATGTGGTGTGGTATTGGGGGCGCATGTGGAGGGCAGATGGAGACTTATTAGGCAAGGCTTATTCCACCTTAACCCTCACTACGATCATGGAAAACAGTGACTATTACACTATTTTTATCAGGAAAACATTTGAAAACAACACCTTAAGGCAATGCAAAACTTTCTCAGAGTCCTGAAGTGGCTCAGACTCAGGTCTCCCCAAATTCCTGTGTCCATCCTTAGCTATCCAGCCTCCCAAGGACACCTGGTCCTTCCTCCCCTGCTTCCTTAGAGCACTTTGATCTTCTCATGCACCTGATTTTATTGGAAACTTAGCAAACGAAGAGTAGTTTTGCTTTTTTATTTCCTGTTCCCCTTTCCCCCTAAGTGCTGTGAACTCCTCTAGAAACTTCTGTCTAATTAAATCTTTGGAAAACGCAGGAAATAAAATACAGATCTTTAGTGTCTTAAATATTGGAGTATCTTCTGATTTAGTTTAGTCTTTCCCTTTATATATATATATATATATATATATATATACATATTTAATTTTTTACTTAAGCAGTTTTATTTCCATTCTATACAAATGATCTCAACTGTACAATCAATAGTTCTTGGTATAATCACATAGTTATGCATTTACCACCACTATCAACATGAGAACATTCTCATTTCTTTTGAAAACAGAAACAAATAAACAAACAAAATCCCCTACCCCTTGTGACCCCCTGTTAATGATATTTAGCTTTGGTGCATTGCCTTTGTTACAATTCATGAAAGAATATTACAATGTCCCTGTTAATTATGGCCCTTAGCTTGCATTAATTATATTTTTTACCATATACAACCTTATTATTAACACCTTGTAATAGTGGTATATGTTAGTTCTAGTTCATGGAGGAACTTTCTTATATTTGTACCATTAACCACCATCTTTACATCCTAGAGGATAAAAAGTGGGTTTTTATCCATTAGGTTTCCTTCTGGTGAATTACAGGACCCAGGCCTTCCTTTCAACTACACACACACTCAGCTTTGTTACTTGCACTTATGGTACTGTGCTATCCATTTCCAAACCTTTGTAGTCAGTTTCCTTTTGCAGCCAATTTTACCAAAGACTCTGTTTCCTTTTTAAATGTTTTCTGCAGGACCTCACATAGACCCATTGAACTGGCCCAGGTGCTGAAACACATTTGCTAAGCAAGCCAGATTCTTGCAGCCTTGCTTCATCTTGAAATCACCCAGCAGAATCAGGTCTGCTTTCTTGAAATCTCTAATTCACCTTCCAGCTCAAACAGCCTGTTGAACTCTTTTCCTCTGCCAGGCCACCCAGATTTCTGTAAGATGTGGAATGAATTCTAAAACACCTTTTGATCAAGGAAAGCTATATAATACGGTGCATATATAAGAGCTGTAGAGCTGAAGGAGAATCAGGAATGAAAAAGGGAGTCCAGCAAGCCTGTGAAATGATGAGAACCAAAGCACAAAATGTGTTCCAGAAATATCCCTGGACATTTGAGGGATAGGCATTGAGGGATGAGGCATTTCTAAAGCCTCATTCCAATTTTACTAAAAAAAATTAACCTCAAAGAACTTTTGTCACCAGTAGAAAGAAGCATTATGACTATTTCAGGATTTTCTGGATTTATTTTTGTTTTTCCAAAAAAAATGTAAAGTCTGTCATGGAACCAAGAATTGATAAGGCACTATCAATACAGATGTTGACATGGTTCCTCCAAGACAAATTTCACTAACTATGACTTTTTAAAATAAGAGTTTTACTTTGTTTTGCAATTCCAATATCCATTTAAAATAATCAGCACTTTTAAGTGTTAAATGGTTCTGACTCATATTGAAGTATATTTTCAATTTTATTAGAAACATTCATGCATTTTTAGGTTGTTTAACACAGATGACATGAAATGGAATAATCAGTGCTTAATAACATGGGATTACTGGTCCAGGTAAGAAGTTTTAGTTGTTAATAACAGGTTTTTAGTGGGTGTCCCTTATTCCACTAGTTCAGTGAAATGATCAGAAGATTGTAATTGTGCTTCATAGAATTTTCAGAATTTTTCTTTGACGTAGACCTAGAAACCTTTTTTTTCTTATGCCTCATTTTCAAAAATCACTGCATTAGACTCTGACATCTTTTTAAAAATGTTAATAAATTGTATAAGAAAGGACATACATAATTAAATTCAAAATTGCAAAAAGTAAACAATGTAATTCACTTCTAACCTATAAAATCCAGGTTATACAATACTAGCAAGAACTGTAAAATAGCAGGGGGAAGCTGAGTTATAGTAGAAAAAATAAAATTTCTTCTTTCATATGGAGTTTTCTTTCTGTTTTTTTTTTTTTTTTTACAGTGGTAGAGCAGGTCCACGCCCATGATTTTCCCAAGTCAGTTGGAGGCGCATCAGAGGAGGTTAGGGTCTGCAATCGGGAGGTTGAGTCTGACCGAGATCATGGCTCTCCTGTCTTCCTCTGTGTGCTCTCAGTGCTTAGCAATATAAATGCCCCCACCCCTTATATATCCTCAAAATGAGCATAACCAAATAAAACAATGTTCTTGCACACTGCTCTACAATGCTGAAATACCAGCAGAGATTTCTATAAGGAACTGATCCATCACTGTTCCTCACATCACTGAGTGCTAGAAACCTACACAAAGTAAAAGCGATTTTTTTTTTTTTTTGTATATTATGGTCATTCCCGCTATCCAAAACAGCATCTCATCTAATCTAAGAACCAGCTTAAGAAACTCTATTGAACACTCACATTGAATGTGCTACTTACCCTTTATTTCATTAATAACATTTAGGTTAATGATTGGATCTTATGTTTTGATATATATCTTTGACATTTGAGAAGACCATTTTTCATGCTAAAGTATAGATAAAAGTCATAAATACTTTATCTTTAAAATTATCTGCTCTATGAACTATCCAGTAAACATCCATAATGATTTAGGACCAGAAAACATAAGCATGCAATTGCATTGATAATGGTATCTGGAAACTGATATCTGTATGGATGCTAGTCCACAAATCATTTAAGAAGAAAGAATAGTAATATTAGATAAACAGCTTCCTCAAGATTGCTTTACTTTAGCACATGCTTTTCATGAATTCCAACCAAACAGGCAGATCTTCAGTAGCAGAACTTGTTTTTTATTTTGGTCATAATTTTTTTTATTTTTTTCCCTTTCTTACCACTTGGAAAGTTACTCAGGCATTTTATGAGATAAGGTACATGAAACTCTGTACTGTACATATCATTACAACTAAATCTTATTTTACTGTCCCTCTCGAAAAGTGAAACCACAAACTGTCACTAGATTAATCAAATCAAAGCAATATTCCCTATTCAAGTGAAGCTACCGTTGAGCTGAAGCTATCAAAACTTCACTAAATCAAAATAGAGATATTGTAGTATAAACATCATAACAAAATTTGTTTGTAGTTGTGAACTCCAGACCCAACATATGTGCCACTCTTGTCTGCTCTTAGATAGTCTTCAAGGACAGGCTGGTAGTTAATAATATTCTCAATCTGGCAAATGTCCTAAATACTCTCTGCACATAATTTTTTCAGATGTAATTAAATTAGAATAAAATTATATACAAAGCAAATAGGAACACTTTTCAAGTTCCATTTTATTCATCAAAAGGCAGAGAAAAACAGCAAATTAAGCAAACATATCTGAACATTTATTTGTGTTTGCCAAGTTCTTATATAGAGCCAAGTATACAGTGACACTTGCTTTAGAAATTATTGACCCACGGTTCTCAATCTGTACATAAGAATCTTGAAAAAAATGAAAACAGATATACCGCGACTTGAGCCCATCCCAGAACAATAGATCAGATTCCTTCAGCTTGAAGATCAAGCAAGGATTTTACTTAGCAAATAAGCTATATTCATGGTCATTTTGTCAGAACTAGTGGTAGCTATTATGAGTCATTCGTTCATTCATACAATCAAGAATTCATGTATGAAGTTGTAATTAAATGATTATTACATACATTATATTCTAGGATATAGAAATACAAAATGAATTAGACAGAGTTCCAGCACTAAAGATGCTCACTGTGTTATGGATGCTAAACACAATAAATACATATTAAAATGCAATGTGATTAGTATAGTCACAGAAATATTGCAATGCAAAGTATTTTATAATGCAATGTGTAAGCAAAATCACCAATCATAGATTGTAGAAAGAGAGTAAGGAAAAAAAGTATGCTTAAAAGTGTTTGAGATGTTAGGGTGGGAAGTGACATTTAATTCCTGAAAGGTGATTTATACTTTTTAAAATAAAATGTATGTGAAAGAGACAGGTAGGAAAGCATTTCAAAGCATCTTCTGAAATGCAAAGGCATAGAAATGTGAAGAGCAAGACTTGGATATGGGTGAAAGGAATATAGAAATTGTGGGAGAAGGATTGGCACCTTAAGGCTTTAAACATCACACTGGTTAGATATTTTCTAAACGTCATTGACAAGGCCAGTGATCCCAAGAATTTGAATTCACAGATCAGTAAAGTAAAAGTAAAGGAAGTACAAAAAAAGAAATAAATCCGGAAAAGAAAAAGAAAGAAAAGAAGTGAAAGAAACTCTATAAAGCTCTCAGTTTTTTATTTTTCCCTGTAACAAAATTGAGAAACAACGTATACCTTTATTGGCACCATTAAAACTGAAATGTCATTGAAAAACCTAGAAGGAGGATATAATGTAAAAATAAATTGAAAACATTTAGTTTTATGCACATCGTGTAACATTGTCTTTTATTTTCTCTTTCTTTAAAGACAGGTAAAAACGTCATCAGGGTTTTGGGAGTCACTCGGGGGACTTGAAAACTTTTAAATCTGGGGCAAAATTAGATTTTATTTTTATCAAATCAATTCTGTCAGAGAAGAAGGAAGTGTGGTGGGGAGCAAGGTTACTTATTTTCTCAGAAATTGTTAAGATTGCATTTGGGTCAAGTTTGCTATTCCAGAATTTTTAACTTCCTTTAGCCAGAGGGTATAATTTAAAGCATCATCTTTTGGAATGAAGTTATTTGCATCAGGTTCATTAATTTAATATCTTCTTCACAAGAGCAAAGCTCACTTTTTCAGATCATTGACATTATTTTAACAAACACACTGAAAGGTATTTTTCTTTTCTTTTAGACTTTTTTTAAAATAAGACCATCTGCTGTGCAGTAGTGTGCTGAAAATGTGACTGATTATATGAAAATCCATACAAATTTATATTAAAAATAGAAATCAAAATTAGACCTCTCCAACTTTTTCACGTAAACCAGAATAAGAAAGGTCATTGTTCTTACCTCAATAGATCTTTAAAAAGACATTAACAAGCCCACTTAGTGAGGAACTATTTAACATTTTCTGGCATTACCAAAAACAATGATTTTCTGGCCTTTATACTCTAGTAGGCATAGTCTCTGACTGGTCAAGAAAATTCTTTTCCACAGGTCTAAATACTTCAGGAGGATAGATTACAAGGAGCTAAGGCAGATTTGCGATCTAATAGTTTTGTGCTCCTTGTAGAATTTTCAAAAGTAACAGAGGTATTAAATTTTGAATAACCTATGTAGAATTCTTATAGTGAATAATTTCTCTAAATATAAAATTAATTTATGTCAATCTTTCACCAGTTGTAAAATTCGCATTAGAAGTTTTCCACATTGTCAATAAGCAGAAATAAAATAGCTAGTAGATGGAGAATTAGAATAATCAGTGTGACTGAAATCATCATGTTATACGTCTGGTTAATATCTCTGATTTAGCTATGTTTCCCCACCTTCATTACAAAAATTGTGGCTTTGCAGAACAATCATGGATAAAATATAGGATTCCTGCATTGGTGTAGAATCTTGCATTGTTGTAGAACATTTGTTAAAATTGATGATAGCACATTTTTATAATTGTGTTATTACTAAAATCCAGGATTTGATTTAAGGATCAATGTGCAGTATAGGTCTTATGGATTTTTATTTTATTTTTTTCAATTGCCATATATGTAATATAACATTTCCTCTTTTAATTACATTCAGAAATATATTTTAGTGTTGTAAGTCATGATCACAATTTTGTGCTGCCATTACCACGATCCATTACCAAAACATTTCCATTATTCCAAATAGGAACCTTGGGCATTTTAAGCCTTACCTTCCATCCCCTTGGAACCTAGATTCTAGATTCTGATTCTATGTGTTTGATTATTCTAATAGGTTCAAATCAATAATATCATACAATATTTGTCCTTTTGTGTCTGGCTTATTTTACTCAACACGATATCGTCAAGGCTCATCCATGTTGTCACATATATTAGTATTCATTCCTCTTTATGTCTGAAGTGCATTCCATTGTGTATATATACATTTATTTATTCATCTATTTGTCAATTGAAGGTTTCTTCCATTTTTTGCCAAGTGTGAATCAGGCTTTTATGAACATCATGTTCAAATATCTGTGCAAGCACCTGATTTCAATCTTTTGGGTATATATCTACTAGTGGGATACCTGAGTGACATGGTTGCTGTATACTTAGCTTTCTGGGTAACCATCAAATTGTCTTCCACAGTAGCTGCATCATTTTACACTGCCAGAAGCAATGAATGAGTTCCTACTTCTCTGCACCCTCTCAAACATATGTCATTTTCCTTTTTGTTGTTGTTGTTTTTAACAGCCGCCATTCTGATGGGTGTGAGATTACAGCTAATTTTAGTTCTGATTGCATTTCCCTGATGGCTAGTGATGTTGATCATTTTTTCATATGCTTTCTAGTCATTTGTGTATCTTTATAGAGATGTCTGTTCATGTTTTTTGCTCATTTTTAATTAGACTGTTTGTCTTTTCATTGTTAAAGTGAAAAAATTCTTTACATATATTTGTTATTAATTTATCAGACATGAGGTTTCCAAATTTGACTCCTAATTTGTAGGTGGTATTTTTACTTTCATGATACAATACCTTGAAGAACAAAACTTTCTTGTTTTTTGATATGATCCCATTTACCTGTTACTTTTTTTTTTCTTCTGTTGCTTTTGCTATGGGTGTAAAGTCTAAGAAACTATTGCTTTTATATTTAAGATCATATTTGATCAATTATGAGTTTATGTTTACATGTGGTGTGAGGTAGGGGTCCTCCTTCTTTTTTTGCAAATGGAGATCCAGTTTTCTCAGCACCATTTGATGAAGACACTTTTCTTTCCCAATTGAGTAATCTATATCACCTTTTAAAAAATCAGTTGGTCATAAATATGAGGGTTGATTTCTGAGCTCTCAATTCTATCACACAAGTTTATATATCTGACCTTGTGCCAGTGTCATGCTACTTTGATCACTGAGACTTTGTAATAAGTTTCAAGGTCAGGATGTGTGAGTCCTCCAACTTAATTCTTCTTTATTAAGATGACTTTGCTATTTAGAACCCCTTACTTAACCTTCCATATAAATTTAATGATTGATTTTTCCATTTCTGCAAAGAAGGTTGTTGGAATTTTATTGGGATTTCATTGAAGCTATACATTGCTTAGGGCAGTATTGACGTCTTGATATTAAGTCATCTGAGCCATGAACACAGAATATCCTTCCATTTATTTAGGTCTTTTAAATTTATTTTAGCGATGTTTTGCAGTTTGTGCATAAGACCTCTACAACTATTTTTAGACTTATTCTTAGATATTTAATATTTTAGTTGTTATTGTGAATGGAATTTTTTTCTTGATTACTTGTTCTTATTGCTTACTACTTAGATATTGAACCACTACTGACTTTTGACTATTGGTCTTGTACCCCACCACTTTGCTGAATTTATTTATTAGATCTAGGAGCTCTGTTGTGTATTTTTCAGGATTTTCTGTACATAGCATCATATTATCTGCAAATAGGGAAATGTTTACCTTTTTCCTTTCCAATTTGGATGCCTTTTATTTCTTTTTCTTGTCTAATTGCTGTGGCAAGAACTTGCGGTTAAATTTTGAATAATAGTGGTGACAATGGGCACCTTCATGTTTTTCATGATTTTAGAGGAAAAGCTTTCAATCTTTCACCAAGTAGATTGCTAGCCATGGTTTTTCATGTATTCCCTTTATCACGTTGAGGACATTTCCTTCTATTCCTAGATTTCTAACTGCATCTATCAAAAAAGGTGCTGGGTTTTTTCAGACGCCTTTTCTGTATCAATTGAAATCATCCTGTATTTTTGTTTTGTTTTGTTTTCCCCCTTCTTTCTGTTAATATAGTGTATTGCATTAATTGATTTTTTGATGTTGAACCAGCATTGCATACCAGTTGATAATGGTGTATAATCTTTTTACTATGCTTTAGATTTGGTTTGCTAGCATTTTGTTGATCATTTAGCATATGTATCTGTATTTATAAGAGATATTGGTCTTTAGTTTAGTTTTTTTTCCCTGTGGTATTTTTACCTGGCTTTGGTTTGATGATGATGTTGGCCTTGTAGAATGAATTAGGTATTGTTCCCTCCTCTTTAATTTTTTGAATGAGTTTGAGTAGGATTGGAGTTAGGTCTACTTGGAATGTTTGACAAAATTTCCATGAAACCATTTGGTACTGGGTTTTTCTTTGTTGAGAGTTCTTTAATTTTTTTTTTTTTTGACAAATGTGTGCATGTAAAATATTTTGGATATGAGAAAGAAAGAGAGAGAGAAGGAGAGTGAGAAAGAGAGAGAAATGGAGGAAGAAATCAAGTGAGGAGCCCTATAATAGAGAATCAGCAGATGGCTCTTTGTTTTATTGAAAAAGTTAAGCTGTTTACCCTTCTATTAGCTGTCATCACCTACAACCATATTCATGGTGGGAAATGCTGTACATCTGTGTGCACCAGCTGCTTGTCTTGGTCACCATGGTGACAGGCCTGCTGGCCTTCATGGAGTTCCTCACATGGAAGAATGTACTTCTGAAGCTTCTGCAGTGAAACCTAATCTTGCTTCAGGGAAGTTTATTCTGATAGGTGAGTTGGGGCCTCCAGTAATTGTCTTTTGTGTCTTTGCCCGTAACCTTCTCTCATTGTTTGCTGGGGTGGTTTTCTCTAAAGCCCAGAGACTTCCCTCAGAGCACCAGCCTGTTGTGGGAATGTGGGTCTCTGAGAGGTAATGTGTCCTCACGTGGCTCAGTGGCTCTTTTGGGACACTGACGCAGCACCTGGGAAGGAAGCAGTTTTCCACATCTTCATCACACACCTGCGTTGTCTGCTATGTTGGAACTCTGGTCTGGTACTCTTAGTCGGAAGCATTTTTTTTTTTTTTTTTTTTTTTTTTTTAAACATTTTCTTGTTTTATTGTATTCTGTTTCTCCGTATTTGTTACATGGGCTGGGGCCGGGAATCGAACCGAGGTCCTCCGGCATAGCAGGCAAGCACTTTGCCCGCTGAGCCACCGCGGCCCGCCCAGTCGGAAGCATTTTGATGCTAAAGCATATTACATAGCCTAATGCAGAAGAAACTCAAGAAATATGTGGAAGGCAGGAAAGAGAGGAAACTATTTATTGAGAAATAACTCTTTGACAGCCACTATACTAGATTTTACATACATGTCGTTTCCTTTTGTCCTCATAATAGCCTGAAAATTAGATGTTAGCACTCCCGATTTAATATAATGAGGATTCAGAGAGACCAACTTAGTTTCCTGGATCACATAGTAATGGAGATAGGATTCTCATGTGGATCTGTATGGCCTCCACTTCCCAGGCTCTTCCCATTTTACTTTGCTGACTCCCTGATTTTAGTATGTTGTTGAAAACATGAATTCCAATAAGTGAACATATATTTTAAAGGGATTGATAAGTCATAATTGAATATACATATATAGATGTAAGGAAAATTTGGGATGGAAGGGAGTGCAGTTTAATTCGGAAGACTTTTTAGAAGAGATTTTTAGTAAACAGAGAGCAAGGGTTTGGGATGATGAACCCAAAGGTTATTTCAGGGATTTGCATTTCACAAGAGAGTGACAAAAAGCACTAGACACATCTTGGGAGGGGGAAGATGAGGTAATTATTAATTCAACCTCTTTACCACTAATTGGTTTGTTGAGATCTTCTATTTTTTCCTGAGTCATTGTAGGTAGTGTGCGTGTGTGTTACTGATAATTTGCCCATTTCATCTAGGTTAATTTATTTGTATACAGTTGTTCATAGTATCCACTTTTACCTGTTTTTATCTCAGTGGGTCTCTAGTAATGCTCTATTCTTCATTTCTGATTTTCATTATTTGTATCTTCTTTCTTTTTCTCCTTGTCAGTCTAGCTAAAGATTTGTAGATTTCACTGATTTTTTTAAAAGAACCATCTTTTGATTTTTTTTATTCTATTGTTTTTCTTTTCTTTTTCATTTATCTCCACTCAAATCTTTGTTATTTCCTTCATTCTTCTTGCTTTGGATTTAGTTTTGTCTTCTTTTGCTACATCTTCCATTTTTGGAGAAGACTATTTATTAACATAAATATTTAGAGCTATAGGTTTCCTTCTCAGCAATGTCTTTGTTAAATCCCATAAGTTTTGGTATGTTGCAATTTCATTTTCATTTGCTTGAATATATTTCATAATTTAGCTTCTGATTTCCTCTTTAAACTACAGGTTTAGGTGTTTAAGGTGTTTAACTTCCTCAAATTTATGAATTTCCCATTCTCCCTCTATTATTGGTTTCTAGCTTCATTCCATTGTAGTGAGAGAATATACATGATGTAATTTAAATATTCTTGAATTTATTGAGACTTCTTTCATGGCTTAAAATAAGGTGTATCATGGAGAATAATACATGTGCCCTTGAGAAGATAGTGTATTCTGTCTTTGTCTATATATTTCTGTTAGGTCAAATTGATTTACTGTTTTAGAGATGCAGGGCCTGAGCTTCCCTTCCATTTGTGAGGTGGACAGAAATTAAAGGTCAACAGACCTCCTCAGAGAGGAAAAGAATAAACAAATGGCATTGTAAACCTCTTATCTTGTGAAGCACTGAAATTCTTCTCCCAGGATATGTTGATAACAAATCTGCATATGTATGCCCTTTATCATGTTGAGGAAGTTTCCTTCTATTCCTAGATTTCTAAGTGTTTTCATCAAAAAAGGAAACCCCTGTGTCATGAGACCTTGATGAAATTCTGCTCTTATGCCCTATGATATGTCCTTGTCCTAAACCCTTATAAACTGCACTTTCCCTCCCCCCATCTTTGTGGAGCACTAGTTCCGTTTTTCAAGATGGCTGTCACCAGGAAAGACTTTCCCCTGCTCATAAGTCCTATTCAGACCCTATTCAAACTCATGTCTGGCTCTGTGCGTGGCATGTTCTTTGGTCTTCAGTTGTGTTGATCCAAGCTCTTGAAGAGACAGTTGGAACAACTGTCTTTTCAAGGGATCCATTTAGATCCTTTACTTTTTTATTGATTTTCTGACTGAGAGTGATGTGTTCAAGTCCATTCATACTGATGTAGAACTGTCAATTTCTCCCTTCAGGTCAATTAGTATTTGCTTCAAAAATTTGAGACTTTGCTGCTAAGTGCATATATATATTTATAACGGTTAGATCTTCCTGTTTAATTGCCCCCTTTATCACTGTTTAATGACCATCTTTGTTCCTCAAAACTATTTTTTACCTAAAGTTTATTTTATATAATATTAGTATAGCCATATCAGCTCTCTTTTGCTTAGTACTCGAGTGGTAGAATTTTTTCCATTCTTTCAGCCGCAACCTAGTTGTATCTTTGAATTTAAAGTGTGTTGCTTGCAGACAGCATAAAGTTGGGTCATAACCTATTGACTGGGGAGTATAATCCATTTACATTTAAAGTCACTATTGATAATATAGGTCTTTCATCTGCCATTTGGCTATTTAGCCTTTGTAAGTCTTTTACCTT
The DNA here is from genome assembly GCF_023851605.1 of Tamandua tetradactyla. NCBI lineage: Eukaryota > Metazoa > Chordata > Mammalia > Pilosa > Myrmecophagidae > Tamandua > Tamandua tetradactyla. The sequence continues at coordinate 31,364,637 of NC_135348.1, read as the reverse complement.
AATCATGCCTCACTTCTTAATAGAAACCTACTTTTATATGTATTTGCTCTGTTTTTTTTTACCATGCTGAGTGCCTTTTCTTTTCTATCTGGACACATTTTTCATCTGTTTTCCTTGTATTACCATAGGTTTAAATTTTAATATCATAAATATTTAACAATCATATTTGGTTTGATAGCAACTTAAACTCAATAGCATGCACATATACATTTCCTGTAGACCAATCTACCCCCACCAGTTGTTTTGTATTTGTTATCACTTATATATTTCTACTATGTAGGTCTACAAACTTAAATATATCACTTTATGCATTTGCATTTTAGCACATGTAGAAAGTAAGTAAGAAGTGGAGTTACATACTGAACATACAATGAAATAATACTGGCATTTACAATTATCCAAATAGCTACATTTCCGAAGAGCCATTATTTCTTGCTGCTTTGGACCCCTGTTTTCTAGTTTGCTAGCTGCTGGAATGCAATATACCAGAAACGGAATGGCTTTTAAAAGGAGGAACTTAATAGGTTGCTAGTTTACAGTTCTAAGGCTGAGAAAATGTCCCAGTTAAAGCAAGTCTATAGAAATGTCCAGTCAAAGGCATCCAGGGAACAATACCTTGATTCAGGAAGGCTGATGAAGTTCAGGGTTTCTCTCTCAAGTGAAAACGCACATGGCAAACACAGCCAGGGCTTTTCTCTCATCTGGAAAGGCACATGGCGAATACAGCATCATTTAATAGCTTTCTCTCCTGGCTTCTGGTTTCATGAAGCTCCCCAGGAGGCATTATCCTTCTTTACCTCAACTGGCTGATGGACTCTGCTTCTTTTGGCTATGTCATTCTGCTCTTCTCTCTCTGAATCTCTCTCATACTCCAAAATATTTCCTCTTTTATAGGACTCCAGAAAATGATCAAGACCCACCCAAATGGGTGGAGACATGTCACCTAATCCAGTTTACACCACTCCTGATTAAATCACATCTCCAGGGAGATGGTCTGATTAGTTTCAAACATACAGTATTGAATAGGGATTATTCTGCCTTTATGAAATGGGATTTAGATTAAAGCATGGCTTTTCTAGGGAACATACACACTTTCAAACCAGCACACCCTCTCTAGTGTCCTTTCATTTAAGTTTGCAGAACTCCCTTTAGCATTTCCTTTAAAGCCGTTCTAGTGGTGTTGTGCCCCTTCTGCTTTTGTTTATCAGAAAATATCTTCATCTCTCCCTCATTTTTTAAAGAGAGTCTCATTGGAAATACAATTTTCAGTTGGCAGTTGTTTTCCTTCATCTCTTTAAGTATTTCAGCCCAATGCCTTCCCTCTGTGATTTCTGATGAAAAGTCAACACTCAAAGAAATTGGAATTCCCTTGTACGTATCACTTTGTTTTCTCTTGCAGTTTTCAGAACTGTCTTGCTGTCTTTTGCATTTGATAGTATAATCAGTATATTATGGGGTATATGTTTCTTCATATTAATCCTGTTTGGTGCTCTCTTAGATTCTTGTATGTGTATATCCTCATTTTTGGCTAAGTTTGGAAAGTTCTCTGTCATTATTTCTTTGACTATCCTTTTCGTCCCTTTTTTCTCTTCCCCCTCCTTCTACAACTTCCATAATGCATATACTGATGCGCTTGATGATGTCCCATAGTTGTGTTAGGCTGTTTTCACTTTTTTGTTTGTTTGTTTGTTTGTTCATTTGATTCATTTCAAGGGTCTTGTCTTCAGGTTCACTGATTTTTCTTTTATTAGCTCCATTCTGCTCTTGAAACCATCCTAGGCATTTTTCATTTTGGTAATTGTAGTTTTTAACACCAGTGGTTCTGTTCAGTTCTGTAGTTCTGCTCAGTTCTGTTTTAAAATTTCTATCTCTTTATTTAGACTGTCATATTGTTCATTTCTTGTTTTCCAGGTATCCTGTAGTTCCTTCTCTATTCATTCCTTCATCTCCTTAAGCACTTTTATAATCACATTTTAAATGCTTATTTTGTATGTCTACATTCTCATCTTCTTCAAGGTGCTGTCTACATTTGTATCCTCTTCCTTTGGATGGGCCATCAGTTTGTGTTTCTTTATTTGTCTTGTACTCTTTATTTGAACACTGTACATTTTAATAATTCAAAATGTTAACTCTGGGATTTATTCCCTGGGATGACTGTTTCTTGGTTTTGAAGCCAACTGTTGATAAAAGAAAGCTTGTCTTGAACTTGAGTTCTCCTATCAAGAAATTCTGCCCAGGGAGAACCCAGGGTGCAGGGTTTTCCCTGTCTTGCTGAGCCTCTGCCTTATCCTAGGCTTTTGTTTGTTAGTTGTTTTGAGGTTCCCCTGTTTCCAGGAGTTTGGTTGTCCCCTCTGTTTCCCCGGGGGATATTTCCCCCTCCAAGTTATGTGATGTCTGCAGACCTTTGTCCCAGACTGTCTGCCTATATAGCTTTTTTAAAACTCTTTTCAATACCTCATGCTGCTTTTTCCTGGAGGAAAAATTTGGCAAGTAGAGACAGTGAAATGACATGTAACATCAGAGATCAGAAACCTAAATCCAATCAAGAAATCCAGATGAATAGTGTGCAGGTTTGAACCTACTGTGTACCCCAGAAAAGCCAAGTTATTTAATCCTCATTCAATATTGCTGGGTAAGATTTTTTTTATTGTTTCTATGGAGAAGTGACCCAACCAATTGTGGATGGTAACCTTTGATTAGATGATTTCTCTGGAGGTGTGTCTCCACCAAATCAAGGTAAGGTTGCTTACTGGAGAGCCTTAAGAGGGAATAATTTTGGAATAAGCTTGAGAACACCAGAACCAACAGAGTCCACATTGCCAGAGATATTTGGAAATAAAGAAGGAAAACACCCCAGGGGAGCTTTATGAAAGCTAGCTGATGTCACCATGTGCCCTCCCAGCTGAGAGAGAAACCCTGAACTTCATCGGCCTTTCTTGAGTGAAGGTAACCTCTTGTTGATGCCTTAATTTGTACATTTCCATGGTCTTAGAACTATAAACTTGCAACTTAATAGATTCCTCTTTCTAAAAGCCGATCTGTTTCTGGTATATCTCATTCCAGCAACTTTCAGACTAAAACAGGTGAGAATAAGAAAATCTTTCTTTTATATGCTGCAAAAATGAATGATTATCCATAGAATATCCCCATCTTTGGGCATCCACAAGTAGTCTGGTTCTGACTTTGCTTAACCAACAAGGAAATGACTGACTCCATGCCGCCATTCACCCAGGTATCACAAACCCTTTGTTTCCAAAGGGATCGATTGACTGCAGTGTTTGTATTTACTTTTTCTACAAAGCTGCGAATTTTCAGCCTCAATCCTTGAAAGAAGAAATGTCCATAGAAGTAGCCAGGTTTCACAAGATAGCAAATACTGACACAGTAGAAAAGATTTGGGTACATTTCTGGTGGAATAAGAAGAGAAACCTGAAGACTTTGTTAATAGGAATGCTCAATGATGACAAAGAACTATTTAGATCAATATATAAGAATCCTTTCAGGCTGACACAGTAAGACCACACAGCAGAAAACTAGGATGTGGTGAGAAGAGTGATAATACAGAAAAAGGAAGAAAAGAGTTTGAAGAGTTATATGCTTCTCCCCTTCTATTCTTCCTTAGTATTTCTTAACATGTGTTGATGTATTTGACTCTTTGAGGTCAAACACTAAAGAGAGAAAGAACTAGAAATGGAAGCACATAAATGGGCTCAAGGTAAAGAGTCAGAAATTCTCTGCTTCTAGTACATTTTATTTTATTTGAAGCATGTGGTGATGCATGGCACAAATTACCTGACTTCTCAAAAGCAGTATAAAAGCTTAAAACTCACAGCTTTTCTTTCCCATAAGCTAAGCTTTCCCATGTTGCATTTTATAAAGCTGAAACATTTACTGCATCTCACAGTATATCTTACATGGTATATTTTGTTAACATATAGAGTTCTTTGGAAATAAACAAAAGAAACTCAGTAGGGAGACTTGAACGAAATTGGTTTTATTTTAAGGACCTAAGGGAATCATAGTATTAAATGGAAACTTTAAAACTCAGCACCGGAAAGGACATGAACCAGAAGAAATTTAAGTGTCTTAGTAGCTTAGGATGAGTAAAACACATTTCTCTTCAGTGCTATGCAACCTTACCCAGTGTGAAAAAAGGTAATTCCCTGAGAGAGGTTTTGTGTGTTTTTCTAAAGAAATGGTTAATGCATTCTTGGTAACTGAAAAAACAATAAATATATATTATAACACATATGCACACGTTCAAGTTTTTCAAAATGTTCAATCATTTAAAAATTTTCAGGGGATAATTGTGGCGGGACAGTGCCTTAGGAGAACAATTGTAAAAATGGTGCTTCTGTGAAGATTTGCTCACAATTTCATGATGCATTCTACTATCTAAGCCTCAGATTTTTTTTTCTTTGAACTGTTACTGTTATTTTGACTGTTGATTTCTTGCTTGGATTGCATATCCTTCTTTTTAACTGGATATGCTTCTTATCATTTTCTATCCCTCCATGTTTTTATATGTCATTGAGAACTAATTAAAACCCCTTTAACCATCCATCGATAGACATGATACATGGTAACATACCAATATTTAAATTCAGCACTGCGGTTTCTAATTCTTCCAATAAGTGTTTATTAAATGCCCATAGTGTCATTAGTGCTAGAAAGTCACTAGCAATTAAAATAGTGAAAATATCTTCCCTTGTTTTAATAAAAAAGATCTTTGACGTAATTGGAATTTTTCCTAGGTACATGTTGCTCTATTTCTTTCATTATCTGTTAACTACAAATGCCCTGAATGTTTAGTAGAAATTATAACTATTCCAACATTTTGTAAACTTCAGCATTTAAATTTATATTTGTGTATATGCCATTGACAATGAAGATAGTCATTTGTAATAGTAACTAAAATTGGAGTCCTACTGTAGTGATTGAAGTGGTCTGCTCTGTACTCAGAGAAAGCTGAATATGAGATCTCGCCCAAATCTATCTTGGGGCTTCTATTGTACACCTTGTTCGTGGTTTCTCTTTTTTTATACACTAGTACCTGTATCATTTTCCCTAGTTGAGATATTTGAAAGATTCACCAGACCCACAGAATATATCCATATAAATCTTTTTTTTTTTTTTTTTTCACATGGGCAGGCACTGGGAATTGAACCCGGGTCTCTGGCATGGCAGGCGAGAATTCTGCCACCATTTTTGCACCACCCCATATAAGTGTCTTATATAAAAGCAAAGAGGCCCTGCAGCAGCAGAGAAATAATGCGAGCATGCAGCAAAAGTCTAAGAAGACTTGTGCAGTGCAAGCTCACCAAGGACCCAGCCGTACAAATGGAATGTTCTGAATGTGACTTAAACGGACAAGATCCGTGCAGGGACCTCAGCCGATGGAGAGCCAGGAATAAATGAAGCTTTCAGTACAAGACCCTTAAACATTCCCTTAATCTTACAACCAAGCCAGACCTGTCAACCTGGCTTGCTTAGTTATAAACCATTGGTAAGGAAACCACCAGTGGAGATTGCTGAGGGAGATTCTGACTCTAAATAGCATCTCATAAAACCCACTGCCTTTATCTTCCCCAAGAGTCAAAAAACCAAACATCCAGGTGTCTCCAGAGATAAAAAAGGAGTCGCTCCAGCTATAAACAAACTCTATCTCCCAACACCTGATTTAATCATACGCATTTGTCAACATATTGAATATCTTTCACCTCACCAGATGGGATGAGAATATAGGTCCTAAACCCAAAATCTAGAATGAATTTGTTGAGACTATGTGGTTATGGGGTACCACATCTCAGTTTTCTTTTGTGGGGTCCTGCTGTGTCAACATGAAAGGATCCTCTAAAGATCTACATAGTTCTTTTTCATGAAGTTGTAAGTATGTGCTATGCTACAAAATCATATTAGAGCTTTGCTGACAGTCTAAACTAGATTTTATTTTTTCTCTGCTGGAATGTCTTTCCCAAGTATCCTTTTGAGTGGCCTCATCACATCCTTTATATCTTTACTGAGAACTCACCTCAGTGGAGCCTCTCCACATTATCCTTTTAAAATTTTTAATGCCCTTTTGTCCAGTGATTTTATATTCTTCATCATTGCTTTATTTTTTTCCCTCCTAAGCACTTATCACTATATAATGTATATAATACTTCCTTAACTCATTTTGTTCGTCTACTACAATTGAAGATAAACTTCAATAAAATAGTATGCTAGATTTTTTGTTTGCTTGTTTTGATTTAATTTTTGGTTACTATTTCACTAATTCTTAAAACACTGCCCAATATACCATGCACAGAACATGTTTTGTCTCAATATTGTTCATTGTTTTGTTTTACTTTAAAGTTTTGATCCAAATACTTGACAATATGTCATGAAGAGATACACTAAGTTTGTGAATACCTGTCTCATTAGGTTGTACAATATAGATTAAATGAAATAATCCTCATGAAATTGATTGCTTAGAGTCCAGCAGTTAAAGGTAATATGATGCTAATACCGTAGGTCACCTGAACACAAATCCTAAAAAATTATTAAAGGACTATTTCATCCACATCTATTTTGAGCCTTTCCCTTCCTGGAATTTATAATTTATAAATCACAAATCTTTTTTATCACTACTTTGTAATAGTCTTCTCAAGACCCAAGATTAAATTAATTTTACTCCAAAGTTATCCGTTATCCATAATAATCACATTTCTAAATATATACATTGATATTATGCCATACATAAACTGTTCAGTTATTAAATCTTTTAGTTTATGGTATTGAGTTGCGATCCCCAATATCATAAAATCAGTTTGTAAAAATTATATTTAAAGAAACATTTACTATCAACCAATAGAACATAATCAGCTCCTTAGTCATAGCCATTTATTGTTAACTAATTATAAGTAATTCATTTTCTTGAACATGAATTTCTTTGAATCAACAAATACATTATCTACACTTTGGCATAACACATAGATTCCAGGAGACTATATAATTCATTGTATTTTCCTTAAATATGTTTTAAAAAAACGTTATATTTTCACTATAAGTTTCCCTGTCTACAAATTTCGAAGTCATAATCAACTCCTGTCTTTGCCAATACACACACTGAGTACATTTAGTAATTCTGGGGACTCTACCTCTTTCCATTCTTATTCCTTAACAGTCAATACTTAACAAAGGAACAAGAGCAATCTTTTAAAAGTGTAAGTTAGATCATTCACTCAGAACTCTCTACTGGTCCCTCATTCGGCTTGGTGTTAAAATGCAAAGCCCCAACAGTAGTTTACAAAGCTCAGCATAATCTGGCTCCCCATTGTCCCTCAGATTTATCATTTTCTACTTCTTTCCCTAATGCGCAAGCCACTTTGTTCTTCCTGCTCTTTTAATATGGCAGATATGCTTCTGCCTGAGCGTTTTCTCACTGCCTGAGGTTTCATTCTTGTTATTTTTCTGTCATTCAGATATCTACAAGGCTTATTTTTTCGCCTTTTTCAAATGACACCTCTTCAATTAGAATCTTTCAGTTTATTCGCATTTAAAAGTGCAACACACCTCTCCACTAAGGTAACATTCCTGACTCCCTTATTCTGCTCTATTTTTTCTCTTTTATTCCCCCAAAATCAGTGCCACCTTGTAATATAATTTGAGTTGTATATTACTCATTAAGCATGCTATTGCTTATTATCTGCCCCTTCCTACGACCCCCAAAATTCCATGGCAAGTAGGAATTGCTGCCTATTTTCATTTTCACTGATGCTTCACAAATGCAAGGCCCAGAGTGGGCATTTGACAAATATGTATAGAATAAATGAGTGCATCTGTTCTCATTAAAGAAATCATTTACATTATTTTCCTTTGTGTTATATGTATACTATTGTTAAGTGAAATAAACATGGCCAAAGGATTATTAAAGGAAAAAGCAATTTATTAAAAATATAAAAAGCGTAATTCATTCACATATTTGCATAAGAGATATTGTTAAATGACTGAAATATTTCTGGCACAAGGCTAAGCAGTGATACAAAGGTACCTACGGGGAAGATAGTTGGGCAGGTAATTATCGCATATATGATTCTGTGTACAATAAAATCATACTGGGGTGGTGCAACGGTGACTCAGTGGCAGAATTTTTTCCTGCCATGCCAGAGACCCAGGTTCAATTCTTGGTATCTGCCCCTGTTAAAAAAAAAAAATTATACTGTACTTTCAGCCTCCAAGGTGCTTGATTTGCATTTCGGGTTTTATGTTAGTAACAGAAAAGCAAATAAAGAATGGATTTAATATAGCACATCACATTATAAATAGTAAAATATGCCTCTATTAGAGTTAATGACAGCAAGTAACCTACACCCTCTTCCAAGCATCCTCATGCCCCAGAATATATCATGAACTTCAGTTTTTTTGGGATACATGTTCATTATAATACTTTATTATACATAGAACGGTATCTATTAAGGATTCTACTTTTTAAGTTAGAAGCCTATTTCACTGCAAAAATGCTCAGTATATATTATTAATGTGGGATAATAGTCAGTTTCATCTTTTTAAGATATTTGGAAAGGGTTGCAGATCTCTTTTAAATGATTAGACTGCTTGGGATTTCCTTGACTAGGGGGTGCCCTGCTCTGTGCTGACTTCATTACCTGGAGCAGTAAGGTGAGCTCATTTCCTTTGTACCAAAATTGAAAGCTGACTGCCTCTTGGTTTAAGTGTGACTTATTGCTCATTAGATTTTATATATTATCTCACCAAGCACCATGGGGAGAGTTATCATGGGGACTTTGCTGATTGCTAGACTGCACTTAGCACTGATAAATATGCAGATGTGTAGAATATTAAATGACTTTATTAGCAATCAAGATATTATGCCATTTGGTTCATCCTTCTGATGAAAAACAGTCTAAATCCATCTAATATTTTTTAAAACTCTCATTTTATCCTTTTAAGACTATTTCCTATGTTGAGTGAAAGGGTACAAACAACTGAAATCACCAAAGAACTGTGCCCCCATTGTTACCTTATTTTAACTGAAGAAAGACCAGTAAATCGAAAGCAATTTCAAAAACTTAACTAGACAAAGATTAGAGCAGTAAAAATTTTCAGTTCAATAAAATTGACAATCTAGCCAAAAAATAAAACGGTAAAATTAAAGATTTTATTCAAAAACAAGTGAAGAGTAGAAATCTATTGAAATCATCTCTTACTTTACAAAAAACTTTTAGGTTACCTGGTAGGTTCAAATGGAATCTCTTACACTCACAAAAGTAAACTTTACTTTTTCATGTAACCATTCCTCTAGACACGCATTAGAAGAGAAGACCCTTGTCTACTTTCAAAGCCTGATAGTTTTACCTGTGTTTGGAATCTCAGCCTTTCCCAAGTGCTCAGCATCCTTGACAAATGTCTTGTATCTCTCTTCTATATTTTCAACCTCTTCATTTGTATGCCTCATAAATTCAATGCATTCTTTCAAATTAATTGATCTTCCCTTGACTGTCACTGCTTCATAATATTTTCTCTTTTTCCATTTGCAGCCATGACTCTTAAGAGAAAAATAAGTCAGTGTCTCATAAGCTAATATAACCTGAGTGTGTATGATTCTAGGGACTAGACTCTGCATGTGAATGAGTGTGTGTGTCAATTTGAATAGAAAATTTTCAACAGTGAGATAGGGACAGGCATATTCTATGCCCTTAGAAAATTTTCTACACAATTGAGAATCAAACGTTACTATTTATTGGAAAATAATAGAGAATAGAACTGCTAAATTTTTCAATTCAAAATCCAAATGCTATATACATAAATTTATAGTGGCATTGATGAAAACTGAAATAATAAAGGAATACTTTATACATTCAGGAGAAAATAAAGCATTTTTGCATTGAATTTATAATTAATTTCTTTTTAAAATAACTACAGTCGGGGTGGCATGACGATGGTGGCTCAGTGTCAGAATTCTCGCTTGCCATGCCAGAGACCTGGTTTCGATTTCCAGTGCCTGCCCATGCAAATAAATAAATAAATAAACAGACTCATTCAACAAATATAATGTATTACTAAAATAAGGTAGTAATAGAAAAACAAATCAAAGAAGCAATTATGTTAATAGCTCACTTTTTTTAGTTTTCCAATTCCATATTTTTTTAATTCCATACTCTATTGATCCTATCACTTTTTTGCTGGGTCCCTACATACCTCATTTCTCAACTTTCCTTCCACTCTAGATTAAATTCCATGGCAAGTCATTGCAAACATTGTCTTATCTATGTTTCTTCTGACTCTTTTACTTTGTGGAACTCCCTTGGCAAAAGTATTATTCTGATTATATAAAATTTTCATCCATTACATTTTCTCAACTGCTTAGCTGAATTTAGCTGGAGAAAAGCACAAACCCTGCTAACCAATGTTGCTTTAAATCAAAGACCATTAACCTGAACTTGATCTGGCAGGTTACTAGCCAGTTATACTGTCTTTACCAAATCTCCTGACTCTCTCATTTTCCTATTCAACTATTACATCCTTCCTATGTATTTAAACTGACAAAATATCCTTCTTTTTCCTCACTTTCACCTGTCATCCTGGTTGGCATTCTCAGTTAAATATTAGAAGTAATTCAAAGAGCATTGTGTTGGTTTGAAAGTATTATGAACCCCAGAACAGCCATGTTTTAATCCTGATTCAATCTTGTGGAAGCAGCCATTTTTTCAACCCTGATTCAATACTGTAGGTTGGAAACATTTGATTGAATTACTTCCATGGAGCTATAACATGCCCAATCTTGGGTGTGATCTTTGATTAGATGGAGATGTGGCTCCACCCTTTCCTGGTGGGTCTTGATTAGTTTGCTGGAATCCTTTATAAGAGGAAACATTTGGAGAAATGACAGAAGCCTCAGACCCAACAGAAACATCACATCAGAGCTGACACAGATGAGGACATGTGGAGAATAGAGACATGAATGTTTGGAGATGCTTGGGGTTCAGCAGACATTGCCATGAAATGCTAAGTGAGCCCAAACCTGGAGAAAGCCAAGGGAAGCCAAGACATGAAAGCCAGCCATGGAGAAGTAAAGTGAGGAACCCCCACAGGATGAGAGGATGAAAGCCATGTGTTCTAGTCTGCTAGCTGCCGGAATGCAACACACCAGAGACGGATTGGCTTTTAATAAAAGGGAATTTATTTTGTTGGTTCTTCAGAGGAAAGGCAGCTAACTTTCCACTGAGGTTCTTTCTTACGTGGAAGGCACAGGATGGTCTCTGCTGGTCTTTTCTCCAGGCCCCTGGGCTCCAACAACTTTCCCCGGGGTGACTTCTTTCTGCATCTCCAAAGGCCTGGGCTGAGCTGCTAGTGCTGAGATGAGGAATGCCGAGCTGCTAGGCTGTGCTACATTGCGTTCTCTCATTTAAGCATGAGCCAATTAAGTCAAAAAGTCACTCATTGCAGCAGACACACCTCCTAGTCGACTGCAGGTGTAATAGCAACAGATGAGATTCACCTACCATTGGCTCATTTCCACAGCAACAGAACTAGGTGCCTTCACCTGGCCAAGTTGACAACTAATCTAACTACCACACCATGGAACCCAGGAGCAAGGGGCCAACAGATGCCAGCCATGTGACTGCCCAGCTGTCAGAAGTGTGCCTGACCCATCAGCCTTTCTTGAGTGAAGGTAACCTCTTCTTGGTGCCTTAATTTGGACACTTTGAATAATGAGCATTCATGTACAAGTTTTTTGTGTGAGATGTTTTTGGTTTCCTTGGTTATATTCTTAGGAGTAAAAATGCTGAGTCATATGGTAACTCCATGCTTGACTTTTTATGAAATGCCAGTGTTTTCCAGAGTGGCCTTACAATATCACAGTCCCACCAGCAATGTATGAGGGCTCTGATTTTTCTATATTCTTGTCAACACATTATATGTCTTTTTATAATCATACTAGTAGTAGGTGTGAAGTGATATCTTATTATGGTTTTGACTTACATGGCAATAAGGAAAGGAATAAGGAATAGGTGCTACTTCAAACTCCTATTGAGATTAAACACAGTTGCACAGTGAAAATAGTGTTATGACCTTTATTCTCTGAAAGGAAAACATGCTCACACAAACTCACATACATGCACATACACAAGGACAAAGGGCAACAATAGCATCTACAAAAAAAAAACATACATTTGTGCATATGTGTGTATATAATTTCTCTGTACATAAAATATCTAAAGAAAATCTGTAGGGCAAAAGGATGGATGAAACAGAACAAATTTTGGTACCAATCAGAACTGCATTGGAATCTTGACTTCTCCAGTTACCGCTATTGTTATTGCTTCAGAAGATAACCAACTGACCTCAACATTTAAATAAGAATTGCAATTTCTGGGCGGGCCACGGTGGCTCAGCATGCAGGAATGCTTGCCTGTGATGCCAGAGGACCCGGGTTCAATTCCCGGTGCCTGCCCATGTTAAAAAAAAAAAGAATTGCAATTTCTGAAATTGGAAATATATTTTGGAAATTTCAGGTAATGCAAGTAAAACTCCTAGCAGATGATAGACACAGAATTGGTACTTAAAAATATGGTAGTTGTGAGTACAAAAATCATATACCGAAACCAATGTATAGTAATAAAAATGATAATGATGTGATTTGGATCCAACTAAATATATTTTGAAACACCAGCTCTCCACTCTTTCAAGAAATAAACATGTAGAAATTATCTCTCACTATGATTATTCCAAAAACTTTTAGTACTAAAATGATGATAGTCTTTTGTCAAGTAATAGTTTGGAATGCCCTATCTTTCTATGTTCATTTGTTATCTCCAACTCATGTTTCAAAATCAGGTTCATATATATTGATAACTTTTGTTCTAGTTTGCTGGCTGCCAGAATGCAATATACCAGAAACAGAATGGCTTTTAAAAGAGGGAATTTAATAAGTTGCTAGTTTACAGTTCTAAGACTGAGAAAATGTCCCAATTAAAACAAGTCTATAGAAATGTCCAATCAAAGGCATCCATCCAGGGAACGATACCTTGGTTCAAGAAAGACAGAGAAGTTCAGGGTTTCTCTCTCAAGTGAGAAGGTACATGGCAAACACAGTCACAGTTGCTCTCTCAGCTCAAAGGGCACATGGTGAGCAAGACATCATTTGCTAGCTTTCTCTCCTGGCTTACGGTTTCATGAAGTTCCCCAGGAGGCTTTTTCCTTCTTCATCTCCAAAGGTCGCTGGCTGGTGGACTCTCTGCTTTGTGATGCTGCAGCATTCTCTGCTCTCTCCGAATCTCTTTCATTCTCTAAAATGTTTTCTCTTTTATTGGACTCCAGAAACTGATCAAGACCCACCCATGTTAATCCAGTTTAGCAACCACTCTTGACTAAATTACACTATCCAGGGAGATGATCTGATTACAGTTTCAAACATATAGTATTGAATAGGGAAAGGGATTTTGATTAAACATGGCTTTTCTAGGGGACATACATCTATTCAAACCAGCACAACTTTATTCTCAAGAGTAACTGCTTTTTCCATTGTCTGTCTTGTCTATCTCTGCTAAGATACTTGTATAATGTCATGATTATCTTGTTTACCATATCCAATAGAAAATGAGGGTCTGAAAGTATGACTTCCTATACTATTTATATGTATATAATGTATATATACATATAGCATGTGTATATATACATATACATGTGTAGAATTTAATGAGTACTCAGTGAATATATGTTCAATCCTATTATATTTAATGGATACTATATTAAATGTATGTATATTAACAAAAGGTCAAAATATCACAAAGAAATCCATCTGTTTCAAATGCAGGCTAAATCTTCATCTTTAGCCTGCTGTCATATAAGAATTTCTCACCCTCCCAAGCAACTTTTTCTTCATATTTTTTGAAACATTTTTCTGTAATTGTCTCAATCTTCACTTTTCATGGTCCTGTGCATTTACATGAACCCCCAACCCTACCTCGACTTATCTTTTCTACCTCAGGAATGGTCTCATGCAAACACATTCCTTGTTGCAAGCCTAGCTGACACAGTGGCCGTTGTTTGTATCTGGGATATAGAAAGGATGGCTAAGAAATAGGAGTTTAAGTTAGATTTACTTTCAAGGGCATCTTAATCATTTTCTTTTATGTAAACAGTAGCTATTTTTTTTAAGTAGTTAATTCTGTTTTGTTAGGAAAAATTTAACACAGGTCACTTCCTCTAGTCTTTCCCCTTAACCTTTACTGACTAGGACAGGCAACACGTTAGCATGGTGACCTACTTTGCAGTCTGCTTTATAAAGGATTGCTAAGTGAATGAATAAAGAGGAGGACACTTCAGCTATGAGATTATCAGTGGCTCTAGGCTTAATGTAAAAATCTTTTATGACTGCTATGGGTAAGAAAATGGCTAAACTCACTTCTAAGTTGTAGGACTGGAGAAAGGAAGCAAGTATGAGACAGGAATTCATCTCTGCTCTGCATTCAACAATCTCTTGCTCACATGGGCATTTTGAAACCAACTGCTGAGCAAAACCTCCAGGTGAAAAGTTTCTTCTTATCCAAAGTGAAGCTTTAAGGATTTTTACCAGGTTGAGACAAACACCTGCTCTGAGACAGACCCTAGATTAGGTTCAAGGGAATTATGATAGCCATGGCCAGGCAGCGAAAATTCAGGAAAAAAAATAGTGACATTTAGATTTAAAAAGGCAACACCACTGAAGTCTAAATGCCATGGTGATCAAGACTCTTATAGAAAATGTCAATATAAAAGCTCTTGTTCCTGCATGTGAGTGATTCGTGGTCAAGGACTCCATTTCAATGGCTCTCTGAATACTGACACTAAAAATCATGAATTCCTTAATGGGGGAAAGATAAATAAAAAGCAACAGTAGCAATGAGTTGGTAGCATATTCCTTTGGAGAGGCATCCACAATATATTTGGTATTATGCCTTTCATGGCTACCTAAAAATACTAAACAGAATGATAATGCTTGCTTAAAAGCAAAATAAATATAACCGCAAACATGATTATGATTATAATTTTGATTATTATAAAGATTCAAAACTACAACGTGCTTGTTTATTCAATAACTATTTATATGACAGGTTATTAAAACATTTTATACCATTAAGTTTTACTCTTCCCTACAGAAAGTGGGGTATTCTGAAATAAATGATATAAAGAAAAAGAGAGGGAGTGAAGGTAGGACAACATACTTTCTCTCCAGTGTATTCTAACTTGGAAAAAACTTGTACAGGGAATAACTAGATAAGAGAAGTCATTCTAGATGTGTTAAGAAGTAACTGTGACCATAAGGACATTGTTTTTTACAAGTGCCTTGAGTGCAATTGCGTATTTGTTTCTCAGACTGTCTTTGCTTAATAATTAGCACATAAATAGTCCCAAATAGGATTGGAAGTTAACGTTTCATTGACCTCACTTACAATACCTAAAGGACACATCCACATTTAAATTCAGGGGAAAAATTAGACTAACTAAACTCTCCCGAATATGATAACCTTAACAAACAGGAACAAATTCAAAACAGTGTAATGATTTTTGAAAATTAAGTTTGCACTGTGGCCTGCACTATGGTAAGCATTTACTTGAACATCAGGTTACTGTAACCAAGAAATTGGGATTTAAGGGATGATTTTGATTACTGAATTATTGCATTGATGTTCTCTTTTGCTTTCTGATGTATTAGAGTAGGCAGAGGAAAGTACCTGAAAATTTTAAATTGTAATCCAGGTGCCTTGATGTCTGATAATAATCGTAGAGCCTTTATCTTGTACCCTCACGAAAAATCTTGTAACTAACCTCTCTTGTACCTAATTATCCAGTTTTTCAACTTTAGAATCTTGTACTTACTAAGGACAGCCCCTAATGTTTATCAGTGAAGGGTATTGGGTCAGCCCAGAACTAAGCAATCCCAAGTCCTAAATTACAGTGTTAACCAAAACTATATCTAACCAAAATGGACCCCCCTGGCATGCGTAGTAGCTTAGACTTTAACCTATAAGGCACCAATACCTCAATTTAATACTAAAAATCATGCCCATCATCATATTGTTTGCCATTTTCTTGCATACAGTCTGTGACTAAGTGTGTAGTCAATCTACACTTGCTCAATAATTAGATCACCTCTAATTACATCATCTGGGGCCACAGTGCTCATTATTCTAAAATCTGCCCATCTTTTAATGCTATAAAACAATCATAATTACTGTGGTTCAGGGAGAGACAGATTTTGGGGCTGATAGGCCATCTGATTTCCTGCTAGCACCTAGTAATAAACCTTTTCTCATTTTGAGTCTCAGAAATTGGTCATTTGAGTTCATGGGCAAGAATCCACTGCATTTGTCCAGCAACATTGACATAAAGAACAGGCTAGTAAGACACATAGAGAGTTAAGAGAAATTTCTGCCATTCAAGAGGGAAAGTGAGTACTGGCTGAAAACAAGGTCCCTCAATCCATGCTGCTTGGGTTTGAATCTCAGCTTGGTCATTGCCTCACTTTTACCATAACTAAGCTATCTGAACTCTCATTGCTTCATCGTCCTTATGTATAAAAGGGGGGCTGATATTAAGTTCCTTTACCTTATAGGATCCTTGTGAGGATCAAGTAAGTTAATGAATGCAAGGCTCTTAGAACTGTGCCTCCTCTGTAGGAAATAGTGCAGAAAGAATTATTTTGGCATATTGCAGCAGTTTTCAAAAGAGTGTTATTATAGCTAACTGGTTCCTCAGTTGTACGTTTTGTTGTTGCTATTTTTCATTTTGAAAAATGAATTCCTGTTATCAGAAGTGAAATTAAATAAGTTCTTCACCAGTACTAAATGTTTAGTGTCCTCTGCAATCCTTAAGAATTCAAATTTTTATATTAGGAAATATACCAGTGTTAAAAAAATAAAACAAGATAGAGTTTCCTATGGCTGAGAGGTTTCAAAAGGAGTAAGGAAGCCATTCTGGAGGTTATTCGTATGCAAATCTAGACCTGAGATCCACTGTTACAATACGCAAAGCCTCAAGCAGCAATGTTCTTGAAAATCCTAAGGACATCTAGAAACCATAAAGCAAACCACAAGATAAAAAAACTCAGTTAAAAAAAAGTCATTTGAAAGACGATCAGAGTACCCCAAATATTCAACCACAAGCCACTTTTGCAATCTTCTTTTTCTTTAAAAACCCTTGCATGGAAATGCTTATACAAAACACAATTTGGATTGTTACCTGCATGTGTGCTCCCTGAATTGCAATTCTATGACCCAACTAAACACTTTATTGCCTTGCCCCTTAGATTGCTATTTGTTGGTTGATAGCAGACTGAGACAATGGTACAGTGAGAATCTAGTTTTACCGATAATTGCTATATGACTTTGAATAAATTCCTTTCAAACCAGTTTTATTTTTATTTACATGTATGTACATAAACCTGTAGATAAACCTCCATGTTTTTATTTTGTATGATTGGAATGACATAATAGGTAAACTATGATTGAAAAAAAATAACATTTTGTTCCTTTATAATTCCTAATTATATCAGATTAAGCACCTTTTCCAAATTCCATTGGCCATTAACGTTTTTTTCTTTTGGAAAATGTTTAATAAAATTTTTGTACATTTTACCCCATTTTTAAGTGGTAGAAACTATTTACATATTTCCAGATAGTTCTGCTTTCATAGTAAATGTTGAAAATATTTTTTGCCTAAGCTGTGAATTGATTTGTTTTTCATAGTCCTTTTATTATGATAAAATTTTATTTTACATGGTCAAATAATAATTTTTTCCTTTGTTTATTGTTTCTTGGTTTTGAAGACCTTTTCCAATTGAACTTGATAAAAATAATATTTTGAGTTGCCTCCCAATTATAGACTGATAGAGATATAGAATATAGGTGTAGATAAAGATATAGATATCTTTACTTTATCGTGATTTTTTTGGTACCAGGAGAGGTTGGATATTATTTTTAGTTTTATCACTTTCCAAAAAAGTAATTGACAGTTTTCTCAACAACGATTCTAACTCACTTTTTAAAATCAGTCTTGAATTTCTATCTTTATCATACAATAGATTGCCATCAGAATATATGTTATTCAAGTAACTGCTGAGCTCTAAATTAGTGAAATATTTCATATTATGTATATATAGAGAGAGATTAAACAATAAAGTAGTTTATTGAAGTTTGGATAATTGTGAATTGAAGTGATGACCACTATCAAAGAAATCATTGGAAATTATGTATTATCATAGACTTCCCTTGCCATGAGTTTAATTCACATAAAACTACATCATAGTGGCTAAAGTGGATATAGAGTCCAATCTTATATAAGAACTGCCAATGTAGTTTGCAATATACTCCATTATGTACAATATTTTAAAAGTATAGATCTCATACTAGATGTGTTGGTCTTATCTGAAAAGGAAATTGTTTTTTTAATCTCAAAATTACCATCAGATTGATTTAAAATTGAATAATTTCTAAATTATTCATGGGGAAGAAGATGGTATATAGACTTTGCATTTCACATGACCTTAAGTTCTTAATTTTATGATTTTGAAATTCATGATCTTGAGTACTTTAAAAAAAAAAAAGCATGTGTGCTTGTTTTAGGGTTTCCAAGACCGCTCTCAGTTTCAGTGATTCACTAGAAGGGTTCACAGAACTAAAAAAAGCTTTTTTCCCATGGTTAAGTTTTATTACCACAAAAGGCTATAGAATAAATTTACCAAAGGTAAAAGGCACATATGGTAGACCTGAGGAGAGACCAGATGCAAACTTCTAGTTGTCCTCTCCAAGAAGAGTTATGCAGACAGTGCTCAATTCTCCCCGGATTGATATGAGACAACACACACAGGGTATTGTCCACCAGAGAAGCTTAAATGAACCTTAATGCTCAGAGATTTTATTGGAGGTTGGACGTATAGGCATGGAATACCTACATGACTGACTTTAGTTAGTCTTCAGCCCTTTCAGAGATTAAACTGACACCACTTGGCCCAAGCCTCAGTTTTAACCACACTGTTAATATAGACAATTGCCCTGACCAAAGTCCCTAGATTAACAAAGACAATTTTATCAAGCATTATATTCCAAAGATTTGGAGGTTAACTCCCACTAGGCTATCAAGAGACTAACTTTTCTTTAGGGTGTGCAGGGTTCAGACTATAGGCCTGCTGAATTAATTCTTTGTTATACAATAGGAAATTTATCCACTTAATGGATACTATAGAGATATGATAAATACTACATTACAGATATCATAGATACTAATTAGGAAATGGCTGCAAATATATCCTATACCTAATATCCTAAAATAAAATTATAAATATTTGAAAATATGCTCATGTTTCAAAAGCATAACGAATATTGCTCTATTTTACTGATATATTACAAATATATATATGCACACGTGCACACATGTATACTTTTTTATTTTAAATTAATGTCCTCCAACAGCAGAGAAAGGATATTCTAGAAAACTCTCAATATGTCATTTTCCATACAAGTAAAGAGATATGATGAGCAATTGGTATATGCAACAATGCACTGCAATCTCCAGAAACCTCTTGAGGGTATCAGAAAAATATCTTCTTTGAATATCTAGAAGGAAAGAAGTCAATCTAATCTGATCTATGCAATTTGGTCTTTGAATACCAAAGTTGCTGTCAGTCATCCTTCTGAATTAATGTTTAGCACAGCAGGGAACATGAACTTATGCAAAAGCCAAATTGCTGCCAATAATACAAAAAAACTTCAGAAGTTTTCCATTTGCAAAAGACATATTTATTATAAGATATTCTCCATTTTTTAAAGATATCATTATTAGTTAGAAATAAAATGCATTTTAATTGTGTAACTAATATACATGGCTTGTAAAAAGACTCTAAGTAAAAATATTTTATTAATGAATTTTCCTTTTCCTTTATATGCTTCTTATACTATGCAATTAAAATGGGCATTAAAGTGCTCCAAAGAAATAATTTCATGATGAGATAACAAAATATACATTTTTTTTCCATACATCAAGCCATGTTTTGAACATAGTTTATAACCGTACCGGAGAAACAATCCATTAATAAAATGTTATTTTTTAATCATGGCTATGCAAATATTCTAGGCATACATTTTCCTTAGACACTTTAACATTATGCTAACAAGGATCTTGATCATATTGGTTGTGAAAATGACCTAGAATTAAATCATCATTGTTTGAATTTTTTTCTCTTTTTCTTATCACATACACACACTTAAAAAAGTGGCTAATATATGAAAAAAAAGAAAAAATATACATATGTCCTACTAATGGTAGTAAAGGAATAATAATCAAAAAAATATTCCCTATAATCTGTCCAAAATTAAAAGTACGCTTTTAATAATGGTCAAAATTTCTTTGAATAAAATAGAACTTGTCAAACTTTTGGCTTTTAAAAAATCTAAAACAAACTGATATAATACTCAGTTTTATATGACCATCAAGGTATGGTTGTAAAGTATTAAACAATTTGCAATTTAACTTGAGGATGGTTATCTGGTCTTTCCCCTTAAAAGTAAATAAATGCTCCAACAATTAGGAAAACAGTTTACTGTAGTTGTTAAGAGGTGGGCTTTGTTGTCAGATTAGCTGGATTCTAACTTTGTCTCCCTCAATTACTGGCTATAAAATTTTGGTAGGTGGGATGTGAACAGTATGTGGTTAATATGAATTTTGGTGATCACATGAGTTAATCCATAAAAAGAAGTGAACATGGTGTTTGGTGGTTTCTTGTTATTCAATACCTTGATTAGAAATCTGTTAAATATTGATCTGAAAGGATTTAATGCTTAATAGTGAAACTCTTAGTATACTTAACTATATTAAAGATAACAATGGGGTATTGGCTAAGCATTTGGGCTCTGGTGTCTAATTATTTAGAATTGGTTCCTCTACAAATCTCTTACTAGTTGTTTGATTTATTCAAATTATCTAATCTTCTGTACCTCAGCCTTCTCATCTGCACAATGGGGATAAGTAAGTGAATAATCAGATTTCTGTCACAAAGGTTTATTCAAAATTTTAATGAACTCGTTTGTATTAACACATTGCAGGGATTTATTTATTCTAGGTTTTATTACCATGCTTTATTAATTTTTTCAAGTTTACATATATCCTCCTTTTTGTTAAAATAAAGCCCTGATTCCTTGAACTCTTAATCCTGAAAATGTGATGTTATTTTTTAATTATGTTTTATTATGATATTGCTAACTTCAGGGAAATATGTTAATTTCAGTGGGGGGAAAATGCTCATCAAAAGAGTTAAGGTAGATTACTATTACTTAATCATTTATATTTTTCAAAAATGGTAATATTCATGTGAATCACAATATTTTATATATTGGTAGTATACAATTTCATCTTTAAACACTGGGTCTAGAAAGAGAGAATACAGACCACTTTCCTACCATAAAAATCTAAGAAAACAAATAAATTTTTAGTAGGAACATTGTATTTTTTTCAAAATATAGAAAAAAGGACATTGAGGGAAAAATTGAAAACTTTCCCCCTAAGATCAGGAACAAGACAAGGATGTCCACTATCACCACTATTATTCAACATCGTGTTGGAGGTTCTAGCCAGAGCAATTAGAAAAGAAAAAGAAATACAAGGCATCAAAATTGGAAAAGAAGAAGTAAAACTATCACTGTTTGCAGACGATATGATACTATACGTAGAAAATCCGGAAAAATCCACAACAAAACTACTAGAGCTAATAAATGAGTACAGCAAAGTAGCAGGTTACAAGATCAACATTCAAAAATCTGTGGCATTTCTATACACTAGCAATGAACAAGCTGAGGAGGAAATCAAGAAACAAATTCCATTTACAATTGCAGCTAAAAGAATAAAATACCTAGGAATAAATTTA
This sequence comes from Tamandua tetradactyla, assembly GCF_023851605.1. Classification (NCBI taxonomy): domain Eukaryota; kingdom Metazoa; phylum Chordata; class Mammalia; order Pilosa; family Myrmecophagidae; genus Tamandua; species Tamandua tetradactyla. The sequence goes on along the minus strand of NC_135348.1, from coordinate 31,342,739 downwards.
ACTAAAGAGACAAAAAACCTATACAAAAAAAACTACAAAAAACTATTAAAAGAAATCACAGAAGACCTAAATAGATGGAAGGGCATACCGTGTTCATGGATTGGAAGACTAAATATAGTTAAGATGTCAATCCTACCTAAATTGATTTACAGATTCAATGCAATACCAATCAAAATCCCAACAATTTATTTTTCAGAAATAGAAAAACCAATAAGCAAATTTATCTGGAAGGGCAGGGTGCCCCGAATTGCTAAAAGTATCTTGAGGGAAAAAAACGAAGCTGGAGGTCTCACGCTGCCTGACTTTAAGGCATATTATGAAGCCACAGTGGTCAAAACAGCATGGTATTGGCATAAAGATAGATATATCGACCAATGGAATTGAATAGAGTGCTCAGATATAGACCCTCTCATCTATGGACATTTGATCTTTGATAAGGGAGTCAAGCCAACTCACCTGGGACAGAACAGTCTCTTCAATATTGGTGCCTAGAGAACTGGATATCCATATGTAAAAGAATGAAAGAGGACCCATATCTCACACCCTATACAAAAGTTAACTCAAAATGGATCAAAGATCTAAACATTAGGTCTAAGACCATAAAACAGTTAGAGGAAAATGTAGGGAGATATCTTATGAAACTTACAATTGGAGGCGGTTTTATGGACCTTAAACCTAAAGCAAGAGCACTGAAGAAAGAAAGAAAGAAATGGGAGCTCCTCAAAATTAAACACTTTTGTGCATCAAAGAACTTCATCAAGAAAGTAGAAAGACAGCCTACACAATGGGAGACAATATTTGGAAACGACGTATCAGATAAAGGTCTAGTATCCAGAATTTATAGAGATTGTCCAACTCAACAACAAAAAGACAGCCAACCCAATTACAAAATGGGAAAAAGACTTGAACAGACACCTCTCAGAAGAGGAAATACAAATGGCCAAAAGGCACACGAAGAGATGCTCAATGTCCCTGGCCATTAGAGAAATGCAAATCAAAACCACAATGAGATATCATCTCACACCCACCAGAATGGCCATTATCAACAAAACAGAAAATGACAAGTGCTGGAGAGGATGCGGAGAAAGAGGCACACTTATCCACTGTTGGTGGGAATGTCAAATGGTGCAACCACTGTGGAAGGCAGTTTGGCGGTTCCTCAAAAAGCTGAATATAGAATTGCCATATGACCCAGCAATACCATTGCTGGGAATCTACTCAAAGGACTTAAGGGCAAAGACACAAACGGACATTTGCACACCAATGTTTATAACAGCGTTATTTACAATTGCAAAGAGATGGAAACAGCCAAAATGTCCATCAACAGACGAGTGGCTAAACAAACTGTGGTATATACATATGATGGAATATTATGCAGCTTTAAGACAGAATAAACTTATGAAGCATGTAATAACATGGATGGACCTAGAGAACATTATGCTGAGTGAGTCTAGCCAAAAACTAAAGGCCAAATATTGTATGGTCCCACTGATGTGAACCGACATTCGAGAATAAACTTGGAATATGTCATTGGTAACAGAGACCAGCAGGAGTTAGAAACAGGGTAAGATAATGGGTAATTGGAGCTGAAGGGATACAGACTGTGCAACAGGACTAGATACAAAAACTCAAAAATGGACAGCACAATAATACCTAATTGTAATGTAATTATGTTAAAACACTGAATGAAGCTGCATCTGAGCTATAGTTTTTTGTTTGTTTGTTTGTTTGTTTCTGTCTTTTTTTATTATTATTATTATTATTATTTTTTTCTCTATATTAACATTCTATATCTTTTTCTGCTGTTTTGCTAGTTCTTTTCCTAAATCGATGCAAATGTACTAAGAAATGATGATCATGCATCTATGTGATGATGTTAAGCATTACTGATTGCATATGTAGAATGGAAAGATTTCTAAATGCTGTGTTAATTTCTTTTTTTCTTTAATTAATAAAAAAAAAGAAAAAAAAGGACATTGAAATGAAAATCCCTAGCTGCATTTCGATCTTATTTGTACAGATATGCTTCCTAGTGTAGTTGACTGCCTCAATGAAAATAGCTTGACACATTTCATTTGTGGATTAAACTACTTTTATTTAAGTGATTAATTGGAGTGTTGAGACCAATTTTTCTATGTTTCATCTGCATTCTATCAGAGACTAGAATCAAAACTGGAGAAGGCAGCCCTTTGTAGATGAGATCCGGGTGCAAGGCTATGGCTCTCACCTAGTTATGTGACTTTAGGCAAATAATTGACTAGTTCTGTGAGTTCAGCAAGTTAATTAATTTTTCTACATTGCTTTTAAGTACATGCTGCATGTAAGATGAGACCTTGAAATACATTATCTCTAAGGTATATCTCAGCTCTGATCTATTGGAGCTCAAAATGCCCTGAAATTCCAGGCTTATTTTATTTTTTGACAACCAAAAGAATCTAGAATTAATTCAAGTGACATTATCAAATTCTAAAATTTTAGATTTTAAACATTATTAAAATTTAATCAAACACTGTTAAACTGTAAATCCAATTGGTACCAAGATATTTGGGGTCAGAATCATATCTAAATATTAAATAAACCATCTTAATATATTGTAATTGTAAATATTTTGAGAATTACAAACTATAATGGAGCAAAAACATTGTATAGATGCAATATCTACATCTTCACTTATATTTTGGTATATGAAGGAGGGAAGAGGGGCTTATTTGAAGGCCCTTAAACATAACTAGCCTAATTATATCAATTAACAGTCTGATTCTTAGTTTGCTAGACTGGTGATATTTTAACTTTAGAAAAGCAGCAAGTCAGTCCCCCGTCCACACTTTTTTTTTACATGGGCAAGCACCTGGGTCCTCTGGCATCGCAGGCAAGCATTCCTGCCTGCTGAGCTACCATAGCCCACTTTCAATCTCCCTGTTGAAGTTTCTTCCCATCTCTATGTTTTTAAGGATCTCCAGAGGTTTTTCAACCTATGGTTGAACCCAAAAGGAATCCCAGGACTAAATTCTCGAGTTCCTGCTGATCTGCATGGTCTGCCCGTGTCACCCAAGCTTGTGCGGGGCCCACCCACTTTCATCCCGGGCGCTGCTCCGCCACATCTCCTGATGCTGCCCAGATCTGCTCCAGTCCACCCGTCGCCTTCCTGGTAGAGCTGGAGCTGGTGTGCCCTAGTGCTTTTGTGTGTGTGGTTTGCACTGCTCCAGGCCAGCAGGAAACAGTTCCTCCTTTTGCCATATATGAATATTCATGGAGGATCCTACAATGAAATCTCAACTCTTCCAACTATTTTAGTTTTACACACGGTCTTTTTCTTCAGGACATACAACTGTAGAAGATTGGGCATTACATTCCAGCTCTTATGTTCATCCAGTGTATTATGTTGAATTCCTCCCTTTTATTGACACTGCTAATGTCCCTCCACAGTGAATTCATCAGACCCCTATGCCTGTCTGAACTCCAAGTAAGAACAGAGTGCCAATACCATGGAGATCAGCAGATGCAGCTAGATACAAGGTGGAGGATGGCAAAGGTGAGGAATGTTTTGGGGTGTTGTATCATAGTACTTTGAATATATACCTGAGTTCAGATGATGATCTAGGTGATACAATTTCATGAAGAACCCTTCCTTAGTTTTTCTTAATCTATAACGACTTTAAAACCTTCAGTCAACAACCCAAGTCATGGTAGTACCTTCAACCAGCAGCTGGAAGGCAATTCAATTCCTTTCCATCCTGACTCTAACTAGATGGAGCTGAACCATACTCCACAAGCTAAGGGCAGTCCTTACCTGATTGCCTTTCAGACACCAGTCCTAAGTTCAAAGGTCCAGGCTACCTGCACTTCTGACCAAATGGCTGGAATTTGGTGGTGTCAATCAAACTAGGATTTGAAAATTAGCTAGAACGATTCACAGAACTCACCAAAAGTGTTATGCTCACAATTATAGTTTTATTATAATAAAAGGATATAAATCAGAAACCAAAGGAAGAGACACATAGGGCTAGGTCTGAGAAAGTCTCAAATGCAAGATTCTTTTTCCTCCCCATTTGAAGCCAGGAAACATCACAGTCCTGGCACAGAGATGTATCTTATCCATCCTGGAAGCTCCTTGTGGCTTTCATTGTCCAAAATACGTAAGGGATTTATTACTTAGGCATGACCAATGGACTCAGTACCCATGGGGTTAAACTCAATCTGCAGCCCCCCTCCAGTTCCAGAAGTTGAGGAGGTCAGAGTGGCCTGACCTGACTCAAAGTCCCAACCCCCTAATCCTATGGTTGGTTTTTCGGGAGTGGTCAGCCTTCACCCTAAGACTGCAAGCAGGGGTGGCCCCACTCTGTCACCTCATTAGCATGTGAACTATCAGGCATGGCCCTGGATTCTCCATGAATAGCAAAAATGACTTACAGGAAATATGAAAGATATGGAGGTTTCCCCCACCCCCAAGACCCAGGACAAAGGACAGACTTCTTTTGGAAGACCAAATTCTTTACTATGCAGTTACTATTCTAAATGTTTTAAGAGATAGTAATTCACTACGACACAGTGGGGGAAAGTTTACATTAGAATAAACTGAATTTATGTTGTCATTCTAAGCAAAATTGTGACCAATGAATGCATTCTCTGATGAGTTTTCAAATAAACAAGTAAAAACTAGAAAATGTCTTTTTCTAACATGGTAATACTTTTCTTTAAGGTAACCATAGTGGTTCAGTAGTAGAATGCTTGCCCTCTATGTGGAAGACCTGGGCTCAGTTCCCAGGCCATGTACCCCCAAAATAAAAAAAAAAAAGAAACGCAACCATAAAACGAAATTGATTATTTGAAAAGGGAAAATACACACACACACTATATTTACATATATTCATATACATACATACATACATATATATAAAGTGAAGAAAAGCTTGGAGAACACAATGAAAATTACCACTTCAGAATTGTCCATAATTTTTATTGGAGTTTCTTTCCTACTTTAATTCAGCTGCACAGTTTGTTGGTAGCATTATTGTATAATTTTCTTGTTTAACAAACTTATACCATACTGCCATGCAATTTTATGAACTTTGCTTTTCACTTAAAGATTGTTACATATTTGTGTATCTCTACCATTACCTAGAATTTGCAGCCATTACCATAATGCCTATACATTAACATTTTATAGATACAGCACAGACTATTAAGCCTTTCTCCCTCATTGACTATTGAAGTGTCTTTCAATCTCTCACAATTTCAAGTTAAGTTTTAATCAATACATATATGTGCAGAACATTATTTTTATTATTTCCTTGGGGCAGATTAGAAAATATTTGGTTAAGGTGTAAAAGTATTTTGAGACTCCTGATAACTGTCATCATCGTTTTTAAAAAGAATACCAATTTACACAGTTATCTGTGAGATATGAAAGCTTAAGAAACATTTTAACTTTTCTAAATTTTCAAATCTAAATTGTATGCTTCAATAGTTTAAAGTCAGTATATAATAAATAGAGTTGGATAAAAAATAAAATCACTTAAAATAATTTCTAGTTTGTCGAGAAGAGTTATTAAATACACATGGATAATCTAGTTCCTAATGTAATCAAGACCCACTTTGAATGGGTGGGGCCACATCTTCATCTAATCAGAAGGTCACATCCACAACTGGACATGTCACATCTCTGTGAACATAATCTAATAAAAAGTTTACACCTTGCAATGTTGAATCAGGATTGAAAGAAAAGGCTGCCCCCACAAGACTGGACCAGGATTAAAACATGGCTTTCCTGGGGGTACAATACTTGTGTCAAACTTGCACAATAGTGTTAGGTTTTATAACTGGCTATGATACATAAGGAATAAGTATATATTTATAGGGATAAATATATAGGGGATATTACCACATAAGACTTGTAGGATATATGTGAAAAATATTTTTCAAAGCTTCCTTATCTGAGATTTATGAATTTATTTACTTTATTTTCCTTTTGAAACTGTTTTAGTATGCTAAAGCTGTCGAACTGCAATATAACAGAAATGGGTTGACTTTTACAACAGGAAGTTATTAGTTTGCAAGTTTACAGTTCTAAAGCCATGAAAATGTCAAAATTGAGATAACAAGAGGAAGATACCTTCTCTGGAGAAAGGCTGTTGGCATTTGGGGTTCCTCTACCACATGGGAAAGCACATGGCTGGCATCTATGGACTGTTCTCTCCAGATTCTATAGCTTTCAGCTTCTGTGTGTCCTTGCTTGCTCCTCTAGGATTTCTTCTGTCTGTAAGCTCTCTCTCCAAGTGTTTCTCTCTCTTATACTCATAAACGACTCCAGTAAAGGATCAAGACCCACCCTGAATTGAGTATGTCACATCTCAATTGAAACAACCTGGTCAAAAAAGCCTACCTACAGTAGGTCTGTACCTACAGGAATGGAGTAAAATGAAATTGGCCTTTTCTGGGGTGCATAATACCTTCAAACCAGAACAGAGACTATAACTGTAAATTTCACTTTCATAAATAGAACCTAAAAAAATAAAATGATTCCCCCCATGTATTATCTCAAAAGTTATATTCTGACTGTTACTTTCTCTCCTGAAGTAGATTCCTAACTAGTAAAATTTATATATTATAGCCATTTATTAAAATCACATACATGTTTTTTTTTTAAACTGAACTCAGTATTAGGCAGAATTATCCAGTTTCAGAGCTATCTTCTTCCATAGGGACAAGTTCGTCCTCGTAAAATACATGGAAACAAGTCTTGGAACAGAGTAGTTACTTACTCTGTACTGCCTGATTTCCAAGAGTAAGGAGGGAAAAAGAAGCTGAGTCAAGTATGCATTCTCCCTGCACCAGAACTCATCAAACATATTGTTTCTTCCATCTCCATGGGAAGGAAGAAGTGGGGAAAGGGCTGAAAATGTTTAAGGGATAATCTCTATTCTTATAGACCAAGGGAGTGAAGAAGAAACTTTTTCCATAGATATTTTGAGATCCATTGAACACTTTTCCAGGTACTATATACATAGTATCATATGTAAGTCTCCCTACGGTACAGAGGAGGAAAGAGAAACATGCTGAAGTTAAGTAGCTTGCTTAAGTTAAAATATCTAAAAAGAAAAAGAGCTGGCATTTGAATGCAGGTGTTTGGATTCCTGGAAAATTCATAGCCAGTTATAAAACCTAACACTATTGTGCCAGTTTGAAACAAGTATGTAGCCCCAGGAAAGCCATGTTTTAATCCTGATCCAGTCTTGTAGGGGAAGCCTTTTCTTTCAATTCTGATTCAACATTGCAAGGTGCAAACTTTTTATTAGATTATGTTCACAGAGATGTGACATGCCCAGTTGTGGATATGACCTTCTGATTAGATGAAGATGTGGCCCCACCCATTCAAGGTAGGTCTTGATTAGTTTAAAAGACGAAACATTTTGGAGAAAGCTTAGAGCCAATGTAGACAATTGGAGATCAAGGTAGAAATAACCTAGGTGTTAAGCAAGATCTCACAGAAATAGTCAGAGCCTGAAGAGAAGAAATCTCCAGCCCCAGCAGATGCTAAACTAAGAGATGGAACCCAGAGTTTTGTCCCTGAGCAGTTAAGTAAATGACCACAAATGCTTAGAGAGGAAACCACTGACATCAGAAGCTGGAAGCAGCAGAACTGGAAACATGGACCCGCAGACACCGGCCACATGCCTTCCCAGCTAAGCCTTCCATGAGTCAAGGTATCTTTCTCTGGATGCCTTAGTTAGGACATATTTATATCCTTAGAAATGTAAATTTGTAACTTAATAAATTCCTTTTTAACAAGCCATTCCTGGTATATTGCTTTCTGGCAACATTAGCAAACTGATACAACTATATTTTCACAGTGTAATTTCAAATGCTATGCTATATCCTTAAAACTAGTCACTTAATAAATGAGTGTATCAAACTGTAGAGTTATATTAGGGTTAAATTTTTTTTAATTAAATTTTTTTTTTTTTAACATGGGCAGGCACCAGGAGTCAAACCCGGGTCCTCTGGCATGGCAGGTGAGCATTCTTGCCTGCTGAGCCACCGTGGCCCACCCAGGGTTAAATTTAGCCTCAGAGTAACAGGCTGCTGATGCAGGGCCAGAATTGGTTTATATACCCCTGATTGAGGCCTAGTTTGGGCGGGGAAATTTAGAGATAGGCAGAGTATGAGGAATCCAGGAGGCTAGGCTTTGCTGTTCATCTGTATCTTCAGGAGGATATGGTTTGAAGCCTGACAGGTGATACACAATTAGTGCATCATTCTTTCATATGGATAGATGGATGAATTAATGGATGGATTGGAAAATGATTGGCTGGATCGAACCTAGCTGGATTTGAGTCAGGATGGGGTAATTGGCTTAGATTCTAACTTTAAGTTTAATACCTTGGCAGCAGCCGTGAGATAAGAGCACAGGAGTACAGCTAATTAAAAAAGAATAGCTGCATGACACCCAGATGCAGAAAGTGCAGTACTGCAGATCTTCACAAATTTTAATAGATGGGGAACCTGGATGGATCCAAATTCTGATTCAGGCAGTCTGTGGCTGGCCTAAGATTCTGCATTTCCTAAAAGCTCCCAGGTGATTATTGTGCCACTGCTTCAAAGGCCATACGTTGAGTAACAAAGATTTAAAGAACAGATTTAAACACATTTTGTTCATTATAGCAACAAGGCCTACATTATTGTCTATCCTACTATATTAGTTACGCATTGTGTCATAATAAATTACCATATACATAGTGGTTTAAACCAACATACACTTATTAACTTACTGCTTCTATAAGTCAGGGATCCAAACGTCTTCACCCTAAGGCAGACTGCATTCAAGGCATGAGACAAGGCTGGGTCTCCTCTGAATGCTTGATCAAGGAATGACTGCTTTCCAGCTCACCCAAATTGTTGACAGAATTGAATTCCTTATAATTGTAGGACTGAGGGAGTCAGCTTCTTGTTGGCTGTCAGCTGGAGGTAACCCTCAGATCCTCAAGACCTTTCTTAGTTTGTAGAGTAATCCTCAGTTCCTTGCTATAGGAGTTCCTTAACAAGCCACCTATTTCATTAAAACCAGCAAGGGAAATAGAAAGACTAAAGACAAAGCCATGTTTGCATAATCTTGTTGTTCTAATTTGCTAACTGCCAGAATGCAATATATTAGAAACAGAATGGCTTTTAAAAAGGGGAATTTATTAATTTATTAAGTTGCTAGTTTACAGTTCTAAACCACGAAAATGTCCCAATTAAAGCAAGTCTATAAAAATGCCCAAATTAATGCACCAACAAGGGGTTACCGTCACTCAAGAAAGGCCAGTGAAATTCAAGGTTTCTCTCTCAACTGGAAAGGCACATGGTAAAAATGGCAACATCTCCTAGCTTCCTCTTCAGGCCTCTTGCTTCATGAAGCTTTCCAGCGGGCATATTCCTTCTTCATCTCCAAAGGTCTCTGGTTGCGTGGGCTCTCATGGTTCTCAGGGCTGTGCTGCTCTCAAGCTCTTTTCCAAAAAATGTCTCCTCATTTAAAGGATTCCAGTAAAGTAATCAAGACCCAACTGGAGAAGGAGTGGAGCCACATCTCCCTCTAATCCAAGGGTAATACTCATAATCAGGTGAGTCACATCTCCATGGAGATAACTTAGTCAAATTTCCACCCAGCAATAATAACTGAGGATTAAAGAACATAGCTTTCTTGGGGCATACCACAGATTCAAACTGGCACACATGTCAAGTAGCATATTCACAGATTTGGGGGGATTAAGATCTGGGCATATTGGGGGAGGCATTGTCCATTCTCCCACAGTCATTTAATTTAGTTTATTTTCCTCATATAACAAGGAGTTTAGAGGTATAAGTTCATTTAAAAGACCACATTTATGTTCAAGTTAGAGAGAAGGAGGAAGGAGGAAGAAAGGAAAGAGAACACAAGGTGCACGTTAACTCTAGAGTATAATTTATCAACTGTAATTTTTCCATGGAATCATCACAAGATGCAAGAGAGACCAGGAAATCAATAATTTAGCTATTATAGCCAGAAATTTAATGATAAGAAAGGAAGAATGGGGTTAGATTTGAATTTTTGAAGAACCAGTTGATACTTAATACCATAATTTTAATATCTTATTATAGGAAAATTTTATATTTTGCCAATTGTTAAATTATAGGAAAAGTGACACCTACTTAAAAAAGAGATATTTTTCATTTTATTGTAAATGCAATGACTTCATCAGCCTTTTTTTATGAGAGCTACTTGAATAAATGTGATTCCTTTTCTTCTCAGAAGAGCTGAGAATTTGTGACTGTGATTTCCATATTTACACTCTTATCCTATACAGAGTTCCATTAGTTCTATGTAATCCCCCATTATTTATTTTTCTCCTGGGACAGCGAGTAGAGATTTAAGAATGAACTTAAGAAATTAGGTTCTGTAGCTTTCAGCTGTCAGTGAATTAGAGCTGTAGCCTTTCCGGTTACAACCTTCATGGTATGGTAACTAGAGGGCTGTCAATCAACTTTGTCTGCATATATTTTCAGACTGAGCGGAGCAGAGCAAATGCACATTGGAAATGAATTTTGAACAGTTCAGCAGAGGAGAGGTTTTCTCTCAGAGGAACAAGGCATTCCGCAGGAGTTAAGGTCAGAACTGACGAACTTCAGTCAAAATGCTCCCAGATTTATACCGCGGAGGCCGGCAGTAGCCTTTGGAATCCCCTGCCTGCCCTTGTCTGAGCAGAGATCTGAGCAGTTTTGATCCTCAGAGCACAAAACAAACATTTCTTTCAACTTGGCATCGTTTAAGACATAGAGACGATCATGCAACATTGTGCAACTTTTAAAATACCGATATTTAATAGCTGATCTTTTTATTAGAATATTTCAAGCATGTTATATTTTATTCTGTGCATACTGTGAGGTTTTATAGAATAGGGTAATGTTTGACACACACACACACAAAAACCTTATAATCAGTAGGTTTTTATGATTCAAAAGCAATTTTTCAAATAAAGGCAGACAATTTATCCTAAGGCCTGAGCACAGTTTGGGTCAAACAGCACACTAGCAGAGTTCTGTTTCTATTTATGTTACTTTTAGGAAAGCTGTGCCTTGGTTTATTTTCAAGAAAGACAAGATCATTTTCTACCTTTACAATGTGTAAAAGGATACATGTATGGAATGATTCTTTTTTAAACTGAAAAAAAAGGTCGCATATTCTTCCTCTGAATATAAATCAAAATGTTATATATTATCTTTTGAGAAAACTTTAATTGAGATGGCTCTCTGGAGTGGAAAAGAAATCTGTTATAATCTTATAGTACTGGAATGAAAATATTAATATGTATTTCTAATAATAGATCGAAGTCCCAGGTATTTAGAACGCAATCATAATTCATCTGCCAAAATTAAATCTGTTAAAAATCAGTTTAGTAATTTCTAATACATTAGTGAAATACAGAGCTCCCATTAATTGCATAAAAGCTTTTATCATAAAATGTGTATTCCAACTTTATTTTAAAGAGGAAAAATTATCTAATTTTTTCTGCTCTAGATTTTCTTATTGTATCAATACGCAACAGCCCTTATTTGAACTCTACTGGATTTATGAGATTTCTGATAAACAGAAAAGAAATTAAAGTACACAAAACTATACCTTAATCTATGTTTTGCTTTTACTGTCTTTACTAGTCTTTGGCTTTAATTTTATAGAATAACCTTTATAAATATAACTTATTGAAGGACAGAATCATATTTTAATTATATCTGTATATACCCAGTTTCTGAAGTTTATCTCATAAACAAAAGGTGCTTAATACATTACCATGGAAAAGTGAGGCAAGGAAGAGACATAGAAAAATTACTACAGCTCCATGTTCCCTTTCTCTGTTTCTAGCTGTCTACAGATTGATAATGTTAATCCAGTACAAACTACTCAGCTTCTTTAATTGTTTCTGGACAATTTATACTTCAGATTTCCAGTGCCCCTCACATCTGTTGTAAACCTATGCATCATTACATAAAGATAGTTTTTGTTTTGCTATTTTTACTTCTACTTGGAAAAAATTAAGATGACTAGAATTTGATAAAAGAAAACATTAGATTCTATTTAGAATCAAATAAATGACTTCCATTAATTTTCTAAGCATCTACTGAGTGAAATGTTGATGTCATCAGTGTTTTAGTCTCTGTGTCTTACACTAAATTTTAGATATTTTTCATTAACTCTTGGGCAATCATGAACAAGAATATATGTGTCATGGATTTAATTGTACATATCTGTTATAGAGTTGTATGGGATTGCTTTTTCAAGTTATTCATTTAAATATTTTACAGTAACCATTTAAAAATAAGCAAAGCTATTAAACAGTAAACTAAGAAACACTGCTACAAGAGTTCTATTATTCATTCAAATCTAGAAAGAGACTCAAATAAATTCTGTCAGCTATCTGAAATGTTATTCATATCTCCTTCATGTCAAAATGAAATAAAGTATAATACAGCAATATTTCTTCAGGAACAAAAAGTCATCGGACAAATGACCACTTAAATACTTGGTTTCTGGGAACATTAAGGTCATGTCTGCATTAGAAATGTGAAGACATAAATGAGACAAATTTCCAAGATGAAGTAAAGCTGAAAGCTCTTCTTGCCAGGGCAGGCCAGCTGCCTAGCTAAATTATAAAACCATAATGTTCACGACTTTATCCACCAATAAAATAGGAATTATACTACAAGACAATTCTGTCAGAGGATGTTATAGATATAATGAGATAATGTCTTTGAAGTGCTTTCACTGTCTCAGATGGAAGAAGATTACTTTTATTCCTCAGTAAAAAAGAGACCCATGGTCACTAACATTTCACGTCGGTAAATGTACCTTCTTTAGAAAAGTGATGCTATTAAAATAATGATACATAAAGCTCCTCTGCTAAACCTACTATAAAGCTATATTTATCAATAATGTTGGCATGAATCTGCAGCTGACGTTGGGGAGCATCTCAAAAATTATCAACTATTTGTATAAAATTAGCAGCCAAGGGCATTTGCTGCAAGGTTGGCTGTATACATGAAGACACAGTGGAAAATGCAGCTCACTTTGTATAACAAAGGCGTTCCTCTAATTATTATGCATATATAAATAATGACAGTTAATCCTGTTGAGTGTGGACCAAAACTAGAACTTATTACATATAACATATTCAACAAATCTTGCCCTTTGAGCCTCCATAGTTCAGTGATATAATTGATTTTAGTTGACTCACCTAAAGTGAAACGTACACCCAAAACTACTCTACATGGCATTAAATTGGGCCATGTCCTCCTCTTGAACTGTCAGGCTTTCCTTTCAGTATGGTAAAGAATTAATCAGTCATTTCATCAACAAGAGATATCATAAGGCACTTTCTTTCTCTCTTTCTTTAGTGCCTCAGTTATCTGTAAAATTGATGTTGCTTCATATTGTTCTTGTAATCAATAGATCTAGATTCAAAAGAATTAAATGCCTAAAAATAGTGATAAATGTCCATGGATATTATCACAAACTTTTAATCTCCATGGGAGTAAATGTTAGTAAAACAAAATAACAAACCTCTCATAAAATAACCTGTAAATGTCAAAATAGACAATTTCTTGGTAGAAGATCACACATTGCTCCTAAGCATTTCAATCAGAATGTAAATAGTACTGGCGTTTGCCTTCACCATAAAGTACTGATAATCATATATACGTTTAATGCTTTCAATTAGATATTTCCCTAGTTATAAAATGTGTAATTATTTTCCTTCATCCTGCAATGATTTTCTTAGGTGGGCCTTTGTGCCATAATGTATAAATTAGAAGTCTGCTGATAGTGGTTAGTTTAAAGAGGTCATAAAAAATAGGCTTAAGGATAATATGATCCTTTTCTATCACCAGACATTGGTGTAAAAAGATATGATGCCTGGCACCTCTGCAATCATCTTTCAGCAGGAACAGAAGAGAGCCAATATGCTGAGGATGAACAAACTGAAAAATATAAAGAAATTGCACCATTGATGAGACAATTGAGATGTTGAGCTGGGCAATGATGAAATAGTTTTATGTCTAGACTTTGTACTGAATCCTCCAACTGTTTAAGTCATTTGAGTTGGGTTTTCTATTATTTGCAGTCCCAAATAGCTCAGTTTATAAAGGTAACGTGGTTTGAACTACATGTATGTGGACTTCAGGTATTTTCCAGGGGATTCTGAGTTTTCGGATGAGATCAACAATAATGGCCTTGGAATAAGCAGGAGTCTATAACTAACTTAGAGTTCATCTCCCTAGGAATGCTGTCATTGTCAGTCATGCAAGCCCAGAAGCAAGAAGAAGAGTATGATCGGTGAAGGACAGTGGCATTTAGAGGAATTTTATTTAGAGAGCCATTTCCCCTGTTCTTTTCCGTTGTATTGAGATAAACAAAACAGCGATTGTCTTCTTATTTTGAGAGACTGGAAAGTGAGTCTCTGCTTTGAGGCAGACAACTTCAATGGCAACATTTTTCATTCAGGCCTGCCTGATCCAACCTGTGCTGGCAGCAAGTACAGCTAGGTGGCAGACGTTACGAAGAGACCAATATTAATTTAGAAATTTGGAATTCCACCACTTCTGGGTTCTCCTCTACTGGCAAATGGTTAAGGTAATTATTGTTGAATCTTAAATGTGTCAAAACATCTCAGAATTTCTTAGATTTCAAACTTTGGGAAAAGGCAAAGTGTTCTGCTTACTGGTCCGGAGAGGGCCCAAAATAAAAGTTCTTACCATTTAGAAGAAGCAAGGCCTTATACTGCAATCCAAATGACGGAGGCCTGGGAAACTAGTTTAAAATAAAATTTACCTAATATCAAGCTAGTTAAGATTCAAGTCAAAGCACTCTGGCTCTTAATAACTAAAAGTATTAGGTCCATATTAGTAATCATTAACTTACACAGTGTCCAATATTGAACCCAATCATTGAGAAACAAAGAGTTGTACAAGATCAGTGTTAACCCAAAGGATGAGGGACCAATTTGGCATTGGGGCAGTTTTTGCATGAGATTGGTGGAGAGCATTTCATGACGCTTGCTAGAGGATATAATGCTTAAAATAAATCTTTAAAAAAATGGTTAAGAGGGGATTGTGGGAAGATGACAGAGTAAGAAGCACCAGAAATCACTCCCTCTACCAAAACAATTATTAAAGAAGCAGGACTGTTTGAATTGAACTTTTGAATCGTTGGGGTCGAATATGGATCACTGTGCAGCATTTAGGGTAGAGTGGCAGGAAAAGGTTAGCAGAAAACTGTGATGTATATAAGAGTGAATTTCACTTGCTGTGCAGCAGCTACCATCACCTAATCCCCAGCCTTTGGCAGGCAGAAGTAAGGTCCTCAACCTTGGACACCTGGTGCAGTTTGGTGGTGCCTGGGTGGATTTAAGACCTAGTTCTCAAGATTCTGGAGTATGTGGACCAATTGATGATCATTGCTCTTGATTAGCTCTGGCTCTGAGTGCAGCTGTTGTTCAAACCACCTCAGGCAAAAGTGGCAGGAGAGATTCAAAGAAAGTACCCTTCTTCAAAACTTACCAGAGAACAGTCAAAGGGCTGCATTTACTGAAAAAGTGCCAGATCAAGAAAACACAGCTTCAAAGAACCATAGGAGAAGCTAGCCCCCCACCCCCCATCCTCTCTCCAGGGCAATGTAGAGCAGCTGGTGCTCCCTTTTCAGCCTCCTTCAGGCTGGGAAAGACTAGGAAACTCCTCCCCAGTTCACCCCTCACTCCTAGAATTTGCACTCCAGACAAAGAGCTTGGGACAGCAAAAGTGGTATAAGAGACTATTGAATTGGGTTGCCTAAGACAAAGGCTTATCTGCTTTAAGTCCTGCAAGGGATACTAACAAAAAGGAGAAGTCCTGCAGGGGAGTACAAAGAAAGTCAATTCACGAAGATTATGAAAGCTGCTTTTTACATTGGTTTATCTGATTTTCTTAGTTTCTGACACTCAAGAAACTCTGTCATAACACTAGCTGGCTACAAACTCAGGAAATAGACATTTCAGAAAAAATCACAGAGTTAACATTTTAAAATATTAAAAATGAATAGTTTGAAACAAAAGATTAAAAGACACACAAAGAAATAGGAAATTATGGTCCATCCAAAGGAAGAGTTTAAAAACCCTGAAAACACCAAGTGAAGATACAGACTATTCACATACTGGGCAAAGATTTTTTTTTAATGATCTTCTATATGCTCAGGGAAATGAAGGAAAATTCAGAGTAAGAATTAAAGAATATTAGGAAAACAATGAATGAATATAAGACTATCAATAGAGGGATAGAAATTTTAAAAAGGAACCAAACAGAAATACAGGAGTTGAAGACCACAATAACTGAAATGAAAAATTCCCAGGAGGGTTTCAACAACTGACTGGAGTTGGCAGAAACGTGGATTAGTGAACTTGAAAACAGGACAATTGAAATGAGACAGGTAGAGGACCAGTAAGCAAAGAATTAGAAAAAACCAAGAGACCTATGTGACACTATCAACTGCACAGTTACACACATTATAGGAGTTCCAGAGTGGGGAAGGAGAGAAAGGGGCAGAAGGAACATTAATGAAATAATGACAGAAAACATCCCCAACTTGGCAAAGGACATGATTATGAATAGCCAAGAAGTTAATAGGGCACCCAACAGGAGAAGATTGAAGAGAATTATGTCCAGACACATGGTGTTCAATCTATTGAATGCAAAGGACAAGGAGAGAGTTCTGAAAGCTGCAAGAGAAATGCAAAATGCTATGTACAAGGGAGCCCTAATTAGATTGAATGCTGATTTATCATCAGAAACTATGGAGGCAAGGAGGTAAGTGGGCTGGAATCCTTAAAACGTTGAGAGAAAACAATTGCCAACCAAGAATTTTATTCCTGGTGAGTTTCTTCTCCAAAAATAAAGACTAGATTAAGACGCTCCAAATAAACAAAAGCTGAGAGAGTTCAGCACCACTAGACCTGCCCTACAAGCAATGCTAAAGGGAGTTCTTCAGACTGAGAGGAAAGGACACTAGACAGTAGATCCAAGTAGTATAAAGAAGTGAAGACCTGCAAATCAAAGTAAAAATTTAACCAGTTAGAAAACTAGGCTGTTTCAGTCAGTCAAGATGAATATATAAGCAATATTAACATGTCCAAATCAGTGATCACTATCCTGTCTGTAGCTATACTTTTTTACCCAAGAAATTTAGTTGCAAAGGTAACAGCTGATTTCAGAATCGTGAGAAGGAATAAATATATTTCCATGGTTATAAGTGGTTAAAGAACAGGCTGAATTAATTATGTTCCTTAATCATGAGATTCTTCTATACTTTGTACATAAAATACTTTACTTTGTTTTTTTCTGCCACTTCATCTGCACCCCACTAATGTGTTTGTTACATCATCGAATATGCATGTTATCTTAGAAAGTATTTAATTTAAAAATGGCTAAGAAGTGGTTTGACAGGACAAGAATATCCCAGGTAGTTGGATCACTATGTACAAAGGAAATAAGTAAAGTTAAGTATGAAACTCAGGAAACTGTTTGCTCTTTAATCTCTCAGATTCCAGTAGATGAATAAACTATGTTTTAGAAAGGAAAGGATTCTCCTAAGTACCAGTCAGTCCCTTGAATGTGTTCACAGTACTCCCCGCAGATCCCCGATGCCTCATTTAACCTCACAAAACAGTTGTTGCCTGTAAGCATTTCTGTTCCACATTTATCCTTAATTTCTCTAAAGGTCAATATTTCTATCTTGTTCTTAGCTTAGTTCTTGAAGGCAAAGTAGAGTATCTGGCACAAAATGATTCATGACTGTGTGTATATACTCATATCAAGATGATTTGCTTTGATTGCAAGAGAAATGAATGCTGAAAATAATTAAATATAGGTAGTTAAGACCTAGGTAATTGTTTATTAGTGTTTCAAAAACTAGCATATGTTAAACAATGAGGAATTATTCTTGGAAAACTAATGGAACTATTCAATGATAGTAACTTGGCAGGGAGATAATTATAACAATGCCATTAACTGAGTGATTACAAGTTTCTAATCTATGATTGAGCCTAATTGCCCAACATACCTAAAGACACAGCCTCTTATTAGTAATAAAGCTGGCATTCTGATATATTTTTGAATAACCCCAGTGTCTAGTTCTCCTTTCATCCCAAACTTGGGTAGAGAAAAGTGGTATTATTGTAAAGATTTAAAGACATTACCTAAGGATTCCTGTAAACATCAACATCACCATAGAGGAATATATTTCTCATGGGGATCTGTGGTGCTGAGAATGTCATTATGGAGAAGATTACATCTGAGTTGGAGCTGGAAGCCTGATTAGTTTCCCCTACTCAACAGGTAGGTAGAAGACACACAGATGCTAAATGTAAAGGGGGAAAGCATGAATTGCAGCACAGAAAAAAAAAATACAAAACATTTTCAGGAAATGTTAGATCATGAATTGATTCACAGAGTAGCAAGAAGGAAATAGGCATGGAGTAAAGTAAAAGTGCTAGGTTTGTTTACAGAGGGTCATGAATGCCATATTTAGAAGTTTGAACTTTACTCTAAGATCAGACAAGCCTCTGAGTGTCTCTGACCAGATCTCGATTCCTAAAAGGTAATATGGGAAGCCATTAGCAACATCTATTAAGAAAGTTTGGGATAACCCAGAGGAGCTGGAATATTAAAACAAACTGCTGTCTGACTCTGCTTAAATACCTCACTTTTATAATGCTTATATATTTCAGTAAGAACTGTGAAAATTCCACTGACTTTTATAGAGTAAATTGAAATGAATGAATCATTGATATTGAAACAATTGATCTTATGGCTCATTAAAGTTTACAAAGATTGGTCCAGTACATAATCACGAAGGTCAAGTGATTTATGGAAGAGACAAAACTCATATTTTTGTTTCATTTTCCCTCATGCTGTCTTTATTTTTTAATTTTAGATAAATATATGTAATTTCCTCTCATGAAACCACTTATAATCAAGACTTTGGCTTTGACTTTCACTGTTTAAATACCTCAGACCTTACACCAAAATCTGATTTCTTCTCAGTGTAGGAGTTTGGAAACAACATCACTGAAATAGAGCTTCAATGGATAGGAAGTTGGCAATCCTTCAGAATTTTCATGGGACTTTTTATCAATTCCTATCCAAAACCTATGCAATCTTTCTTAGATTTCCTTTTGTGTCATAGTTTACACTTTTCAAAGCAATTTTTGCAGATCCTAAAATTTTCAGTCTGGTATTGAGAGAAAGTAACAATGTCTTAGGTAATCTTCAATATCTATTACATGGGAGAAACTCTTCCATTATTCATGAAGATCATTAACAGTCAATATGTTGTATATATTAATATTGAATGCTTTGAAATTGTTTTTCTCTGTTAAATAATAAATAGCCAGTTTTGTTTAAATGAAGTAATATTTTAAAAAGTCACTGTCCTTCATAAACCATTTTTATTCATAAAATATTATTTCTGATTTGTATTTTGCTGAGTTAAATCTGCTGATGCTTTCTTAAGTATGTTTGTGTCTAGGTTTGAAAGTGCTGTTGGACAATAATGTTCTTTTCTTTTAATGTCTTTAGCAAATTTTGGAATGAAGGTTGTGTTAACTTAAGAAAATGTATTCTTGTTGATCACAATACTCATGGCTTTGAGACTTTGAATTGGTAAATATTCATGACAAAGTGTGATACTTTCTGTGGGATCTCAACCACACAGAAATGTACCCAGATGAAAGACCTAGAAGGATATGGCAAACTGTAAACTGCTTGGGATTCTGGATGACATTTGTGCTCTTTGCTTCTTATGCTTTTCAGTTTTCTATATTGCACAATTAACTTTTAAAAAATGTTTAAATATTTTTAAAACTTTCAAAAAAAATAAATAAAATGATTTGGAAACTGTCCCTGAAAGAAAATGAATGAAGACACTTGAAGGGTCTGTTTTGGATTGGTAAGGCTGAGGAAATGCAATGTATAAAAATGGGTTGACTTTTATCATAAGGATTTATTAACTTGCAGTTTACAGTTTTAGGCTGTGAAAATGTCCAATTCAAGGCATCAACAGGATGATAGCTGAACACTGAAGACAGCCTGTTGGCATCCAGAAACCAGTGTCACATGGGAAAACACGTGGCAGGCGTCTGCTGGTTCTTCTCTCCCAAGTTTCAGTGCTTCCAGCTTGTGGCTTCAGTGGCTTCCTCTCTCAGCTCTGCTGGGGCTTTTTCTATGAGCTTCTCCTAATTTCGTCTTCGCTTCTGTGTCTTTTTAGCTTCTGTCCTTCATTCTCTTGTAAAGGACTCCAGTAAGAAGATTAAGACACACCTTAAATGAGGTGGTCACATCTCAACTGAAATAGCCTAATCAAAAGTCCCTCAGGATTGGATTAAATTTAAGAACATGATTTTTCTGGAATACATAACAGTTCAAACAACCACAGGGTATTTATTGTAAGTATTTGATAACCACTTTTTTTTTTTGCATCTGTTTTGGTAAATTGTGTTTTCAAAGAATTTTTGGTTCACCTAAATTATGGGATGTATTGGCATAAAGTTATTTATAATAATCTCTTTTTATCATTTTGATATCTATAGCTTCCATAGTGTTGTGCCTTTTTCATTCCTGGTATTAATAATTTATCTTTCTTTTTTTCTCTTGACCCATTTTACTAGAGTTTTTCAAATTTATTTCTAAGGAACCAACTTTTGCTTTTATTGTTTACATTGTTTATCTGATATGATTAATTTCTGCTATTTATAATTCAGCTCCATTGCATGGATGGTTTATACTTTGCTATCCCTGTCCCCCACCAGGTTTTTTGGGGTTTTTTGGTGGTGGTTGTTGTTGTTTTTTGCATGGGGAGGCACTGGAAATGGAACCCTGGTCTCCGGCATGGCAGGCAAGAACTCTGCCACTGAGTCTGTGGCCCACACTTGCCACCAGCTTTTTTAAGGAAGAAATTTAGATGAATGTTTTTAAACTTTGTGTATATAACCTTTTAAAACTTAAAGTTTATTTGTGAGAACTGCTGTAAATGTTGTTATGGGTTGAATTGAATCTCCTCAAAGATATATTGAATACATAATCCCAGTTTCTTACAACGTGTCTACCTGATAATAGGGTCATTGCAGATGTGATTAGCTGATACGGGGTCATACTGAAGTAAGATGGGTCATTAATCCAATAGGGCTGGTGACCTTGTAAAAAGAGCACAAAACACATGGAGACAGAGACACACTCAGGAAAGGTCAATATGTAGATAGAGGCAGAGACTAGCTCTGAGCCAAGGAGCACAGAGGATTACAGTTTATTACCGGAAATAACAATGAGGCCAAGAAGAGTTCCTCCCCTAAAGCTTTCGGAGAGACCCTGGTCCTGTCCATACCTTAATGTCACACTCCACAGCCTTCCAGAACTGAGATCATCAATTTTTCTTGTTTTAAGCCACCAAGTTTATGTCATTTTGCTACTATAGCCCTACAAACTAATATATAGATATTCTTTAATTTCTGAATATTGGAGATGCTCTCTATAAAATACTGTTATTGACTGATTTAATTCCATTGTGGTCAGAAAATATTTCAATTTTTGTATTTATTGAGACATTTTTTGCCGCTCAGTATAAGTTCTTTATTTTCTTGAATATTTTATGTGCGCGTTTTAGAATTGTATTCTTTAATTGTTGGGTATTACGTTGTAGAAATGTCCATTACATCAAAGTAGTTGACTGTGCTTTTCAGATCGTTTATACCCTTGTGGGTTTTTTGTCTAGTGGACTATCGATCACTAGAGAACTGTGCTAAAGTACTAACTTTGCATATTTGTGTATTTGTATATTACTCTTTTAGTTTTGTTAATTTTTTGCTTTAGGTATAATTGTTTGATCTTAAGTCTGTTAAGTCGCCTTCTTGACGATTGGTAGTTCCCTCTTTATTTCTGGCGATTGTTGTTGTACTGAAGTCTACATAGTCTGGTAGTAATATCATCACTCCAGCTCACATGTAATTAGTGTTTTCCTGGCACATCTCTTTCCGTCCTTTTACTTCGAACATTTACATATCTTTGTATTTAAAGTTGTATCTCTTGTAGACAGCATATGGTTGTTTTTGCATGTGTGTTTTGTGTAAATCAAGTCTGGCAATGTTTGACTGTTCATTGGAGTATTTAGTATAATTAATAAAATTATTGGAACAGTTGAACTCAGGTGTTCCATTTACTACTTATTTTACTTTTCCCATACCTCATTTCCTACCTTTTATTGTGTTAATTAAATACTTTTAGTGATTGAGTTCTGGAATGTCAATATCTATCTTTAATTCACCACGATCTACTTACAGTTAATATTTGTACTATTTTGAGCAGAATATACAAACTTTGAAAATATCTTTTCAATTATTATCTCATTCTTTGTGTTATTGTTGTTATATACCCCAGATTTTGTGTAATGATTTTAAATTTGAGCAGCCAGTCATATATTTTTTGAACATTAGAAACATCTTTCTACCTTTCCCACATATTTACCATTTCCTGTGTTTTTCATTTCTTACTGTATATCTGAATTTCCATCTTATTTTATTTCATTTTAGCGCAAAGAGTATCACTTAACATTTTTTGTAGTGCATGCCTTCTGATAAATATTTTCTCAGTTTTCTTTTATCTGAAAATGTTTCTTTAGCTTATATTTTATAAATAATAGAATTACTAAATTTATATTCCTGGGTTGATAGTTTTGATTTGTTCTTTCTTTCAGCACTTTAAGAATTTACTCTATTTACTTCTGGCCTCCTTTTTTTTTTTTTTTTTGTAATGAGAGATCAGCCTTATTTTATCATCATTTTGTTATATGTAATATGTCCGTTTTTTCTGGCTGCTTTTTTGATCTTTGTATCTTAGAAGTTTTATCATGGAATGTTTAGGTTTATGTTTGATATTCTTTGTATTTATCTTGATTGGTGTTCACTTTTCTTCCTCAAGATGTCAATCAAAACTGTAAAACGAATTTGGAAGAAAAATTTTTTACAACTATTTTTACTGCTACATTTTCTCTCTCCTCAACCTCTGGGCTTCCAATTACACTGATGTCACACCACTTGACTTTGTTCCATTGTAATTGGTCTTTGTTGTTCAGTTTGGATAAGTTCTCTTCAAGTTTATCAGCTTAATTCTTTTGCACTGTAAGCACCACTATTCAACTCAATTAATAAAATTTTCCCTTTGCTAATTGTGCTTTATAATTCTAGAACTTTCATTTGTGTTTATTTTTTTATAATTGTCATTTCTCTGCAGATAGTGCTCATCTGTTAATTCATTATGACCGTATTTTCCTTCAGGTACTTGAACATATTTAAAGTAGCTGCTTTAGAGGTCTTTTCTGCTATTTCCATGTCTGCCCATTTTTTGTCATTCCCAGATGCATCATTGCAATGTAAGAATTTATTTTTAAATATTCCATAGCTTTATTATTTTACAGTTGCTGTATGTAGAAGCATGAGTATGACAAGATATTTCACATCACAAGAAACCTCTATTGATGCATTTTTGTTAGTTTAAATTAGTTTATTAGTTTATATCTATAAAGGCATAATGGGCCATAATAAAAGAATCTTTAGCCAATGCTTGTGTATAATGTACAGAATGTCCTTATTTCAAGGTAACATATCCAAGGACCCTCTTTTAGACAAATATCTAGAGGTGGAGGACTCGTGTAGAAATTGTTCAAAATTGTGAGTTGAAGAGAGAGAAGTCATAAGTAAAACAGGAAGAAAATGAAAGATATTTTAAGTAATAGAGAACTTGTGTTTTGATTTATTAAAAGTGTCTTCTATTTCTGTGTATGACCAGAGTGAAGTGTCCGAAATAAAAGTATTTGTACTCTCTAATATCAGAAAGCAGGGACTGATCAGAAATGTTCCAAATAATCCAGGCAGTAGAACTTTGTGATAGGTTCTCCGACTATCTCCAAAACCTCTTAATAAGAAGCGCCCTCCTTCTTTACGCTGTCTTCTGATAAACAACTTCTGAAGGTCCAAGCACTTTCAGCCTGGTAATGTAAGTACTCAATTCAACTCCCCCCACTGGTTGAGAGTCAAAGAAGTAAGATCATTGTGAAGGGGTTGTGTGTAAAAAAAAAAAAAAAAAAAGTTCAGACCAAGGGATAGTAAAAGAGAAGGAGATATATACAGTGTTTCATGATTTTATTGAATCAGCCCAATTGAAAGGCTGCTCCAGTCAAGCTTCCAGTGTATACAAAAAGGCCCACGGCAGTGGAGAACACAAAGACACAGATCTAACTGCAGAAGAAGGCTATTTTTCTATTTTTTAAAAATTTATTATTATAAAATTAAAGGTAAATAAATATCAAGGGAGGAAAGAACTGATCACTCAGAGGAAAATAGCAGCACCTTTCCTGGTTTCTCTCAAACCAAACAGGAGGAAAAAAGTTCAATAAGCAGAGACCTATAGAAATGGAG
The DNA here is from genome assembly GCF_023851605.1 of Tamandua tetradactyla. Taxonomy (NCBI): domain Eukaryota; kingdom Metazoa; phylum Chordata; class Mammalia; order Pilosa; family Myrmecophagidae; genus Tamandua; species Tamandua tetradactyla. The sequence continues at coordinate 31,318,242 of NC_135348.1, read as the reverse complement.
TTTTATATATTTAGTTCAAATAATTTGCCTGAAAACAGCTTCTTAAAATGGCTCTTACCTCCATCAAAGGATAAAAATGGCTTTAATTTAATGTTAGTAAGAATAACTGAGAACAGGATATAACTATATAATTTTTAAAGAACCCCTTGACTAAAAAACATACATTAAATAAATGTGCTCATCTATCATACTTTCTCAGAGAACAGTCTTATAATTTTTTTTCAATTACATAAAATGTTGATTTGGTCAGCATTTTTAAGGCAATATAAATTCTATAAAAATTCTGCTTACAAACATAATCAATTTCATCCCAAGTGATGTCAGATATTTATAATTTTCCTTCATGCAGTCTGCAAATGTTTAAAATTGGGTGGCCATATTAAATACAGTTATTTTCTGGGAGAACGCAATTTTTGCCTAAGCAATCATGTTTGTTAAGCAGATTCCTTGTACATTACTTGTACCTTAAAGAAGCATTTTTTGTTTTGAACGTACTCAGCATTCTGATAGCAATTCTTGTTTGTCATTCTTGGCTAAAATAACTGGTTTTGAGGAGACAGAGATAATTTGTTTCTTGTTTCTTTTTGCAGAGTAAATTATACAAAACCAAAATTATATGTGTGTTGACATTGTATATAGCTGTTTATGGAAATGAATATATGTGTACATATGTAGAGAGAGATGTTTAATTTTCTAATTCTTCATTGAAAAGTTTATTCTTTGTAGTATGAATACACATTCCAAGAAGACCTAGTAATATTTAATTGCATACATACTTCTGTTCCTAATCTTCTATTTATGTGTCAAAGTGATTGTTTAAACAAATTAAGAAATTGATGCATTTCTCCCAAAACAAAATTGTCATATAAAAATAAATAAGTGACAAGCTGGTGCGATGGTGTCTTAGTGGCAGAATTCTCACCTGCCATGTTGGAAACCTGGGTTCGATTCCCAGTGCCTACCCATGCAACAAAAGATTTACAGAAATTATTCTAATTAATTATATTAGAAGAAAATAGAAATGATATGTAGAAATGAAATCAGGGGTTAAGGTTGAAAAGTAATTGTAAGAGACAAACTTTAATTTTGAAATTACTTTTTAAGTTTTCCTTCTCTGAAAATTGGGAGTACAGGGATAGGAAAGTGGGAGGAAATGGTAGGACAGTTGAACTGTCATGAAGAGTTCAGGGCTAAAAAATTGACCTATGACTCAATCTATTTATTAGTGGGAATACTTAGTCATCAAGTCTTATGCCAACTTCTAGGGAAAGTGAAATAAAAATTTTGAATTCCTACTATGTATCAGGCAGTATATATATAAATCCCACACATTATCTCCTTTATTAATATGGTACTGTTACAGCTATCCTTTTCAAGTAATGGATGTAATAGTTTTAATGATATATTTATTTTCTGCAAGTTGGAAACAATACAAAGGTTTCATAGTACTTACAGTCTACCTACACATCTAATGCCAAATGTTTGCCTAGAGATAGAACCTACTCTATAGTAAATGGCCTTTCTCTATAGGTAATGATTTAAATAAAACTACATATGGAAAGTAATAAACTTAATAACTAATTGTAAATCATGTTATCTATCCCTCAATTGCTCCCGCACTTCATCCCTACTTTTTTCTTTTCTTCTGTCATTCCTTCCATCTTTCCTTTCTTTTTGTTGTTCTTCCCATAATATTGTTTTTACTGAGAATGAAGAATTGCCTTCATATCCTAGAGCTGATCCACAATTTTAATTCGGCTTTACGACTACGTACTGAAATTTGGATTGAATAAACATTATTCAAGTGTTGCTATTTTATCTGCATAACTATCATTTCATTGCCTTAGGATGACACCATATGATAGTCTTCACTTCTTGCTTGGCTTCTAAAGAAAGATGATTACAAAGATGATTATTATTTTTAATACAAAAAAAATAAAAGATTTTCTCACAGTACTCTCATCATCAGTTGATATTTAAATAATTCTCTTTCACAACAGTTTTATCATCATCCTTGTGAATTGTCCCTTCAATTTTAAATTTTTGAATTCTGCCAGACTGAAGTTCTCACTGGTTTTGATTGGTACCAATTTTATTTGAAATCTAAGTTTATCAAAACTTCATGAAATTCTTTCTTTGTTAAGATATACACAATTCCCTCTTTGTAATTACTCTCCTTTGTATTTGTATTTTACCATGAGGTATTTTCAGTGTCAAAAATTAGCAAAAGATTGACAAAGAATGCATTTCCATGGATAAATACTTGTACTCGGTAAATACACGGGTTGTATATGTGTGGATATTTGAATGAGAACTAATTTTATTGATGATACCTTAGTACTAAGTATTTTCATACCATCAGAATTTGCCAAAGCTTCATTGACAAATCCACACAACAGGTTGGCTTAAACAAGAAGAATTTACTGGCTTATGAAGCCAGATGTCCCAAATAAAGGAGCTGGTAAAGCCAGGTTTATTTGCAGAATCTGGGGCATTCTGGTGATGAGTAGCTGCAGTCACCACAGTTCTCTGACTTGCAGCTCTGTCTCTATGACATGGTGATACACTTGTCTCTTCCTGTGACTATCACTGGTTTCTAGTTTCTCCTGATGAAATGCATCCACATTTCCTCTTTCTAAGGCCTTCAGTCCTAATGATTAAGACCTACCCTGATTTAATTTGTTACACCTTAACTAATAGTAACAACTTCAAAAGCTCCTATTTATAAATGGGTTTACTACAATGCACATTGAGACTGGAACATGTCCTTTGTGGGGTACATGATTTAATCTCCAAAGGATATTATAAAATTATTCCATTCCTTTTGCAACCTTGTAACTGAAGAGACTCAGAAACTGGTCACCTTGATGACTAGGCTTCTTATATTAGAATAAGTAAGATGGGGCCTGATGCTAATGGCAGAAATTCCAGATTAGAGGAGAAGATGTGAGCTATGACCAAAATCAGACAAAAAAGAAAAGAAAAACCTAAACAAGTACATTAATATTTTATTTAGCCAAACCCATTAAGTCTCATCACCAATTCTTCAGTGTTGAAGAAGGTAGATTATAGAATCAACTTAAAACCTTTGCTATTGTTTACTTCATCTATGTGTATGGATCTCACATCAAAATACATTTGCAGATATATACTCTCTCCACAAGGTGCTAGGTTAAAAATATCACAAGGTAATGTTATATCATTGTGATAGGAAGGGAAATTAAGAAAAATAATTGGTCTCAGATTTCAAAACCTTACAAAATGTGGATTTATATCAGATAAGATGAAGCTTTTGGTTAGGTAAAGACGTTTTGGGGCCTTTTAAAAGTGGATGTTTACAAATATAAGGATTTTTCCTAGATGCTTATGAGACATTTTGGATAACGGGAAGTAAAAAGGCAAGAGGAGAGAATGTTTTAGATGAAGAACAGAGCACCAATTGAGTGTCCTTTGTTCAAAAGCAAAAGAAAAAAAAAGTGAATATTGAGGGACTTTAGGAAGAATAATATCCAATTTTCAATACTATTGTTCCATGGTGTTATGTAATTCTTGCACTATTGTCATCAATCCTGCATTAAAAGTCTTAAAATCAGTGACCATATGCTGGTGGTCTTGTGGAAAATAAATGAAGGTGGAATTTGTTCACATATGCAGGGCGTTATTGAGTCGGTGAATCAGTGTAAAGATCTGAGCAGAAATTTTTAATAACATTGACCAGAGGAATCAAACATCCCTCCATATTACCCACCCAATCCTAATGGATATTGAGGGGCGGAATATAATAGGTTCTCAAACTTTTGGGGAGAGATATTAGAAGGCAGGATGATTTGAGACCTTATGTCCTGACACAGACAGATGTTACATGAATACTGAAGTTAAGAATCTGTCTACCACAAAATGAGACATGCAGTCAGGTCTTCCAAGATTCCATTTGTTTGTGCTGCATGGTATACAGGGAAATGCTGAATAACACACACTGGTAGTGTTGAAAGGGTCAGAGAAGGTGACCCAGTATAGACCCTTGCCTGAGCTTTTGGGCTTCATCAGGAAGAGATTAGAGGACAAATTTAAATTTGAGACCCCTTTTCTAAGGTAATCTAGTCTAAGTACCCTAGTTGGAGATTTACTAAATCCTCCTTAAGATAATGACTTGTCAGCAGGAAACGTGATAAAAAGTCTTGGGGGACTTAAAGAAAATCACAGCAATTTTAATCTACCCTTTCTTGATTTTGTGGATATTAGCAGAAAGACAGGAACTTGGCTGGTAATGCAAATATATTCAAACACTATTTCTTTTATGTCTTTGCTAATCACATGTTAAATAGAACAATCATTTTTATTAAGCTATACAATAATATGAATTAAGTACATATCACTAACGTGTGTGCTTAAGATCAAAAGAAGCATGGAGTATATTTTCTGCCTAAATATTCATTAATTCATTGATGAGAAAGATATCATGGTGGAGATGTTAGAGGACATGATTTGGAGTTAGGCAGGTCCAAGTTTGAACTATGGTATGTCACTTACTATACCCCAATGTTGCATTGTGAAAGTTCCTTACAAGTGTTTTCTTTTTGTTGGCATTCTTTTGCTTGTAAAGGGGATAAGCATATCTACTCCCCACTGGGGTTATAATAAGAATTACAATATACAGGGTAGCATTTCTCAAGCAGAGAATGTGTAATGGCAGTGAAACATAAGGTGAGCTTAGTTGGTACATGGAAAAGCGTTGTTAAAATATCACAGTGGTGACATATTTAATTATGTGTGGGTGTGTGGTGTATGTGTGTGTGTGTGCACACGTGTATTAATTATGAAACCCATAATGTCACAAAGGAATTAAAAATGAATACAACTTAATTATAAAGAAAATCAAGCAAAAAAATCAGAAATGTTCTTAACGTGGCAAAATTATGAAAACAAAGTTTCCACATGTCTTTATGGAAATACATTTAAAAAAGTCAAAGGAAGATTATATAGAAACCATGCCTTCAAGTCCAGTCAACATTCTAATACTGTAGTGATTGTCCTGGTGGCTTTCATATATATCACTTTATGTAACTCTAAAAGCAATCCTGTGAGCCATGAACTTCACTTCACATTTTACAAGGCAAGTGAACCATAGTCCATATACTTCGCCCACCACCACACATTGGGTTTGGCACATCAAAAACACCAGCCCAAGTCTTCGAAATATCTTGGCCCTTTTACAATTCCACTCTGCCATAACTACCTCTTCTCCTAGCCTTTCTTTGTCTCAAATGATGTGTTATTTTAAATTGTATGGTTCAACAACAGAATTGTTCTGAACAAAGAATTCTGTTGGCTGATTTCACCAAGCCAGAATACTTCTTAACTTAAAGAAAAAATGAGAGCCTGCCCATGATCCCCACAAAAAAAAAGTTAAATTAAAATGAGAAATATGGGCATTCTAGCATAGATAATTAACTTGGAAAAGCTAAAAAAGGAAAACATTCCAGTGAATGTGAGGGCTACATGCTTTCTAGTCAATAATTTCCTGATTAGAGGAATCATTGTGGGGATTCTTATTATCTATGGTTACCATTGGCTTTTCTCTGATTAAATGGGAAATTCCTAACTGAGGGGAAGAAAAGAAATAATACATGGTTTTTAATTAAGTGACTTTTAAAAATTAATTCATTGTGTAATGATGGTCTAGAAAATCAAATGAAGGCAAAATTATAAGTGAATCGAGCAATAAATTCAGATTGCTTACACATAATTGCAAGGGTTAGTTAAATTTTGGAGAACGATAATCATTTATAAAATTACTTCCTTGTTTTCCTTCACTCTAATATGTACAATAAATATTAAAGAAGGAATCAAGCCTCTCTTTTCATCCTTGTTACTTAGTAAAACAACATATTTAGGAAAAGATATCAAGAAGCATCTGAAAGCAACATGTGAGAATGATTTACAGAGCTCTTTTACAGTTACTGAGGAAATTCCGAAAAGTAAAAAAAAGAAGAAAGTTTGTATAGAGATTAAACATGTAAAGGAAACTATGGATGAGACAGTAAGAGATTTTTCCTTGGTTCTGCAGATAAAAAGTGGGTTTTGAAATAAATGATAATCAGATAGAATTAAGGAATTATGTAACAGTTCAAGTGGACAGGGTTACGGAAAATAATTATCAGCCTATGATTGGTCTTGGCAAAACTTCCTCACAAATACCGAAAGTCAAAAGAATAAGGAATTGAGGGTAGACTGTGTGGTTCTATAAAAAATCATTATCGATATATTATTACATGAAAAGGGGGAAATTTGATGAATTTTCAGGCTTTATAAGGAGATTCATTATATCAGAGAGGAAATACAGAGCTAGAAGAGTGACGAAACTATCTTTCCTCTATTCTTCTTTGCTCCCTTACAATTTTCCCTCCATAAATGTTTTTTGATATTACACTCTGCAAAAACTCTTCTTCTGAGTGCTAAAGAAGAGACAAAAATGAATGTGAAGTCTCTGCTAATGAATACTCATATATTAGTGGACACAATAATATCGATTATAGTTCATTCTAATTCGGGTAGAACAGAGTAAGTACCATGACAGAGTGAGTACAAATTAGATGAAAATTAATTCTTCACAGAGCTAGAAAGGGAAAGTTTTATGAAAAAAATTAATTTGTTCATGAAAGGTTCCTAAGAAAATTAAGGGACGGAGATAGGCAGGAGATGAGAAGAAGGAAGGAATTTCCTTCAGGATTCAGACTCCGGTAGCAAAAGCTAAGTGATGGGGAAATTTAAATATCTGTTGAGATTGCCCAGTAATTCAGTGTTCTTAGAATAGAAGGGTCAGTCATAAGGAAAGTGGCCAAGGATAAGCCTATAGAAAGGTAATTTGACTCGAGATTGTGGGGGGTCAGGGAGCAGAAGGAGCCAGACTATGGGCTTTTTTATTATTATTCAGAAAGGATGGAAGAAAAGCTTAAAAGAGACTTTGAACAAAAGAGTAACATTAAAGTATTGAAACTCTAATAAGAAAGTGGCAGACAAAGGATGGACTGAATGAAGAGAAGAAGCTTTGAAGCTAGTACAATAGTAAAATTGAGAAGCAATAGATCTAAATTAAAGGGGAGGGAAAAGTTCAAAACAGACACTAGAAATATCCCAGAAATAAAATCAAATAGGACATGAAATATAACCTTTGGTGACTCAGTTGAGAAATATACTTGGATGGCTTTAGGAAAGAGCATGGATATTTCTTTTGCCATTCTTCAATTTAACACATGATATGAACTAAGTTATTGAAAAATGCAATAAAAATTGCTTGATACTGAATGCAACATGAGAAATGTAAAAAACAAAATAAAATTGACTGAAAATTTTAATGGGCCATGACTTTTAAACCAGATTATTACATCACAACTATATTTACAATCTTCTGAATTGGTCCCTAGCATTAGGGTTAAATTCTTTTATCATTAACATGTGTTCGAATCTGTTCCATCAGTTCAATATACACAACCTAAGGCACTGACTCTATTTCTATGTAAGATCGTTACCTTCAATGTCCAGAAGATTTTTTCACTCTGAATTTAAACTAGATTAATAAATTTGATCAAAAATATCAGTAACAGAACTAATTATAAATATGCTTGTTACTTATATTTGAAAAAAAATCTTAAAATGAAGTCGCATTTGAAATTCATACACTCACTGTCTCCTGAAATTTGCCTCTAAATACCTATCATGAAAACCATGATACAGTTGCATTTTAAATTAAACATCATATATAAGTGTAAGTTAAGTGTAATTTCATAATGCCTCTTAATTACTTGTTTAATAACTGTCAGACCTCATAGGATCTCAGAAATTAAATATGCAAAAAACATATAACTCGGCTTTTCCATCCCCTTGACAGTGTATGAATATTCTCTGTTAAGAAATATGGTGTTTTACAAAGTGTGTTTTCTATTCTAGCTTTAAATTACTTTGCCTTTAATTTGTATTTACCCAACAGCACTGTACTGTGGAATACATTGGTTCCATAGTTTACTTTAATAATCAGACTGATATTTGAGGTGTGGGGATGTTCAGGAATCAATGGATTCCAAAAATGTCATGTTACTCATGAAGAAATTAAGCAACACCATGTTATATAGCTTGCCGTAAGTCATAAAAAAGATGAGTAGTAACGCTTAATCCGTATTTCAGGTTTGTAGCTTCTCTACTCCAATAACTCTAACATGTTACACCTTTCATTCAAGATTCCTAAATGGGGCCGGAGGCTGCTTTGCATGTTCTTTTATATACATCATGGATATAGTTATCCGAAACACTAGTTTGCTTTTAAATTCAATTATATTAAAGCAACATGTATATACATTTGCTTTTTTGACTTCACATGCATTTTCTCATTAAATAAGAAAAGGCAACTTTCCCAAGGAAACATTGATAAGACTTTGTAAATGATTCAGAAAGGGTGGTGAGGGAAAAAAAGTGCCTTGAAATATCCCCAGATATCTGGTTTGAGATAACCAAGTGAGGATATGGAGTGTGCCATTATGCATGGTATACATTAGAAACACTGTGTATGAGAGAGAGGAAGAGAATTAACCTGGAGTTCAGCTAAGTACACCTTTCCTATTTGCTTCCCAATTGAAAGCTGTCTCTCCCTGGTGGCCAGTCCCCATGCTCTACCCTTTGGCTGTTTAGAGTTCCACTGCAGGACCTCAAACCACAACGTCCTCTCCTCCAGAGTTGCTCAACATATAGCAATGCTACTTTACACATTTCGTGTACCTCATAATTTGAAAATTATTTTTATGGACTTTAAATACTTTTCTGCTTACCATAACCCCTGAGTCAAGTGGACAAGTTTTATAATCCACATTTTGCAGATGAGTAAAGGATGTTTCATGATTTTAACTCATTGTGATAGACTTTAGACTGACAGCCAGGTCTGCTGCTCTCAGGGAAGCATTTTCTTTCTTCCTCATCTCTTAAGAATGACCAGAACTCAGATAGTATTTCTAATTTACTGCAAGTAATTAGAAGACAATTTAGATAACCATTGAAGAGTCATTGCACAATGTTTTGCAATCAATTTATTATATAGTACAGATATCTCGTGAAATTTGTAACATTTGTACAGTTTGTAATGCTGTAAGAAATCGCATGGGTTTCTTCTAAAAATATATTGATAATGTTTAGAGTTATAGCTCTATGACAAGCAATTGTTGAATCTGGTACTGAAAATATACAATTTCAGTAAAGCTTTATTTTTGGAAAAGTTAGGGTATGATTGTTGTTATCTAAGGACTGTTATTCCAAAATTATTCTTCAGAAAAAGCTGAAATGAAAAGGGGTGTTGATTTTTTGCTTTTGGAATCTCAAGTTGCTGAAGATAACACTTTTGACAATTGAGTCTCTCATGAAAACACATTTCATCAACAAAATATCATATATGACATGCAAACTTATATAACAAGTGGTATAAATTGATGGAGCATGTTGAAAAATTGTATTCAAAGGTAGGACAGTTGTAAATTAGATTTTATGATAACACTTTATACATTTTGTGAGGAAAAAATATGCTAAAACTATCAGTTCAAAGAAGCACTACGAGTGGAATGAGATTCATCTACATTAAAAGAGATCCATAATAAATTAAATATTTAAGTAAATAAAAGAAACTGAAAAGCCGAATAATCAGATATAGATTGGTGTATATTTCTTCCTCTTTCATGTCCAAAGGAAGAATATAATTTTTAAATTTGGACAGCAGAATTTCTTCATTACAGTCATGCAAATTCACTTTGATTAGTAGAATTTTCAAATGGCTGACAATGCAATTAAGAAACAAGTTCTTTTAATTTAAGGAATCATTTAAATCATTTGAAAGGAACAATTCCTATGATTATTTATTTTACAAAGATGCATTTGATTGAGAGGGATTATTGGATGCTATTAAATGTCTTTCATAGGAAATATTAATTAGTCAATCTATTAATTATAATTGTTTTCAAAGCTATTTCTTTTAGTTAAGCCTATTCTATTTTTAAATGGCCTTAGCCAATGTGCTATTAGTATTTATGAAATTAAACTCTATGAGTTTGGAGAATTTGTAAGTAGATTCAAGTACATCAAATGTCTTTCATTGGATTCAATTCAATAAAATGTATTTTTCCTATTTTGTGAGAAGACCTATGTCATGTCTTTTGAAATAATAAGAAAATTAGCACTTGGACCTGGCACTCCAGGGCAAACATCTGGGGCTGCTTGTTCCCGGTTTCATGTTCAAGGTATGGTCAGGCCTTTCCTTTACACCTAACACCTCCCCAGGATGCAGAAACAGAAACAGACAGAAACAGCTGTACACAACAGAGAAGATGGCAGGAGCTCGGCGCCGACTGGGAGATGGCCTCTGGGCATGTCTATACCTTCCCCAGCAACCCTGATTCTGTCAACAGTAACAAGAAAAACAAACGATTAAGGAATATGCATGTTCTTCAGTTTAAAAGAGTTCAGTCTGCAAAACTACACAAAATTATTGTTCGTTCTTATATTTTCTTCTATCTTTAATATTTATTGGTTTATTAATCATTCATTCAGCAAATATTGTGCCCCTACTATGTGCCATGTACTTTTTTAGGCACTGAGGAAAATCACTGACAAAAAATTCTCACCTTTGTGCAGAGTGCATTCTAGGGTGAGAATCTGAAAATAAGTAATTATATTGTATTTTAGGTCATGGTAAAGGCTAAAGATGAAAAGCAAAATAGGAATCATGAATCCTGGATACAATGGAAGTCTGGAAAATCTAGTTGCCAGGCTTCAGCCCCTGTGATCAAAAAAAAAGAGAGCCTAGGAGAATTTGGAAGCCAGTGCTTGGTAACCAAAGAAATAATATTCAGCAGAGTACATACCACTTTGATCAACATTTAAAATTCAAAATTCAAATTGCTGCTGGTATTAGCAGCAATATCAAATGCAACAACATTCTTTCTAAAATAATTGTGGTATACTGACAAACTCGGCTGAGCTTTGTCCCCAGTTCCTGGGGAAGCAACCTGGCATAAGTTGTTCTTTAGGGTGGGACCCAAAACCATACTTGATAGTTGCAAGACTGGGTCACCCACACTTGCAGGCTTAGGATGGGGCTGGTCACACCAGAAAGGCTAACCAGATGATTAAGGCCTTGGAGCTTGAGTCATCTCATATCAGCCCAATTCCCTGGCCTCTGGGAGCAGAGGGGGCCTGCAGACTGCATTCAACTGGGTGAGCACCGATAACTCTATCAGTTATGTCTACACAATCAGACCCCATATAAATTTGAGACATTCGATGTCATGAGGAGCTTCCACGATCTGTAAGACACATCTCTGTGCTGGGAGAGTGACACCTTCCGACTCCATGTGGGGAAGACCCAAAAGGAGGCATTTGAGACACTTTCAGACCTTGCCCTCTGCATCTCTTCTTCTGGCTTCTTCGTATTTGCATTACTTTATTATAATAAAGTTATCATAGTTATAGTGCTTTGAGTAGGTTCTGCAAGTCATTCTGACGAATTATGGAACCCAATAAGAAAGTGGGAACCCCCAAATGTATAGCCATTTTTTCAGAACTGCATGTGGCCTGGGCCCCTGAATTTGCAACTGGCATGTGGGACTATCCTGCGGAGGATTTCCCTCAGCCTGTGGGGTCTGCTCTACACTCCACATAGTTTAGTCCTAACTAAATTGGACTGAGTTATTGCAATATTTGTAGTGGATGTTGGAAGCTGTTGGGGAAGTTGTAGCAGTTTCTACACAATAAAAGTGTGATTTCACCTATGGTTTTCTCATCTTTCCCCCAAAATAAGGACCCAAAGTTTGAACTGTCACCAAATGTATCCCCGAGAGATACTCACTTTTCTTTAATTTCAGTTGCAACCCCACTTCAATATATTTGGTCTGTAAAAACTAATTTATATGCCAAAACACACCTACACTGTAAAATATTAAGTGATGATTAAGGGAAGAGAAATTGATTAATATATATCAATATATAAATAATAAAGCCAAGAAGAGCATATGCAGATATACTGAAGTTCGTTTTTCTGTATTGGTCACAAAGTTGTATTTTTCATTTTTAACTTTCTCCTTCCAATAACTATTCTTTATACTCTTGCGCCCAACTAACACTCATTCGGGCTGGTTTAAAAATTCATCGTGAAGAGTTCAGAGACCTTAATGATCCTGTCCTTATTGACTTAAGGGAATACTGTGCAGTACCCCAGAAACTTTCCTGAGCTTCAAATCTTTGTCTCTTTGCCTCAGTGTGAAGCAATTTTGTATTGGCCCTTGTACCAGTTACTATATGACACAGCATTTCAAAAGTAGTGCCAAGGAATAAACATAAAATAGAAATCTGTGATTAATTTTCTGAACAGACTGGACCTGAAAGCACTAATAACTTTTTTGCCACCCTGAGGCATATTCAAAGTTCATGTTCAGGGTGGCCATGGCGGCCGAGATGGAGGTTATACATAAGCTTTATAACATGGGTTTTCACTTAGCAGGACGGATGTTATCACCATCAGTACTTTGTGTGTCTACCCTGCCAAAAACAGCAGCCAACACTGACTCACTAATCATGTTGTATGTCCTAGCTATTTTCTCAGTAACAGAGTAATTCCAGAAGATCCTTTTCAGTATGGAAACGCCAGAGATTTCTCCTAATAAAAAATAAATTTACTGGATATGAATTTTCTCTCAACACACCCTCTTATGACTTATTGAGTGTTTTGTTTGTTGTAATGATGCCCCAGGGCACTTAGAGGAAGATCTAGAAGTTGCTACAAAACATTATGTTTGCAGAAGTTCATATGTTTGTGTGCTGTCACTGATTGAATGAGGCCATGGTTTCTGATTCTTCTCTACTTCCAAATCTCATACAAATGATTCTTTGTAGAATGTGAAATAACATTCTGAATCCCTGAAGAAAGGAAGTTTGATATATGTCATGTCTAGGCTTCTTGTCTAGCCCTTGTAGTACAAGAGATAGCATAGAAGGAGGTAGGGATGAATACTGATTGCAATATGGGCAGGCACTGGAAGGTATTGCCCAGACATAGTGATATAACTTTCCCTTTTAGCACTTTACCCCTACACTCACCATTTGAATCAGGTCCTTCTCTTTCCTCATCACTAGAATTTAGAGGTGTGTGGTTAGCACAGCTTGGGAACTGTATTGGAGTATATACATAGGTGAAGCAATTTTTCATGGATCTCACAGGAATTATCAAAATATCATCACATGCTAAAAAACTGTTGACTCGATGCTGGTCACTGAATGTTTAGAGTTTAACAAACCAGTCTTCTAGACAGAGGATACCAAAGCCATGTTGCCAATATAGATTTTAAAAGGGCTATAACTATTTGACCAATAATAAAATGTAGGAATTTCAGAAAAGGGCATCTGACATATACTGTGAGTGAGTGAAATAGATTTAAAGACAATATATTGGCTGAATCCAATGTAGAATGATGAAACTAAATTGGGCAGCCAAAGATAAATGTAGAAGAAGGCAGAGTAATGGTTACAACTGTGAAAGCACATGCTGCTGTTGAGAAGCACAAGCAATTACTAATCTAAACAAGGTGCTAATGAGGATGGGAGATATTTGAACATCTTGTGAAAACTAAAGACTGCTTTTTCCCCTGATGTGGTGAAACTTTGTTGTAGATGCAGAGGAAAATCGACTGCTCAGCCACAAAATTAGAACTCTCTACTGAGGTAGAGGCGGGTTGAAGGGAAGGCACTGCCAATAAGGTGCTACTGATAGAACTAAAAGGAACCACAATCTTGATTTTATATGGTATTCAACTATGGACGATCAAGATGGAGCCAGCCAGAACCCAGGGAAAAGAAGGCAGAAACAGGCAACATACATTATCTCTCATGGGCTTGTTTCTATGGGGCGCTTCTACGATTCTGGTCTTCAAAGCCAGCTCAGTAGAACTGGAAACCAGGCAGAGTTTTGTGACAATAAGTTAACAAATAACTGAGAGTATATATTTTCCACTAATGTTGTCTATGATAAGCATTCTAATAGAAATAGCCACAGACTAGACCGGTGACTGGTCAACTATTTGAAGAAATTAGATCCTTATTTGGGTAGCAGTTTGTACACCCAAACAGGTAATGCTAATAATAGAAGGTTCTGTGAAAAATATCTTATTTATAAAGTTAATTTACTAATGAAGGAAGTGATACTGAATAAAGTGAAAAATAAGTCAAATCCCTAAATTGAGGATATCCAAAGCAGAATATGAGGTAGACTTAGAGACTTATTTAATTTTATAGTGTCTATTATTTTTTTTCATGAAATATTGTGATATTCAGGGTGGGCCATGGTGACTCAGTAAGCAGAGTTCTCGCCTGCCATGCCGGAGACCTGGTTCAAATCCTGGTGCCTGTCCGTGTAAAAAAAATAATAATAAAAACATTATAATATTCAGAATTTTGGGGAAATTCTACAATGGATGTAGAATTATCTGACATGCTCTATATGAGTTGTGTGGATATAGGATATGTGTCTGTGTGTCAATGTTTATAGTTTTGGTGCTATTTCCACAACAGAAATTAGCTCCACAGTTTAGGATTTAAATATACACTACTGTTTTACAGTGATACAATAGATACGACAAAATATTTTGCCCCACAAACTGTTGTGAGGATCCTATCTGTCTCTATCTAATTTTGAGCTTTATCATCAACAGACACTCAGTAGAGGTTTTCTTAGCAAGAGGGGTTTTACATTACATGCTGTAAATCACAGTTCAAAATTACCTGAGTAAATTTATTTTCTTTAACAAGTGCTTTATAAATATTCATTTAAAAAGTCATGTTTATAAATTGAAACGGTCCTTTGTAAATGTCCAATTACAATCATTTGGCAAGTATAAATACACTTTGTGGCAAACAATACCCTGATTTATGCGTATCCCATTAGATATGACTGTGAACTATAATTATCCTAGTGGACTATAATTTTGCCTGCCCAGTCATTCATAGAGTTTAATACACTCAACTGAGACTGAATTTTCAAAGCTGTTTCTCACAGTGGCAATGATGTATGTGTCACCGCCCTCTCTCATTCTGTTTTGTTGAATAAATAATCTCAGCTAGGACCTCATTCATGCCATTTAACTCAACTTAATATGTCCAAAACATAATAATATTAATTACAATTCATTTTTGCTCACTCTGAACATACCTGCTTGCAACCTTTGCTGACTTTTTTTTCTTTCTGGTATATTTGGTCATTAAAGGCTATCATGATGGTGGTTAAATTATCTCCTTGATGAAGCAAATTGCCTCCTTTATAGCATATTATGTATGGGTAAGAAATTGCAGCTAAAATATGGGTGTCACATTTGAACAAAGATTCATGTTTGCTTCCATATTTTACCTTGATGACCCATCACTCCTTCTAACTTGATAGATAAAATAGATATTTAGACTTTGATATGCTTTTAGTAGCAGCAAATATTAATGCATAACTCACTGTCATCATGAGAGACCATAAAAGCAGAATCCCTTTAGGTAGATGTTTGCATAACATCAAAATAATGGGCCAGTTCATATAAATCACCCATGGATAGCAATGCAATGTTATATTGTACCATACTAATGTGAAATGCCTCTGTATAATGCAGTTTGAGTTGACATTCACAGTAGAGTTGTGGAATGTAGTTCCCATTTTTTAAATTTTAGCTGACTTTCTATGTAGAACAGAATCTATCCTAATAAAGCAATTATTTCATGTTTTCTCACACCATCAGTAAGATTCAATTTACAACAATTGCTCTTTCCAACATTTTGCTAGTTGTATACTGTTCTTATTGTTTCATTTTATAATGCAAAATAAGGTAAGCTTACAGTGAAATATGAAAATATAAAATTGAATGCATCAATTTAAAAATAAATATGTAAAAGACAAATGCTGTTTTTCATAATGCAAATACCTTCACTCAGCCACTGCCATCTATTAAAGCTCCTGCTTCTGAAAGTGCTTGCAGATTGTCATCAGTGTTTGTCCTTGACCTGCTCCCTACCAAATATAACCACAACTGTTTGGTGATGCCTGCTCCTGGGATCTGCCTCACATTGTCACTGTTGGGGACATCGTTATTGCCAGGAAGCATTAAATGGTGGTTCTCCCCTGTGCCTTGAAGACAAGAGTGGTGGAATCCCAGACCTTCAGAATGGACTGTTAACTGGTCCTGAGTACAATGCTGTATTCTATGCCAGTGTATATGTTTTGGCTATAATATATTTGATATTTCAAAGCAATATTACTTTCTCTTAAGGCATATTATGGAAATTTAACATAGGCACAATTTTCAGTTTTTATTTATAAACCTGTCTTACCTTTAAAGTCGGGAACTTTATGTTAGTCAGGGTTCTCCAGAGAAAACAGGATGAACAGGATATATATATTTTATATATATATAAAACAAGTTGGAAACTCCAATGGAGGAGAAGATGAATTCCCCAGGAGAAGCTGGCTGGCTGAAGTAGAGGTAGTAATTCTTTCTGACTTGTGAATCCTCAGTTCTGGCTTTAAGATCACCAACTGATTGACTGAGGAGGATCCCCTCATTGCTGAGGGCAGCCTGTTGATTGTAGATGAAGTCACTACAGAGGCAATCAACTGACTTTAGATGCCAATCCATCTATGAAATACTCTGACAATAACAATCAGTCCAGTGCTTGCTTGACCAAACAACTGGACACTAGTCCAGCCAAGTTGACACATGAAATTAACTAGCACAAGCCCACAGGGAACTGGGCATGTATATTCAAGGTGGAAAAAAAAGTGTAAATATTAACCAACAGCTAGAATATATAATAGCACAGAGAATTTGAAAATTCATGATTTCAAGCAGATGTGCAATAAACACTCCTTGGGAGGATCCTTTTCAAGGACAATGTGCTGGTTTGAATCTGTGGTGGACCCAAGAAAAGCCATGCCCTTTGATCCTCATTCAATGTTGCTGGGTGGGAGCATTTTGATTGTTTCCATGAACATATGACCCATCCAACTGTGGGTGGTAACTTTTGATTACATGATTTCTATGGAGGTGTGTCTCCACCCACTGAAGGTGGAGTTGCTTGCTGGAATCCTTTAAAAGAGGAAACAGTTTGGAGACAGTCCCTTTTGTTAAAACCACATGAAAGCCAGCAGATGCCACCATGTTCGCCATGTGTCCTTCCAGCTGAGAGAGAAACGTTGAACGTCATAGGCCTTCTTGAACCAAGGTATCTTTCCCCAGATGCCTTAAATTGGACATTTCTAGAGACTTGTTTTGATTGGGACATTTTCTCTGTCTTAGAATTGTAAACTAGCAACTTATGAAATTCCCCTTGTTAAAAGCCATTTCGTTTCTGGTATATTGCATTCCGGCAGCTAGCAAACTAGAACAGACATAGACGTTATCTTTACCAAAGGGCTTCCAATCTCTTATGCCCAGTCACAATAGTTTTCTCCCAGAATCCATATGTGTCTGCCACCCAAAAAAGAGCTCAGTTTAGTTTCATGATAATACAGCCAAATCATAAAATACCTTTTAATCTGTGTATACTATTAAATATACTGACATATATATAACCCTTTATATTCACCCTTATACCTTTATATAAGCATTGCTTTTTGAATTTTTGTTGTTTAAACTGTTTTTCTTGTTATTGTTATTTTTATTTAATATTTGTTATCACTTCATTATCATCCATATAGAAAGATAGTTGCATTTTTTTCCAATTTTATTTACTTAAGGTTAAGGTTAAAGAAAAATGTCAACAGTTTTTTTTTTATCACAATAATTACAGCACCATAAAAATCACTAAACTTTTAAATCTCTGTGGTCTATGTCCATTAAATTTCCAGTCACTTCTAAGGATGATGCATTATATTACTTCAGTGAATGCTGGAAATGATGTCCTGTTTCACACTATGAAAGTCCAATTTCTATGCACTGGTCTTCTGTAAGTAACACCACAGTTTTGGTATTCACCTTTAGAGATCAAAATGTCCCAGACTTCACATTCAAACAGTATTAAATATTAACTGTTTTCCCAGGGAAAAAAAGCAGTATTCTTCTTTGTTTTCTTAAGATAAAAAAGCATCATAAACTCACTTGTGTTCCCTCTGTTGCTCGTTGCCTCTGTTAGCAACTCCAAGACACATTAAATGAACAGAGTGTTTGCTATGACAATAGACCCATTTGAAGAGGTGAAATCAGAAGGGTTTAAAAGTAAAAGGAATATTCTCTTTTTCAGTATGCTGGCTAATGGTATGTGCATTCATTTTGATTGAATTGTATGACTGATGGAAAGAAAGTAACTTTTTGGTGCAGAAGCAATTACAGCAGGAATTGCTATCCTTTACTGAATGAACAATGCTATTTATAAAGGAAGAAAATTACAAAGGTTTTGTTTCCTGCTGCTAATTTTGCTAGGGTACTAAATTAGTATGATACTGCTGGGAGCTGCAGGAGATCTTTATGATACAATAACAGGAAGCAACCAACCTGATGAGTGGTGTTAATCATTAGAAGCTCCAGGTTACTGAAATAGTCAACAAGCCACCAAGGAGGGATTGTCCCCTGCCCCTGATTCAAAATCAGTGTTGAAGGTAACTTTAAATAATAACTAAAGCAAGCCAAATCAGTGATTAATTCTTGACTTAACAGCATTTAGCAGGAAGAAACACAACTCTTAATGGGGATGGCATGGCTATGTTAAAGGAAAATCAACAACAAAATGATCCCACTGCTATTTTCCACTTTCAGCTGTGCATCTGATTACAAAAGAATTAGTGAATATTTCAGAATGTCGATGTACCACTAAAATAATTTAAACTTTGCTTGAGAGATAAAACCTGCATTTATCAAAATATTTGCAAGGTACATAGTATGAAAATATGTGCATATTAAAACTCTGAAATATTTGCAAATTAAAGCATTTTCCATCATATTATATATTGTGGTAGACTGAATTATGGACCCCACTTTGGACATGCTCTTGGTTTTGGTCTGCATATGGACCCATTGTAAATAGGATCTATTGAAACGTAACTTTAGTTAACGTGCCGTCCAAATAGATCAGGTTGGACTTTATACTTGTAAGAATCAAGCCTAAATTTAGCTTTCACAAAAGGTGACACAGGCAGGGAAAAGGGAGGGCCTCTGATGCAAGCTTAGAACTGGCACCAAATCCTTAATGGCCAGGGTCATTAAAAATGTAAAACATACTATCATAACCTGCCAACCCCCAACTAGGACCATTCCAGCCAATCCTAAAGAACACCTAGGGCAATATATAAGATCCCGCAAGGGTTCCAGGCACTAGAGTAACTTTCCAGAAACCTACAACCTCCAGATGGGTCCCTGGTCCAGGTAAGTCCTGAAACCTAGAGGGCCCAGACTCTCTAGAACATCAGATGGTTCCATCTCCCTATACCCCATATTAGTGACAGACCCTTCCAATGTGAGTAAGTTAAAATGGTCACAGCCCAAACACCCCTAAAGAGAGATATGGGAAGTTCAAAGGTGATGGTGGAGTTATACAGAGAAGATAGGATTTAACAGATGAATATGAATGCTGAATCATTAAACTGATATCTCTTTTAGTCCCCAGCATTTTAGAGTAGCTAGAAGAAAAACCTAAAATTGTGAAATTGAAATCCATGTCAAACTCTGAAATATGCTCTACAACTAATTGTGGTGCTGTGCTTTGAAATTTACAGCTTTTTTGAATATGTTATTTTTCACAAAAAAAGAAGAAGGAAAAAAATTCAACTATGATGATAAAAAAATATTTAAGCCCTTTAGCCTCTTATATTCTGGAGCAGCTAGAAGGAAAAATATAAGAGGAGCGTGTGGTACCCCATAACAAACCTTGGGATCTGTCCTGTAACTACTTGTTGAAGAGTGCTTTGAAAACTGTTGCTTTTTAAAAAATGTCTTTGCTTTGTACAGATGTCATATTGTACAATAAAAAAAGTTTAAAATAAAAAAAAAGTAAAACATGATCAAAGGAGGAAACTTCGGGGAGAAGTTCAAATTAGTTAGATTATCCGGATAGGTTGTAACCTCTGGAGCATGCAGTCAGTGGAGAAACAGGACAGATTCTGCAAATTAGGCACTGTACAATCATTTCTGCATTCTATTGTTTGAGGTGCTAGCCACAATTTTGTGTTTGGCTAGGCGCCAGGTCTTGCATGATCGTGAATAAATTATTTTCTTCTCCACAATCGAATGAGCATTAGTTCTCCTTCAGGTACAGCATTCTTTCTAACATACTAGAGTCATTTATAAACTGAATGAAATTCAGTCATAAGGAAAGGATGCCTCAGGGAGCAGCCAAAAGCTGGAGGTCAATAGAACCCAGAAGGGAAAGGAGAAGACAGCACCACGTGCACTGTTATGTGACAAAAAAGCCAAGGAACACCAAAGATTGATGGCCAGCCAGAAGATGTTAATCCCAAGAGTCAGCAAGCCTTCTAGTCTCTGAAACTGTGAACCAATTAATTCTTGTATGGCATTTGTTTGGCAGCTAGGAAATGAATACATCCATGAAAGTAGGATCCACTGAATATTATTAGCTCTGGAACTCCTTCAATTTTTGCATAAGGAGACCAAGGTTACTGTGATGTTAAGTCCTCCAGAGATTACAAAGCTACTCAGGGCATAGCATGTCAGTTCAGTGTATATCCTAACAGAACTCCTTCAACAGAGGATGGAAACTATTCTTTCTGCATGTATGTCCTACCTTGTAGTCTTTTACCTTCTGGTGGTTACAGAGTATACACTTATTGCTTACTTCGGTGAATGAATGAAATCATCAGGTGTAGGTTCTAAAATGCAGCATAAATTTTAAGTATACTTATGACGCATCTAGAGGAAAGTAAAATTTTCATCAGAAGAACACTTGTCAAAGAGAATTAGCATAGCATATACCAGGTTGAACACGAAAGAATCATATTTTATATTTCACAAGTCATGTAACATCTTCATTGTTATAAGGTCACTGCAGGAATAATTGGGTTGCAAGGGTTATTTTTCACTTTCTGAGTGGTAAATGCCAATGTTAACATGATGAGATGATCATCAGTGACCATACTGGACATATCCTGCTAACACAATTGGTTTTTACACAGTCGTACAATCCATACATCCCAGGATTCACACTTATTCTACTAGAAAATTGTTGCTGACTGCTAAAAAAAACTGGATTTTTCTTTTTTCTTTTGTTATTTTCTTAAACCATGCATCAGCGGAAGGCCTATTCACATATTCACAGTCATCCTTCAAGCTGAATTACAATACATGTTGCTTGACTCCCGAAGGCTATTTTCAATATTCAGAAACTGACAAGCAAGTCTGACTGTTGACCTACTCCGAGATTCACTAATTATGTTTGACAAGAAAATCTTGATCCAATCACAGCATTCTGCAACTCATTTCTTTTTCAGAACTTTTAAGCCTTTCCAGAATATGGCAGAACCAGTTGCCAGGCCATTTGCCTGTGTTTAGTACAATGTAGGAAATTGAATTCATTATATTATGATGAAGGCAGGCCATATTCACCAATGTGAAATAATAGCTACAATGATAATGCATCCTGCAAGAGAGCTTCTTAAGTTTGTTAAGTACTTCTGTCATGCCTAATTTTCTTTTTCTTTTTCTCTTTGGAAGCAGATTTGCTGGCATTAAAATAGTTTATAATAATAGAAGTTCATATTTATGTAATACTTTTTAGGAAGGACACTTATCAGATTCCTAAAAGGATTTCAGTCCTTAAAATCTCACTAAACTATCACTTTTCTTTATATTAAACTTACTGTGTTTACCCAGGACCAGTGCCCTGCAACATCTGGCATAATAGGGACAATATAACAAATACTCAACATTTATTTGTTGAATAAAATTGCTAAGAGAATAATCAGTAATTATTTCAAGTTTTAAGCAATGGACTGAGCCTTTCTGAAGCATTTAAAATTATCTCATTTTATTATCATAGCAGTCATAGGAAATAAGTCCAGTTATTATTTCCATTTTACAGAGGAGGGAAATGCTAAATGACATTATAAACAGATTTTGGTGGCTTAAAGTTATGAAGCTATATTTTCCCCCAGAAAATTGTATTCTTAAATTTAATCCATTCCTAAGGGTGTGGATCCAATTTAAGTAGAACTACTTGACAAGGCTACTTCTGTTCCTTAATCGGTATAGGTCTTAATCCACGTACCAGAGTCCCTTGTAAAGGGAATGGATGCAGAGAGAGAGAGAGAGCCACAGAAGCAAGAAGCTGCAAAAATCTGGAAAGCAAGGGAAAGACCAGCAGATACTACCATGTGTCTTGCCATGTGGCAGAGAATCTAAGGATTGCCCACAGCCAGTCTTTAGGAAAAAAACATCTCCCTGATGATGACTTTATTTGGACAGTTTTGTAGCCTCAGAACTGTAAACTAATGCATCCCATTTCATGGAATCTGCTTTTAATACCCTAGCAAATTAAAACACATTATCAAGGAGATTAGAGATGAATTTCGTACTTAGGCTTTCTAACTTCAGAATTCACTATATTATATATGCCTACATGTTAAACGTGAAGATATTTTAAAAATCAAAAGTGGTGGAAACCATGTTATTTTGCTTTTATTAGCAAGCTATCTCTACTGCACGACTGCATTGAATTTCTGAGGAATTTCTGTGAGATTGTGAAACCATTGGCATTGCATCCTTAGAACTAAGTAGACACAGCCTTCGTACTTTCCTTATAACGAACTTATGATTGGTTTAATGGGTACCAGATATGCATGTAATGAATTAGCAGTTGTGCACCTCTTGGATTCACACCATGGAAAATTTTGAATATAGAAAAAAGTCTACAATTCTCCAACTCCACTCAGCCACACTGGCTCAGATATAAATGGCCTCAATGCCAAAGTTATTTATGTTTCCAGAGCACTGACATGTGGGGCATAGAAATCATGGAAGAGAATCATGGATCATCTAGTCCCAATTATTACTCAACAGATAAACAGCCTTCAGTAATTTGAAAATCTCAATGCATACCAAATCATTATTCAATTTAGATATAAATATATGCACAATACTTTGAGGAATGATAAATAGAATACAAATGAAACTCTGTAACATCACATGCTCCTAGCTTTAATTTAATTTGGTTGAGAATATACTAATTACTTGGTGATTCTTGAGTCGAAAGTTCAGCACTAGAAGCATATTTCCCTTTAAAAGCCATTATCATTTTTAGAGTTCCTTAAGCCAGAAATCCATATGCAATGTTGTTGATTTTTTTTTATTAATTAAAAAAAGAATTAACAGAACAATTAGAAATCATTCCAATCTACATGTACAATCAGTAATTCTTAATAACATCACATAGTTGCATATTCATCATTTCTTAGTACATTTGCATCGATTTAGAAAAAGAAATAAAAAGACAACAGAATAAGAATTAAAACAATAATAGAAAGAAAAAAAAAACAAAAGCAAAAAACCTATACCTCACATGCAGCTTCATTCAGTGTTTTAACATAATTGCATTACAATTGGGTAGTATTGTGCTGTCCATTTCTGAGTTTTTATATCCAGTCCCGTTGTACAGTCTGTATCCCTTCAGCTCCAATTACCCCTTCTCTTTTTTTTTTTTTTAATTAACGGAAAAAAAGAAATTAACCCAACATTTAGAGATCATACCATTCTACATATGCAATCAGTAATTCTTAACATCATCACATAGATGCATGATCATCATTTCTTAGTACATTTGCATCGATTTAGGAAAAGAACTAGCAACATAACCGAAAAAGATATAGAATGTTAATATAGAGAAAAAAATAAAAGTAATAATAGTAAAATCAAAACAAAGCAAAACAAAACAAAAGAAAAACCTATAGCTCAGATGCAGCTTCATTCAGTGTTTTAACATGATTACTTTACAATTAGGTATTATTGTGCTGTCCATTTTTGAGTTTTTGTATCTAGACCTGTTACACCGTCTGTATCCCTTCAACTCCAATTGGCCATTATCTTACCCTGTTTCTACCTCCTGCTGGACTCTGTTATCAAGGACATATTCCAAATTTATTCTCAAATGTCTGTTCACATCAGTGGGACCATACAGTATTTGTCCTTTAGTTTTTGGCTAGACTCACTCAGCATAATGTTCTCTAGGTCCATCCATGTTATTACATGCTTCATAAGTTTATCCTGTCTTAAAGCTGCATAGTATTCCATCGTATGTATATACCACAGCTTGTTTAGCCACTCTTCTGTTGATGGAGATTTCGGCTGTTTCCATCTCTTTGTAATTGTAAATAACGCTGCTATAAACATTGGTGTGCAAATGTCCGTTTGTGTCTTTGCCCTTCAGTCCTTTGAGTATATTCCCAGCAATGGTATTGCTGGGTCGTATGGCAATTCTATATTCAGCTTTTTGAGGAACCGCCAAACTGCCTTCCACAGTGGTTGCACCATTTGACATTCCCACCAACAGTGGATAAGTGTGCCTCTTTCTCCGCATCCTCTCCAGCACTTGTCATTTTCTGTTTTGTTGATAATGGCCATTCTGGTGGGTGTGAGATGATATCTCATTGTGGTTTTGATTTGCATTTCTCTAATGGCCAGGGACATTGAGCATCTCTTCATGTGCCTTTTGGCCATTTGTATTTCCTCTTCTGATAGGTGTCTGTTCAAGTCTTTTTCCCATTTTGTAATTGGGTTGGCTGTCTTTTTGTTGTTGAGATGAACAATCTCTTTATAAATTCTGGATACTAGACCTTTATCTGATATATCATTTCCAAATATTGTCTCCCATTGTGTTGGCTGTCTTTCTACTTTCTTGATGAAGTTCTTTGATGCACAAAAGTGTTTAATTTTGAGGAACTCCCATTTATTTCTTTCTTTCTTCAGTGCTCTTGCTTTAGGTTTAAGGTCTATAAAACCGCCTCCAGTTGTAAGATCCATAAGATATCTCCCAACATTTTCCTCTAACTGTTTTATGGTCTTAGACCTAATGTTTAGATCTTTGATCCATTTTGAGTTAACTTTTGTGTAGGGTGTGAGAGATGGGTCTTCTTTCATTCTTTTGCATATGGATATCCAGTTCTCTAGGCACCATTTATTGAAGAGACTGCTCTGTCCCAGGTGAGTTGGCTTGACTGCCTTATCAAAGATCAAATGTCCATAGATGAGAGGGTCTATATCTGAGCACTCTATTCGATTCCATTGGTCGATATATCTATCTTTATGCCAATACCATGCTGTTTTGACCACTGTGGCTTCATAATATGCCTTAAAGTCAGGCAGCGCGAGACCTCCAGCTTCGTTTTTTTCCTCAAGATGTTTTTAGCAATTCGGGGCACCCTGCCCTTCCAGATAAATTTGCTTATTGGTTTTTCTATTTCTGAAAAATAAGTTGTTGGGATTTTGATTGGTATTGCATTGAATCTGTAAATCAATTTAGGTAGGATTGACATCTTAACTATATTTAGTCTTCCAATCCATGAACACGGTATGCCCTTCCATCTATTTAGGTCTTCTGTGATTTCTTTTAGCAGTTTTTTGTAGTTTTCTTTATATAGGTTTTTTGTCTCTTTAGTTAAATTTATTCCTAGGTATTTTATTCTTTTAGTTGCAATTGTAAATGGGATTCGTTTCTTGATTTCCCCCTCAGCTTGTTCATTACTAGTGTATAGAAAAGCTACAGATTTTTGAATGTTGATCTTGTAGCCTGCTACTTTGCTGTACTCATTTATTAGCTCTAGTAGTTTTGTTGTGGATTTTTCCGGGTTTTCGACATATAGTATCATATCGTCTGCAAACAGTGATAGTTTTACTTCTTCCTTTCCAATTTTGATGCGTTGTATTTCTTTTTCTTGTCTAATTGCTCTGGCTAAAACCTCCAACACAATGTTGAATAATAGTGGTGATAGTGGACATCCTTGTCTTGTTCCTGATCTTAGGGGGAAAGTTTTCAATTTTTCCCCATTGAGGATGATATTAGCTGTGGGTTTTTCATATATTCCCTCTATCATTTTAAGGAAGTTCCCTTGTATTCCTATGTTGTTGATTTTTGTTTCCTTTCTTTGGGACACTTCATCTTATATAATTTTAATGAAAACTAATTTTAAAAAAGTGTTTTACTATTCTGATAAAGTGAAAAATGAACAAATAAAGTAGGCAATGGCAGTAAATCTAGATTAAAGAACAACAGATATTACAGATATGCCAAGAAAGTCCATGTAATTGATGAGTAAATTAGAGGAACAAATCTAAGATTACAAAACAGAAGAGGAACAGGTATCACTATATGAGTGGTTGGCCATTTATAGAAAAGTGATCGCATTCACTAATTCCAACTATTTGATTACTCAGAGTGCATTTTGGTTTGGGGTAATTTTCCTTCTCTCCTGAAATGTTAAGGTATTTTTAGCTTCCTAATGTAAAACTTTTGGGGAATTCAAAGAAACAGAACAAATAGCATCAGAATCGTCTGGAAAAGCTGAGGTTCCTAGTTTGTGTATTTGCTGTTGTTTCAATTGTGCCAACTAACTAAGGTGCTGCAAACCTAGGAACATGCTACAAAAGACTTTCTTGAAAGACACAAATTTGAAGTTCCTCCAAAAGCAAGCATAAGCATGTGTATGCTCTGTACTGCAACTGTTAGAGTAGTGGGGCTAAATGTGGCCATGGAACTCAAATCTGCATTCAGAAATACGCTTTACCTAGAGGTGTGGCTGCTGCGAAGTATTGAAGCATGTTTGGCCCACAGGCATATACATGTCTGGGTGGTTAGGAATATCACCTATTATATGATGCAACCCAATATAAAAGGGTGAAGTCATTATTGAACATCAGCCAGAGGATCAATATTAGGTTTTTTTCCACAGGCAAGAGGAAATGTATTCAAGCAGAATTTCCCTATCCAAACTACATAGGGAAGTCAACCTTGTCTGTCTGGTCTACCCACTTGGGTGTGAGCCTGAATGAGTCTGTGGCTCCTGCTGCAAGTTCAGCAACATTATGCATTTCTGCAGTATCCGTCATTTGGAACGTTTGGAGATCAGCCCTTGCCAGACTTAGTGGAACTGGAGCAAGAACCACCATTTCACTTGGGAATTCACGTTCCCTACAGGTCCCTTCATTAGGCTTCATTTAGGAGGTAAAAACATGGAGTCACTAATGACAGCCTTTAGGGCATATAAACATTTCTTCCACAGCAGTGGACTGGTTTCATCACAAGCAGAGTATGCTGTCCTTTATATCTGTGCTTGTTCTGACAGTGGCAAGAGGAGTGATGTGTGTGCTCTGCTATTTACTTTATCACCTCCCCACTCCATGCCCCTCAAATGTTTCATCCAACTATAGCAGTGATCATGGAGACTAATTTGCATTTCTGTGCAAATGCAAAAATGTGTTTTTAAATGGATGGTCAGTTAAAAGTACAACTTGGCTCACTGTGTGGCACTTGGTTGAAAGACTTCTGAATCGTTTTCTGATTGTGGATTGTTCTAAAACAGAGGAAATGAGGGTGCCATTCTCTGGCATTCCAGCCACCTGTACCCTTTTTTACTATAGGGAAAAATTAATGAATTATTAATTTTCCTGAATCACTGTGAGCAGGCCTGTGAAGCTTTCCTGGAAGTGTAATTAGGAAGCTTTTGTAATCATCTCTGAGAGGACAGCCTATTTGCATGAATCTGTTAACCCGTCTTTCTTCTAGCCAGCAGGATACTGGAAATGTGACACTTCTGAATTCTTAGAGCCCCAGCTAGGATCACAAAAATATTGCAGCTTCATGGGGTATCCAAGTGATTTTTTAACAAGCCTTCCTGAGCTTCAGTGGAACCCAGAAACAAAAGCAATATGTTTTAAGGGAACTTCCACAGCTGTGAGAGGCAAGAACTATGGGTTCATAGAGCTTCATACCTCCAATTAAGAAAAACTTATGACACACTAGGCCTTTCCACCACTTGAATCTATCTAGCTTTCACAATAGTTAGTATATCAGGTTCAGATCCTACCAATACAGGTACATCATGAGAGAAATTCTAACAGATGAAAGAGAGACACAGTAAATGTCTATATAGAGAATCCGCATGAGTACATGTGAGGAGATAAATAACAATGGCAAGTAAAAAGTCAGGAGCCAATCGGGTAGAACAGAGAAGTGAGTGTGACACTATATGGAAATATAAGTAAAATGAAAAAAGTGTTCGTGGAACCAAGGAAGGTACATGATTTTATATCCATTAATGCTTGGTAAATTCTTAATCTATCATTGATTCAGAATGGCAAAATACCTGGGACTATGGTAGGCTGTTTAAATTCCCATTTACCATGCCAAATAGTTCTCTGTTCTCTTCACTATTCATAAGCTTGTCTAAATACATATTTTCTTGGAGTAAGAAGGAATTTTATTACCATTCATGTTAAGCATTACATTATTAACTAGAAAAAATTCTAATATATATATATATATATATACCACTTATAGTTTACTTTGATGATATACATACTTTGACTTTGCAGTACTACATAAATATTTACATAAAGTTTTAAAACAAATTCAGTAATGCCCACTTCATTGCCATAGAATCATCCACAAATTGATTTTGTGAAAACTTGGAGGTTTTCAGGAGGAGTCAGGGTTTAACAAGAAAGAAGTTGAAGAGGAATGTTTGGGGACCTATGCTAAGAAGTCTATGAAAATGAGATGAGTTTGTGGCTGATGGAGTGGAGAAAAAAGAATAATCCAAAGACTGAAGGTCTGACTGATACTGTAGAACAGACATGGCTGTTATAAAGGAAAGAACAAGCCAGAAAAGATGCCAGTTCTCCTTAAAGACAGGATAATGAAGTTTGTTTGCATTTGGAGTACTCCTGATTAAAGACAAGGAATAGGCTGCTGAAGTGGGGTAGAACTGAAAGGAATGCAGGCTATTACACATGATGTATAATTAAAACATTTAAGTAATGGTGGAAATTGTTGCAAAGTCTCTGAACCAGAAAGCAAGAGGGAGAGTAAGTGTATCCAGAGAGTTTGGCTTCAAAGCATTTTCTTTCTCTCATAATGAAAAAACCATTATTTTGAAGGAGTAATGGGGAGCAATGCTGGATATTTCTTCCAGCCAAGCTGTGGAACATGAGACAATGTTTGAGTACAGGCTTATTATATAGAAAGTCACTTAACAGCATTTTTATAATTCTTTCCTTATGAATTAAATTTGAGTTAAATATTTTGAATGTGTGTCAAAAATACTTCCATTTTGATTCGAAATACTTTCCATTGCAAAGCTTTATGAAGCACATATGACATTTTGTCCATTTTTCCACTGATGTTAATTTGCTTGATCATTTGATCTGATGATGTCTTCTAAATTCTTCATTGCAAAAGTGAAAGTTTCCTTTAGTACTATGTAGATAAGTTATGGGGTGATGCTTCAAAACTGTGTAAATGATTTTTAACATCCAATGCTACATTTATTAGCTGATATTCTTCTTTTTATTTAAAACACTTTCTTTTTTTCAAAGTCATTTTTATTAAATATCATTAAAGACTCATGAATAATGTGTTAAATACAGAATGTTATAATTGATTATTTTCATTATTCTTTTTGATGTTTAATTGTCTCTAATTTAGCCCCTAGGATCCCCTTTTATTTTAGCTAGAGTCAGTGTACTTTGACATATCCCTATTAGTTTTTGAATACTTCCTTGCTTTCTGGACCTCTTATTTATCTGAAATTATTCTGTTATGTGCATATGGATCCATTTTTTCTTTTTTCCAAATGATATCTTAGTTGTTATAACACCATTAACAAAAAAAACCTAATTTGTGTTTTTTCCCCAGTGATTGCTAATGCCGTATTTATTTGTGCAGTGTAGCAGTTTAAATGTACTTTTATCTCTTTCCATCAGAAAGCTGTCTTTTTGGGCTTCAGTTATAATTGGTAGACTTAGTTCAATAGACAGTTTATGTGGAAAAGGAGCAAATAGTATGCATTTTGAAAAACTTTGGTTCAGTAAACCATCCAATGATCAATCAATCCTTATCTTGAAATAATAAATACATAATAAATAATAAAGATCATTAGCTCTTATTACATATGATTATAAAGAATCAATAGAAAAATGAAAAGTCACCTATATTTTAGTATTATTAACAACTGCCTAGGTGGAAGAATTATGAAAAAATAAAATAAATGTAATGCAGTGCTTCAATCTCCCAGTTATTGTTCAGTTTCCTAGTTACTGGATAGGTAAATACTATCCAATGTGTTGGTTTA
The DNA here is from genome assembly GCF_023851605.1 of Tamandua tetradactyla. Classification (NCBI taxonomy): domain Eukaryota; kingdom Metazoa; phylum Chordata; class Mammalia; order Pilosa; family Myrmecophagidae; genus Tamandua; species Tamandua tetradactyla. The sequence goes on along the minus strand of NC_135348.1, from coordinate 31,287,905 downwards.
AACGATGGAAAAATATCAATTTATGATTTTGAGGCTAGGAGGAGTCATCAAGATGATATTTTCTCTCCCAAAGATGGTGCCATTTTTAGACTGGTTGCCAGTTATTCCTAGTTCTTGGATTTCCTGTCATAGGGCACGGCACATGGTGGCATGTTCTTTCTCTTCCCAGTTTCTGGCTGTTCTCCATGGTTTTTCTCCCTCTATGTCTGAATTCTGTTGTTTTTATAAAGGACTCCAGTAATCTGAATTGAAGCCCATCCTGAATTATTGGGTCAGACTTCAAGAAGTGACATCTTGAAGAGATCTTTTTTTTTTTCTACAATAGGTTGACAACCATAAGAACATGTCCAAACTGGGGTACAGAATTCAATCTACTATACCCAATTTAAAAGGAATTATCTCACTTGCTTTAATTTCATGCACTATGGTTTTGTTTCTCCTGTATGATCTCATGTCTTAAAAAAAATGTTCCTTTGCTTCTAATATTGTCAAAATGATGCATTTTATGCTCATTAATTTTACTGGCCTGACGGACTAAGGGATAATTTTTAAATTATAATTCCCATGTGGAAAAATATAAAGAAGCACAATAGAATGACACATAATTACTTTATCCATTAAAAGAAAGCTTCAAACTAGTAACTAATTTGTAGAGGTATGAAAAAATTAACCTGAACTGTCTCATTTGATTCTAACTATAATGCTGTTCTTTGTAAACAAAAATAATATTACTGACGGATCCATAAGTAACACACTCTGTATGATGTCCCAGCATGGTGATGGATTTCCATGACTTCATTCACATTTTCTGAACCAGTCTCCCTGAGAGCAAGATATTTGACTTAATTCAATTTGTGTCCCTTCTAGCTGAACTAACTGTACATTGTTAGACTGCTGGCTCTACAAAGAATCAATTCTGGAAAATTTTTAAAATGTATTCAATAAAATTTGAAAGACTTTGAATGTTATAAACAGTAAAGTTATAAGGAGTTCACTGCAGAAACTAAGTTTGAGAACCTACAAGATAATTAATTGGAAAACGTTAGGATTGTAGTATCCTCTTATAAAATGTTGATTTCAGACCACCAATCCTAGATTTAAACTGGAATCTTCTCATCAGCTGTCCTACTAACTATTCCAGGAGAAATTTAATTGAACAACAATATTAATCCATTAATCCATAAAAATTAAAAGACTGACCTAAAATTTCAGGTAGAGTTTAAGACTACTTTATACCTAATAGCAGAAACCTCATTCAGTTTCTGTACTGATACTCTATCCATTATATTTTCTGAAATACTGGGATAAAATGGATATCCTTAACAGCATAATGTCCTAAATTTTATAAACCACTTATTCCACCATCAGGAATATTTACAAATTGTAAAAATTTGTAAAAATTTTAATGCTTTGCTTGTAAGAACTATAAATGCTTTAAAAACGTGCTATAATCTCAATCCTTCACTGGAAATTTGCTGGGAAGAGGAATCTTGCTTAAGTCTCTGTTGTCAGGAAGCCTCCCCCACGCTATGCAATGAAGAATATGATAAAGGTTATAAAGGGCCCCGTTTCTGAGCTCTTCAGCTTCCTTCTGGAATTTTCTATTCTTTTCATTGTCTCTTTTAGGGCCTGTTTTCAGAATATAAAGAGAAACCTTCAAATCAGAGAGATTTGCACAGAACATGTAAATCTGTGATGCTTGATCTCAAAAGACAGCAATGTGTTTTTGACATTTGTCAGACAAGTAGTACCTCTGGAGTTTCCTAGTCTTAGAGGAACACTTTCAGGAAAGATTTGGTGTTTCCATAATAAAAGAAGAAGGGAAATCCAATTGAGCCAGTCATTTCAGCAATCTCAGCCTAGGGATTTGGTAGAATGACTAATGCCATAGCAAGAAGAACTATAGCGGGGTTATAAATACTGCGTGTCTTTGGTAATTAGTGAAAATAGAAACCACTATCTGATTTTATTGGACAGCTAAACCCAGAAAACTATGGGTATCTTTTTGAAAGACTGCTACAATCTCTGCTTTAATTCTTTCTTTGTCTATTTTTTCATATTTCGATTATATATTGGTGCTTTCTTAACTTGTAACTATAATGTGAATATCTGCAGCAGAAAGATTGTTTCATCCAGAGAGTGTCACTGCTCTTAAATAATATTGATACATTTTTTCTTTATTTCTTCCTTCTTTCCTTCCTTCCTTTCTTCCTTTCTTTCTTCCATGTAGTTATGTACTGAAATATCAACACAAATAAAGGGCTTGTGATCCATCAAGTTTTAATAACTAAAACAAATAAATTCATTAATAGTAAGTAATATTCACTATAGGATTTATGGTAAAACTCAGTTATTATTCCTATGTACTTGTGAGAAACAGAAAATAAAAGAAAGTACATGTAGCTTACAGAGAGTCTGAATCAAAGCTTTGTGTTAGATAATTTATACAAATTATATATCATTTAGTTTTAACAGCAACAAAAAACTATCATAAAATGCAGATATTATTTGATTTAAAGATTGATATTTTGATCTATTGACTGAAGACCCCGATTAAAATCATATGTATTAGTAAATTTTTGAACAAAGAAATAGAAATTGTTAGATGATTTTAATAACAACTTGAGTTCAACCTTAATTAGATCAAATGCTTTCGAACTAAACAAAATGCTTTAGGTTCTTTAAAGAGTGCATACATTTGGAAAAATAACTCTTTTATCCAGGTACCATGCACCCTCTTTAGTTCTAGTTTACTCTTGAGTGATGGACCATAATCGTTTTCTCAGTTCTTAATAAACTTCTCAATCTGAGGAGACTCAGTTGAAGTGGATCTCACCACAGAAGCACAGAGCATTAAGAAAAATTTATTTTTTCAAAATTCTTCTTAAAATTTTCATCATCATAAGAACAGGGTTTCTATACCAGTATTAAATAACATTGTTGGAAAAAGGATATAAACTCTACATTCCTTTATCTTTTCAAGACTATTCTCTTTGGGGGAGTCCAATGTGTAGTGACCAACTGCTGTACATAAAAGTCTAAGTTTTCCATGAATTCCCATAAAGTTAACAAGATAGTTTCTGAAACTTTCCAGCAGCTTTTGTAAACACAAAAATTCACCTGAATGCTTGAGTCTAGCTTGTTCTTCAAATTTGTTGTGCTTTATTCTCTAGAGTCCAAGATTACTGGATAAACAAACAGTAATTTTGGAAGCAAACTGATGATTCCAAAAAGTTTAATGCTATTCTGCAGCTGAAAAACCATAGAGTCTCATAAAATCTACCATAATGGCATGGTTATTCTTTTAAATAAAAATATGTTATAGAATAATGAACATACCATTTGAAATGGTTTTTAAAAAACTGAAATTGTTTACATATCTTTTGTTGCTCATTTGTTTTTTATTAATTTATTAATTACACTGGTTCTCCTACATATTTGGGGAAATGGTTCACAATTATTTTTAAGTAACTCAATATTATACACCATAGGCACAGAAATATTAATAATCATTGTTCACTATGCATAGATAGAAGTATATATAACCACTGAGGAAAATTCAAGGTTAAAAGTGGAATATTATAAAATCTTGATCATGCTTATAAAGAATATGACTTCGGTTTACTGAAAAGTTCAAACAATTATTGAAAGAATCTGTTTTCATAGATATATTAGGTTTATTAATCAGAGTTTAAGTTTATTGGAAGATCTGGAAAAGGAAATCAAGTATGTGCAGTTTATCAATACAGTTAATGAGCATGTTAGTATGCATAATGACAGGTAACTAAATCACTAAAATACTAAATGAATTTCTAAGAAAAACATCTATATAAATCTGGGGCTGGATAAATTCTTGAAAGTTCATAGGACTTATACCTGGATAATTTACATGAATAAGAGTTTGAAAAATGAAAACTTCACTAAGTGAATAAATACCATCATATTGACCTGAGAAGACATAACTTCAGAGTTCAAAGAACAAGAATATTTGTGATTAACAGATTATATACATTATATGAACTTGGGTAAGTTATTTAGCCTCCATTATGTGAAAAAGATAACTCTTGGAAATGCTGTTAAAGGATTAATTGCATTTAATTAATTGCACTTACTCTACTTGAACCAGTGCTTCTGTGACTTTTTGTTAGAGTCACCTGAAGTGATTAAAAACAAACCAAAGAAAGCTATAAGTATGACAAATAACTCCAAATTACTAGTGATGGAACCTGGGCATCAGTGCTTTTATGTTTATTTGTTTGATTTGTGTATTTATTTATTTTTGCTGTAGTGGGCCAGCAGTCTTGAAAGCAAAACATTTCATAGAAATAGAGATATCATATGATTTAGTCTGTTAACGCTGCTGGAAATACAATATGCCAGAAATGAGCTGCCTTTTATAAAGGGAATTTAAGTGACAAGTTAATAGTTCTAAGGTCATAAAAATGTCCAAACTAAGGCATCCAGAAAAGGATACTTGAATCAAAAAGGGGCAAATTACGTTTGAGAGTTCTCTGTCAGCTGGGAAGTTACATGGGAATTTCTGCTAGCCTGACTGCTAACTTTCTCTCCTGGCTTCTCCTTGCAAAAGGCTTCCCTGTGGGCATTTTCTTTCAGTATCTCCAAATGTCTCTGTCTGTGCTCTAGCTCTGAAACTTTTTCCAAAAAGGATTCCTCCTACAGGACTCCAGTAACTGACCCAACTTGAGTGAATGGAGCCAAGTTGAGGACTTAACTGCTCACCTGGAGGAAGTAGAGAAAGAACAACAAACTAATCCCAAATCAAATAGAAGGTGAGACATAACAAAGATTAAAGCAGAGTTAAATGAATGGGATAACAAAAGAACATTAGAAATAATCAGTAAAACCAAAATCCAAATAGGCCTACTCCAAGATGCATAGTAACCAGTTTGTCAAATGTTGAAGAGAAGCAGAAAATCCTAAAAGCGGCGAGAGAAAAACAATCCACTATACACAAGAGAAACTACATAAGACTGAGTTCAGACTATTCAACTGACAAAATGGGGGTTAGAAGGCAGTGGCATGATATATTTAAGGTCCATGAAGAGAAAGACTTCCAGCCAAGACTTCTGTATCTAGCCAAATTGAACACCATAAGTGCATGGAATCTTGAATAAAGTATGAGATTTTGTTGGTTTGTCCAGGTCAGTGTGATGCACCACTAAGTCCCAGAGTGATGTGAACAGTGAATAAAGAAGTATTTGCAAAGTCCCCTTGGGGAAATGGGGAGACAGGGAGAAAAATTCAACTTCCCTATTTGGAGAATTAGTGGGGGCAACCAAATCAATAGGCTGAGCCCTCAATCTTGGGTTTGCCCTTACGAAACTTATACCTGCAAAGGATAGGCTAAACCTACATAAAATTGGGTTGAAGAGTCACACCCAGAGGACCTCTTTTGTTGCTCAGATGTGATACCACCTCTAAGCTGACACAGCAAGCAAACTCACTGCCCTCACCCCTCTATGTGGGACATGACTCCCAGAGGTATAAACCTCCCTGGCAATATGGGACAAAAATCCCTGGATGAGCTGGGAGTTGGAATCAAGGGATAGAGGAAAACCTCACTTAAAACGGGGAAGAGAGAAATGAGACAAAATAAAGTGTCAGTGGCTGAGAGATTTCAAACAAAGTTGAGGGGTTATCCTGGAGGTTATTATTACATATTATATAGTTCTCCTTCTTAGTTTATGGTGTACCAGAGTGGCTAGAGGGAAGTACCTGAAACTATAGAGCTGTGTTTCAGTAGTCATGTTGCTTGAAGATGAGTGTATATTGACATAACTGTTACAATGTGACTGCATGACTGTGCAAAATTGGTGCCTGAGGCTCCTTTTATTTAGAGTATGGAGAGATGAGTAAAAATATGCACAAAAATAAAGAAATAATAAGGGGAACAAAGTTTAAAATAAACTGAGTAGATTGAAATACTAGTGGTCAATGAGAGGGAGTGGTAAGGGCTATAGCATTTATGAGGTTTTACTTTTTTCTTTTTATTTCTTTTGCTGGAGAGATGCAAATATTCAAACAATGATCATGGTGATGAATATACAAGTATGTGATGATATTGTGAGCCATTGATTATACACCATGTATAGAATGTTTGTATGTGAAGAATGCTTGTGTGTTTGTTTGCTTTAAGGTTTACAATAAAAATATATTTTAAAAAGTGAGAGAGAGATTAAAATTTTAACAAACTAACGCTAAGAGAATTTTTCAACAAAAGATTGGATCTACTAGAAATAGTAAAGTGAGTTCTTCCAGCTAAAAATAAAAATACAGGAGAGGAAGGTCTGAAAGAGGGCAAAGAACTGAAGAGTACCAGTAAGGGTAACTTAAACTTGTTGATTCTCTGTCTGTTTGTTCTATTTACAGAAAAATGTGGTGTATTGAAGTCTCCTACTATTATTGTTGAAATGGCTATCACTCCCTTCGGTTTTGCAAACTTTTGTTTCATGTACTTTGGAGTTCCTCGAGTGGGAGCATAAGCATTTATGATTGTTATTTCTTCTTGGTGAATTTTCCTTTTTATTTGTATATAGTGACCTTCTGTGTCTCCTGTGATGTCTTTACATTTAAAGTCTATTTTTCCTGATATTAGTATAGCTACTCCTGATTTCTTTTGGTTACAGCTCATGTGGAACATCGTTTTCCATCATTTCAATTTCAATCCATTTCTTTCTTTGTGTCTATGATGAGTCTCTTGTAAGCAGCACATAACTGGGTTAGTTTCTTAATCTATTATGACAATCTATATCTTTTAATTGGTAATTTAGTCCATTAGCTTTCAAAGTTATTATTATAACAGCATTTCATGAATCCACCATCTTATCCTCTGGTTTTTATTTATAAGAACTATATATATTATTTTCCTTTTTTTCTCTTCTTTCCTAATGAACAGAGATGCAAAAATTCTCCACAAAACACTTGTAAATCAAATCCAATGACACATTAAAAAATTATGCAGCACAACTAAGTAGGGTTTATAGCAGGAATGCAAGGGTGGTTCAACACAATATCAGAAAGCTTTAACCATTTCATTAACAATACAAATAAAATACAAAGTCAAAATCAGTACAGAATTTCATCAAAGTCAGCTACAGGCATGGTATGTCATAAAGCAAAATTCTCCTCTGGCTCTGGACATGTAAAACACAGAATAAATTATCTGCTACCAACATACGAAGGAGGGACAGTCATAGGCTACCTATTTCCATTCCTAAAGGAAGAAATTGGGAGAAACACAGGAGTTCCAAATGTCTGCAGGGCAAACTCCATTAGATTTCAAAGTTTAAGAGTCATTTAGCCTCAGGGCTTTAGAAAGCAGCAGTACTCACCTTTTCAAGGGCCTATGCAGTAGGCTGATTGCTTCTCCGCTTTGTTAAATCCTCATATGAGGCACTGTTCTCTAGGCCCTCCCTTTCTGGAAGCTTAGAATTTTCCAGACAATCAATTTCTGTTTCTTTGTACCCAAGAGTTCAGTTCTCAATTTATTTCTTTCCTGTCATATTACACTATAAGAAGCAAGGAGAAACAAGGCTGCACTTTTCACATTTAATTTGGAAATCTCTTCTGCTAAATATCCAAGTTCGTGACTTTTACAATCTGCCTTCCATCCTAAACCAGTCTTCAATTTTGCCAGATTCTTTACCACTTTAAAACAAAGATTCCCTTCCTTCCAATTTGCAATAACATGTGCATCATTTCTGCCTAAGGCCTTATCAGAGGTATCTTTAGAATTCACATTTCTACCAACAGTCTCTTCAAAGTATTCTAGGCCTTCTCTATCAAGATCCTCAAAACTCTTCTAGGATCTTCCCCTTATCCATTTAAGAAACCCATCCAACATGCTCGTTATTTGCAAGCCACAGTACCCCACTCCTGGTACCAAAACCTGTTTTAGTTTGAAGTCTGCCAGAATGCAACACACTAGAAATGGAACAGCTTTTAAAAAGGGAATTTATTAAGTTGTAGGTTTACAGCTCTAAGGCCTTGAAAATGTCCAAATTAAGGCATCCAGAGAAAGATACCTTAACTAAAAAGAAAGTGTTGATGAAGTTCAGGATTTCTCTCAGCTGGAAAGGCACATGGCAACATCTGCTAACTTTCTCTCCTCACTTCTCATCTCCTAAGGCTTCCTTGAGGGCATTTTTCTTCTGCATCTTCAAAGATCTTTGACTGTGTGATCTCTGTTGGCTCTATAGCTTCTTCCAAAACGGTTCCCTCTTAAAGGACTCTAGTAAGCAATGCTGCCTTGAATGGGTGAAGACACATTTCCATGGAAACCAACTAATCAAAAGTTACTAACCACAATTGAGTGGGTCATATCTCCATGGAAACAATCAGAAAGATCCCACCTGACAATATTGAATGAGGATTAAAAAGCATGGCTTTTCTGGGGTTCACAACAGAGTGAAACCAGCATAGAAGATGTCTACTCTTACTCTCCTGTTAATCATTTTTCTGGAGGTCCTAGTTAGTGTCACAAAGCAAGACAAAGTTTAAAAAATATACATTACCAAAGATGATGTAAAACAGTTTCCTTCACAGAAAACAAGATTTCTTAGGGGTTTGAATATCCAAGGAAATCTAGAAATGTTATAAACAACAAATAAATTGCATTTTCACATACTGACAATGTCATAAACAACAAATAAATTGCATTATCACATAATGACAACTGGAAAATAAGATAAAAATAATATTTAAAATAAAATAAATTTAACCCAATATATGAAAAAGCAACAACAGTATACTGCTAAATTGCAAAACATTTCTCACAACAATTTAAAACTTAAAATTAGGAGAGTGATACCAATTTCATGGTTTGAAAGTAATAATATTGTCAAGATCACGATCATCTTTGAATTGCACCATATATTCAGCATAAACTCAGCAAAAAATCTCATAAACCTACTTTTTTGTTTTGTTTTAAAGGACATTGTGAAGCTGATTTTAAAATTTGTTTTGAAGTACAAAAACAGAAAATCTAAAATAAAATATACCTAGAACAAAATTGGAGAGCCTGCACTATCATAGTTTGAAAACTATTATCAATGTATTGTGTTGTGGTATACGCATAAAGATAGACTTCTTATAGATTAAATGAAATAATTCAAAGCGTATGAAAATACATGAGTTATATCTACTAAAATCCACTTGTGTCTTGCCCTCCAACTGATTTCACTTAAAGTATTTTCCCGTATAGCATCATTTGATTTTGTTTTTTTCTCATGGGCAGGCACACAGAATTGAACCCAGGTCTCCAGCATGGCAGGCAAGAACTCTGCCATTGAGCCACTGTCGCACAACCCATCAACTGATTTTTGACAAAGCTGATGTCGACAAAGAATAGTCTTTTTCACTAAACGGCAGCAGGATGACAGAATTTCCAAAGAAAATTATTTGAGCTTCTCCTCATGCCAAATGAAATTATTAATTAAAATTGTGTCATAAGGCGGGCCGCGGTGGCTCAGCGGGCAGGAGTGCTTGCCTGCTATGCCGGAGGACCCCGGTTCGATTCCCGGCCCGAGCCCATGTAAAAAACAAACAAACAAACAAAATATAATAAAACAAGAAAATGTTTAAAGATGTTTCCCTTTCTTCCTTCCTTCCTTCCTTCCATCCTTCCTTCCTTCTCTGTCTTTCCTTCCCTTCCTCCCTCTCTCTTTAAAAAAAAAAAAAAAAAAAAATTGTGTCATAAAATTAGATATGAAAAACTCAAGCTAGGGCGATGCGATGGTGGCTCAGTGGCAGAGCTCTCACCTGCTGGAGACCCGGGTTTGAAAAAAAAAGCTCAAGCTATAAAAGTTATAGAAGAAATACGAGAAAAATTTTTCTCAAACATAGAAAGGGCAGATTTTTGAAAGAATTTGAGAAAAAAAAAACCATAAAAGAAAGAAAATTATGAATATGCATGTTAAATATATGCATATATATATGTGTGTATTTATAAATGTTAAAAATTTTGGTGTATTCCACAATAGAATATTTCTGTGTGTTAAGAAAGAACAAACTATGGATATACACACAACTTGAATAAAAAAGTACAAATCATTATGCTGAACAAAAAAGAACACACTTTGTTATATTATTTATATGAACTTTTTCATCAGGTGGGGCTATTATATAGTAATATAAATTTAGCATAAAAGGGCAAAGAGCAACTTGTTGGGGTGGAAATGTTCTTGAGTGATTTCAACATCACTATTTAGCAAAATGATGAACTGATTATAAAAATGAGTGCATTTTATTATACACTAGTTAACCAACATAAAATAGATATTTAAAATAAATATTCAACAACAAAACTCAAAAATAAAGCCCTATCCCAGAACAATTAAATAAGATTAATCTGTGGTGAAATATGTTTATCAGTGCTTTTCACAAATCTTCCTGAGTGGTTATAATAAGCAGACAACATGAAAAATATGTGATTGCATGGAAATTGGGGTGTCATTCTTGTGGACCTCTAGTATTTAGCTTAAATCTTGTTTGCCAGCAAGAGACACAGTTTTCCTTTTTTTTTGTTTGGTTTTGTTTTTATTGTTACAGACTTTACTCATCAAAGATGAGACTAGTTTTGTTCTAACAGACTCTTGGTGATCATTCCAACAACATAGAACAGGGTAGGCCATGGTGGCTCAGCAGGTAAGAATGCTTGCCTGCCAAACCTGAGGACCTGGGTTCAATTCCTGGCGCCTGCCCATGTAAAAGAAAACAACAACAACACAGAACAACACCTTTGACTCAAGAAAGAAGTAAGTAATTAGTAAATCTTCATACTGAGTGCATTGTTCTTTTGTCTTGCATAAGAGAAATTCCAAAACAATAGCAGTAAATATTTTATGAGACGGGCTGCTTTATTTTACTTATTTTTCCAGAGCATGTTATGCTCAAAATATTTCACACAAATAAGTGGTGTTTCACTTTTGATTAATGTGCAGTCCCATTAATTTTAAAAATCTAAAAAGAGAAAGAAATATCAATGACTCTTCTAGAATTTTTTCTTGTGCAATCTCAGTGGTCATGAACTGTTTTATGTAATAATATTAAAAAAATAGACATTTTGGAGATATAGTGAAGAATACAAAGTAGACAAATTTGAATATGGACTCCTTTCTTTGATAAGATTGGAAGATTCAAAACTGACTGATAACTGCTACCTCCCTGTCACTACTTACGCACTATACTGTGTCAAGATTAAGAATGCCAGTGTCGGGGTCTGACATCCTGAGATGAATCCTCTTTCTATTACTTACTAAATAAGTAGCCTAGTATAAGTTAATTAATAATTTGGTAAAAATAACTGTCTCATAATGTAAGCATTCATTGAATTGATGTATATTTGTTGTCTAGAATAGTGCTGTGTCTATAATATGCACTCAATAAATTACAAGTGCTATTACTGTTATCACCCCTTGTTGACAAACCTATAAGATAGACATTGATTTTTCCACTATCTAGACCCATTTTATAATATCATTATATGGTATGGGAAAGCAAAATTTGCAGTTATTAAAATAAGATGACAGCATATGGCCATTTAATATTAACCCAAGAAATGAAGAAAACCATGAATTTAGTCTCTTAAAAGAAATTACTACGTTTGCTGTAATGAGGGAGGAAGTTCTGTGTTCAATTAAGATTCTCACAAAGCTTTTGTAGGAAAACTTGGCCTGCCCCATTTGCTGAAGCAATAGTACAGGATTGGCAAACGCATAAAATATCTGCTCTTACTCCCTCTCTGCCATGGCAGATATCACCATTGCGTCCTCAAACTTACCTTGTGAGATTAAGAGGGTCTGAGAATGCTTTTTGTAAAGATCCAGGTAATATCTTCCCCTGAAGTTGATGCATGGGCATAGATTATCCTTATAACTATGACCATTATGAACATTTTTTCCACTTAGAAGAAAATCTCAAAACGATATCCAATGAAATTTAAACTGAAAATAAAATTGAAACAATAAAAATAAGAACTAATACAGTGCAGCTATAAATTAAGCATATGACTAAATAAAATTCATAACATTGCATCAAACTAAGGTAAATTAAACTGCAATAAAACAAGAGCAAGAATAAAATAACAAAGGTAATTAAAAATAAAGAAGTGTAAAAAAAGAAATAACCTTGAAGAGGTAGGTAAAATTGAAAGCGGACTAAATCCCAGTGTTTCAAACCCTTTCCTCAGAAACAACCAATTTTTGTGAACTAAAAGAAAAAGTGGGATCTATAGACTTTGAGATTAGGAGTCGAAAGAAGACTCGGGATTTAGCATGCTGTGGCTTTTACAATCCTTTTGTTCACATCTGGCAGTTTGAACTGTCAGGCATCTATCCAGCATTTGAATGGACAAGGGAAGGAAGACATCTCGCAGGCATCCTCAGAACTCAGCTCCTCATATTCATGCCTGATCGCTCTATAGTGGCAAAGTAGAGACACTTATATCTATATAAAATAAATGCTAGATACACATTTGAACAATAATAAATAGGTGGCAGATCATAAAACTTAAGCAAAGATGTCTTTTAATTTCCACCTTGATTTTTCTTATAAAATATTGCGAATATTATTTTCACTTAAACGAGGGATTAACTGATTTTTTTCCTTAAATGCCATAAAAAGAAAAACAGTTATTTCTCTTTAAATCTACTCATAAATAAAATTGCTAATGTTATGCCATTCAAAAGATTATTATGTCTAGTACAAGATAATCCATATGAAGAACAGATTTTATTGCTTTAGATGAATTTGTCAACTGTGAATTAGAAAAGAAAACTATATTAGGTTAAATGGATTTATGGGCAAATAACCAACTCTTAGCAACAGAATGTTAAGGAAAAGCTGGTTTAAAAGTTAAGGCGCTCATAATGCCAGCTCAGAATTTATAGCTAGCAATTTTATAGGCCAAAGCTACTACGCAGCTTTCCTTATCCTGCAGTATGAATAGGATTACTCTTCAAAGCATTATCCTAATGTGGAATTAAACTGTCAAGTTGGCCTGCTTGCTGCATGGACTTGTGCATAAGATGAATGTAAGCCTGGGTTCAGTTCAATATTGGTCCATCTCTTTCTTTCCTTTGAAATACAAAAATACGGTTACATGCCCAACATTCCTATTTAAGTACTAAATCACTGCAGCTTCTTTTATTGAAGGGTGTATTAACAACTACACCCTTGTAGTAATCAATCTTTATTATAGAGCTAATTTTTTATTGGTTGAAATAAATAACTGCTGCAATTTCAATTATTTTTGTTTAAATAAAATTGGGGTGAGGATCATGATTAAATAAATAAAACATATGTTACATAAAATTGGGAAATGGGTAAAGAACTTGTAATAACTGTCAGTCTCTACTAGTAGCAACCATAATTCTTTAACTAAACTTATTTTCTTTGATCACTAGAAACTCTTGGAGCCTTCTACTTTGTGTTCTGTCCATGAACATCTTCAATGGTTGATTAACTACATTACCATGAATTTACAGGACATTGCAAAGGTAGACAGAAAATTATTAATTGTACATTAAAATAATTCGATAATTTGCTACTCTGAATCATACTGAGTGTAGAAAAAAATGAAAAAGATTTAGTTTCATATGAGAGAAGAGACTATAAAGAAGCAAAATTTCAGTGTGTAGAATTAGCTTTAAAATTGCTTCTTTTGGGGAGATATTTATAATTGGTTTCCATAAGTATATAGAAAATCATTTAATTGATGCTTTCTGTAGCAATCTACTTCATTTTTAAGCAAACTTTTCACTATCATGTCACAAAGTAAACAATTTAGCCAAATCCAATAAAAGTATTTTTCAGAAACTTTCTTTAAATCACTTCTAACGAGACTAAATATTGAGTTGTTAATGTTGAGTCAATTCTTGTTTTTTAAGTATTCCGCATTATACTAACTGAAGAGAAAAAAAGTAACTTTCTCTATTTTCTCATTGTTTAGAGAAATAATTATACCCAGGAACAGCAATTTTTGCATGTGAGTATTCTTAACAGTTCTCTGCCTTATCTAGTTAAAACAAATAGTTATGTAGATATAAGGTAGATATGGAGAAAGATTTTAGGGAGAATCTTCTGTGACTTACTTCATACATTTCAGATCATAGGAACATTCAGTCAATTAGTGTGTAGCACAGAGTAATTTTTCTTCAAAGTATTAAAACAATGTGGTTTTTAGTTGTAAGTTAGAAACAAAACCAAAATACATTATTTATATGCATTTTCATGTGTTTTCCTATGCAAAAGTAATACAATGTACCACCCATTTATAAAATCATAAAATAAAAGATTCGGCAGGCACAGAAAAAATGGACAAAACCACAATCTTGCAGGTACATTTTTATTTCTAGGAAGATTTTTGAAACATTTGTTTTCAATCATTTTAATATTCACTATTACTATAATTTTCAGATATTTTACATCTTTAGGCAGTATAATTTAGTAATTCACTAAATAACAGGACTGGTTCTAGTTGTAAGAAATTCTTCCAAGTATCAGAATATTGGAATTCAATTAGGTATATTAAACTCCTTTAAATAAATTAAAGCTTTTAAGTTAGAAGAGATCACTGTGCAAATTATCTTAGATTAAGGAGAAAAATATCATTAGATCAGAAAACCTCTTAGAAGATGTATGTGCTGTCATTGAACATGTCTATAGTTTGAGACAGCATTTCTCCTACATTGTCTTGTTGAAAGGAAAAAAAAATGTATTCTTTATTTTAGGTTTGAATTATGGAAAATTTCAATTATTTAAAATTCCCAGAAATGTTTCCCCTAAAATAAAATATAAGGCGGGCCACAGTGGCTCAGCATGCAGAGTTTTCGCCTGCCATGCCGGAGACCTGGTTTTGATTCCGGGTGACCGTGTATGCAAATAAATAAATATATAAAATAAAATAAAATAAGATACAAATCTCAGTATGGTTGGAATATTTTATAATGAGAAAAGTATGTATTTTCCTTGGTAAATGATCTCAAAACGGAAAGGAATATATGATCATCATAGATATTTTTTAAAAATACAGAGTTTTAAATGTCACCACCAATCCTACCAACTAGAAATAATCGTAGCTGATATTTTATCAGATTTTCTCCTAATATAGGTATAATATATACATATGTATAAGTTTACACCATATTTTTTCAACTCTATGCAACTTGCACATATTTAATCCTATCACTGTAGTGTGAGAGTTTGCCCATGTCAAAAGAGACATTGTGGAAAACACAACTTGCATAGTTACTTTATATATCATTGCCATTGTTTTCTTAACATAAATTTTACAGACTCTTGTGGAAGCTTCCTAGAGTTTCTGAAAATTTCCTTAGGATAGTTTCCCTGGACTCAAATGATCAGATATTAACTTTTAGCATAAGAATAATGTAGCATACATAACTTGAATTGTCAAAAAGGAAATGCAAATACTCCCACCAAAAAATAGAAATCTACTTTAAACCCGCAAGTAGTCTTCATTTCTCTAAGCCTCATGTTGACCTAGGGTAGATTTCTCAGATATTAATATCACCATAATTCTTCATAGTCCCTTCTTTAAATGTTTCCTCTCTTCATGCATGTGTTTTCTCGACTCTTTCAAATCAGTTTCTTCTGATTTCACCTGCTTGAGTGAGACCATCATCACAGATGAGGAGGAAGGAAAAAAACAGTATCTGCTTATGTGAAACAGTAGGAAAAGATCCATATTCTTTATTTGATCTAGGTGCTTAGAGCTGCTGGCCCTATATTTACTTTACTCTGCTGTTATGCAATCTACTATTGACTCTCCTCCAGGACATTGGCTGATTGGTAACCTAGCTGCCACGCCCCCTCCCTTTTTTAAATGCAATTTTATTGAGATATATATTCACACACCATATAATCATCCCAATTGTAAAATCAGAGCTTTCCGGTAACATCATATAGCAATGAATTCATTATCACAATTGCTTTTTGGACATTTTCATTACTCCAAACAAAAAAAATTAAGTATAAGCAAATAAGTAAAAGCGGAAGTAAAAAAGAACCCCCAAAGCATCCTATACCCTCCTCCACCCACTGGTTGTTTAATTTTTTCTTTTTGTTTTCTAACTCATCTGCCCATTTGTCCACACCGGATAAAGGGGATGTCAGTCACAAGGTTTTCACAATCACATGGCCACTCTATAACTTACTCAATCATCTTCAATAATCAAGGCTATAGGATCACAGTTCCATAGTTTTAGGTATTTTCGTCTAGTTATTCCAATACACCAAAATCTGAAAGGATATATCTAAATACTGCATAAGCATAACCTCTAGAATGATCTCTCAGCTCTATTTGAAATCTCTCAGCCACTGAAACTTTATTTCATTTCTCTTCCCCCTTTTGTTCAAAAAGGATTTCTCAATCCCCCGATTCCAGGGTCAGGCAATGCCTCTCCACCTCTACTACTTAAAATAATAATCATAATGATATTCCTTACTATTTTCTGGTCTTTCCAACTGTGAAGAGATGGGGATTATAAAATGGTGTGGATTAATGACAGTCATCCGAGAATTCTACCTACCACAGTGTGATTTATTGTAAAGGGACTTAATAGTCTAGGCTGTTTTACACTGGAATTGACACTGAGACCCTTGTCTTTTTTGTGTGCTGATTAGTTTATATAAAGGAACCATTAATAATCTCAGTTGGGGATGGGGGTTATGACTTCAATTTTCAGAAATCTGGGAGACTAACTAGAGAATCAAGCTGGACACTTGCAGATCACTAAGTTGACTTCTAGTTAATTGACCTATTTTAAATCTGTCAGTGCTTTCCACACCACACTGTGCCTCATGTCCCATAATTCCAACTAACAGTCTTGTGCAAAATTAGTTTTTAGTTGTTTGTTTACATTTTGGATAGGAGTGAAGGAGGACAGTTTGGACACTAAATTCTCCATTATTGCCTTTCACTTATCGTTCATCAGTTTTTTATCCCATCTGCATTTTGCCTTGAATCACTTTGTATATTTGCCATACAGCGTTCAAATTTTATCATTTTCCATCTGCCATGATCTCCTCTCTTCTTTTTTATTCCAGTAGTAGCTATCTATTGCTGCATAACAAATTAGCCAAAAATATAGCAATTTTATATTTTTGTGTTATTGACTATAAAGAAAGGTATATATTTCCTGGTGCCTACCCAAGTCAAAAAAAAAAAAGTTTTTTTTCCTGGAAATTCCTTATAATACTATGAATTACATTTATCTTATAAGAGTTCCAGAACAATATCTTTTCTTTCTAGAGTTAAACAGCAAACATTTGTTATTTTACAGCTTTGGTGGGTCAAAAATTCAGAAGTAACTTAGCTGGGTGATTTTGGCTCAGAGTGTTTCATGAAGTTGTACTCAAGATGTCAGTGCAGCAGTCATCTTGACAGGGAACGGAGAATCTGATTCCAAAATGGCTTACTTACTTAGCTATTGGCAGGAAGCTCCAGTTCCTCACTGATTGTTGGCAGGAAGTCTCAATTCCTTGCTATGTGGGCATCTCCTTCCAGCTGCTTGAATGTCCTCACAAAATGGCAGCTAGCTTTCCACAGAACAAGTGTTCTTTTAATTTAATTGTCATATGACTTGGGAAGGAAGATGAGATAAATGCATGCATATAATCCACCACTTTGTATGGCGGTCTGGACTAAAAGTATATTCCATTCATTTGTGTCTTTCTTTTTGCATTCTATTTTGACATGGTTTTATTTTGTGCTTTTGTGTGCTCATATTTAACAGTGTTATTTTTCCCTCATTGTTCTTCATGTCAAATAATTCACAGTGGTTTCCTCTCCTTTGTTCTCCAGGGGAAAATGTTTCTCCTAAGAATCTCCGGCATAGATTTGGTAACTACTAACATCATTAAAATATTGAATTTTCCAACCTGGAAGCATCATTTCTCTATTGGTTTTACATCTGCTTATAAAATGTTATGGTTTTATAAACTCAACAGTAACAATGAAAAATTAATCATATAAAATATCTAGCTGCATCTTTGGAAATATTAGTCTTGTAACCTTTTTTTTAATCTGAAATCTAAAGTTTACAAATTAGCTAATGTTGCCACCAGGTATTTTGGGCTATCACATATCACTTTTAGAACATAATGCTTCTTTTCTCATGACACGAAGTTTCTTTAAATCAAAATGAATCTTAATATAGGTGGATAAATGACCCACATTTTTCCCACAAGGCCACAATTAATACAATTAATTTTACTCAAAGTGAAGTGATGCTTCTGTTTCAGTGTTATTGACTATTAAGAAACGTATATATTTTTTCCTGGAGCCTACCCAAGCAAAAAAAAAAAAAAAAAAAGGTATTTTTTTTTCCTGGAAATTCCTTATAATATGATGAATTTCATTTATTTTATAAGAGTCCCAAAAAATGTCTTTCCTTTCTAGAGTACTCACTGTTTCAGTAGCAAATAAATTTTATCAAAATATCATTCTAAATATCATGGTAACAGGAAACTTCCACACAGGTCATTTTGGGGGGGGGGGTGGAAGAGTGTAAGAGGGACTTCTACTTTAACTTTAGATTAACTTAGTAATTACTTGCATGAGTGCAAAATCAGTTTGTAACTATTTGTGCATATCAGAAAATGCCCATTTTTACCAGCAAATGATAGTTTTTACTAAATTTTTAATGCTACCAGCAAAACAAAACAGAATTGACAATATACTGAATACTATTACTTAGACTTTATAGCCAAAAGCTACAAAGTAAATGGTTCCTTTGCTGGGGAATTTAGATGATTTCCACAAAAGGATCAGCAATCTCATTAAACTCATCTGAATTAAGGCAGCTTTCTTTAGCTGTCCTTCAAACCCTACTGATATGCTACTTTTACCTTATGCTAATACCAGACCCTTCTGTTATAGTTTTTCTCTTTGATTGAAATAATAACAATTAAGACCCAGGGTTGGAGAGACTGCAGAGGAGAAAAAAAATATTTAATACCGTCTTGTGACTAATTTAGGTGCAGTTTAGTTTCCAGGGTTTGCAGATATTCCCAGGAAGGCAAAAACCTGTTGAGAACTGATGATGTAGATGTGTCTTTGTTATATGTTAAAGATATTTTATAGAAATATTAAAATAAAATAAGATGGGCTTATTTTATCGTGGACATGATGATTATATATATATATTTATATATAAAGAAAAGATGGATATAATTATTGAGATTTTGGTAATCAAATATACTACATTCTTATGTTTAAAGTCTATACAAGAACACTAATTTAAAAATTCTGTTATAATTTCTTTTTTCTTTGCATGCTATATGGCAAGGGTCACATTTCATTCCTTTTCCATGTGAGTATCCCTGTATAACAGCACCATTTGTTGAGTTTTTTGTCTAGTTGTTCATTTGTTTGTTTCTTTGTTTGTTTTGGGAAGTGCGTGGGCAGGGAATTGAACCCAGTTCTTCAGCATGGCAGGTGAAAATTCTACCATTGAACTACCCTCGCACCCCTATTATAAAATTTTTAAATTTAGGATGAGTAGGAGCATAGAAGAGGGATACTTTAATATTAACACAGATGGGGAGATATCAGTTGGTACATGAGAAGAATATGGTCTTGATGCACGAATGGGGGATTAGCAGAACCTAATAACGATCTTGCCTGGTGGGTTTAATGCAATCAAGTAGCTTGCCTAGATGTCATGAAAAGTAGTGATACCCAAGGTTGACTGAGAATGCATGCCCCATTAGATGCACTCACATTCAATTTTGTAAAATCGTTGCTTAGCTGAAATTTTTTCAAACTATATTCTTAAGGACACTAATTTATATGCAGAGGAGAGAGCCCAGATTTGAATGAACTGAAAGTATAATACAATGCAACTGGACCAAAAGATTTTATGCAAACTAAAATATCTGGAAAAGTAATTAATAGAAAAAACAACTGGGGTCTTCTATACCATGCTAGAGAGTATGAGACTCACTAAAGACCATTGAACATGTAATCATAGTAGAATAACATGCTTAGAATATTCATTTTTTGAATATCTTGAGGTTGAGTTTGAAGACACTTGTTAAAAGACAGCTGTTGAGTTATCATGTCCATATCGATGACCAGAATTACAGAAGTAACAATGGACTTGGGGAGCGCTAAAGATGAATTCAAGTTTAATAAAGAGCCAGCAGCCAGTTTGGCATGACACAATGAGTGCATTGCAAGGATTATGTGAATAAGATTCTAAATTGCCTCTCAGATTTCTGCTTTTAGAAACTAGGTGGCTGGATTCACTCCCGGTAGGAGGAGGGGTGAGTGAGGAAAGCCGGATGATGAGTTCACAAATAACTAGATGGGGACACCAAAAATGTTTAACAAGTAAAGCTTAATTTTAGTTTCCTATTTAACTTATTGTGATGTAAAAGCTTTGGCATTAGTGTTCAGCTTAAGCAATTTTCAGCATTAGCTTGGCACCAGTTTTTCCCATTGGCACTCTTAAAATTTGCCCTGGCTTCAGTGCCAATACTGCCAGAATGTTCTTGGCAGCCTCAGGATCTAGGTGTCAAAATGTAAAATGATTCTGTTCCACTTTCTTTTTAAGTGAATAACTTTTGTAAAGCTAACTTTACTTCCTATTTTGTGATTTAAAGTGAATTTCTGGGAAACATTTTTCACTTAAATGTTTATTAATTAATTCAGCAGTTCCACTATTTTTCTTGTGGTCCAGCCATTTCATTATATCTGTCACATTCGCCCAAGTCCAGTCCTCAATCCACTGAAAAGTTAGCCCTTTAGAAAATAGCACCATGTATTTAGAAAGCTGCTTTCCTGCAGGCATCACATTAATGCAGTTTGATTTGTTTTAAAATGGGTCCCCTGGAAACAGATTCTGATACAGGGAGTTGTGTGCAGAATGTTTATTGGGGAGTACTCTTGGGCGATAGAGGTATCAGCAAATGAAGAAGGGTTAGACAAAGCACGGAGCTTATCCATAAACCTATGGCTGCCAAGCCATCAGCTAATTCCACAGAGAGGTCTACAGCTGAGATGGCCCATTCCAGTAGTCCCAAGTTTAGGAAGGTAAAGAGGCCAGGTCTTGGCATTCCTGCATCAGCTGAACTCTTGGCCACTGCTGGGTAGGAGAGTAACCTTGGATGGATGAAGCAGTTTCCTGTGACCAAGGCAATCTCTAATGTGAACAATCAAATCTGGCAACAGGAGAGTGGATGCCTGACACTCATTAGGAAATCTGGGCGAAGCACCATAGAATCTACCACATAATCATTTAGATCATTTCTAAATCCTCCCTGTTTTTAAAAGGATGTGAATTCCCATTGTCTAGATTAGCTCCAGGTAGAACTTTCTGGTCCAGTTCTACATTTACCTTCATCTATGTAATTTTTAAATTAAATTATTGGTTATTAATTTTTGGCTTCTGAGTTTCTAAGTTATTTTTATCTGACTATTTGTACATTTGGGTTCAAGGCATTGAAAGCAAAGTGGTCAGACCTAAAGGCAGTGCAGCATAGAATTGCAAATAACCTTGAACATAAACTGCATGTTGCTCTTCAAAGATTTGTATAATACTAGGATATAAAAGCTTGAACAGAATGCAGAGAAATAAAAGCCTGAAAGACAGTTAATTATATAATGTTTGGAATACTAAGTCTGTATCGTTGAACAAAAATCCCTTTCCTTTTTTAGGTACCTTTCTTATGTGCCTAAAAACACTCAACCAAAAAACAAATTCTAAAGAGAACAAGCGTTTATTCATATGCAACTATTTATTTGCATTTTTAAATAGACAAATTGTTGGAAGTGTACAATAAAATCATGAAGAAAGTATGGGGTCCCTGTATGGTCTTTCTCATGCATGCAGTTTTACTCTTGATTTGCTGTGGTGAATTTGTTATAATTGATGAAGATGTGTTATTATATTTATACTATTAACTATAGTCCAAATTATAATCGGGCTCACTGTGTGGTAAAATTCTACATATTTTTTTAAATTTTTATTCTGGTAACATATATTATCTATAATTTCACATTTTAATCACTTTCAAATGTACAATTGAATGGTTTTAAGTACATTTAAAATGTGTTACCATCACCATCATCCATTACCATAACTTTCCTGTCACCCCAAATAGAAATCCTGTACCAACTAAGTATTAACTCGCCATTTCTTACACCCATTCCATCCCTGGTAACCTGTATTCTTGTTTCTGACTCTGAATTAGCCAATTCTAATTTTGCCAGATATGTGAGATCATGCACATTTTGTCCTTTTGTGTTTGGCTTATTTCATTCAACAGCATATATTCAAGTGTCATTCATGTTGCCACATGTATCAGAGCATTATTCTTTTATATGATTGAATAACACACTATACACATAGGCAACACATTTGTTTATCCATCCCCTATATTAGGACGTTTGGATTGCTTCCATCTTTTAACAAATGTGAATAATACCACTACTATTTGTTAGACTCCCTGTATTCCATTTCTTAGGATATAAACCTAGAAGTGGGATTGCCAGGGCATATAGTAATTATACACTTAATATAAAAGAACTATTACAGTTTCCCGCAGCAGCTGCACAATTTTACATTCTCACCAACATGAATGAGTATTCTTGTTTCTCCACATCTTCTCCAACACTAATGACTAATTACGTAAGCATCTTTTCATGTGCTTACTAATGATTTGTATATCTTCTTGGATAAATGTTTATTTCAAGTCTTTTGCCCATTTTCTTGATTGCATTGTTCATCTTTGTGTTGTTGAGTGTAGGAGATCTTGATATCCTGGATATTAAGCCTTTATCAGATATCCAGATATATGGTTTTCAAATATTTTCTCCCATTCTATAAGGCCATTTTTTTTTACTTCCTTGATAAGTCTTTTTTTTTTACTTTTGATGACATCCCATTTATATTTTCTTTCATTGCTCGTGCTTTTGGTGTAAAGCCTAACAAACCACTAAAACTCTACGTTTTCTTTCAGGAGTTTTATAATTTGGGCTCTTATGTTTAGTTCTTTGTTCCATTTTGAGTTAATTTTTGTATATAGTGTGAAGTAGTGGTCCATCTTCATTTTTGCATAAGTATTTTTAGTTTTCCCAGTACCGTTTACCGAAGAGACTTTTCTTTCTCCATTGAGAGGACTTGAAACCCGAGTCAAAAGTCAATTGGCAATAGGAGATGTGAGTTGAATTCTCACCTGCCATACGGGAGACCCAGGTTCGAGTGCCAGCCCATGCACTTCCCAAACAAACAAGCGTCAAACAAAAAAACAAACAAGCTTCAAACAAAAAAACAAACAAACAAAAATTCAGCAAATCGTATTGTAATAATAAGATACTCATGTGGAAAGAGAATGAAATGTGACCCCCACTATATAACATACAAAAAAAAAAAAATCAATTGACCATAGATGTGAGATATCTCAATTTTATTCCAATGTTCTATATGTCTGTACTTGGATGAGTACCACACTGTTTTCATTACTGTAGCTTTGTAATAAGTTTCAAAATTGGGAAGTGTGAATCCTTCAACTGTGTTATTCTTTTTAAGATAGTTTTGGCTATTCAGGGCCACTTATCCTTCCACATAAACTTGATGATTGGCTTTTTCATTTCCACAAAGAAGGTTGTTGGTGTTTTGATCGGGGTTGCATTGAATCTATAAATTGCTTTTGATGTAATTGAAATCTTAACAATATTTTGTCTTCCAATTCATGAACACAGAATGTACTTCCATTTATTTAGCTTTTCTTCAAATTCCTTCAGCAATGTTTTATGATTTCCCATGTACCAATCCCTCTCACCCATGGTTAAATTTATTTCTAAATACTTGATTAGTTCAGTTACTATTGTAATTGGAATAATTTCTTGTTATACTCTTCAGATTTTTTCATTGCAAGTGTTTAGAAACATAATGATTTTGTATGTTGACTTTGAATCCTGCCCCTATTGAATTTATTAAATCTAGCAGATTTATTTCAGATTTTTCCATATATATATATAGAATCAAGTCATCTTTAAATAGGGAAAGTTTTGTCTCTTCCTTTCCAATTGACCACCTTTTATAACTTTGCTTTCTTGCAGTTATAAGTATGCTAGAACTTCCAGCACAGTATTGAGTAATGGTAGTAACAGTGGGCCTCCTTGTCTTTTTCCTGATTTAAGAGGGAAAATGAGCACTTTCATCACTAAGTAGGATATTAGCTATGGGTTTTTCATATAAGTCCTTTGTCATGTTGAGAATGTTTCCTTTTATCCCTAGTTCTCTAACTGTTTTTATCAAGAAGGGGTTCTGGGATTTGTTGAATGCTTATTTGTGTTATATGAAATATTCACATTTTCTTTTCCTTTTGTTCTATCAATTTTGTGTGTTACATTAATTATCTTAGGTTGAATAACACTTGCAGACCTGGAATAAATCCCACATATCATGGTGTATAATTCTTCCAATTTGCTGCTGGATTGGTTTTGTTAGAATTTTGTTGAAGATTTTGCACCTACAGTCCAAAAGGAGATTATTTTGTAATTTTCTTTCCTTGCGGTATCTTTTACTGTTTTTCAAGGTGATGTTGGCCTCATAGAATGACTTAGGAAATGGTTCTTTTCAATTTTTGCAGGGGGTTGAGCAAAATTGATGCTAATACTTCCTTGAATGTTTGATAAAATTCAGCCCATCTGGCCCTGGGCTTTTATTGGTTGGGAGGTTTCTGATGATAGATTTAATGTCTGATTGCTATTGGTCTGCTGAGATCTTCTGTTTCTTCTTGAGTCAATGCAGGTAGATTTGGTGTTTCTAGGATTTGTCTATTTTGTATAGGTTATCCAATTTGTTGGTGCATACTTGTTCCTAGTTTTGCCCTATAATTCTTTTTAATTATGTGGTGCTGCTAGTTGTAATGCGTCCCCCTTTCATTTTTGATTTTACTTAGTTGAATCCTCCCTTTTTTTATGTCAGTCTAGCTAATGGTTTATAATTTTTTAAAATCTTTTCAAAGAGCCAAATTTGTTTTTTGTTGTTTCTCTTTATTGCTTCTTTTTATTATCTATTTCATTTATCTCTGCTCTACTAATTATTTTGCTTCTTTTGCTAACTTTGTGTTTAATTCACTCTTTTTTTTCTAGTTCTTTCAGTTGTGATATTAGGTCTCTGATTTGAGATCTTTCTTCATTTATAATGTAAGCATTTAGAGGTATAAATTTCTATCTCAACACTGCTTTTGCTGCATCCTATTAATTTAAATATGTTGTATTCTCATTTTCATGCACCTCAAGATATTATAATTTCCCTGTGATTCCCTCTTTAAAGGATTGGTGGTGGTAGTTTGGGACTGTATGTACCTGAAAAAAAAAACATGTTCTTAAAGTTAAACCATTCCTGTGGCTGTGAACCCATTGTATATTGGAACTTTTGATAAGGCTACTTTGGCTAGGGGTAGCCCACCTCATTCAAATTGCATCTTAATCCTGTTACTAGAGTTCTTTATCAGAGAATGAAATTTAGACAAAGAGAGCTAAAGACACTGGAAACCAAAGCTGAACATTGATGGAAACCTGAAGAGAAGTCAGAAATCAGGAAATCTCACCATGTGCCTTGCCATGAGACAGAGGAAACAAGGATTGTTAACAACCAGCCCCCAGAATGCCAGATATTTGGGGAGTAAACATTGTCTTGATGATGCCTTGATTTGGATTTTCTTTTAGCCTCAAAACCATGAGCTAATAAATTTTCATTGTTTAAGTCAAAACATTTCATGGTATTTGCTTGTGCCACCTAGGAAACTAAAACAATTGTTAAAAGTGTGCTGATTAATTTCCATATTTGTGGCTTTTCCAGTTCTCTCTCTATTATTGATTTCTAGCTTTCTTCCATTTTGGTCAGAGAGTACATATTGTATTACTTGAATGTTTTAAAATTTATGGCACCTGTTTTTTTTGAATTGATGTATGGTCAGCCATGGAAATTGAAAAGGTATACTGGTGAAGTGTTTTATATGTATATGCCAATTCTAGCTATTTTATAGAATACTCAAGTTTTCTATTTCCCTCATGACCTTCTTTCTAGATGTTCTAGCCCTTATTGCAATTAGTGTATTGAAGTTTCCTACTATTGAAATGGAACCACCTATTTATCCCTTCAAATTTGTCAATATTTGTTTCACATATTTTTGGGCTCTGCTCTTAGTTACATATGTTCTATAATACTTATATCTTCTCATTAAATTAACACCTTTATCAATATATAGTGTCTTTCTTTGCCCCTTGTATCTGCTTTTGACTCACAGAGTATTTTAGGTTTATTAAAATAAATGCCCCATCTCTCTTTTGGTTACTACTTGCATGGTATATTTTTCCCATCTTTTCACTTTCAGCTTACTTATGTCTTTAAATTAACAGCATATAGCTGGGTCATGCATTTTTATTCATTACACTAATCTGTGCAGTTTCACTGGAAAATTCAATCCATTTTCATTTAAACTACTGATACAACAGTATTTTATTTCTATTTTTTTCTATTTGATCATTGTATGTCATATTCCATTTTTGTCCCTCAAGTCTTCCACCAAGTTCTACTCTCATATGAATTTGAGTTTTTGTACCATACCACGTTGAATTCCTTTTCATTTCCTCTGTGCATATTTTTAAAGACATTTTTTGTGGTTACCATGGGACTTAAATTTAACATAATAAAATTTATAACAATCATGTTTGAATTAATATCAGCTTAACTTCAATATATTTGAGCTGTGTTTCTATACCCCACTTAACCATCATTTTGTTGTACTTGTTACACATTTTATCTTCATACATGGTACTTTCAAAAACATACACTTATTACTTTTCATGCATTTGCATTATAGAACCTGTAAAAAGTAAAACGTAGAGTTGCATACAAAAATACACTATAACAATCCTGGCACTTACAATAACCCATCTGGTTATCTTTAACGGAGATCTTTTTTTTCCTCATTCTGCTTTTGTCTACTGTCTTTTGTCCTTTCCTTTCAGTCTTAAGAATCCCTGCAGTGGGTGGGCCATGATGGCTTAGCAGGTAGACTTCTCGCCTGCCATGCCAGAGACCCGGGTTCGATTACCAGTGTCTGTCCATGAAAAAAAAGAATCCCTGTAGGATATTGTGGTAGTTAGATTCAATTGTCAACTTGGCTAGATGAAGGTGCCTAGATCTATTAATGTGGACATGAGCCAACGGCATGTGAACCTCCTCTGTTGCTGATTACATCTGTAGTCGGCTAGGAGGCGTGCCTGCTGCAATGAATGATGTTTGATGTAACTGGCTGGTGCTTTCAGTCCAAGCAGCTCAGCATGCCTCATCTCAGCACTCGCAGCTTAGCCCCAGGCGTTTGGAGATGCAGAAATAAATCGCCCTGGGGAAAGTTGTTGGAACACAGAGGCTTGGCGAGAAGACCAGTAGAGATCATCTTGTGCCTTGCTGCACAAGAAAGAACTTCAGATGAAAGTTAGCTGCCTTCCTCTGGAGAACTAGTGAAATAAATCCCCTTTTATTAAAAGCCAATCCATTTCTGGTATGTTGCATTCCGGCAGCTAGCAAACTAGAACAGATGTTTTATAGAGCAAGTCTAATAGCAGTAAATTCCCTCGTATTTTGTTAGTCTGGGAATGTCTTAATCTCTCCAATTTTTTTTCACATAGGCATGTACTGGGAAGTGAATCCGGGTCTCCGGCATGGCAGGCGAGAACTGTGCCACTGAGCCATGGTTGCCCGCCCTCCCTTTCATTTTGAAAGACAATCCTGATGTGTATAATCTTTTTGGTTGTCACTTCTTCCCTTTCGACGCTTTAAATATTTTGCCCCACTACTTTCCTACCTCTTGTTTTGGATGAGAAGTTGGTTCCTAACCTTTTTTGGATTTCCTTGACCAAACACAATGCTTTCCTTTTAAAGCTTAAGAATGTATGCTATTTGAGATTTGCTGAGATTCATGTCTTTTGTTAAATTTGGGTTGATTTATTCCATTATTTGTTTGAATAGTCCTACAGCCCCTTGTTCTTTTTTTTTCTCCGTCTAGAACTGTCATAATGTGTATATTTGCAAGTTTGATAGTATCCTAAAAGTCTCTTAGACTCTGTTTGCTTTTTTTCATTCTTTTCTTCTTTCTGTTTCTCAGCACGAATTATTTCAACTGTCTTATTTTTGTGTTCACTGATGCTTCTTTCTGTCAGCTCTAATCTACTGTTGAAACTTACTAGGGAATTTTTATTTTGGTTATTTTCTTCTTAAACTCCATTAGTTGTGTTTGGTTCCTTTTTAAAATTTTCTCTTTATTGAGATTCTCATTATGTTCATTATTTTCCTGATATCTTTTAGTTCTGTCTTTGTGTTTTCCTTTATCTGTGAGTATTTGAAGATCATTTCTTAAAAGTCGTGCTCTTATATGTCATAACTCACATCTTATTCTTTGATGTTTTCTGAATTTGAATCTTGTTTCTTTGGATGAGCAATCTTTCCTGTGTCTCTGATTTTCTTGTGATCTCTTTGTTGCACATGGTACATTTTAAAATCTTACTATATTAACTCCAGGATTTTCACTCTGAGTTATCTGCTTCTTAAGTTTGTATACACCTAGTCAATGTGACAGATTCCCTTGAATGCTAGGAACTAGAAAAACAAACAAGTTGAAGCCAAAGTCATCTTTCACATTCATAGTCCTTGCAAATTCAGCCTGAACTGGCTCATATGCTCATTCAGAGTTCAGTATGTTATCATGGAGATCATGCTGAGGCAAAAGAGTGATTCCTCCTTTTCTTTATGAGCCTGGGTCTTGTCATTGATTTGCACTAGTGGCCTTAGAAATTTCCACATTTACAGAAATTTGAATGTCCCCTCTACTCCCTATGAAATAGATCCCCTCTATTGCATGTGTTAGAGGAGGTAATTTTTTGTTTTAGCTTACCCCAAGCTGCTTCTGCCTGCAAGACAAGTTTGGGGGCGGGGTAATCCAGGGTGTTTTGTGGTTATTTGGAGCTGCATGTACCCAGAAAAACATGTCCCTAAACTAAATCAAATCCTGTGGGTATAAACCCTTTATATGTAGGATCTTTTGATGAGGTTAGTTCAATTAACCATCTGAATTAGAATGTGTCTTAATCCTGTTACTTGAGTCCTTCATAAGGAGAATGAAATTCAGAGAGAGTGAAAAAAAGCCACAGGAAGCAAAGAACTGGAGGTCAGCAGAATCTGGAAGAAAAGGGAGAGGCTAGGAAAGGCTGCCCATGTGCATTGCCATGTAACAGAGGAGACCAGGACGAAGGGCCACTCTAACTTCATGTTTAAAAAGGAGAGATGGAAACGAGTTGACTTGTCCATCTCTCAGAGGATCTGCAAGGCTTTGAGGTTTTTTTCTAGCAGAAGTTAAATTACAGAGAGACCATTTCCACTTTCTCAGCCTTAGCGGTATTCTTGATTACAGCTTATTTGTTTAAGTTGCTTTTCTCACATCTCAGTTATGACATTTACTCTAAGACATAGTCTATTCTCCCAAAGCTTGGCCTTTCTCGAGTCTCAACTGAATGTAAAGGAGTTCAGGGGGATCACTGTTCTCTGACTTGGCTCGAACTCCAGTGTCTTTCAGTTCTTCTCAATCCCTTGTGTTTCCCTTCAGCTCTTACCACTCCTGCAGCAGATTCTCTCAACTGGGAGTCATGGAACTCCCCACCCTCTTGCATAGTTGCAAATTATCCCTCAGCCACCAAAACAGAGGGAACACAACAGATATATGAGGCACCTCTCTGCAGCTTCCTCTTCTCCACTAATCTCACCTAGTTCTAATTTCAGCACCAAGCTCCAATACCTCCTCCATCAGCTCGGTGAGTCTGCTGTACTCTGTTTAGACTGCAACTCCCTGCCCTGTGTTGGCAGAGGTTCTCCCAGCAAGAAAACTAGAAAATCCAAATGCATGTGGGGTTTCATCTCATTTGTTTCTATTTTCTCAAAATGTGATCCAAAGCCTAAAAATATTTGGTTCATGTCTTTTGTGCATTTTAAAGGTTATTTAAGGTGAGGAAAACAGTCTGATGCCAATTGACAGATGACTATCAGTGAAAGTTGAATTATCCAATTAAAAAAATTCTTTATTTGAAAATAAACCGACCTAAAAGAATCAGAACAGTTTTTTTCAATACATATTTTACAGCCACGACCTGAAGCATTATTTATTTGTGTAAAATTTATATTGAGGAGATATTTTGCACACAATTTTGTTAATGCCTCTAGACAGGGAGCATGTGATTTAGCTTAGATTCTTTTTTAAAGGAATCAGCAATCAAATATACCATCAACTGTTTCTAATTATCATAACAAATTTATAGATGTATTTATTAAATACCCTAATACACAGCTATCCCCCAAGTTAACCCAATGATGAATTCTCTTTTATTCTGTAACACAATGCAATGGTCAATACATTTTAATTATTTGAAAATGAATTAATAAATCCAATTGAGTATATTTCTACCAACTTTATTTTCACATGCGAAAGGTAAGACAGTTGTGCTTTTTAACATGAGCACAACCAGCAAATCATATTTTATAACAAATTGACCATTTTATAGACATTTCTTACTATTTTGAACAACAAGGAGTTAAACTATATTGGTGCATTTATATGCTAGTAACTTGAAAATTGTTATTTCAGATAGAGAAACTCATATATCATTATGTGATCATTATTAGACATGAAACAAAGAAAGAATATGATGTGTAAAAAAAACAGTAAGTGTGCTAACAGGGTTGCCTTTTTATTTTTATTTTTTTCAAACATAATTTGAGGGCAGACAATGCATTTCTCAGTATATTCTCTAAACTGAGTAGCCATCTGATAAGAGTTGTATTAAAGTAAAGGTCAAGTAATGATGACAAGACTTCTTCCATTTCACTTCGCTAGAGTTTGACATAAGCTGCAATTTATGCAATGTCACCAAACATCAATCACCCATGTAATGCCAAATAAAGAGATGAAATGGCCAAGTAAATATGTCCTTTAAATAATGCAGGGAAAGAGAAGAGATAAAATCAGCTGTGACAGGGTATACTGAAAGAAGAGGTCCAAATATTCTTTTACTTGAAAGGTTTGTATTTTAGTGACTCAAAACCTTGCCAATTTTTCTGTTCCTGTATAATACATTAACTATTGTTGTCCCAGATTAGTTTTGTTAATACACTGCAGTAAAATTAATATTGTTCCCTAAGAAAACGTGGATGAATTCATTTATTACTGAATACTTTTTATCTTATTGGTAGACACTTTGATAACTATGCTATAAATACTACTGGCATCATGATATTTTATGAATGTATTCTCACTCAATATCTTCGTTATCAAAGCAAGTTTACTTAAACAAGATGAGGACGATGATAAAAACCATGATATCTAAAAAGAGGTGCTGTTATAATCTGCAAAACACTTTCTTAATTTTTAAAATTTCTTGGATTTCTGCAGTAAAAAATAAGGACATTATTAGGAAACAATTCAGGAATAAAATGAATGACTCTGTACTTCATGTCTTTAATCTGTGTGACTACAGATAAACTTGACAGAAGAATATTCATTTGGGCACAGACTCAGAGAAAATAATGGCTGGCCCAAGCAACATGAGAAAGCATTAGCAGGAGAGGAATATAGTGGAGGAACTAAACAAGACCATTATAGAAATTTTGCATCAAACCATATCCAGAGAGGTGCTCTACTAAACTTTAGAGGTCGATTTTTTACAAGTTCTTTTTATTAACTTTATAATTATATTTTCAGTTAAAAATGATCTACTTAGGATATTTGAAAAGATAGGTAAATAAGCTTGATGAGTTCGCCTAATGGTGGCAGTCACTTAATGAATGGCCAAAGGTGGTAGAGTGGAAAAACACTGCGCCTCCTAAACTGGAAACTTGTTCAACTAGCAAATGAAGGAAACCCATGATAGATTCCTAAAACACGAAGGTGCTGAGTTATGAGATGGTGACTTGTAAATTTCTTATAAAGAGAAAAGACACCTAAAACCATTTTGACACAGAATCCATTTGACTTATTCATTTTTTACTGCATTTAAAAAGTGTAATGAAACAAACTTCATATACTCTCCTGTATTCCTTTTCTATTTCCTCAAGACCCTATTTCTTCACAGGTTATTTCTAAGCAAAAATTGTTTTATTGTAACCAAATAATACGGATTTTAAGAGAGAAAGCATGATTGTTTCCACAAACAAAATTTGAGTTCTTGGTACGATGCAGAAAGATGATGACAAAGGATATTGCCTTTATAGAAAAAATGGAAATGGGAAAATTATCTTTACCCTGATGCTATTTTTGTTAAATGATATAAAAGCAGCCATGCATTTGGATTCTAATATTAAACATGTCAGAAAGAACAAAATCTGTTTTCAGTAGTCTTTGCCTGATGATCAGAAAGAATTAAAAAAAGATAAACAACTATAAATGACTTTCTTAAAATGTATTCAGCTATTTCCAGTTTTCCTTTTTTTCTCACATATGCTTATTGAAGTCACTATAAAGAAGCCTTTTAAATTCTATGCCCAGATGAAAATGGCTTCATTATTTTATTCATTGTCAATAAAAATAAAGAGGACAGAAATAACAAAGCGAACAATGAATAAATCAACAACAACTCTGAGTAAAATAGTTTATAATTATATCACAAATTAAAATATCTTTTGATTGGTTATAATATTTCTCTTGTTACACATTTTTATATATCACAGAAAGCTTTAAAAGGAAATTTTTCTTCTTTTTATGGTCCATTTAATAATCATTTATTGAATCAAACCTTATGCCATCCACTGTCTTAGTTATTTGAGATACAGAATGGCAAAAAAGTGATTTTTCTTTCTTTTCCCAAGGAGCTCAGTCCAGTGGGAGAAGAGAAAAACACGAGTGCCCCATTCCTGTGAAAATGATGAATGGTATACTGGTATGAATGGAAAATAACACTGCAGCATGGTAGAATGTGTTTTGAAATATGATATGAAAAAGCATTTCTTTAACACATTGTATTTACATTTGTTCAGGAATATAATCTCTAATTTTTTTTTTGCGTGGGCAGGTACCAGGAATCGAACCGGGTCTCGGGCATGGCAGGCGAGAACTCTGCCTGCTGAGCCACCGTGGCCTGCCCTCTAATATTTCAATACGAGTTTTATTGACTTTCCTTATGCTGGGAATTTTTTATTTCATAAAGAAAGCTTGTAATATTCATGCCCAGGGCTGTATTTTAAATTTTCAGAAAATGTTGGCATGTGCTCTGCATGATCGCTGTCACACCGAGCCCTAACGCTGCTTAAGCTCTGTGCCCACAAAATACTGTTAATTTGAATTGTTGGAACGTAAAACGTTTATCTGTGAACACTGGCTGTATGTTTGGAGGTGTTACAACTTGTGATGTCTAAAATTGGAGGCATCAGCTATACGTGCATCCTATTGTTGTGCAAACAAAACTACAGGTGTTTTTTTGGCTTGTTTTCCTTGTCATATGGTTAATTTACCCAGACCTTTCCTCGAAAACATTTAATGTGACAATATGGCACATGATCATTCACACAGTAAATGCCATTACAAAAATCATTTGCTTCTGTAGTGCAAACACTTTCTCTATGAATTCATTTTGTTTTTCAGTGTTAAGATAAAAAGGGAATTTTTAATTCCATTGGCATTGTCGTCTTTCCATTATATTTCTTCTATATCTCAGGATACTGGCTACACAACCCAGTAATTGCCATGTATATAAAGTATCCAGATCTCATTTCAAGATAAGAATGTGATTTGGGTTATTTTTCACATATAACTCTTTATTTTTCATTCCTCTGTACTATTTTCTGAAGGAATTGACCATGTCTCTAAATGAATGCAAAGTTCCCTATTATCTGGTACATCCCCTTTTTAATCTTCCTTACCATTTATGAGTAAAATATACTACAGTGAGGATACTAATTGATTGTGATCCAAATAAGAAAATATGCAATGTTTTATTTAATTTTATTTTTGCATTACTGAGAGATCTTTTTTATTTAACACAGGGTGACAGAATCTTAAAGCAAACTCATTATTAGAGAAATGATGTGTTTGCATTAGGGTAGTTTATGCAGATAAAAACTTTCATCTTTTCATACTATAAAAAACTTCTTATAGTCAAAGTTAAAACAAATGAATAAATGGAGAACAGTTTAATATGACTAGTTTGGTTGTTAAATGTACTTTGTTCAGTGTAGATTACAGCCTTTTGTCCTTTTGACGGTGTTGAGTAGCCCCAAAAATCAAAGGATGTGGTGAACATGCTTTTCATAAACTATATTTCATGTAATAAAATTCTCCTTACAAAATGTTGCATATTAAACTCCTAGAACAATATTCACTTAACAGTAAAATTCCGTACACATCATTAGCATTCCCTCTTCTACATCCCTGGTCACTGCTTTGGAGCCAAGGTGAGGTAGGTTATAGTTACAGTTACACAGTTGCAAGGTACCAAGGATATGTGATCAGCCATGAAGATACGACTTCCCTTTACCACCATGAAGATACGACTTCCCTTTACCACCACGAGCACTCTGTAGTCACCCAAGGGGGCGCACGCGGAAATTCCTGCGTTTAATAGCACAGTAAGAAACTTGAAAAGGTCAAGATGATGATTCAAGCTTAAAATAAACCTTGTATTTTATTTTCTGTATCTCAACTTGAGATGGTCTATTGAAATTTCAAGAGCACCTTTCATTATTTTGATCTCACATGTTATATTATGTGGTTTTGAAAGAGAGAGCTGAGAGGAAGAAGGGGGGCAGAGGAAGAAGAAAAAGGACTCACCATGCATTTGACAAGCATGATATGATATTAATATTCTCATTCACTTTTACTTGCAGCAAGCATCAGTTACTAGCAAGATGTAGAAAATGAGAGAAAACAAGACTTATAATACAGGGTATAGACTACAAATAATTCAGGGAATCATCTCTCTGCTAATAAGTCCTTAAAGGGTAGCACTCTCTTATGTTTACAACTTCCTTTAAGGAACCCTTTAGTTCCTTATTATGAGAACAAAATCAACCTTCGATCATTCACTTATTAAAATATTCAACAATTATTGAAGGAGTACATTTTATTTGCCAAGGACTATGCTAGGTGTTAAAGATACAGAAGTAAACAAGACAGTCAAATTCTGGGGCCTCTTGAGGCTTACATTCTAGCGGGAAAGACAACAATATCAAAAAGAAATAAAATATATTGCTTGCTGAGGTTGACAGGTGCTATAAGGAAAAACAAATGAGAGAATATATGCAGAAAAAATGGCAAAGGCAGATGAACGCAATTTTGTTTAAGAAGGTCAGGAACAGTCCACTGAGAAGCTGACATTTATGCCAAAACTTGAAGATGAAGACGAGCAGTCCCTGAAAACATTTGGGACGAGAGCATTTTAGTGCATGCCAAGGTTCAGGCCAGGCCTGGAGGTGCTCAGCAGCCCCACAGCACCAAAGCCCGTGGGTTAGGATTCAATGGAGCAGTAGGAGTGGAACTGAGAAAGGTAAGGATGGTGAGTTTGAGTATGGCCTTGTTACTTGCTCTTGCAACTTTGGCTTTATGTTCAGGCATGTCAGTGTTCAAAACAAAAAATAATAATAATAATAGTGTCACTTATTGAAGGTATTTGTATTCAGTCTAACCTGACTTTACTAAAACAAAGAATCACGAAAATGCTAGAAAAATTTTACCGTAGAATAAGATCAGGATAAAATAAGAGTACTTGTCTATTCTATATTCTCTGGTTCAAGATTTCAACATTTGTGCTAAAGTAAACTTTGCCCCAGCTATGTGTTTACTAAAGTAGGGAAGATGGTTTGATTGCTGAAACCATCTGTGGTTGAATTTGGACATATCACTTCACTTTTCAGGTTCCCAGTGTTTTCATCTGTAAAAGGATAGAAGTGAAATAGAGGGTATATTAATGTTCCTTTATGCTCGAAAATGTCATGACTAAAATGAAAGCAATATTGCAAATATAGCATGTATGCCACAGAATTCATGTGAAAGAGCAGACTGCTAATCTTCTGTACTTTTGAAACCAAAATATTATATGCCCATCAATGAATATGGTATGAAGAAAATAAGAGACCCATAAGAAGATAGGGGAAAAAAAATGTTTAAAAAAAAAAAAAACGCAAAAGAGTAAGGAGAGTTCTTTGGGCAACTTTAAATTTCAAGACAGTTCTCCCAAGCAACCAAAGAACTATGCTGCCACCTACTGCCTCAATGATTGTCACCTACAAGATGTTGCTATTCCTTACCAAAAATAAATACTAAGAGTAATTAAACTTAATCATAAATACTAAAGCGTAGTAAGCACCTACATGGGGTCACAGGAAGGCTCTCACTTTCTAAAACAAAGATTACAGAATGTTTGTACATTCATTTTAAGTAATATACCTGTGAAATTCTGTTTATATTTCTTTATTTATTATAAAACAAAACAAAACTGTTATTTTCAGGTGATCTTTGGTGCAGGCTATTTCTCATGACCGTTTAGGAGACAAATGTCATTGATGTTTTGATCAACGGCCCAGTGTTTCTTTACAATGGGGTATACCATGTGTGCACCTTTACAGAAGGGCGTTTATCTGGGAGTCTCAGTAGAGAAAAATACAAAACATTTTCAGCCTTAGAAGTCAAAATATAAACTATTTTTAAAAAAGGAAAACCCCAAAGTAAATCTTGCTAATGACTAGTCGTATTAAAAATGAGTCGTGTGAGTGCTGACGTATGCTGGCTTTTTGAGCACTAATGTTCCTAAAATAACTACAGTACATAAAGTCCTTCCATTTGGAAACATTAGCACCTAAGCATCTTACAGAGGTGCTGAGAATGCAGCCGTTTGTTCCTCTGTAATTCTTTATTTTGTAAGAAAGTGCATAGCAGTGTGTGCCGTTTTTAAGACGTTATCTCGTCATTAAGGGCTGGCAGTGAATGACATTGATGAATTGATGCCCAATATCTCCCTCCCACCGTTTGTATGATTATGCAGTTCTTTGACTTTGTTCTTGTTCTTGTAAACTAGTCACAGCTGAGACAAACACATCTCTTCTTAACAAATAGAAACACTTATTTCCAGAAAACATAAAAATTGAGAGGAAATTAGTAAATCAGACATTAAAAATATTTAAGCTAGCGTAATTTGTAGTCTACACTGTTCTAAAAACGTCTCTATATATGTTTCCCGAGTTTCATTTGAAACACAGATTGTAGAAATTTGAGAAGGAAAGGGTGCATCAAATAATTTCTATTCTCACTCAAAGAGCAAAGCCACTCTGAGACACTCCGAGTGCTTTGAACAACTTAGCTTTAATGTTTCTATCCCTGAATCCTTAATCAAATAGATTACCTCATCAGAAAGATTTTTTTGAACACTTGCTGAAAATTTAATTTTCCTTTAAGAAAAGCAAACTCGTATTTTTCCCAAATATGTTTCATGCTGCATGGTACTTAAAACTTTGATAAAAATCACATCACTTATCTTTATATGTTATTATATACTCATATTTTCTCTCTCCATTCCACACTGTCATTATCTTTTACACCCTTTGTCTCTTTTTCTCAGTATCTTTTAATTCTGTCTTCTCTTAACTCTTTTTGTGTTTATCCATCTTCTAGGACATTGAACAACCAAGCTGAAGCAAGCACAGTTTCCTATCTCTTCATTTTTTGTCTGTAAAACATTCATTTAAAGGCACTAGGTACTTCTGATAATATTTTAAAGTAGAATTTAAAAATATTTAATTCATTATGGCATCCTGAGGACTAGAGGAAATTTGAGTATGATCCCTTCGGATCTCCATCTTTTATGCTACCTGTTTCTGAATTTTCCCTGAAATATAATTAAAAAAATGTATATGCTTTTTAGAAAGACAGACTGTCATGTGCGATAAAAGACTATCTTTTCCAGTTATGATTCATAAAGTAAAATATGTATATCCAAATTATACTGTTCTAGGTTTATATCAAATAGAAAGTAAATATAGTCAGCATTTTTTGTTGCTTTAGAAAAACAATTATATTTTTTGCAAAATCATGCTAATTATTGAGTATAATCTAACAATAGCATTTTTAATTGTTTTCCAATACAAAACTTTATTCCAATTAGAATGTATCATTAATTTGGGGTGCCATAATTTATTTTAACCTTTCTTTATGTTTTATGAGAAATCATATAGAAATAATATTTTAATTAAAAACATTTTATGTCTTTGCAGTTAATTTCTTATGATAGGCCTCCAGAGAGGATGCCTGAGTCAAAAGGTGCTCGTAATTTTAGCATTTTTGTCATTTCTTCCAAATTGAGGTAAACTCATTACCAAATAAGCCCAAATCCTTGTATCCGTAATTGCTGAAGAAAGGACCAAACATACACTGCTTACACCTCTGAAGCAGCTGCCGGAGAGCTCTATAAACCAAGGAAGGCATATCTCTTTCGAGGCTTCCATCATCTTATTTTTTAGATCTTCAACTTGAGGAGGGATGATTGTCAATCCTTCCAGTTCCTGAAGAGTAGTGACAGCCCTGGCATTTTACGTGGCATGTATGCTACAAAGCCACATTGAACAAGAAGAACGAAAACACTGTTTGTTTGGATTGCAATTCCATAATCTCTGAATGAAGACCTGAGTTTAATTTAGAAAGAAAAGGAAAATCTATCTTTTAGTTCTAATTTGATGTATAATCTGGGAATAAGAATAATCTAAAATATTACTGGGTTTAAAAATTTCCCGAGTTGGTTCTCATTTAAATATTAATACATATGTATAGGTTTATATAATTACATATTAGCCTGTATATATGCACACATATATGTGTGTATTGTGTTTATATATAAGGCATGTGTTTATTGATATTTATATGTGTATGTGTGCATATGTGTGTATATATATATATATTTATATATATATTGGAAGATACTAATTACATAATGCAAAACAAATTAGCAAATAATTGAGATCAATGTTGTGTTACTTTTTATTAGTCTTATGGTAAAGTAATTGGTTAATCAATTAAGGATTGAGACTCAATATCAGGAAATGTAAATGCCTAAGCATATAAGATGAACCTTTGATGTTGGTCCCACCATATATATTTCTAGGCTAAATTTTAACAGTGGACTTTAAGATGTCAATACAAAATAAGCAGAAATAAATACAACTTAATTAATTTAATAAATCCTTTAGATGTTTTAAATGTCTTTTACTAGGATAAATATTCATTTTATATACTAGCTAATGATACAAGTACAGTAACTTCTTCACTTCCATTAGCTTTATAAGCAGTCCATAAGTATTTATATCATTATAACTTTCATTTACTGTTGTTCTTGGAAAGTACAGGTTAAGAATTTGAAGTTAATATAAACCTTGAGAAATAAAAGGCAGGAAAGCAGGCAGGCAGGCAGGGAGGGAGGAAGGAAGGAAAGAAGGAAGAATGGAAGAAAGGAAGGAAAAAGTAAGGAAGGGGGTCTTAATTTTTTGTGTCACATGTTTATGGAAACCCTAATGATTCAGATGAGAATAGCCTAGTGATAACTTCCTTTCTTTTTATTCCATAATAAATTCATGCTAGAGACATGTGGAATTAATTGGAGGGGAGGTTTCAAGATACATGGGTCAAATAGTCACACGACACTGGCTTAAAATTGGTTTTGCATGGAGAAAATAGTTTCTAATGTTATCTATAATATCTCTAATATCTATTCCATTGTTGAATAACTGCTACTATTGGTAACCAGAGAAACTGAGTGTATTTGTTAGGGTTCTCTGGAGAAACAGAATCAATAGGGAACACTCGCAAATAAAAAATTTATAAAAGTGTCTCACATGACCAAGGGAACACAGAGTCCAAAATCCGCAGGGCAGGCTGTGAAGCCAATGACTCCGATGGAAGGTCCGGATGAACTCCACAGGAGAGGCTCACCAGTGGAAGCAGGAAGAGAGCCTGTCTCTTCTGAATCCTCCTTAAAAGGCTTCCCATGATTAGATTAAGCGTTACTCATTGCAGAAGACACTCCTCTTTGGCTGATTACAAATGGAATCAGCTGTGGATGCAGCTGACGTGATCATGATCTAATTCTATGAAATGTCCTCAAGACAGGCCAACACTTGCCCGACCAGACAAACAGGTACCACAACTTGGCCAAGTCCACACATGAACCCGACCATGACACTGAGAAAAAGGTATTGAGGGCTGAGATGACTCCAAAATCTCAAAAAACATTTAATAGAAATAAGTGTCTTATTTTGTCAGGGTTACTGTAACAAAATAAGAAAGACAGCTGCCTTAAATAAAGGGAGTTTATTGTCTCACACTTTTGAAAGCTAGGAGCACAAAATGAAAATGTGGACAGGATCAACTTTTTTTAGAAGTCCATAGTAAGGTAGTGGTGGCTTGCTGGCTGCCTCTGTCACATGGCTGACTCTCTCGGTCTGTCTTCTACCTTGGTCCGATGTGTCTCTGCTTATAAGGACTCAAGTGCTCTAGGAATAGGCCCACCCGGATTCAGTTTGGCCTTGCCTTAACTAATATCATCTTTAAACATCCTGTTTACAATGTGTTCACACCCACAGGACTGGGGGTTAGGACTTGAACATGTCTTTATGGGGGGCAATCCGTGAGAGTAAGCAACAATGTATAACCTCGCCAGGATTAGTGAAAATGACATAAACATCAGCTTTGATTTTCCCTAAGGGGACTATAAGGGATGTGAGAGCTTATCAAAAAATGTCTAAAATGTTTTTTCTGTATTTAAGTCACTAGCAATCCAGTTGGCCTCTCTCTCTCTCACACACACACACACAAGCATATGCCTACAATTAATACAGTAACTTGATACATCAATACAGCCTATCAGGTTTACCAGTAATATTGCATTAGGGGACAGTCCTACGAGGCCTACGGCTTTTCCCCAGGACTCACAAAGGCATCTGTGCTCAGGACCAGGTGCGTCTCCCTGTTGAGATAAAACATGGTCCTCTAGTAGGTAAGGGGACTGCTTATACATTCCTGCCCCTATCATCCTGAGCGTATGTAAATACTCACTTGAGACAGTCTGACTACAGTGCTCATGTTTTATACCATCAGGCTATTGGGCTGACACCCCAATGGTGCATCTGCCCCCGGTGTGGAGGGAGTGGCATCTTCCACTGAGGTACAACACGAGAGAGACACCGTGTATAGAAAATCTCCATGTGTTGGCCAGGAATTGACACCCACCGGTTATGGGGAACCAATACCCACCAGTGAAGCTGACTTTACTCTGCCTTTTCTCCGTGTGAGTGTGATGGTTAGGTTCACGTGTCAGCTTGCCTAGGGGATGTTGTCCAGTTGCCTGGCTAAGCAAGCACTGGTCTAACCTACTGCAAGGACATTTCCTGGCTTAAATAATTGCTCTTTGGCTGATGACATCGACAATCAACTAAGGAGAGCGTCTTCAGCAATGAGAGATGTTTAATCCAATCATTTGAGAGCTTTAAAAGGAGAAGTGATGACATCAATAGTCAGAAGCAAGAACGCTCATCTCTACTTCAGCCAGCCAGCTAGCCTCTCCTGGGGAACTAATGGAAAACCTCATGGGAGTTGCCAGGTTGCAACCTGTCCTACAGACTTTGGACTCATGCACCCCCACAGTTGCATGAGACACTTGTATAAAATCTTATATTCACAGAAATACCCTGTTGGTTTTGTTTCCCTAGAGAACCCTGTCAAATACAGTGAGCGAAATGTCATTCCATCTCATGCTGTGCGCGTACTGCTTCTGCTGGGGATTCTGACAGCTCAACCCTTGAAGTGGGTATGTTCCCAGAAGACTGAGCTCCTGGTAACAGGCATTGTTATGCTCTTGCCACCCTCCAGTGGTGAGACTACACCTTTGGAGATGATAATAGAGTTTCTCTTTTTTCCTGATAATTATCTTACAATTGGGGTGTTGGGGGGAAGTAAGTCTGTAAATAAATGTTCTCTCACCTAGGGCATCTTAGAGTAGGCAGCAGACTTAGGAACTAGAGAAGGAGGAAGACAGAGTTCTTAGATAGAGGCTGCCCACAACAGTATTTCACTATTTCATTTTATTTTATTCCTCTTTATTTTATACCATTAATTTATATGTTGAGTCCATTGAAAATATAAGCACCCTATGGGGCAGCTTATACATATATGTGACTTTATTTGTATTAGGAAGCCTATTTTAGGAAGGAGAATGCGGTGATTTTCCTAATTAACTTCAAAATAAATTTAATAACTTGAATTATACCTTTGTATATTGTATACTAAGCTTAAAAAATATCTATTTGTGCATTATTTTTATGCAACAAGCTTGAGAAAAATATGTCACAGTCAACAAATTTTGAAGCATATTGGAGAATTTTACATGCTAGATGTTTTACAATTTATTTCTTCCTCCCTTATTGGTTTAGAACTTAATTTCATTCCTAGATGAATATTCTTTGTGTATTAATGAATGCTTTGCTCAGAAGTTATTTAGGTAAAATACAAATAAACAAAAAATATATATTTGCTAATATACCAATCAGAAATTAGTATCAAATATCACATTTACGGGGATGCAATTATTAGATACCCAAGACTGCCCAGCTATTATCCTGCTTCATGTTCTAGGATATTTTATTTATATATTTACGGACATATTTAAATAATGTGGAATTAGTACTTCTATGGAAGAGGTTATATTGCATTTGCAGCAGACTTCACACTTTAAAACGTTGCAGAATATTCAACTTCAATTTTACTTCATAGTTTTCATCTTACTATATACAATTATAATTTCTTTATTGTTCTTCATTATTCCAGATTAACCTACTGGTCGGGGGTTGACTAAGAAATAGTTCATTGCAAATCATATACATATTAATTTATTTTAGGTCATGTATTTCAGGTACATGTTTCACAGTACCTGGACTTGCCTTAACTAATATCATCTTTAAAGATCCTGTTTATAGTGTGTTCACACCCACAGGACTAGGGGTTAGGACTTGAACATGTGTCTTTGTGTTTAATGAGTTTAGATAGCAGGTGATTTTTATCCTCCACAAAACCACAATAAAATTAAATATTGCATAATTCCTAAATTGAGGGGAAAAAGCTGAAATATGAAATAAAGCCAAATAGCTTTCTCACAGGAGATTAGACAAAAGTCAACTTGTTTTTATTTTCAGGGAAAAGATGCTATGCAATATTCAATACTACATCATATCTCTTTTTGTTTCCTCTGTCACCACTGCTGTTCAGAACAGTTTGTTTATGGGAGGTCTCATTAATGGTTCTTTACAGCTGACCCCTGCTGTAGAGGGTATTACCGCTCCACAGGTTTCTATCACACAATTTTCTGGGTATGTCAAAAGCATATGTCAGAGCAGAAAGGGCAGAGATAAACCTTGGGGATTCTAAAGAGTGACACCTGGCTGGAATTCAATTTGTCAGGAAATGTAAAGCTGTGTTGCAAAGCACCAAGAAGCTTGAGTTAGCTTAAAATGACTCATTTGTTGGAGTTTGAAATTAACTCTAAGGACCCTTTGTGACAGTGTTCAAACTCTGTACAAACATAATGCTGAAATATTTAAACCCAGTGCAAATTATGTTTTGATTCAAGACAATGAATATGCTTAATTAAACTGGCACTGAAAATGTAAATATTTCAGCTAGTATTGCATTAACATTAAAACCCAGGGAATTAAATTGTACATTTCTAATCTTTCATAATGATGGAATTCACAATGTTATTGTTGTATTTATAAGGGAGTTTCATTGTTAGGGAGCATATTCATTATGATACAATGGATTCACATCTAATTCCGCAGCATGGAATGGATTCAATGGTGCAATATTGCATACAACACTAATAACAGATTTTCAAAAAAAAAGAAATCAATGCAATATAATATTGGATTCTAAAATCGAACTCATGGAGAATGAGAAGATAATGTCACTAGGTGATATTTATAATCATAGCTATATTCAGTTTTAGCAGGCATTG
The DNA here is from genome assembly GCF_023851605.1 of Tamandua tetradactyla. NCBI lineage: Eukaryota > Metazoa > Chordata > Mammalia > Pilosa > Myrmecophagidae > Tamandua > Tamandua tetradactyla. The sequence goes on along the minus strand of NC_135348.1, from coordinate 31,243,822 downwards.
TAAGTAAATTATTTTGATAATAAAGTCAATAATTGAAAGCTTAATTAACTAACTAAAAGTAGTGATCCTTACAGGGGAAAATATAATGCTTTATTTAAAAATTATTAGCAAACAACAACAAAACAAAACAGCAAATGAATAAAAAATACTCTTGATTTTCTAAAGTATCTACTTTGTATATGTAAATGATCCTTTATCATTTTATCTGAAGCCATTTCACCTTTTCTTGATCTAATGTTTAATTACTTCACTTATTCAAAAATTTTATATAAAGACAAAATATGTGAACTGGAGGTCCCTTACCCCAATATTAGAAATTGAATGCTATTCAAATTGTGAAAAATTCTGGAATTTTTCAAAGATTGCTTAAACTTTGTTGAATTTTAAATATGCTCTTAAACATTGGGGAAACAGTAGATGCTTTAAAATGTTTAAATGACATTGCTATTTTGAAATTGAGATAGCGTTCATCTGTAACATTCAATTTGCTAATCTCCTCTTTTCATATGCTTAATTTCCCTTACTACTCCATAGCCACCCTCATGCCAAAACAGAATTATTCAAGTGTATTTCTACTCTCCCAATCATTTGCATAGATATTCAAGAGTCTCAAGTGTTAGCAAAAAAATTAAATAGGTCTTTATGGAAAATTACTCATTGTATATTATTATTATTAACAAAATTCCCTGTGGTAGACAAACTCTAAATGCCAATGGTCCTTCCTCCTTCCATCCATCCCTTGTATAATCTCTTCTTTTTATGAGTGGCCTAGAATTTGTGACTGTGCTTCTAATGAATGAAATGAAGTAAAAGTAAGGGGATATCATTTCCAAGCTTAATTTATAAAAGGAAGATGACTTTGGTTTTGTGTGTGCTCTCTCACTTCCTTATTCACTTATTGAAAGACAAGCCACCTGCTATGTCATATTAGGCCCTCAAGAGAAGCCTACATAAAAATAAATTGAGGCAGACCTCCAACCAACAGCTAGTGAGTAACTAAATCCTGTCGATATCTTCAAGAATGATTATGAAAACTGACCCTATCCAGTTCAATTCTTCAGATGAGACTGCAGGCTTAGCCAACAGTCTTAGCCTTCTGAGAGACCTTGAGCTAGAAGATCCAGATAAGCTATGGCTGAATTCATTATCCACGGAAAATGTGAAATAATGAACGCTTATTGTTTTAAGCCACCGATTTTAAAATCATGTATTATGTAACAAGAGATCACTAATACAACTCTCACATTTCATACAGAAGTTTTCAATCAGTGAACAAAATGTATTGAGTTCACAATCAGTGTACAAAGGAAATGTGCGCGTTTCGGCCATTGAGGAATGAAACAAGATATGCTACTCATTCTCTTGTTGCTGATTTTTAGTGATTTTTATTGATAACTAGTGCTGCAGACACCTATAATTCATATTGTCATTTTATGTTCTATTTTAATTGTCAAAACCTCACAATGTTGTATTATTAGATACAGGTTATTATATATAGATACTAAATATATTAGATATAGGTTAATTTTATTTTTCATCTGTTATAGGTCTAGGGGTTTTGAATTACGCCAGTGTCCTTGGAAATCAGTCCTAGATGTAAAAAGGTATTGAAAATTAGAACTGGATATATTCCCTTTTAATTGAGCCCATACATACCTCCTCCCCCAGCCAGATAGATGATAGATACATAGAAAGATGTTGACATAGATGATATAATATTCAACTACCATAGCATCAAGTATTTAAGGAACATCTCAAATATACAGGCTTTCTTCTACCACTGAGCAAACAAAAAGTTGACCACAGCATATTGGGCTTTCAAATCACTCCATGAAATAAATGTAGGTTCCTTTGGGATAAACATTGAATCATTGTAGGGGAGAAGTCTGAAAAGGAGTGAGGATAATAGTTCTGGCAAAAACTCTCAGTGGCTTAAAAAAAAAGATTTGTGAATTTTGGATATAGTGGGACATCCAAACACACAAAACTGAATGTCTAGTTAGAGGTAAATAAGAAAATGTAGACTCTGACCCTAATCTGATTGTGAATCATTAGTCCATTTATTTATCTCTGTATCAAATCAAGATAAACTAAAGTCACCCTTAACCTCTCTCATATTATGCGTACTATCATTTTTGGCAGTAAAGATGATAAGGCTGAAAGTATATTTTAACTGAGCAGAAAATTACTTCAGTTATTAGAGGATTACTATTCTAGTTTGCTAGCTGCTGGAATGCAACACATCAGAGACAAATTGGCTTTCAATAAGAGGGGATTTATTTAGTTGACATATTGTTCTTCAGAGGCAAGGCAGCTAACTTTCAACTGAGATTCTTTCTTATGTGGGAAGACATGGGGCGATCTCTGCTGGCCTTCTCTCCAAACCTCTGGGTTCCAATAACTATCCTTGGGGTGATTCCTTTCTGCATCTCCAAAGGCCTGGGCTGAGCTGTGAGTACTGAGATGAGGTATGCTGAGTTGCTTGGGCTGTGCTACATTGAGTCTCTCATTTAAGCACCAGCCAAATAAATCAGACATCAGTCATTGCAGCAGGCACACCTTCTAGCCGTCTGCAGATGTAATCAGCAACAGATGAGGTTCACATTCCGTTGGCTCATGTCCACAGCAATAGAACTAAGCACCTTCACCTAGCCAAGTTGACACCTGAGTGTAACTACCACAATTATTAAACATTAACACGAAATTTAAAAGCAAGAGATTCAAGTCATCACCAAAGTGGATATTTCTGTCATTTCTGGCCAAGGGATTTATGACAGGCTAGTAGAGAAGTCATTGTTCAGCAATATTACAACCACACTGTATATATATCTTTTTGTTACTTATTATGTACATAATAAGGGACATTTTATTATTCAACAACTGCTCGACCTATTCAACAACTGCAGAATACAGGTTGGATAAATTAGATACTAACTATATAAACTCTTTTGTACAAAGGTTAAGGGTCTCCTGTTTTTGATGGTATCTCCTTATGCCACACTACAAAGTTGATTTCCAGTTACTTTCACTAAGATTAAAATTTCTTGACTTATTCCTGCATTAGGGTTTGACATTTGCCTATTTTATCACTATTTTATGTAGATTACATCACTTACTCTACCCCACAGTGTACAAAAGGCAAAATGATTAATGTTGTTTATTAGAAATGTATTCTTATAACAAAAGAATAAATCCACCAGAAAATTATTGCAATCTTAAAACAGTAATGTAGCAATATACATAACCTCAAAACATATGAAATGAAAACTGATAGGGAGGAATAAGGAAATAGACAAATTCACAATATATTTTGGGACACCAATAGCCCCGCTAGGCAATCTATAGAACTACTAGTCAGAAAACATATGATTACATACAACTGACATTCACAAACCAATAGAAACTAATTGACAAATAGGATAGCCATACAACAGAAGAATCCACATTATTTCCAACACTCATGGAATATTTGGAGAGTTAGACCATATCATGAGCCATAAAATAAACCTCAATAAGTTGAAATAATAGTAATTCTTCTGAGTGTGTTATCTCACCATAATGGAAATAAGTAAAATTAACAACAGAAAGACAAAAGGAGTATCTACAAACATTTGACTGTGAAGCAATATACATCCAAATAATCTCTGGGTCAAAGGGCATAGAAATAATAAAATAATTATATGTAACTGCCTGACAATACAAATAGAACATACCAAAATATGTGGAATACAGCTAAAGCAATGATGAGCACCAAATGCTTACATTTAAAACAAGAAAATATCTCAAATCAATAAACTATTCTATCTTCAAGAAACTAGAAAAAGAAAGTCAAAGTCAGACTAAAGCTAGCAGAAACATGGAAATAATAAAGATAAGGCAAAATCAATAAAAATTATAAAAGGAAAATATAGAGAAAACAATAAACTCAGAACAGGTCTTCAAAAAATTAACAAAATTGATAAATCTCAGGAAGAACTGACACAGATAAAAATAGAGAAGACAAAATTACCAATACCAAAAGGAAATCAGGACTATCTGTCACACATCCTGCTGATATCAAAAGGATAATAAGGGATTACTATAACCAACATTACAATTATAAATTAAATAACCTAGACAAAAAGGATCAAGGGCCAAATACTATTAAAACTCAAGCATATAAAATACAATATGTGACTAGTAACACAATCCCTAAAGAAATTGCATTTTTTAAATGAAGAGAAATACCCATGCCCAGTTGCTTCGACTGGAGAAATCTAGAAAACATTTAAAGAATTAACACAATTTTACAAAATATCTTCCAGAGAACAGAAAATGAAGGAAAATTTCTTCATTTTATGAGATTAGTGTGACCCTGCTTCTAAAAATGCACATGTATTACAGAAATAAAGACCATTTGCTGATATCTCTCAAGAATCTAGATGCAAAATTTCTCCCCAAAATATTAGCAAACTTAATCCAACAGGGTATAAACAAATTATGCACGATAACTGACTGATATTTATTCTGGGTTTGCATGGCTGGTTCAACATTCAAATTCAGTGTGATTCACCTATCACTAGTTACAAAAGAAAAATGTTATGAAAATGACCATATTAATAAATGCAGGAAAAAGCATTTAAGAAAATCTAGCACCCATTCATGACAAAAACTCACAGAAAACTAAGAGTAGACAGAATTTCGTTAACTTGATTAAAGAGCATCTGTAAAAAGTCTACTACTAACATCATATTTAATGGTGAAAGAATGCTCTCCTACTGAGATCAGGAAAGAGCAAAGATATTCACTCTCACTCCAATAAGTTAACATAGAGCTAGCAGCCCTAGTTGGACCTTAAGCAATAAAATGAAATAAAATGCATTAAAAAAAAGAAATAAAACTCTCCCTATTTTACAAAATTTCCTAGAAATGACTTCAGCAAGATCAGAGGATACAAGATCTATACACAGATATAAAGCACATTTATGCATACGAAAAAAGAACATGTAGAAACCAAAATTTGAAGCATAATAAGAATTTACGATTGTTATGTAAAAAAATACTTAGGCATATGTTTAACAAAATACCAAAAAGATTTGTATCCTGCCAATTAGAAAATTCTAATGGAAGTGAGTGAAGGTGATCTAAATAAACAAAGAGACATAATGTATTCATGGATTGGAAGACTCAATATAGTAAGAATGCTAATTTTCCCCAAAACTGATTGACTGGTTTAATACAAATCCCATCAAATTCTCAGCAAGTGTCTTTGTAGGGATAGATAAGCTTATTTAAAATTTATATGGGAAGGCAGGGAACACAGAATAGTTAAAACAGTTTTGTAAAATAAGAATAAAGTGGAAGGACTCACTCTATCTTGACTTGAGTGTTACTATTTTTGAATGTGAGCAAGATAACTATAGTACTACTGGATGGGGCATACTACCCAACGTCAAGTGAACAAAATTGAGGACTGAAAAATAGACCCACAAAAGTGTGCCCAACTGAGTTTGACAAAAATGCTGTCCCAATTCATTGGAAAGAGGATAGACTTCTCATCAAATTCTTCTGGAGAAATTAGACATCCACAGGCAAAACAAATAAACAAACAAACAAAATTCAACTTAACTCTCACACGTAATAAAAAAAATTAACGCAAAACTGATCATGGGCTTAAATAAAAAATGTAAAACTTAAAAATACACAGGAAAAGGTCTCTTGGACTTAGGGTTAGGAGACAAGATCTTATACTTGTCACCAAAGCACATCCATAGAAAGAAAATTTGATAAATTGGAACTAAGGAAAACTAAAAACATTTACTTTGGGAAAGATTCCATGAAGAAGATAAAAATCATGCTACAGTCAGAGAAAAATTATTTGCAAACCACATGTACAAGAAAGGAACTGTATCTAGATCACGTAAAGACTTTGACAACCAAGAGTAAAATGACAAATGATCTATCTAATTAGAAATTTTGCAAAAGACAAAAGGATATTTCTCTGAAGCAGGTATATAGATAGAAAATCACCATCAATATTCTTGGTGATCAGGAAAACTAAAAATTAAAATCACAATAATATGCTATTAAATATTTTTCAGAATGGCTAAAATAAAAAAAATAAAAAACATCATATTCTGGTGAGGTTGTGGAAGAAATGGATCCCTCATACTATGCTGGTGGGGATGTAAAATAACACAGCTATTCTGGAAAATACATGGCAGTTTCTTACAAAATTAAGTATTTGCTTACCAAAAAACCAAGAAATTTCACTCTTGAGAATTTATTCCAGAGTGAATAATGTTCACCCAAAATTTGATACACAAATGTTAATGGCAGCTTAATTTTCTTTTCTTTTTTTTTTTGGCTTTTTTTTCTTTTGTCAATGGCAGCTTAATTTTTTTAATAACTTATATCTGGAAACTACTAAAATGTCTTTCAAAGGATGAATGGTTAACCATTCATGGTGTAATATTCATACATGGAATATTAATCATCCTTAAAAAGAAAAGGAAGAATTGGATAAACCTCAAGGAAAATATGTTGAGTGAAAAAAGAAAAAAAAAGCTTATCCTGAAAAATTATATACCATAGCTTTTCATACAACATTTATGAAATGACCAATCACAGACATGGTGAGCAGATTAGTGACTGACAGGTGTTAGGGAAAGTCTTAGGGAGGGACTTGACTTTGGCTACAAAAGGGTAGCATGGGGAATCCAATGATGAATTGGATGTTGACTTATGGACATGATCACTCAAATCCATACATTGTCATCAAATCGCATAAAATTTAATGCATATGCACAAACACACACACACAAATGAGTGTATATAATACTGGCCAGACTGAATAGATCAATGGTGTATCACTGTCTAATTCCTACCTCTGTTATTGTATTATAAATATGCATGATGGAGAAAACTGGGTGAAGATTAATCAGAATTTCTCTGTTATTTCCTACAAATGCACATGAAATCTATACTTCAAAATAAAAAGTAAGAGAAAATTATTTTTAACCATAATCAGAACTTAATGGCCATGAAAGTAATGAGTACTTACTATGCTCCAGGAGTAAAGCTAAAAACTCTTTAAAATATTTTTTGTTCTTATGTGAGCTCTATGATTGAACCACATGTTAGTCACTGTACTGCTTGGAAGCTGCTATGTACTTCAGAAAAGGCCATGTTCTTTAGGATTGGCTGGAATGGTCTTGGCTGGAGTGTGGCCGGTTATGAAAGGTAGCAAGGTCTAACTGAAGCTTGCATAAGAGCAACCTCCAGCGTAGCCTCTCGACTCTATTGGAACTCTGTCTGCCACTGATATTTTATTAATTACACTTCTTTTCCCCTTTTGGTCAGAATATAATTGTTGGTGCCATGGTGCCAGGTCTGGGTTCATCCCTGGGAGTCCTCTCCCACGATGCCAGGGAGACTTTCACCCCCGGATGTCATGTCCCACGTAGCAGGGAGGGCAATGATTTCACTTGCAGAGTTGGGCTTAGAAACACTGAGGCCACATCTGAGCAACAACAGAGGTCCTCCAGAAGTAACTCTGAGGCATACCTATAGGTAGTCTAGGCGTCTATGTTACCTACATAAGCTTCACAAGAATAAGCCTCATGAGCAAGGACAAAGGTCATGCTCTTTGAATCCATTCCTCTGGGTACAGACCTACTGTGGGTGGTTTGGTAATTTCATTTGAGATATGACCCACCCATTCCAGGTAGGTCTTAACCCTTTTACTTAAGTCTTTTTTTTTTTTGTATGCTGTATGTTGAGGTCACATTTCTTTATTTTTCCATGCATCCTCTTATTGCAGCACCATTTGTTGAACTTTCATATGTGTCTTTTTTCTTTGTTTGTTTGCTTGTGTTTGCATGGGCCAGAAATTGAACCTGGGTCTCCCGCATGGCAGGCAAGAATTCTACCACTGAACTATCCTCTCACCTCTTACAGGAGTCCTTTAAGAAAAATTAAATTAGGAGAAGTTCACAGAGAAAAAGCCCCCAGAAGAACTGAGAGAGGAAGCCACTGAAGCCAGAAGTCGAAAGCATCAAAACCCAGGAAAGAAGGACCAACAGATGGCAACCATGTGTTATCCCATGTGACAGAGGTGTCCCAGATGCCAGTAGCCTTTCTTCAGAGTAGTTGTTGTCCTGTTGATACCATAATTTGGACATCTTCATTGCCTTAGAACTGTAAACTTGTAAGATAATAAATCCCCACTATAAGTGCCAACCCATTGTTGGTATATTGCATTCTTGCAGCTTTAGCAGACCAAAACAGTCAACCTCATTTAAAAATCAACATAGGTATTTTGAAAGAGAATACAATGTGCCTAAGAGGATAGGGCTTACTAGTACAGAGCTAAGGCTCTTGTCCATAATACTTTTCTGCTTTATGAAACAAAGCAAGTTTATTACCGTATATGTCCTTTATATTTCTATTTGGTGCAATTATTGACAGCAACTAAATAAGTGCTTATGAATAAATGAGCACTGTATTTAAAACATCAAATTTTATCCCTTGAAAGCCCGAATATAATGGCATAAAGCAAAGAGAAAATTCCTGTTCCTTCAAGTCATGCGATTCGGGAAACTAAATGGATATCTAAGTTTTATTTCTGTGATTGCTAACTAGAAGAATGGATGCTTCATGTATCTTTTAGATCTTATCTCTCAAACATCAGATGTCTTAAAAAAGTTTTTGGCATCACATTTAATTTATGATTGGCATTTTTAATGAGTGTATGGAATGCCAATATTTTGTGTTGTTGATAAAACGATCCATATGGTTTACATTTCAGATACTCAGGCAGCTGAATTGACATTCTGTTGTGAAATGTTAAGTTCCTAATATGATTCCACATCCAGTCGGTAAACTATCCCATTTCCACAAGGAGCTTAGACTGTGCTCAAGATTTTATTTTTGTTTTCATTTGAAATTCAGAGGTTTGAAGTACCTAGAATGTGCAAAGCCAAATGTCACAAATGGATTTACCATAATCAAGGATGGAGAGGGCTCTGTAGAAAAAGCAACAAGGTTATTTGAGAACACAGAGAAATGGGCCAGTGATTTCATATTGGGGAGCTAAGGAAATATTTATTGTCAGTTTAACAGGGACTGGTTATGTGAATGGTAGTTGTCCAGGGTAGGACTGTAAGTTAGCTTTGGGATGTTAGGAAGTTGGTGGGTTTCCCTCACACACTATTTCCAGCATTTAGAGCAGTGAATGGCACATAATTAGTGCTGTCATATCAATGAGGCAGGTGAGACACTATCTAGTAGATGTCATAAACACACACATTTAGATTTTTTATGAGATTTTCATATGCTGATCCCAATTACTGTGTTTATTTGAGCTGCATCCCAGTTTATCTTGGAATTAAAATCATTGCATTGCCTGCCCTCATTCTTAAACTTTGATGTAAACAAACGTCTGACTATAGTATTTCAGATTTCTTTGATTTCCCTGTTTGGAGCTTCTTGCAAATATAATCACCTTATCCATTTCCTCACAATTCCTAATTTATTCCTTGATCTATACATGTCAGAAGAGAAATAACAAAATATTTTTCTCAAGATGCTTCTTTGCACCCATGCTTTTATACCCATTTACTAATTTTAATTTTTTTGCCTTCTTAAGAATAACAACAAACTAATAATTTTTCTTACCTGTCACCTTCAATTTGCTTACTGAGATAATCTGCAGGCAATCCAATGCATTAAATAAAGCAGCACATAAAAAATCACACTTTTTCTTAGAAATGTCAGAAATATCATTTGCAGATATTAGAAAATGATCTTTTATAAGAAATTCTCTACTTCCTATAATATAGGACATGGCTTTTAATTTTATTTGTCACAGTTAAAACATTTAAAAAATCAATTCCTTCAGATTATTTTTTTTAGAATTTACTTTCAGAATTTACTCAGAATATGATTTCCATAAAGGCCAGATGTGGCATCTCAAAATAAAAGCAGCAAAGTTAATCACTGCCAATAAGTCTTAGACATGTGCCACCCTTTTCCTTCCCAGGATCTCAGTGCTATCTTTCTGTCCTCCAAAGGGACTGAAGAGGAGACAATAATTCCTATTATCCTCACCCTCCTCCAAGCGTTACTACGTGACTGTCTCTCTCGAGTCACGCTTCTATTTGTAGGAGGACTGAAATGTCATTGGAAATAATTCAGTCTCACTTTCTGCAATCAGAAATTTATTCAAAAAAGATTTTGTTCATTCATCTATTCATTCTTTCATTTGCATAAAATGTTATGTGCTCCTTGAGGATATAACAGTGATGTTTCCTGTCCAAAAGAATCGAGACTTGCTCCCTGATCTGTTGGTCGCTATCGCTCAACTTCATTCTCTTTCTTTCTTTCTGTCGTTCTCACAATGAACCAGTAAGTGCAGTGGAAGACAATAAACATGAAGGGCCACTTTGAAAACACCCTCTTGTGGCAACTCTGTTTTAAATTAAAGATGATGACATTGATATCCATGCAGCAATTTAATTTAGAAGTTTCTATGCCATACTTCTCATCACCATGTATATGCATAGTTGGCCATAATATTATATTATACATCATATTAAAAGACATTCAAAAGTGTCTTTTAACTAATTTTCCTTTTCTCTTTCCTCTGACCAGTGACCCCTCATCTTTTACATCCATTCTTGCCTTCTAATTTCTCTTTATGTATGCAAAGATGCTTTATATTGCCGCTATAATTATTCAACTAAAACACAAACATTTCAGTGACTGCTTATTTTCTATAATATGAAGTTCAAAGTCCTTTTAATGGGTAACAAGAATTTAATAGTATGTCAGAAACTACTTTTCCAGACTCATTTCTACCCTCTTTCCCAGCACTCCAACACAACCTCCCACACCACACGAGACTACATAAAATAATCTAAATCCATTCTGCAATTTTATGTCTTTGGCAAATTACTCAAGTATGTCACTCTTTATGAGTACATTCTACCCCTACCATCCTCCGTACTCTGCCTGTCACTTATCTTCCAATAGCCATTTTCTGTTTGTTTGTTGTTATAGCAGTTTGTAGACATTTTTATTAAAATTCAGGTAAGTAAAAAAGAAACATATATGTACAGCTGGTTTGTAACCTATTTGAAAACAAGGATTTTGTTTTACATCTTGTAATCACAGCATCTACCACATGAAAGGAGGGAAGGAGGGAAGGAAGGAAGGAAGGAAGGAAGGAAGGAAGGAAGGAAGGAAGGAAGGAAGGAAGGAAGGAAGGAAGGAAGGAAGAAAGGGCAGGCATCTGAGTGAAGGAAGGGCTATTTATAGGTTGATTACATTTATAGGTTATATGTTATAAGTTATATGATTATACTAATCATATAATTTCAATACAATGGTATTTTTGTACACTACTTTTTCTTTTCTTATGTGAATTCATCTAACCGACTCTCAGCTACATGTGATTATATGTGCATTGTAGATTCACAATAATGGAATTAAATATTCACCATGAATTTTCTTGTCTGCATTTTCTAGAAAAAAAGTTGTAGGGAAAAAAGAGACTATTAACTCATATTATCAAGGGAACACACTGACTGAGAATCAAAGCATTTTTATTATTAAATAAAAATCCAGAAAATTCCTCTATTAACTTTTAAAATCAATTATTAAAAAACTATGTGGAAATACAGGGAAATCTATCCCTACCTACCTACCCACTCACCTACCTACCTTTCTTTTAAACATTTAAGCCTGAGTACTTCACTGTTAAGATGCTACTAAATATAATTCGAGTACATTCATATTTAAAAATCAATTAGTGGGCGTACCATAGTGGCTCCTCAGGCAGAGTTCTCGCCTGCCATGCCAGAGACCGGGTTTGATTTCCGGAGCCTGCCCCTGCAAAAAATTTAAAAAGAAATCAACTAGGGGCGCATGGTGTGGTTCAATAGTAGAATGCTGGCCTTCAATGTGGGAGACCCGGGTTCGAGTCCAGGATCATACACCCCCCTAAAAAAAAAAAAATCAATTGGAGGCAAATTTAGCACAATATCTTACAAAATGCTTTTCTCTTAACAATGTTTTCTAAGCATTTCTCATAGTTTAAAATGCTCTAGGAAACATGATTTTTTAGTAAATAGCAAGTTTCCATTATATAGATGTTTTGAATTTATGTAATAAATTTCTATTAAATAGTTATATATTTTTACCTTTTACCATTATATTTTTAAAAATGTAATCCTATTTCTACATTCGTATTCTGAATGGGAATGGTCTTAAGTATTCGTTAATAGACTTTTCACTAGCATTGGATGTCATTATTATTATTATTATTATTATTATTTTTATTTTTATTATTATTATTTTTACATGGGCTAATTCCAGACTCCAGACTCGGGTGCACCACCCAATACCATTATTTTTTAATATTCATATTTATAATGGTGAAACAAGAACTGATTACTAAGTAATACAACATTTCAGTTGTTTGCACTTTGATTTCTTTGTATTTTATTTTATGATTTTAAACTTGATATGTTAACCATACACCATGGCTTTATAGAATATTTAACTAAATTTATTGTGCATTTTTTTGCCCGTTTTATATTGGTCCTTTACTTTTTCTTTATTAGAATTCTTTTTCAATCCCAAATGTTAAATCTTTGAGTGACATATGCTTTTCCTGTATTTTTCCTCAGCTTCCTTCAAATTTAATTTTGTTTTGTTGTAACATGATTTGTATTGAGTCTAGGGTCAATTAATGTCAGTTTTCTTTTATGAATTTTCTCTTTAGATTTTTTTCTTAGAAGGATTTTTCTTAGTTTTTGACAAGATAAATATTCATGCTTCATTTCTTTATTTATTTCTATTTACATTATATAGAATCTTAAATAATTGTGTTGAGGAAATAATGAAATTTTAAAAGGGATGCTTGTTAAAATATTGAGGAAAACTATTTTCTCAGATTTGAGATGATGTCATTCCTTTATTTTACCAAAAGATCATATTGAGGTTTTTATCAAATGTAATTCCAAAATCTAGAAAGATTTTGTTCTCACCTTTCATCTGTTGATGTGTGCTGTAAAATTTGGTAGGTTATTTTTTACTGGAGGTGATATTTTAGATATTATTTTTAAAAATAACATTTTAATTTGTGAATAAGTTCAGATTTACAGAAGACTTGAAAGATAATACGGAGAGTTCTTCGATGCCCCTCCTTTAGTTTCCCCCATTGTTAACATCTTATATTACCAAGTTTTCCAGATTTTATTTGCACTTTAAAAGTTTTTCATTAATGCCTGTTTTAGTTTTCTAACTGCTACAACAAATACTATACAATGAGTTGGCTTAAATAACGGAAATTTATAGGCTCATAGGTTTGAGGTTAGGAGAGTCCAAAATAGAGGCGTTGGCAAAGTGATACATTCTCCCCTGAGACTGGCATTCTAGGGCTAGCTGCCAGTGACCCACGGACGTTGGGTTTTCTGTCACATGGCCATGAACATGGCAACATTTTCTCCTTCCACTCCTGGATCCCAATGACTTCCCCAGTTTCTGGCTGCACCTCATGTTTTTCTTTCTGTGACCTTCTCTATAGGGCCTCCATTAAAAGGTTTGAGACCCATCTTGATTCAGTGGACCACACCTTAACTAAAAATGACAGTTTAAAAGGTCTCAACTACAATGGAGACAGATCCAGAGGGATGGATGGAGATGAAGAACATGATTTTCTGGGATACATAACTTTGCTAAAATGAACTTCTGTTCCAGGGTCCCATCCAGGATACCACATTACATTTAGCTGTATTCCTTAGTCACTTTTGATCTATGAGAGTTTCTGTTTTGTCTTAGTTTTCGTGGCTTTGACCTTTTTGAGGAGTATTGGTCAGGTATTTGTAAAATGTTCCTCCATTTGGGATAGTCTGATGTTTTTACTTATTTTTATACCTGAGACATGGGTTTTGGGAAGAATACAACAGAAATGAAGTTCCTTCTAATTAGCATGTGAGGAGTATATGCCCTCAATATGACTTATTGATGATGTTAATCCTGATAATTTTGTTAAAGTAGTGTTTGCCTGTGTTCTCCACTATGAATTTACTTACTGTTTTCTGCTTTCCGTACTATATTCTTTAGGAGCAAGTGACTAAATGTAGCCCATATTCAAGGGGGAGAGCTAAGAATTAAGCTGTATCTTCTAAGCAAGGATATGTAAATATAAATTATCTGGAATTCATATGGAAGAAAGGTTTTTTTTCTTCTCTTTAATTTATTTATTTTGTAATCATTGATTTATATCAGTTTGGACTCAGATATTTCCTTTTTATTTATTTTTGGCGCTCTAGTGATTTTTAAGTGTAAAACTGTAGGTAACCTAATTCTCTGCCATCAAAATAAAATATTAAACAATATTTTTTACTTTCCTTCTTTCCCTACCATTCCCCAGTCCTAGATATAGATCAGTTTGAAATTATTATTTTAAAATTTATTTTTTTATTTCTTCTTTATTTCAGTAAACAAAAACTGCAATCTAGGAGTTACTCAGGGTAGAGTAACTCTTTTGAGCTACCCTCAATTGTTTTCCTTCTCACCTCACATTTAACAGATTGTCATATCCTTTCCATACTTTTTTCCAAAATATATAAAGAATCCAGCCAATTCTCACACTTTGCACCTCAATCCTGCAAGTTTAACTTTTGCTGAATTACAAAGCAGCATATATAAGCCACTTCCTTTCTTCCACCCTGTCTCAATAAAGTCAATGATTCTCCTAAATTATAAATCAGATAATAGCATTCTAAGCTCAAAAACCCTCCATGGGTTCTGTTCTTATATATACTAAAATCCAAAACACAACAATTGGCCTAAAATATACTCCAGCAAGCACTTTCTGCAGAGGGCCATTTGGTAATTACTTTCAAATGTGTGGGTCATAAATTTTGTGTGCAACTACTCAACTTTGTGGTCATAAGATGGCAGTAAACCAAAGACAATAAGGATAAATGTATGGATGTGTCTGAGTTCCAATATATTTTTTGTTACACGAACAGGCAATGGGCAGAATTTGAACTAGTTGTGCTTTGCCAATGCCTGTCCTATATAATCCTGTTCTTTGACTGTCCTTATCTTCTAACTCGTTTCCTACACTCACGTCACTCATTTCTTTGAAACCAGTCAGGCACTATCCAACCTCAGGTCCTTTTCCCACACTGTTCCTTCTCACAGGGTTGACCATCCTCCAGATAACTGCAGGTAACTCCAGATAACTCATCCTCTGGTCACTTCTTCATTTCCTCAGCCAGGGTTCCCCTTAACACAGAAGACTTCTTTATCACCCTTGTTCTTTACTCCCTTTATGTTTTTCTCTTTATGCTTTTATTTTCATGACTTTTATTAAAACCTATATTTTGTTTTTATTGTGACCCCATCCTCCCCTCTAAAAGGTAAATTACACAATAGTCTGTCATATCAGTTTTATTCACTGTTGACTCTATAAGAGCTAGTACACAATCTCTCACTAAGTATTACTGAATAAATAAAAAAATAATACTTTTTGACATTACTATTGACATCAATATTACAGTATCTGAATTTTATTGGTAATTTATATATCTTTTTATTAACCATTAGCTCTTATTACTAAAGATTCCATATTATTGGATAACATTTTTATTTTATTTTATTTATCTCACTGTTGGTTCCAAATATGTTTTTGAATTACCTTTAAGAAATATTTCAAAAAGTAAATTTTCTGAGATTTTGCATGGCTAGATACAGAAATTTTGAGTCCCAATCTGTTTTACTCAAAATTCTGTGGAAATTAATTCACTGTTTTTGGCGCTTATTTTAGTCTTAGGCAACTCTCATGTCTATTCTTATTAGACAACAAGTTTTCTGTTTTTAAAGTAGTGCTTGTTTTTAACATTTCTCCATGAATAAATGCACATTTAATTTTACTTTTGAAGTGTAGTCACTTTAATAAGATATGTCTGAGTCTCTTTTTGTCAAGAGAATGTGACATAGAGCTGATAGAGTGAAGAGGCCGGATAAGTTTGAATTCAGACACTAACTTTCATCCTATACTTCAGTTTCTGCAAGTGCTGATAATAATAGCACTCTTTGAATAGGGTTTAAAAGAGTTAATAAATTGTGAACATTAAATACATTTATAGATATAGAATACTATGAAAGAAGTTATTAATTTAACCTAGTATATGGTGAACACTGTCATTAAAAAAGAAATTTTCTTCTATTTTTTATTTTATTATTTTTTCAATACCCTCTATTTTCTATTTTTAAAATTTATTTTATAGTATTAAAAACTATTAATATCTCACCCATGATTTTTCATTTATCTCTATCTCATTGTAATTACATGGGAGCTTTTAAGCTTTTTGCCTGAATAATTCCATCTTTGATCTAGTGCTTATATTATATTTAAAAAAATCATAAATCTTCTTTCACATTCAATAAAATCCAAGACAACCAATATGTGCTCAGCCCCTGCTTTGTTCTACATGTTATTCCAGGGGCCATGACCTTTTTCTGATCTCAGATTCTAATCTCTTCGTGTCTGACAACTCTATTCTTATATATAAACATGTTTTTTTATTTTTCTTAGAAATGAAATCTGTAAAATGGAGATTATAACAAACGCTACTTATAATGGTTATGTGTTTTAATATATGTAAATCACTGTGGTGGTTTGCAGTTGCATGTACTCCCCCCAAAAAACATGTTCTTAAGTTGAATGCATTTCTGTGAGTGTGAATCTCCTCTAAGTAGGATCTTTTGATGTGGTTGCTTCAGTTAAGAATGTGTGACTAAGCTCAATCAAGATGGGTATTATTCTTACTACTGGAGTCCTTCAAAAGCAGAATGAAATTCAGACAGAGAGAAAGCCACAGAAGCAATAAGCCGAAATCAAAGGAACCTAGAAGAGAATAGCGAGGCCAGGAGACGCCACCATGTGCCTAGCCGTATGACAAGCTGTGCTGGTTTGAAAAGAAGCATGTCCCCTAAGAAAAGCCATGTTTTAATATAAATCCCATTTCATAAAGGTAGAATAATCCCTATTCAATACTGTATATTTGAAACTGTAATGAGATCATCTCCCTGGTTGATGTGATTTAGTCAAGAGTGGTTGTTAAACTGGATTAGGTGATGACATGTCTCCACCCATTTGGGTGGGTCTTGATTAGTTTCTGAAGTCCTATAAAAGAGGAAACATTTTGGAGAGAGAGATTCAGAGAGAGCAGCGAATGCTGCAGCACCACCACGAAGCAGAGAATCCACCAGCCAGTGACCTTTGGAGATGAAGAAGGAAAACGCCTCCCGGGGAGCTTCATGAAACCGGAAGCCAGGAGAGAAAGATAGCAGATGATGCCGTATTCGCCATGTGCCCTTCCAGCTGAGAGAGAAGCCCTGACTGTGTTCGCCATGTGCCTTCTCACTTGAGAGAGAGACCTTGAATTTCATCGGCCTTCTTGAACCAAGGTATCTTTCCCTGGATGCCTTTGATTGGACATTTCTATAGACTTGCTTTAATTGGGACATTTTCTTGGCCTTAGAACTGTAAACTTGCAACTCATTAAATTCTCCCTTTTAAACGCCATTCTGTTTCTGGTATATTGCATTCTAGCAGCTAGCAAACTAAAACACAAGCTAAGCACCAAGAATCATTGTCAGCAGCTAGGCCCAACACACCACAGTCTTCAGGGAGAAAGCATGGCCTTGATGATCTTGATTTGGACTCTTTTAGCCTTAAAACTGTGAGCAAATGCATTCCCACCGCTCAAGTCTAACCGTTGTATGGTATTTGCTTGAGTTGCCTAAGAAACTAAAACAAATACTTAGAAGACCACCCAATACACATTGGATATTTTGGAAAGAATATTAAGTCTAAGAAATTATAAAATATGCAAATCAGCAGATTACATATTTTATAAAATTTTTCTTGAATCTTATTCTTTGCCATGGGAGACATGTGCTGTTTCCTCAGATTATACCATTTCTTTTTTTTTTATATACCCTTTATTTTGAATTGGAACATTTTTTCTTGAGTCAAATAATTGCTCTTTTTGGCTCTTTTTTTTAATAGGAAGGAGAATTGACTTTAATATTGAGAATTGAGATAGGTTCTGTCAGAGATTGTGGAAAACACTCATCTCTTCAATCCAGTTCCCATAAAGGAGAATATTAAAATGTCCTACAGTCCATTTGATCCTCAGAAAGACCTGAAAATGAGGAAGATGCTGAGAGAAGACCAGAAGGACTGTTTGGATGGCTTTCCTTGTTTGTTTTGAGAACAGCTAGAAACCAGTTGGAGTCAGGGTTTCATGGACTGATATGAATGCACTAGTTGAAAACCGATAGTGTCAGTTCACATTCACTTAATCTATTCCTAATGTCAGATTTAAGCCTGAGCCAGAGTAATCACCAAGTTGGGAGCCCTACTCAACCTTGCCTTCATTGATAGCACAGAGGCTGCTGCTTTCCCTGACTGATCCAATCTAGTCTTCACCCTTTCAAATTATGACAGTGCCATTCTCAATTTCCAAGTGATTTGTGATAAGTCATGTGCCACCATGACTTACCTGTACTGTTACTGGAAGAAATTCTTTGTGTTTTTGGCATTTATATATATTTATTTTCTATACTATTCTTTTTTTTTCTTCTGTTTCATAGCCATTTGATTATTTGAAAAAAATGAACCTGGGTGGTAGACAACTTAGATGTGTTCTCACGTCAGAAGTTCAATTCTTACTAGTGTCAAAATCACTTTTTAATGGAAGTCACAGAAATTCATGATGTTCATAAATGAGATTCTACAAAAAACTACTTGAAAGTGGAACTGATTAGTGAAGAATGACAGGAATTTAAGACACAGTTATCCTAAAACAGAGCCACATATAAATTCACCTCACACAGATTTTGGTGCATATGGTTCATGCTAATGCCATGTGTTCATAGGAATCTTAAAATAGTAGCTCTGTCAGTGTAATGAAAGCAAGGCTTGAAGTGCAGTATCTTAATTATGAATGTTATGGGTCCACTGTTGAGAGGGCTTTTCTGCAGGGATTACAAATAGAATGAAGTACATCTAATTAATTACCAGATTGACAAGAATTTTCTTTTATGCTTACTGGCAATTCTCAACTAACTCATTCAGAATTAGAGATTTAAGCACTCTCGATGACAGCAGGATTCCACTTTCTACTAATTCCAGTATTTCTGCTTCTGCATCATGGAAATATTGGAACTCTACTCTATTAAGGTATATATATATATATGTTTTAGTTTTTAATAATAAATGGGAATTTATTAACTTCAAGCTTACAATTTTGAGGCCATGAAAATCTTCAAATCAAGGCATCATCAAGATGATACTTTCTTCGGGAAGACTGGCTGCAAGTAATCCTGTGTCTTTCTGTCACATGGCAAAGGCACATAGCGATGTCTGCTAGTACCTCCCTTCTCTTCTGGGTTTTGTTGCTTTCAGCTTCTTGCTGCTATGGGCTGGCAAGTGCTCCCTCCCTCTTTCTCTCTCTCTCTCCATACCATTTATAAAGGACTCAGTAAGAGAATTAAGATCCACACTGGGACACACCTTATGAAGTTATCTAATCAAAAGGTCCTACTTAAAACAGTTTTATATCTGTGCAAATAGATTAACTTTAAGAAAATGATTTTCTAGGGTCCATAGAATTCCAAACCACCACAATATATATGCTTGTGTGTATATACATATTATATATCTTATATTCTCTAGTGAAAAGTATTAAAAAAGGAAAATTATATTGATGTCTATTTTTCTCCAGCATCTAAAGAAATTCTTAGAATGTATTTTCTGAATGTGTAATTTCCAACTCTACGGTTCAGAAACAAAGCTATATGTATAATTGAACATAAAAATAAAGCCAGGAAGATATTAACTGAATTGTATATACACAATTCTCTGAAATTAAGACCATAGGCTTTGCAATAAAGGAGGAGAAAGACCAAACAAAGTAATACAAAACTCACTAGAGGGCAAAATGTCATAAAAAACTATTACATAGGTTTACCTTTCTAAATTTTAAAATTAGATAGTCTTAAGAAATGAGTCGATTCCTTTTCTGTCTACCATTTAGTAAAGATGAATCCTCAGAATACACAGAAAATTTTTGACAGCTGCGATAATATGCCTTAATGACTCATTGATGGGCAGATTGGTTTTTACCATCTGCATATTTATTTCTGTTTTTGTGGTAGTCCAACTGCAAGTGTTACCACATTTGATAATGCCTTCAATTAGCTCTACACTCTTAATGAATACCATTATTTTCACATCTACCTTTCCATGGGTTTCATTGAAAGAAGGCAACAATAAAAATATATGTGATACAATTAATGTTCAATAATTTTATGACCCATTTTTCCTGTGGGAGTGACACATTTTGAATATTTTTCCACTAATGAATGACCTCATACTGTTTCAGTGTATCTCAATTTGCCTCTCCAATGAGTTCACGATTTAACCATTTTTCACTCTCTCAAATAAAAATATAGGTCCATCTGATACATTTTACAAGAGGGAAATAGGTCATGTATATTAATATATCCCTAAAGATGCATTCTTACTTATTTTCCTTTACATTGTGATTGATCCCTGCCTTCTTAACCAAGTCTCCTTTCAATCTCCATGAAAGCTGAATTACAGATCATTTTTTATGTACAGCCTCCGAAGAGAAAGATGACTTCAAAATCTGAGATAGGCAGAGACAGCTGAAAACAAGAGGAGAGACTTAAATTATCCTATCAGCAGAAAAGCATGCAGTTTAGTAAGGAAGACCCATTAAAGCATTCCAAGTCATTCCCAACAGTTCTTCAAGTCAGATGCTAATTATCACTAGACTTCAAGGGACTGGGCATTCTTTCTGTGTACCTAGACCTACTTGTACCTTAGTTTAGCTTTGTCAAAATAACCTTTTCTGTTGAGGAAAGTCTTTAACTTGTCAGGCTGTACAAGAATAATGAGCTAATTTTATTTTAATGCCCTTTGATATTCACACAAACTAAATTCCTGTCCAGAATCTGTCTACCAGTTAAATATTTTTAGGTGATTCCCCATAGATAATTCTGTGCCATTTGGAACTTAATTTTTCACACTGATTAGAATCAATATTATAACAATATTTATGATCATCACATGATAGAACAGAAATTCCTTTTAATGGCCAAAGCTTTTTTTTTCTTTTTGGTTTGCTAAAAAATAGAGTCAGAAAAATAAAAAGAAAACATGATAAATGCAATGGCTCTCAGAGGAAAAAAAATAGATGATTGGTGAACAGTTCCTTTGCCAGTCAGCCCTGAACTAAGACTTCCTCATTGTTAGAGTGCAATATACCTTCCTATATTACCTTATTTTGGCTCATGAGATCTCCACCAGTGCTTCTTTAAAGCTACATGAGTGTATCTCCCATGATGTGTCTATTTTTTTCCCACCATATATTTTGTGGTAGAAAGTTCTTAGTCACACTGAGATTTTGGAGTTGAGTTTTGTGCAGTAATTGAAATGGCACAGGATTTAGAGAGAAACAAAATTGGATTCTAACCCTGACCTTTATCTTATGGGGCATGTGGCTCTGGGCAACTGGCATAGATGAGTCTCAAACTCCTCATCCTTAAAAAGTGGATAAAGATCCCTTGTGTAAAGGGTGTGTTGAAAGGGCTAGGATTTAATGCATGTGATGCATCTAATACAGTGCCTAGCAAAAAACTAGATGTATGTTTAATATGTTTTATCATTATTATTAATATTAGAATTCTTACTTTGTTAGCACATTTCAAATGATCTGATCACTGTCACATTAAGTATTCTACATAGCCATATAAACTTATGTTCTGCTGTAATATTACTTTATATTGGGTGATGTCATAAAGAATTAATGTTTCTGGAATATTTAAAATGCTGTAGCTATAGAGTTAAGTACGGAATTGTGTCCAAATTTTTTTGCTGTAAATCTGTCTATGTCGTAGAGTGCAGCTTCACTGTAAGCACATGGTATACATGGGCATATCAAAAGCTCTCTCATTTGTGCCTTCCTGTCTGCCAAATTATACAGAACCTACTAAAATAAGTGCAGTGGAGAATGAGCCAATTTTCTGAAAAGCGTTAAGAAGGACACGTGATGAATTGGAGGAATGCTAGGCCAGAAATAAACAGTAGTATAGCACCGTCTCTTGCTGAGAATGACATTTCCAAGTTTGGGCTAAATCTCATCAGTTGCCTCAGATGTGGGCCAGGAAGTGACAGGTACATAACTCTATATATGATGTGGTTAGAATTTCTTTCAAATCTTAGCTATGCCATTTCAATTTCCCCTTAACACTGAAAGATTCGGTTTTCTTGTAAATAAGGGTGAGAATTATAGTATGTGGGCAAGGGAAAATCAAAGAAGGCTAAAGTGGTTGGGGGAAGTTTCACTAACCCAAGAGGACAGAAGAGATAGCAGGAACAGGTCATCAAAGCAAATGCATCCATCTAGCAGATAATTCGGCCAAGAGTCAGTGGCACCCACCAGATAAAAAAGCTTTTATCCTTGAAGGAAAACAACGGTTTTGGTTATGAATGGATGCTTTCCACAATTAGCAGAAAACAGCTGTTTGGTTATTACCAATTTATATCAAAGGAAGCTCAGATCATCACCATAATATGCAAGTAAAATGCCGGTTATCAAAAGTTGCCTTCAATTTTTGTAACCCACTGGAAGAGTACAGAAGCATCCAGTAATTCTCCACAGTAATCGTAATCATTTGTGCTGTTTATAATGTTGTTCTGAGAACATCAATTGCTCCAAATTGATAATAGTTCACCCTAGAATTACATAGTCAATTACGTGTCTTTTCCATTTGTCACACCAGATTAGATTTCTGGCCCATCTAGTTAGCAGCTTCCCTCTGCCAGTGAACATTATAAGCAATGCTTCAATGTGAGGAAAAGGGAGCATAATGATATAAGAGGCGAAATAAATTAGCAGGACTTATTGCATATGCTTCCTAAGGAGAATAGTTTGCCATCATATGCCCAGGGCTTATTTACATATATAATGCAAATATATAGTCCAAAATAAATACTGACTGGAAACATCTGACTCATGTTGTCATAAAAGTCATGTTGAACATCTTTGAGGACTTTTGCTTCTATCACTCTGAATAACAGTTAAAAAGTATTATATTACCCCTGGTATAAAAGAAAACAAGCAAATGAAATGGCTCTGAACATACAGTGAATACACTGGATCATACACTGAAAGGTTGTAGTGTTTATTGGGATTCTAGCTCCATTCCAGTTCAGCTGGTCTTCAAGGTGGCTCTTTTATGGTAGTTTAAAAGCTCCCTATGGCTCCCATCGGCACATGACGTATATCTGTATAGTCTAAAACAGAGGGAGATAAGCCACTCCATTCCTGTCACCTGAAGACAAAACATCAAAGCTCTACTCTGGTTTGTACAGATCAGGCCATATGTATTAAAAAGAAAACTTCTGTTTTCTTAATTTCTCATTTCCACTAAGAGGCTCTTACAAAAGTTACACTGCTGATGTCTCTTTACACATCTTCCTCTTTTATTCCCATGTAGGAGAAGTGTGTGATCCAAATGATGAGTGGCTAAAAGCTCCCATTCATTGACTAAGTTTCTGGGAGAAGAAAAGGATCTTTTCCTTTACAGCTATAATTTCCTGTGTTTACCCTGTCACAACAAATGTCACTGTCTACTCTAGGATTTTTTTCCTCTCTTTGCTGTAAGTTTCTCCAAGCCAGAGCTTAAATCCCTACTACTATATCTACCGTCTATAGAATAGTGTCTTGTACATTGTAGGAGATCAAATATGGTCAATGATGAATATTTGAACTGAGCTATAATTAAGAAGGAACATTATGTACTTTAGAAGCCTATATTACTTCGTGTAATGAAGTAATGAAGCCTATATTACTTCATTTCATATTTCTGTTCTGAGTGCCCTATTTTTTCCCCTATGTGTTAGGTCTCAGCAAAAGAATTCTGAGAGCAAAAGGAACTCTTGATGCAGAGCCCCTTCAGCCCCCTCCCCGGCATCCTTGGCAGGTCCAAGGATCCAGATATAAACCAATTGCCTTAGTGGTGGGGGTTGTATCCTCCAGATGATGAAGACATCCCAGATAATTAGAAATATGGTCACAATCTGCCTCTACTGATAACACCCTCCCCTACCAGTGTCTCACCCTGCCTGATACATGCAGCTGTACATCAACAGAGAATAGTGCATCAATACCTCAGCAATCTAATTTACCCTAAGTCAACAAGCCCCTTTTCAATCAAAAGACAAAGATAAAGCTTCTTCATAGCCCCTTTGATCTGACGTCTGTTGGCCTTGACATCTTCAATGAACCCAAGTGTGTTGTCTTCAGTCTTCTTTTGTGACTGATTCAGTGGTCTAGGGGAACTTGATGATGGCACAGTGGTCAAGCTTGTTTCTCCTTGGGGTGCTCTTCTGAGGATATTTGGGTTGTCTTCTGAGACACAGCATCTTGGGCAAGCAGAATGTGGATGAGGTGCGGATCTTCTTTTTTCGTGGCTGTAAATACCTTTCAGTACTGTCTTCTTGGCTGTCAAAGCTGTTGCTTTGGCTTTGGTTTTGGGAGGAGGAGGGACTTCTTTCTTCACTTTTGGTGCCATCTTCATGAAAAAAAGAACCCAAGTATTTGACATACATTCCTGACCTAAATAGCAAGAGCATGAGATTTTGCCATATATTTGAACTGCAAAGAACCTTATTCAAAAGGATGTGGTAAGATGGTGAAGTAGGAAGCCCCAGGAATCAGTCCCTCGACACAAACAACTACTGAATTGGCAGGAAATAAACCAATAATTTTGAAACTTTGCAAATTAGAAGAACACTGTGCAGCATCCAGGAAAGACTGGGTGGAAGGCTGGTAAACGACAATGAATACTGGTGCTTTCACCATCCCTGCCACTGCTATCACTCCTCATCCTCCAGCCTTGTGGTAGGCAGGAGTGGGAGCTGAAGGTTTGGCTCCTCCTGCAGCTTTCTGGCTGCACCTGCAAGTTTCTGGTACCAAAGTCCTAGTCTTCCATACCCTGGAGGGGCAAAGTTTGATTGCAGGTTGTTAATTTTGATCAGTTACCTCAGTTCACTAGTGACTGGCTCTGAGGGCAGCCATTGTCTCAAGCCTCCTTGGATAAAGAACCTGGAAGCATCTTAATGACAGTAACCTTCCAGATAGAGGATGACATTAATTGGGCAAGTGCGGAATCAAGAAAACTCAGCTTTAAAGGGTCATAGGAGAAGCTCTTGGCACCTTTTTTTTTGTTGTTGTTGTTCACATACATTTTATTGTAATTGATCTGTAGGAAAACATATTTCAGCTATTTTTTTTATTAGTTAAAAAAAATTAACTAACACAACATTTAGAAATCATGCTTGGCACCTTTAATGTCCCCTTCCACACGCCCTGCACAATGCAAGGTAGAGTCAGTTTTTGCTCCTATTGTGGGACCCTGACCCTACTCCAGATGGAGCACCTTATGCCTGGGCACATACAAGGGTGCATGTGTGTCAATGCCAGTCTATCGTCTATTAGGACGAAGTCTGAGGAGTGAGCCCTGGAACGCATCAAGGTCATTCTCCCAGAGTTTGTCCTGAGGGCAGAAAAGTAGCTTAAAGGAAAGCTGGAATAGTAAGAAACAATTAATTTGAAGCTGTCTAGAACACCTGTACTAAGTCACTGAAGAGACCATCAGGAAGTGAAGGAGGTCTATTGCAGTTAGAATAGTGTGAGTGTTCCCTTGATACAAAACAAGCTGCCAGAAATTTTAAAAATATTGAAATCATACAATGCTCCTACTGTGATTACAGTGCAATGAAGCTACAAGGCAATAACAGAGTGAGAAGTGGAAAATTCACAATATGTAGGAAGTAAAGGCTGTATTCTTAAATGATTCATGGGTCAAAGAAAAAAATCACAAGGGAAATTATGAAATATTATCAGTTAAAGGAAAATGAAAACACAATATACCGAAACTTAGGGGATGCAGCAAAAGCAGTGTTGAGAGGGAAATTTATAGCTTTAAATGTCTACATTAAAAAAAAAGAAAGAAGAAATTTCCATAAGAGAGGAGCTGAGGGCCTTTTTGATCCTTGTTGTAAAAGGGCATTCATTCTTTATATAAACATGCTTTAAATGTAAAATTATTATATCTTCTTACATAGCGTTTCTTGTGGGATGGGGCAGGTCACATGCTCATATCATAAGACTTAAAATTTCCAATGCATGACTTGCAATAACATTAAAATATCTCTTTCTCCACTCTTTGCCTTTCATCTTTTTCTTTTTCTAATCTCAGTCTTTGCAGAAGGAGAGACATTTCTGGGATCCACAAGGCTTCACCTCCTAGAGAGACAGAGGCAGAACTATCTAGGACTGACAGAGTGGGGATGGCTGCAGTAAACTGGCCCAGTAGGGACTGAACAATTAAGGATATTATAAACAACACATAACGGAGTTTCCAGAGAATCAGAGGCAAGATGTTGCCAGAGGCCAGTTAACTCTGCCATTGCAAATTTCAAAGAACAGTTGCTCATTACTTCCCTCCGAGTATTTTGAAATTAGGATGTTGCCTCACTTTTCTCTGGAAAATGTCTTTTGACTATGATTAGGGTATCTCTCCTTTCCAAAAGCTAAACAATTTTTCTGTCACATATATACTCAAAGCCTGCACAATCCTATCAGATTTCCTCAAGAATGTTGCTTTTAGACAAAGAAAGAGGGAGAGAGAAGAAAAAATAGAAATATCCTCTCTTCTGGCTGTTTCCCACCATTATTTGAATATTAAAACTTCCTGTCTAAACAAAAAACGTCTTCCATTGACCAAAAGATACAGTTTCTTCTTTCTCAGTTTCATGATAAAGTGAAATTTCTTGAAATAATCTTTTTTTTAAAAAATCAATCAGTATGCACTTTATTTTGAGCCAAAGTTTTACATAAGACCAACAAACTAAGAGTTGGCAACCTGTTCATTCATATTTGTTGTTGTAATACATAGTTTCAATTTAGGATTTGAAAAAGTAGTTTATCATCATGACATAGACTTCAACCTGAAATAATCTTCTTAACTCATGGTTCCTTTTCCTCCTTAAATAATGTTATGGTTTTCTAGCCTGGTAATTTCCTTGAACTTGAGATGTCCAATGTTCAAAATCATTTTACTCAAATTCAGTGAAGGAAGATCTTGTTATTTATCATTTGTATATAATTGATTTTTAGAAGCATTTGAGTTCACCAGTATATAATAGCCCTAGCCAGAGAGCATTTGACATTGAGGAGGCACTCAGTATAAAATGGTAGAGAAATACTCACACTTACTTATCACTTATTGTATTCTGGATATTTTGACTTTAGAAGTTTTATTTTTGTTGTTATAATTTGTTTGCTTCTTTATTTTTAGGAGGACTGAAGAAATTTTGGGGGCGGGGCGTGCATAGTCTGGGAATCAACCCAGATTTCCTGCATTGAAGGCAGGCATTCTTCCACTGAACCACCAGTGTACCTGTCTGATAAATTTTTAAGGCATTTTTAGGGGATTGTTTTAGTTTGCTAATGCTGCTGAAATGCAATACAACGGAAAGGAATAGCTTTTATAAAGGGGATTTATCTAGTTGCAAATTTACTAACTTGGGAAGGCACACTGGGGTGAAACAGCTTTTCCCAGAGTGTGTCCTTTCTGCATCTCTAAATGTCTAGGTCTGAGCTCTGTGGCATCTCACTGGGTTGTGCTAAGCTGTACTGAACTCTCTTCTGACCTCTCTTTTTGAAGCCTCCAGCTAAATAATTTAAATGTCACCCATTGAAGAAAGCAAGCCCCTTAGCTGACCACAGATGTAATCAGCCATAAATGAATTGCACATACTGATGAATGCATAGCAAAGAACAGCTGGCCACTGTCATCTGGCCAAGTTGACACCTGAACTTAACTAATACAGGAAAAGCATTTTGAGAAAAAGCAGGGCCATAATTTGTGGCAAATATATTCAGAGTTCTCTGTTTTTTGATGAGAAGTTACAATCAGATTTTTTAGGGACAGAGCCCCGTCTAGCAGCCCTTAGTCTCTTCAAGGTTGGAGAACACATTCCCGGTGAGACCTGTGGAAAAGGTTGGTTATCCTTAGAGATCACCAAACTGAGACAGCTATCCTACTGTTCTGTTAAATATGAGTGAATCATATAAGCTATTTATGCCCAGTTCACGGCATAACTAGACACTAATAGTTGTATTTTCAGTGATATTATAAATATATCAAAACATCATTTTCTGCACACTTATCTTACTAAATAAGTTTTTGTTTACCAATATAGTTTTAAAATTTTAGATGCATGGACTAAAAAAAAAAAATGAAAAAAAAGTCAGCGTTATTTTAACTTTCATATGTCTTAGCTTTAAATTGGCATTATTGGTAACATAAATTTGAAAACAATTTTATTTACTTTGTAATATTATTTTACTAGGTAATTCTGATTCTTTAGCAAAAGTGATTCTATTTTCATAATTATATAATCAAACTAGGCAATTTTTTATTACTTTAGATTTTTGAAAAGCTTTAAGGCTGCAATATAAGCAACCCATAAAACGTGTTCTGATTTATTCCACATGCAGTGCAAAAGACGTAAGAGAAGTTACTTAAACACTCTGAAAATGATACATGACCTACAAATGTACTAAAACTACTATCTGTTTTAGAAAATAGTCCCAATTTTAGCCTACTCGATTCTACTCCTATCAAAAGAATTAAGAAATAAGACATACAAATTTTGTAATGATGCGTGCAATTCAATTCAAAGCAAAAATACCTCATTCAGCTTTTCCAAGTTTTACCACTATTTCTCTTAGATTTTAAAATTAAATTCCATTAGAGACGATTATATTAGGACCACTGAGTGCATCAAATTGACAGAATGTCTTAAAGAAGTACTAACACACATACATCATAAGCCCTCAACAAACTTCCCTAGTTATTAGAACAGATGTTAGGATGAACATATCTTGGAAATTACTTGGCTAATAGGAGTATAACTTACCCAGAATAAATATAAATGCAAATTAATTTACTTTGAAGTATTTTGATTGCAAGTTCAAAAAAAGTTTAAGCGGAGTAGAGATTTGACAATAAAACTCGTTGGTTTAAATTTTTTTTTATTATAAGATAAAGCAAGAAATGAAATTTGATCCAGGAAAAGTATGGATAACCAGTTGAAGAAATGAGGTGCTATAATCTATTCTATTACATAACTGATGACATGCATAGTGGTATTTGTATTTAGCTAATAGATTATGGTATTGGCAGAATGTACAGCCGAAAGCAGAATGGTTGACAAAGAATGAAAAAGAGTACTATTTAAGTAAGATGGCAATTGATGAAGATATTGCTGCTAATATGAACAGATTTTTAACTTTATACACAATTCAGCGACTGAATGGGTAGATACAATTTTATTAAATTTAATCTATCTATAAATTTAAAAATACTGAGGATGGATAAAAACAATGAAACTTTTGATGATAACAAAACAGTTTAATCTTTCCACAGAACAGAGATTCATCAACTTGCCTATGACTTACTATGTGGCCTTATCAAAGTTAGTTTACTTTCCCAGGTCTGTATGATATGCTGCAAAAGCATGATGGTAATATGTTAGTCATATAGTTGTAAGAATGTGTGAAATTCCTTTTAAGGTGTATGTGAAGTGATTTTAGATTATTTAATAAAGATGCTATAATAAATTCAAGGCATTATGGAGAGGATGTTGCAAATGACAATTGTATTTTTCCACATGGCCAAAGTTTATAACTTGAATTTTAAATTAATAGACATATTTCATATTAATGCAAGTAATAATCACATATACCCCGAAGCAGAGAGTCCACCAGCCAGGCACTTTTGGAGATGAAGAAGGAAAACACTTCCCAGGGAGCTTCTTGAAACAATAAGCTGGACGAGAAAGCTAGCAGACGTCACCATGTGCCCTTCCAGCCAAAGGGTCAGCCTTCTTGAACCAAGGTATCTTTCCCTGGATGCCTTAGATGGACATTTCTATGGAATTTTTTTTAATTGGTACATTTTTATGGCCTTAGAACTATAAATTAGAAATTTATTAAATTTTCCTTTTTAAAAGTCATTCTGTTTCTAGATATTACATTCCAGCAGCTAGCAAAGTAGAACACACTCTCACAAAATAACACTTTAAATTTAGGATAAATATTACCATAAGGTTAATTTCCTGTGACTTATTCTATTTTGAAATATAAGTGGCTTTAAATTTGACAATGCTGAGATACACAAACCTCACATGTTTGTTATAAAATTCAAATATATTTGTAAAGGTATCTTGCACCTCTTGTAAACTCCAATCACCTCTCTTGTTGTGGGTTCCATAAGTTAGAAATAATTGAGCTGGCAGAAATAAGCAGGCTGTGTTTGTTATAGTCATCTTCAACCCTGTCCTTTGTCATTCACAACAGAAAATAATTTGGGGGGGAGGTATACTAATCGATTTTAATGAACTTAAAATTTCAATAATTTTTCAGAAAGCTATTCTTTCTCCCACCCAAATAACAGAATAATGATTTCCTTTCCTATTAAAGGGTGGGAGAAGGGAGGGTTTTGTCCTAAGACAAAAATGATTTCAGCAGAGAGGGAGACTGATGCTATGATCTATCTCTTCTATGTGTTGACAATGTCTCACTTTCTGATAATGCTCTTTTTTTTCTCCACAGTTTTCATTGTTATCTGACATACTACTTAGGAGCTTCTTTATTTGCTCATTGTTTCTCCCTTCTCTGTGACAGAATTTCCAGAGTGCAAGTTGCTTGAATACAATTTGTACCTGGAACAGGGCTGCCAAATAGCACGTCCTTAATAAATACTTATAGAATTACAGTGCTACCTTTATCTTGGGATAAAGATAACTAATATCCCAAACCACCTATGATCAAGCTTTTTACTGGCTTTGTCAAATTTCAAAAGCAGACTGGCTACATAATTTGTAGGCCCAATGTAAAATGAAAATAAAGGGCCCTTTGTTAAAAATTAAAAATTGTGAAAAATATGACAGCAGAGCTTTAAATGGGGCCCTTCTGAGTGTGGAACTGTGCATCCACACAGGTCTCACACTTAGGTAGCCAGCCCTTTTCAAGTGTCTTCAGGCTTAGAATTTTATATATCCAATAAGGGAAAAGGACATTTTTGAACATCCCTTGACATGCCACAATTTATAGTCAGCTATAAAAAGAATCAAATTTGGGGTGCATGTTTGTTTAAAGGACATCTATTAATTGAATCAGCAGAAAAAGAAAGGGTGACAGGAGAGCCAAGATAATGTGGTATTGCCATCCAAGTCATTCTATTTTAAAAGGATTAAAGAAATTTTATGAGCAGTAGCTCTTCCCAGCTTAATTAGACCTTTGTATGATAAATGATATCACAACTCAACATTGCACACATTTCGGGCTGTGGCGTGGAGTCCTGCAACAGTTGACGGTTGTCCTGGACATAAGCAGTGTTTTCTCTCCGTTTGATAGTCAGAGCCCCATTTTTTTTTTTTTTTTTTTTGCTGAACTTTGAATTTACAATCCTGAAAATTGCTTATACATACTTATACAAGTATATCTGATCTATTGTAAAACTAAATTTATGCCAATAAAAAGCATATTTGAAGCAGTGGTCAAACTTACACTCAGAGTTTTTCTCTAGTGAAAACATTTATTAAAATACCCTTAAGCTAAGTGCCACTCCAAATTAACCCACGTTTTTCGTGCCTCCACTCCAGGATTATAGAATTCAACTCTACGCATAACGCTTCTGAATGTTATCGGTAGTTAGAGTTAGAAAATATAGAAGTAAAGGCATTTCCTTTTTAACATATAAAGATGTGTCAATGATTCATTTCACAAGAAAACATGCTTCCATGTTCAGGATAATAAAGGCTTGATTTTCTATTCCAAGGAGAAGTTTGTGTCTTAACCATAAATAAGAGTTAAAATAGTAAATGGTATGAAGAGACAATTAACACATTTAATTTAGAAATACTCATGATATGTGTTGTTTCTTTGGTCTAGAAGCTTTTCTGCCACAATTTTCTAACAATAAAATACCACCTTTCGTGTGCATCATTTCTGGTAATTTATTTTCTAATGATTTCACAAATGAGTAATCGTCATGAACAACAGACAGTAGTCTATGTTAAGAATTTCCCCTAAAGAGAAAGAAGTTATGTGTAAAAGGGGGTGAGAGAAGTTCTCATGGTGAAATTACATTTCAAAATAGGGTATTTAGAGGTGGGAAAAATGGTTTTCTCAAAACAGTGATCATACAAGAACAGCTGTGATGACTGGATCTCAGCCAAAACCTTCACAAAACTCAGCCCTGTTAGGATATAGCACCAAGGTGTCAAATTCAACTATTAGTTAACAGGAGATAAGTCTTAATTAAATATTGGACTCGTGCCATCATCATTATGTTGATGGCAAATTAGGCAGTAGACTTATGTGAAATAATTGTAAGACAAAGTGAGAAATGTACCTTGGTAACAGTATATAATTCAGGTGACAGAGAGCTCAGAGTTGTGTCTTTACTGATCTATATATAATTCTGGCATATTTTGTCACTTGATTTGGAAATTGAAAATCTCATTTCACAATTAGGCAATTGAGGTTAAGAAGAAAGATAGTGAATCATTTTGTAAGTGGCCCACATTAGACCTATAGGTGCATATTTTTCTCCTTGAATGTTTTGACATATGCATATAAGCAGGAAAACCAAAAAAAATTATTTCCTTATATCATTTTCTACCTTCCCATTTTTTTTCAGTTTCTCCAAATTAGCAATCATTTTATTAAGGAAAGTTTCTATTTCTATTTTTTAATTTATACATTTAAAATGCAAAAGTTAAAACAAGGAAGCTGTAGTCTCTTTACAGTTACAAATGCTTTTTAACTCCTAAACCTCCCTGCCCCTGCACTCAATCTGAATCGTTGTTCCCTTAAGCCAGTTCCCTTTCCAGTGAAACTCTAACTTTGGGGGAAATTTGAGAAACAATTTGCACTGGGCTGGCCACCAGGGGTCTACCGCCTACCATGCCAGAGTTTGATCTTTGGGAATGAAAATACTTTCCACTAGCTATTGTGCAAAGTGAGTACAATATACAAAATGATTTCTGCTTTCATTTACATATAATCTTAAAGAGAAGGCGTTATATACAAACTGTTTAATAAAATTGGTTCAAAATGAAACACTGATTTAAATATAAGGGCTAATACTATAAAAGTCATATAGTCAAACTTTGTAGTAGGAATGGAACTTTAGATTTTATACCAAAAGCACAAGAAACAAAAGTAAAAGATAAAATAAACTTCATTAAATTTGAAACTTTTGTGAATCAGAGGATATTCTCGAGTAAGTGAAAAGATATCATACGTGGGTCATGACTCCCAGTACTGTAAAAATCTCTCTGGCAATGTGGGACATAACTCTTGGGGATGAGCCAAGACCTGGCATAGTCGGACTTGAGAAAGGCTTCTTGACCAAAGAGAAGAAAAATGAAACAAAATAAAGTTTCAGTGGCTGAGAAATTTCTAATAGAGTCGAGTGGTCATTATGAATGTTATTCTTACACAGCATGTAGATATTCCTTTGTAGTTTTTAGTGTATTGGGATATCTAGAAAGAAATAGCTGAAAGTGTGAAACTGTGTACCACTAGCCTTGATTCTTGAAGGCAATTGTATAACTATAGAGCTTTTAAGGTGTGACTATGCGATTGTTGAAATTTTGTGGCTGATATTCCCTTTATCCAGTATATGAAGACAGATGCGAAAAGTAAGGACAATAAATAAATAATAGAAGTAAGGAGGGGCATGGGATGTTTTGGATATTTTATTCCATTTTTATTCTTATATGTACTTTTTTTGGAGTAGTGAAAATGTTCAGGGATTGATTGTGGTAATGGATACAAAACTATATGATAATATGGTGAACCATTGATAGTGCACTTTGGACTGTTATATAGTATGTGAATATATCTCAACAAAATTGCATTAAAAAAAGACAACCCACACAATGGAGGAAAATATTTGGAAACCTTTTGTCTGATAAGGATTTAATTTCCAGAGTAAGTAAAACACCCTTACAACTTAGCAACAAAAAGATAGCCAACCAATTAAAAAACAAGAGCCAAGGATTTGAAAAGACATTTCTCCAAAGATATTCAAATGACCAATAAAAAAGACAAAAAGATGCTCAACATCATTAGTCATTAAATAAAGGCAAATTGAAACTGCAATGAGATACCATTTCATATTCACTAGGAAGGCTATTCTTAAAAAAAAAAAACTGGGACTTCCTGGAAGATGGCGGCTTAGTAAGACGCGCGGATCTTAGTTTCTTCTCCAGGGCAGCTACTAGGGGACTAGAAACGATACAGAAAGCGCGCAAAGCCACAACAGAGATAAAAAAGACAGCGTACCCCATCCTGGAAGGGCTGGCTGGCTGAGAGAAGCAGCTCAGGTGAGATCGCCGAGGCGCGCGGGCCTCACCGGGCGGGCCTCACCGGGCGGGGCAGGAAGCGGCCGGAGTTACTCCCTTCCCCCTTCCCGGGCCGGCTGGGAGAATTGGAGAGGCGGTCCCCTGAAACCAAGGTGGCTGGCGCCCACACCACGCGCAGCCCCCCGGACCAACTGAGAGAATTGGATCAGAAATCCCCAGGCCGTGGAGAACGGTGACGGGTGGGGGAGGCCCCTTCCAAACCCGTGACTCCCGGGGAACGTGCAATCTCCCGGGCGGGCCGCTGCCGCTGGCGCCCTCTCACCACGCTTGTCGCCCAGGGCCGACTAGGAAATTCGGACGGGCTCTTTCCCGGGCTGCGGCGACCAGCAACCCTACCTGCGTTCGGACCCTGGGCCGGCTCAAGCCGCTTTGGCTAGCGAACCCCCCGGACGGCGAGAGTTTTCCAAAGTTTAAGGTCCCACAGCACCTTTTACTGGTGGGACCCTCAGACAAACATGTGTCACGAGCGCCACCTACTGGGCAGGATAAGAAAAACAGAACCCAGAGATTTCACAGGAAAATCTTCCAAATTTTGGATCCAATACCCAGGGAAATCTGTCTAAATGCGCAGACGCCAACAGAAGATAACGGATCACGCTCAAATAATTGAAAACATGGCCCAGTCAAAGGAACAAACCAATAGTTCAAATGAGATACAGGAGCTGAGACAACTAATGCTAAATATACGAACAGAAATGGAAAACCTCTTCAAAAACGAAATTGATAAATTGAGGGAGGACATGAAGAAGACATGGGCTGAACATAAAGAAGAAATAGAAAAACTGAAAAAACAAATCACAGAACTTATGGAAGTGAAGGACAAAGTAGAAAAGATAGAAAAAACAATGGATATCTACAATGATAGATTCAAAGAGACAGCAGATAGAATTAGTGATTTGGAGGATGGAACATCTGAATTCCAAAAACAAACAGAAACTATCGGGAAAAGAATGGAAAAATTTGAACAGGGTATCAGGGAACTCAAGGACAATATGAACCACACAAATATACGTGTTGAGGGTGTCCCAAAGGAGAAGAGAAGGGAAAAGGAGGAGAAAAACTAATGGAAGAAATTTTCACTGAAAATTTCCCAACTCTTATGAAAGACCTAAAATTACAGATCCAAGAAGTGCAGCGTACCCCAAAGAGATTAGACCCAAATAGGCGTTCTCCAAGACACTTACTAGTTAGAATGACAGAGGTCAAAGAGAAAGAGAGGATCTTGAAAGCAGCAAGAGAAAAACAATCCATCACATTCAAGGGAAACCCAATAAGACTATGTGTAGATTTCTCAGCAGAAACCATGGAAGCTAGAAGACAGTGGGATGATATATTTAAATTACTAAAAGAGAAAAACTGCCAACCAAGACTCCTATATCCAGCAAAATTGTCCTTCAAAAATGAGGGAGAAATTAAAACATTCTCAGACAAAAAGTCACTGAGAGAATTTGTGACCAAGAGACCAGCTCTGCAAGAAATACTAAAGGGAGCACTAGAGTCAGAACCGAAAAGACAGAAGAGAGAGGTATGGAGAAGAGTGTAGAAAGAAGGAAAGTCAGATATGATATATATAATACAAAAGGCAAAATGGCAGAGGAAAATATTATCCAAACAGTAATAACACTAAATGTTAATGGACTGAATTCCCCAATCAAAAGACATAGATTGGCAGAATGGATTAAAAAACAGGATCCTTCTATATGCTGTCTACAGGAAACACATCTTAGACCCAAAGATAAACATAGGTTGAAAGTGAAAGGTTGGGAAAAGATATTTCATGCAAATAACAACCAGAAAATAGCAGGAGTGGCTATAGTAATATCCAACAAGTTAGACTTCAAATGTAAAACAGTTAAAAGAGACAAAGAAGGACACTATATACTAATAAAAGGAACAATTAAACAAGAAGACATAACAATCATAAATATTTATGCACCGAACCAGAATGCCCCAAAATACGTGAGGAATACACTGCAAACACTGAAAAGGGAAATACACACAAATACCATAATAGTTGGAGACTTCAATTCACCACTCTCATCAATGGACAGAACATCTAGACAGAGGATCAATAAAGAAATAGAGAATCTGAATATTACTATAAAGGAGCTAGACTTAACAGACATTTATAGGACATTACATCCCACAACAGCAGGATACACCTTTTTCTCAAGTGCTCATGGATCATTCTCAAAGATAGACCATATGCTGGGTCACAAAGCAAGTCTTAACAAATTTCAAAAGATTGAAATCATACACAACACTTTCTCGGATCATAAAGGAATGAAGTTGGAAATCAATAAGAGGCGGAATGCCAGAAAATTCACAAATACCTGGAGGCTCAACAACACACTCTTAAACAACGAGTGGGTCAAAGAAGAAATTGCAAGAGAAATTAGTAAATACCTCGAGGCAAATGAAAATGAAAACACGACATATCAAAACTTATGGGATGCAGCAAAGGCAGTGCTAAGAGGGAAATTTATTGCCCTAAATGCCTATATCAGAAAAGAAGAAAAGGCAAAAATGCAGGAATTAACTGTTCAATTGGAAGAACTGGAGAAAGAACAGCAAACTAATCCCAAAGCAAGCAAAAGGAAAGAAATAACAAAGATCAGAGCAGAAATAAATGAAATTGAAAATATGAAAACAGTAGAGAAAATCAATAAGACCAGAAGTTGGTTCTATGAGAAAATCAATAAGATTGATGGGCCCCTATCAAGATTGACAAAAAAAAGAAGAGAGAGGATGCAAATAAATAAGATCAGAAATGGAAGAGGAGACATAACTACTGATCTCACAGAAATAAAGGAGGTAATAACAGGATACTATGAACAACTTTATGCTAATAAATACAACAATTTAGATGAAATGGACGGGTTCCTGGAAAGACATGAACAACCAACTTTGACTCAAGAAGACATAGATGACCTCAACAAACCAATCACAAGTAAAGAAATTGAATTAGTCATTCAAAAGCTTCCTAAAAAGAAAAGTCCAGGACCAGATGGCTTCACATGTGAATTCTACCAAACGTTCCAGAAAGAATTAGTACCAATTCTCCTCAAACTCTTCAAAAAAATCGAAGTGGACGGAAAACTGCCTAATTCATTCTATGAAGCCAACATCACCCTCATACCAAAACCAGGCAAAGATATTACAAAAAAAGAAAACTACAGACCAATCTCTCTAATGAATACAGATGCAAAAATCCTCAATAAAATTCTAGCAAATCGTATCCAACAACACATTAAAAGAATTATACATCATGACCAAGTAGGATTCATCCCAGGTATGCAAGGATGGTTCAACATAAGAAAATCAATTAATGTAATACACCATATCAACAAATCAAAGCAGAAAAATCACAGGATCATCTCAATTGATGCAGAGAAGGCATTCGACAAGATTCAACATCCTTTCCTGTTGAAAACACTTCAAAAGATAGGAATACAAGGGAACTTCCTTAAAATGATAGAGGGAATATATGAAAAACCCACAGCTAATATCATCCTCAATGGGGAAAAATTGAAAACTTTCCCCCTAAGATCAGGAACAAGACAAGGATGTCCACTATCACCACTATTATTCAACATTGTGTTGGAGGTTCTAGCCAGAGCGATTAGACAAGAAAAAGAAATACAAGGCATCAAAATTGGAAAGGAAGAAGTAAAATTATCACTGTTTGCAGATGATATGATACTATACGTCGAAAACCCGGAAAAATCCACAACAAAACTACTAGAGCTAATAAATGAGTACAGCAAAGTAGCAGGTTACAAGATCAACATTCAAAAATCTGTAGCATTTCTATACACTAGTAATGAACAAGCTGAGGGGGAAATCAAGAAACGAATCCCATTTACAATTGCAACTAAAAGAATAAAATACCTAGGAATAAATTTAACTAAAGAGACAAAAAACCTATATAAAGAAAACTACAAAAAACTGTTAAAAGAAATCACAGAAGACCTAAATAGATGGAAGGGCATACCGTGTTCATGGATTGGAAGACTAAATATAGTTAAGATGTCAATCCTACCTAAATTGATTTACAGATTCAATGCAATACCAATCAAAATCCCAACAACTTATTTTTCAGAAATAGAAAAACCAATAAGCAAATTTATCTGGAAGGGCAGGGTGCCCCGAATTGCTAAAAGCATCTTGAGGAAAAAAAACGAAGCTGGAGGTCTCACGCTGCCTGACTTTAAGGCATATTATGAAGCCACAGTGGTCAAAACAGCATGGTATTGGCATAAAGATAGATATATCGACCAATGGAATCGAATAGAGTGCTCAGATATAGACCCTCTCATCTATGGACATTTGATCTTTGATAAGGCAGTCAAGCCAACTCACCTGGGACAGAGCAGTCTCTTCAATAAATGGTGTCTAGAGAACTGGATATCCATATGCAAAAGAATGAAAGAAGACCCATCTCTCACACCCTATACAAAAGTTAACTCAAAATGGATCAAAGATCTAAACATTAGGTCTAAGACCATAAAACAGTTAGAGGAAAATGTTGGGAGATATCTTATGGATCTTACAACTGGAGGCGGTTTTATGGACCTTAAACCTAAAGCAAGAGCACTGAAGAAGGAAATAAATAAATGGGAACTCCTCAAAATTAAACACTTTTGTGCATCAAAGAACTTCATCAAGAAAGTAGAAAGACAGCCTTCACAATGGGAGACAATATTTGGAAATGATATATCAGATAAAGGTCTAGTATCCAGAATTTATAAAGAGATTGTTCATCTCAACAACAAAAAGACAGCCAACCCAATTACAAAATGGGAAAAAGACTTGAACAGACACCTATCAGAAGAGGAAATACAAATGGCCAAAAGGCACATGAAGAGATGCTCAATGTCCCTGGCCATTAGAGAAATGCAAATCAAAACCACAATGAGATATCATCTCACACCCACCAGAATGGCCATTATCAACAAAACAGAAAATGACAAGTGCTGGAGAGGATGCGGAGAAAGAGGCACACTTATCCACTGTTGGTGGGAATGTCAAATGGTGCAACCACTGTGGAAGGCAGTTTGGCGGTTCCTCAAAAAGCTGAATATAGAATTGCCATATGACCCAGCAATACCATTGCTGGGAATATACTCAAAGGACTTAAGGGCAAAGACACAAACGGACATTTGCACACCAATGTTTATAGCAGCGTTATTTACAATTGCAAAGAGATGGAAACAGCCGAAATCTCCATCAACAGAAGAGTGGGTAAACAAACTGTGGTATATACATACGATGGAATACTATGCAGCTTTAAGACAGGATAAACTTATGAAGCATGTAATAACATGGATGGACCTAGAGAACATTATGCTGAGTGAGTCTAGCCCAAAACTAAAGGACAAATACTGTATGGTCCCACTGATGTGAACAGACATTCGAGAATAAATTTGGAATATGTCCTTGATAACAGAGTCCAGCAGGAGGTAGAAACAGGGTAAGATAATGGCCAATTGGAGTTGAAGGGATACAGACTGTGCAACAGGACTAGATACAAAAACTCAAAAATGGACAGCACAATAATACCTAATTGTAAAGTAATCATGTTAAAACACTGAATGAAGCTGCATCTGAGATATAGGTTTTTGTTTTGTTTTGTTTTGTTTTGTTTTGATTTTACTATTATTACTTTTATTTTTTTCTCTATATTAACATTCTATATCTTTTTCGGTTATGTTGCTAGTTCTTCTAAACCAATGCATATGTACTAAGAAATGATGATCATGCATCTATGTGATGATGTTAAGAATTAATGATTGCATATGTAGAATGGTATGATCTCTAAATGTTGGGTTAATTTCTTTTTTTCCGTTAATTAAAAAAAAAAAAAAGAGAAGGGATAATTGGAGCTGAAGGGATACAGACTGTACAACGGGACTGGATATAAAAAAAAACTGAAAATAACAAATGTTGGTGAGAATGCAGAGAAATCCCTTATACCTTGATGGTGGGAATGAAAAATGGTGTGGTGCTGTGGAAAACTCTTTGGTGGAGCCTCAGAAAGCAAAAATATAATAACCGTATAACCCAGATTTTCCGTTCTTAGGTTTATACCCAAAAGAACTGAAAGCCGAAAATCAGACATGTATTTGTACAGAATTATTCATAATGGTCAAAAAGAGCAAATAAACTTAGGGCCATCAACAGATGAATGCATAAATAACATGCCTTATATCCACAATTAGAATATTAGTCACAAAAAGAAATGAAGTGCTGGTTCAAGCTACAACATGGATGAGCTTTAAAGACATCAGGTTGAGTGAAATAAGCCAGACACAGAGGACAAATATATGATATCTCTTATATGAAATACTTAGAATAAGCAAATTCCAAGCAACAGAAAGCAGAATAATGGTTGCCAGGTGTGAGGGGGGTGGTGGTGG
Source organism: Tamandua tetradactyla (assembly GCF_023851605.1). Classification (NCBI taxonomy): domain Eukaryota; kingdom Metazoa; phylum Chordata; class Mammalia; order Pilosa; family Myrmecophagidae; genus Tamandua; species Tamandua tetradactyla. The sequence goes on along the minus strand of NC_135348.1, from coordinate 31,202,794 downwards.
GGAATGGAGAGTTATTGCTTAATGGGCATTAGTTTTTGTTTGGGATGATGAAAATGGTGAAAGTTACATCATATTGTCAGTGCACATAATGTTACAAAATGTCCATTTAAAATAGCTAAAATTATTTTTGTTATGTGTATTTTCTAATTAAAATAAATTAATTAATCTAGAAAATATTCTTTAAAAGATCACCAGAATTATCTACTCACACAATTGCCTTCCACACAAAAATGTAGGTCGGGATTTGCATGTTTTATTCATTCCTGTATCACCAGAGATATGTCACCAGTGGCACACTCACACATGAACACACACACACAGAATAAATGATTTGCCACAGACTGCAAATGCCATAAGATTTTACTTGAGATAAAATTCAGCAAGGATTAGGGAAAACTTTATAATGTGAACTCATTTCAGCTCTGAAGATTTAATATTTTGAGAAACTAACAGCATTTGTAGAGATAAAGTCTGTATGGGATCTCATGCAGTAGAGACTATAGAAAGAAAAGATAGAGGCTTAAATGGGCATTGTGCCACTGTGGAGTGGTAGGAGCAACCAGACTGGTTAAACAAGCAGTTGTCATTAAATTGGGCTTTGTTTGTGGGTTGTTTCGATGTGTGTCTGTTTTTGTGTATGTATTGAGAAGTGGACGAGGGAATATATGCCAGGTAGGGATAGACAGATAATGGCTGAAAGTCAGTTTGAAACGTTAGACAACAGAAGAAGGAGAGAAATGGAAATTTCAACAGGATAGATGATAGAAAAATTATTATTTTTTGCTTTTAATTTAAGACAAGTCATAATGAGTATATATATTTTGTGAATGAACTTGAAGACTGACTAGATCAGGGGTTAGGAAACTGCAACCCATAGGGCAATTCCAGCAGGCACCTGTTTTAGTAAATAGAGTTTTATTGGAACACAGCCACATCTTTTTACATTATCTATGGCTGTTTTTATACTACAATGGCAAATTTGATTAGTCGCTACAGAGAACATCTGGTGCATAAAATCTAAAATATTTACCATCTGGCTATATACAGAAAAAGTTTGCCAGCCTCTGCACTATGTAGAAGAGAAAAATATATATTGTCCTCACTAGAGGATGTATATTTTTACAGAAATTTACACACCATATAAAAATGGTACATAGAGAAGAGGACAAACAGCTCTTTCTGAGTCTGGAGAAGTGAGTGATGGGGCAGGACGGGAATGAAGGTCATACAGTCTGAGTACAATTTTCAACTTTGAATCTCATGCCCCTGGACAAAGAAGGCAATGTCATCTGCTAAAGTGAAAATAGTGATGTGAGTGGGGATTGGAGCAGGGAAGATAAGCCTTAGCAACAGTGTGAAGAAGCCAGCAAGTCTTTTCCTTTTAGTCTGATGACAGGTACACCTTACTGCATGAAATAATTCTTTAGTTGGACCAATCTCCTTTCTCTCTCTCTCTCTTTCCCTCCTTTATATTTTGTCTCACTCTCTATCAACATTTCACCACCACAACATTGATAAATTCAAGGGAAAAACATCAAGTGACATGCAATTTAATAACTGTGGCTTCTAATTTCTGTGAGTTCAGGGCATCTATATTTTAAGTAAATGGGATTGCAAGTCTCAATTTGATTTTGAAGGCACCAGATGTTTTCATTAACTCTTTTGCAACCCAAGGCGATTTGTTTTAAAGTAGAAATATCAAGGAAGAAATGGATAATTATGTTTGTGCCCTTGCTTTCAACTGGTGTTCAACACATGTATTTGCTGCAGATAATAACATTTGTGATAAAAATATGGCACTGAAGATGCAAAATATTATATTTAATATGATTGGCCAAATTTTCCAAAGTAATCTATAGGTTCTCTGTATATTTTTCTTCAAAAAATTCCATGCTGAAAATTTAGAACTAGACAGACCTGGGGTTAAAATTGAGCTTCCCCATTTATTAGACATTTTTACAACTTGCTTTAGCTCAGTGATCCTAAGTTTCTTCATCTATAAAATGGATATAATAATGCCGCCCAAGGAGTATTAAATGGAAGGATATTTCTCATGGAGGAATAAAGGATAAATTATAGAAAATATCTAATAGTTAATGACAGATTAAGTGCTCTATAAATAGTAAGTATTATTGATTTTGTTGTTTTTATGGCATATGTTCTAGTATGCTAGCTGCTGAAATGCAACATACCAGAAATGGAATGGCTTTTAACAAGGGGAATTTAATGAGTTGTTGGCTTACAGTTCTAAGGTGGAGAAAATGTCCCAATCAAAACAAGTCTATAAAAATGTCCAATTTAAGGCATATGAGGAAAGATACCTTAGTTCAAGAAGGCTGACAACGTTCAGCATTTCTCTCTCAGTTGGAAGGGCACATGGCAAACATGGTGATGCCTGCTGGCTTTCATGTGGCTCTACCAAAAAAAAGGACTCTCTCCAAAATGTTTCCTCCTTTAAAGGATTCCATTAAGCAGCTCCACTTTCAGTGGGTGGAGACCCATCTCCATGGAAATCATCCAATCAAAAGTTACCGCCCACAACTGGGTGGGTCACATCTTAATAGAAACTATCAAAATGCTCCCACCCAGGAATATTGAATGAGGATCAAAGGGCATGGCTTTTTTGGGGTCCACCACAGATTCAGACCAGCACAGCATATCAAATTCAATTTAATTTCTCCAGTACAATAATTTTACATCACTGTAGTCAAACTTTTAATGCAAAAATAATGATATCTTCTAAATGGGGTCCCTATCATTAAGCTCCTTATGAGACCCTTCTCCAAATTTCTCATGCTGCCATCGATTAGAATATTTTGTACCTAACCAAATCCTACTCAGATTGAGCAAACAATAAGGGGATGAAAATCTAGAAGTAGTGCTACTTCATCTTGATTGATTCAGAAGTCTAATTCCAATATTTAAAACCCAGGTCCCTGCCATCTTTCTGTTGTTCAAGCTGCCAATTTTTATCATACTCTTTCTTCAAGATTCTAGGATTTTTGCCAGTAACAATTAAGCTTGTTTATGTTTGGCAAGGAAGAGTGAGAATCCTTTTATATAATTGGCTACAATTACATGACAGATCCCATTTCTTGGGAATGGTTTTTCCCTAGACCAAAAATGTTCACCCCTGGAACTGAACTGTACCCTTGGTTACCACTTCCACACTGACACCTGAGCTGCATGTTGGCTGTTTGGATAATGAAAAGGATAAGTGGATCTAAGTAGGCAACCAACAATATTCATACCATCAATAAAATATTTTCTGTATTATTACTTCAAGTACCTCCTTCAGACACAAGAAATTGGAGGCATATATTTTGAGCAAGTGGGGCTCCATGCCTGTGGAGGTACTATGCAGAGTGACTTTTTCAAAATGTTCTAAATCTCTTCTTGTGCCAGGGAAAACTTGAGCCAGTTGTTTCTAATAGGTGAGATGTCCTGAACGTGGGACCGAAACACTTAGGTGCCCATACAGGCTTCTAAGGCGCTCTTGAAATCTCCGTTCTAAATGTGAAGTCAAGCAGATTGTCCAAAGAGCTCTGGGATTCATGCCTATGAGTTCATCCTGAGAATAGTCTGAAGAGCAGACAGTTCCCCATGCCTGGCATGATGTTTCTTTAGCAGGATCTTGCAAGATGATCCTGCTGGAATGTTGTTGACACAAGGACTTTGGGTGACCATTTCTCGTATCAAACAGAACAATATCAGGATTCTAAGCTACTAATGATTTTCTGTCTCCCCTTATGCCCTGGACTTGATCCACAAGTATGAACCTCTGTTTTTACCCTCACACATCTGTGTGTCAAAGGTTCAGTCACTCTCAGACTACAGCACTTGTGGACAGCAGGGGTGATTGAAGGCATTCTTTATCCAGTGTGCTGTCATTGTTGACATACAGAGTAGTCATTCCATATCTTTTGTAGGTTCTGTGCCACATGTTGAGAGGTTTTCCAGAGGTGGCCATGAATATCTCCTCCAAATGCTTTTGAAATCTGTTGCACTCTCCTTGATCAGTCTTAAGCCATACTTCAATAGGGACTAGTGTTGTTTTTGCAAATCAGACTCCACTTCATTCTCTACGGTGCTAGGTTAAAAGGATGTATGCCCCTTAGAAAAGCCATGTTTTAATCAAAATCCATTTCATAAAGGTAGAATAATCTCTATTCAATACTGTATGTTTGAAACTATAATCAGATCATCTCCCTGGATGATGTGATTTAGTCAAGAGTGGTTATTAAACTGGATTAGATGACAACATGTCTCCACCCATTTGTGTGGATCTTGATTGGTTTACTGGAGCCCTATAAAAGAGGAAATGTTTTAGAGAATAGGAGATTCAGAGAGAGCCAGAGAAGAATGACATAGCCAAGAGAGCCCACCAGCCAGCGACCTTTGGAGATGAAGAAGGAAAACACCTCCCAGGAGCTTCATGAAACAGGAAGCCAGGAGGGAAAGCTAGCAGGTGATGCCATGCTCACCATATGCCCTTCCATCTGAGAGAGAAACCTCGACTGTGTTTGCCATATGCCTTCTCACTTGAGAGAGAGACCCTGAACTTCATCGGCCTTCTTGAACCAAGGTCTCTTTCCCTGGATGCCTTTGATTGGACATTTCTATAGACTTGTTTTAATTGGGACATTTTCTCGGCCTTAGAACTTTAAACTAGCAACTCATTATATTCTGCTTTTTAAAAGTCATTCTGTTTCTGGTATATTGCATTCCAGCATCTAGCAAACTAGAACATTTACCCACAGGCCTTTTGCCTATCCTCCTTACTGATGGAAGAAAGGGATTCTATCAATATCAAAAGAAATCACAGTATAGTAATACAGTGTTCATGACCTGAAAAGTTCAAGAAAGGACATGGTTGGAAGATGTATTGGTCTACATTTATGCTATAAATCCCAAATGATAAATTGAACATGACTAAAAATTAGTTTTTGGTCTAAAACTGTTTCTTGCACACTCTGGGTAAGGTTTACATTTGTGGTCATCGTCAATGAGTCATAGCAGCAAGCAGAGTCATCAGAAGTCAGTATTCATGGGACATGATAGATGGTGCAGCGTCATGAGTGATCACATAAGCAGCTTTAAATGAAGGGGATTAAGGATCTTCAGAGGCGGAAAGATCTATGTTTGAATACAAGCAAGTTCTGAGGAACCAGGGCATTATGAGTGATAGTGTTGCTGCCTTCTTTTTCTTGAGTGATGTGAAATTAACCAGTAACAATGTAATTGATAGTATGGAAAATATGGTGCATGGATGCTATGATGAATCTTCACATTCGGTGATTAGGCAATAAACAAATGGATTGGTACTTCTTCTGTACCCATTATTGTAAATGTTTATTGATAAATAATTTTAACTCGCATGATCCTATAAATATTCTAATGCAGTTTTTAAATCATGTTGTTTATATATGTAGGCCCCTTCCAAAACTTATTTTGTCAGGGCCTCAGTCCCCCAGGTTCAGCCTTGGTTTTTCTCTTGATAAAATAGTACCAAAGGTCCTGCATTGACTATCACATACATAAAACATACTCTACGCTGTACAACACTGCTTTATACTCTTCCACTGCATAAATGAATTCAGAATATTGGATGTTAAGTTTAAATAACTAACCACTAGAATCTCTGAAAATACTTTATACCTCCAGGAATTATTCCTAGCAAAGAACATGAAAGTAAGTTTCATTTATCCTACCACACCATTTATAATAGTATATTCGTACACTTTTTTTTAACATATCCTCAAATTGTAATCAATTGATTATATCTTCCCTGTATTGAATTTGAGTTAAAGTGGTAACTGATTCAATTACTTCAAGTCTTCTCAACAACATATGGACAAATTATTACTTTGGAAAAGACACCTTAGTAGATGGTTATGCTATTTATTGTTACTGATTTTATAGTAGTTTTGCTCTCTGTAAGTGTCCTGTCCTAGAGCTTTGCCCCTAAATCACAAGGCAGCTTATTGTGAGAAGCCCATGTGTGGAGTATTGACACTGGAAGCACCACAGGCTTCACAATCCACATAGAGACTCTGACATGAGTCGTCCTGTAAGAGATTATGGATCATTTTAAGGTGTCAGCTATTAGCTAAGGACTGGTAACTAAACTGTATCTTACATGCAGCCAAATATCTTCATAAGGGATACAGCAATGAAAGCTGTCACTGAATTCTCATGTCTCAGCAGTAAGCTTTTAACTGATTCACTAAAAGTCAAGTCAAATCAAGAATGGAAAGATAACATGAAGGAAAACCAGATCAATAACATCTCTCTGTCTTTTGGGAGACCCACTGACAGACTGTGGTTTCAATGCAGCAGGAAGCTCCCAACCCAGAAAATGTATGGTTAGCACAAGTCTATTCTAAGCTGCCCAGCAGGAGAGGAGAGCTACACTTGGATACACAAAGGAAATACATAGGAGATGGGCTTTTTTTTTTTTTTAGGATTCCTCCTGCTAAGTAAATCCTTTATCTGAAGTGCGGAAAATTATTGCATAAAATATTACCAGATATAAAAAATCAAGAACTTGCAAATCTGATACACTGGAATCCAGCAATTTAGGATGCATAGTTTAGGCTTTACAAAATATTTGCCTGATGTTTATGTTTAGATATAGGGCCTTAATTTTATTTAGGCTATCTTTTCTAATTGTAACTAATCTAGAATATGTTATTTTCTTTCTTAAAGCAACAGAATATTTGAAAGATTTGTCTAATGGCATTGGAAGGGAATTTGGAGTAGGGATTTATAATAGGCAAATGATTTTAGCTTCATTTTTCAAAATGATGCATTCTCTTTGATTTTATCTTCTTATAGCATGCAGAACAAAACTACTATATTATTTATTTTGAAATATCTCTTCTGTACACTAAGTTTTCTTCATTTCTGATAGTCACAACTATAATACAGATGTCATCAATAACTGTCTATTACATATTTTACAGCGTGATTGGAAAAATACTTATTCAAATAAAATATGCAATATAAAGGTAAACTATTTCATTTTTAATAAAGGATGTGTCATAACATGTTCAAAGTTACCACATGAAATGGAATATGAAATATACATTCATAGTAAATTACTTAGCATTGGTCCTATTACACATTATCTAGAATATAGAATTTGGCTCTGTACAAGAAGCTATTAATAATACATTGTTTTAATCTGGTAGAGGAAAATGACATTTTGAATTGGAAAAACGTGTGTTGTCAGGCTGCTGTGAGTTCTATCAGTTCTATCAGGCTCGCTGAGGATAGGATATTCAAATTAGAGGAAGTTGATTTTGGGTGGAAAGTAGACCACATTAAATGTTTCCCTTTCAGAGATTATCTAATTAAAAATCTCAATAGGGACATTAAACATTCAAGAGATTTTTAAGGCTAGAAAGCCTGCAGATAATTTGTCACACAATTTTAGAACTTCAAAGACATAAAATTAATTCAATTTCATTTGTGTAAATCACTTTCTTTCTGTACAGGGGATGCTTTTTATGATTGTTTTATTTTATACATAAATACATTTTCCCTTCTTACTCACAGGGCTGTCCTATTACAGATGTGTTGGAATATCTTTATTTTTACTCATAATTCTAAGTGTAAAAAATAATTTTCCATTTCAATCTGAATTTTTCTTAAAGTAAAAGCCAAACAAACCCCCCTTACTAGCACCTGATTAGTTATCCTAGATATTCCTCTCTTCTCCTTGGATGTTTCCATGTGCTCTGGATAAGGCAATCTGTACACTTATTTATTGGGTATCCTATGGGCACTGTCAAGTGTATTGGATTCTGGCTACCTATCCCCAGTCAGAAGATCTGTAAATTAATCTGCTACTTCTCTTCTATATCTCATTAAAAGCTCTACTCTCCCTGCTTAGGTGATACAGATGAGAACATAAAAGGAGAAAATGTCCAGAATCCATCTACCATGCCCCAGGGATCAAGCAACTCTCCAACTCCTCAGATCCCTCAACTCACCCTATAAGACAAAGGACCCAAAATATTCCTGACCAGACTTAAGCACAACAGGCAGGGCAAAGCTCTTGGCATTTCCTGCGTGTGTGATGCTGAAAATATTTTCCTGTATATTCTAGAAAGAATTAAAATTTCCTGGTATGGACCAATGTTCAGAGGAAGGGATACCTGTGCTATTCTTGGAAGGACAGTTGCCTCAAAGCTCAGGTAAGAGGCAGGCACTTGAGGGATTTAAGGTATGGAACTCAGGCCAAGTGATCCAAAAGATAAATCATTGGTTGTTTCAGTTTGCTAAAGCTGCCTGATTGTAATATACCAGAAGCGGGATGGCTTCCTCAAAGGGGATTTATTAGGTTACAAATTTACAGTTCTAATCCAAATGGCTAGAACATGAAAATGTCCAAATTAAGGCATCCAGAGAAAGATACCCTGACTTTGAAGAAAAGCCACCTGCATCCGGAACATCTTCATCAGCTGGGTAGCCACATGGCTGGCATCTGGTGGTCCTTGCTTCCATTATTGCTTACAGCTTCTGATTCCAGTGACTCTCTCTAAGGGTCTCTGGATCCTCACTTTGCTTCTCTGGGACAAACTCTTGATTTCATCTGTTAGTTTAGCATCTCCAAACATCTGTGTCTTTCTGTCTGCATCTTCCAAGCATCTGTGTTCTCTTCAAAATGTCCCTCTCTTAATAAAGAACTCCAGTAAGCATATTAAGACCCACTTTGAATAGGCAGGGTCACATTCCCATCTAATACAAGGTCCCACCCAGGATCAGGTGAGTCACATCTCCATTAGAATAACCTAATCGAAAGGTCCCATTCAACATTATGTCTGGCCCCACAAGATTGGATTAGAAGAACATGGCTTTTCTGGGATACATATTAGTTTCAAACCAGCACATTGGAATAACAGCTTCAGGTAGTTTGTCTTTTGTCCTCTTTCCTTTTTGCAGGCTTTGTGGACAAAGAGGTCAGAGGTAAAACCTTGAGATCTGATGGATTTTTGAAGGTGACTATCAATTTTTTTTCACTACAGAGTTTGTAAGTTTTGGAAGGTGTGCATTGAAGATTTTATACATGGAGATAGGTGGACCTGACCTCTTTCAAAGTATTTATGGCTTCTGAAAGTGAAATTCTTGAGGGTTTCAGTGGCGTATCTGGGATGGAACCACTCATCTTGAGCCCATGCTCAGGTCCTGGGAGGAGCTATATTTAGGAATCCAGTGGAAGGTGAGATGGTTCAAGATCTCTAAACATCATTTAGACCACTTCCTTACTCCAAAAGAGGAGTAATTTTAAGAGTAATTTTAGCCCTTTGATGATCTTGCATGATTGGCTCCTGCTATGAGGCATCTCTTCCAGAGATTTGTGGGATAAAGGTCGCCAGTCACTGAGTGTGACAGGCCACCTGATCTATGGAATGACTGGTTTTGAAATCACTCCAGCTCTGAATAAGGAAGTTGGGGAGAGATGTCCACACCTGAGTTACTGGAGATACATGTTGCATATCAGAGGTAACTTCTGCTCACCAAACTGTTCCAATTACTGACAAATCTGGAACCACACAACTGTGAAATTTCCAAGTCATAACTCTTCATGGAAAATGACTTCTGCCCACTACCATGCTGGTAACACCGGCACCTCGTCATAGACTAGGCCCATGCATCCAATGACAGATAGTTAATGCCCTAGTGTATAATGAAGGCACCACATTCCCATGGGCTGGTAGATATTCCCCTAGTGTCTTGTGAGGGGCTCGTAATGGCCTTCTCTGAAATTGGTGTCCTCCACAAAACACATTATGAGTATGAATGGGATCACAACCAAAGAACTGTCTCAATGATTAAGGGTAGATTCACTGCAGTAGCTGGAACTCAGTGACCCTCCCTACCATGAAGCTTTCTTCTCTAAACCTCACAACCTCTGGTTTGCCTCAATATGCCACGGCTACAAATCTGAAAGCTCTTGGACATCCATGCCTTAGCCATGGGAAGGTATGGTAACTAATCTCTCTTTTTAGGAAGTGATGCTCCACTGCACAGTCACCGTCCATCCCAGCCAAAAGTCATCCACCAAATGGTGGAGTTTTGTTTTAAAAGAAAGTCAAAGATGGTCAGAATTTTAATCCCATTATCATATCTCTATTTCAATTTTCCATTTCATTTCATACCTATTTATGGCTGACATGACATATTCAAAAGGCTGTAGGAGCCAAGAAGGTCACCTATTTCCTTGAGATGGTTGTTAAGAGACAACATGGGAAGATTCTCTGGACAATGACAAATTGGACAAATTACACTTGTTCTTTTGAATGGGAAGCTGCTTTTTGCTGATGTCATTTGGGAATGTAGATGAGCCAAGTATTTTCAGAGAAGGCAGAAAACCAGATTATTGTGTAAAATTTCCCAAATATCAAACATTTATTCAAAATAAAATTTTAATAATGTGTAGGCACAACACAAAAAGTCTAAAGGCCAAATCTTGCTGCAAGAGGTAAGTTTACCAGCCCAGGTTGGTGAAAACTTATTGAATGCTTTGTAAAATGTCAGTTTGTGAATATAAGGATAATCAATTCTTTTTTTTTTTTTTTGTCATTTAAGAAGTTAAAGATTTAGTAGGGAAGCTTAAGACCAAGCACAACATCTGCATTCACAGGAGCAGGTCAGAATTATAAATGTATGCATCAACTTAAACCCCCTTCTCTCCCTCCAGACTTGCACCTCCTCTCATTGGGAGGGACAGCCTATCTGCCATGTTCAAGGTCAATCCACAGTCTCCTACCCAATAATGAAGTCCCCTAGCCCACCACTAGGCCCAAGTGGTGAGTACATTGGTAGGCCAGTCACTATCTGTAGCCTTGCGAAAAAAGACTATGGAGGAATTAGAGAAGGGCTTCAAGATTCAAGTTCCTAGAACATGGTGACGTAGATGGAACAACAGTCTCCAAGTGGTAATGTCTCTTGAGCCCCAACAGTCTGCTCAGATAGTCAGTGAAGGGCCAAATGGGTGTTTTCTAAAGGAGGCTCCAGAGAACAGGCGCCTGAATCTAATGGCTTAACTGAGGGATAGTAACATGAGAACAAATATTGTGGTCATTGGTTGACACACCCATACCCTTTGTCTTCAGTTCTATGTATAAAGAGGTTTATCCTCTATATTATGTGTTCTGTGGCTACTTATTCTCTTATAGAACATGATGTCTGTACTCAGACTTATAAAAGCCTGCATAATCTGCATTTCATGTCTTAGTGAAAGATTAACCTGCTGCAGCTTGCAAAGAAGAATAATTTGTTTTACCTGGAAAACATTCTGCCAAGAAAGCAGCTTAAAATGTCTTTCACAGAGGACAAAGTGACAAATGTTTGCTCTGTGGGGCCTATTGCCTCTACATGTTAAAGTACTGTGAATTCAGAAACATGCACCACTTCAAAACTGTAAAACCCCATAAAAAATGCTGCAGTTTTTAAATGTTAAATTTTTACTGCCTCTGTGTGAGCTACAGTTGTTAAGGTTTTGAAGCATTCACAAAAGACATTTTCACTAAAATTCTATGGAGTGGGGGGGAGGGACACAAACTAGCAAGCTAATATTCTTTAAAGAGGAAAGAATGTTTCTAGGGCTAAATGAAAATCTGGTTTAGAAATAAATTCATAAAATGAACAGAGTTTTCCCTTCCCACTGTTAATGGCTTGCTAGTTCACAAGGAAGATAGCGCAAGAAGAAAGTGAGGTTCACAGGTTAAGCATCTCTAATAGTATAGTAATAAAATTCAAGTAGCTGTTCTAAAATTCTTGGCAAGTTTTAAGCACAGCCAGTAGCACAGGTCCATAAAAGGGCACTCTGGTGGTTTTGCCCATGCCCAGTGCATTGCATTCCTCAATTTAGGGTTGATATAGCAGTCATAATGGCAACGAAGTTGTGATAAAAATGGAAAGTGAAGTTTATTTGCAAGTATTTTTATATTTATTTTCGAGCTATATTTTGCATGACCATTGAAGCATTGGTGTTTTTGAAAAAATATTTTCAAGAATATGTGAATCCATAAGACTTACAGTTGTAATTAATATATGTATTTTCACACATGGGAATGCTAAGCAGAATCATGATCATGAGTACTCGTGGAAACTAAAGTACTTATAGAAATAAATTTAGTGTGTATAAATTATGTTTAAAAACAATGTAAAGGTCAAATGCCAATGAAACAGTACATTAGAATTTATGAGCATTTCTTGAATATAAAAATATACAAGAAACTTTTTTTCTGTTCTTGAGAAATTAGAGTTCTCATTCACATCAGTTACTTCAGGAAGCCCATGGAAAAATTACTGTAATAAATTACTATTTTTCATTTTTAAATTATTTTTATTGAGAAAAAATATATACAAAAAAGCAATAAATTTCAAAACCCACTGCAACAGTTAGTTATAGAGCAGATTGCAGAGTTTAGTATGGGTTACATTTCCACAATTTTAGGTTTTTCCTTGTAGCTGCTCCAAGACACTGGAGACTAAAAGAAAGATCAATGTAAGGATTCAGCAATCATACTCATTTGTTAAATTCTATCTTCCCTGTTATAAGTCCACCTTCTCCTTGGATCTTTCTCTCAATCTGTAGTAGTATTTAGGCTCTGCTCATTCTAACTTTTTCACGTTGGGAAGGGCTGTTGATAGTATGAAGTAGGGGGAAGCAACTACTTGATGGCCTATAGAGGCTGGCCGCTCTGGGTTTCAGAACTGATCTGGTTTAGGAACCCATCTGGAGGTTGTAGGTTTCCATAAAGAAATCATAATGCATGGCACTTTTGTAGAATCTCAGAAAGAACCCTAGGTGCTCTTTAGAATTGGCAGGAGTGGTTTAGGTTGGGATTTGGCAAACCATGGTAAACAGCAACATTGAGCTGAAGCCGGTATAAGCCTCTTGACTCTATTTGATCACTCTTAGCCACTGATAGCTCATTTGTTACAATTCTTTTCTGCCTTTTGGTCAGGAAAACCTTGTCAATCCCATGATGTCAAGGCCAGGTTTATCCCTGGGAGTCATACCTCAGGTTGCCAGGGAGATTTTCAGCCCTGGATATTTGGTACCGTGTGGTGGAGAAGGTAATGATTTTACTTGCAGAGTTGGGCTTAGAGGGAGAGACCACATCTGAGCAACAAAAGAGGTTCTCTGGAAGTAACTTTTAGGCATAACTGTAGGTGAGGTTAGCTTCTCTGCTACATAAATAAGCTTCACAAGACCAAGCCTAAGCTCAAGGGCCTGCCCTGTTGACTTTGGAAGTCCCTAATATTTGAGACAGTATCAGAGATTTCCCCAATGGTAAAGTTTAATAGTTTCATATTTTTTTATCCTGTCCCTTAGGAGACTTTGCCAATGCTTTCTAATTTTTTTCTTAATATATTCTACTATGTATATGGGCATTACATTAAGCTATACAGAATTACAGGCCCTCCTTCCAATTCTGGGCTCCATGTTCTTGGGTTGTTTAGATCAGCTATGTAAACAGGATGAATTAGATCATGTGCTACAGAAAATTTAGGTTTTGGACAAAATAAGCCCCTCTTCTTTGGTCTCAGAGTATAGATGAAGCTCTTGAATACAGGCAATGTCCTCCTATCCCTGTATACTAATTTACCTTAGTGCTGACCTGATTGGCTTTGTTCTTATCTCTACTTAAAACCTGATCTCTTTTTCAGTTTCTTTACCAGTTCTTGCATGTGGCAATGCTGGCTTTCAGAACTGAAGAACCCCTACTCTGAATTTTAGGTGTCATACAGGTACCCTAAGTTCCAGGGAAATACCAAGTTATACATATATAGCACAGCATCTCAAGATCTAGAAATAACAATTACCACTCTGGACTAAATAAGACTGCTATCTGAGCTTATTATCTAGGTTCCAATTTTCTTATAAGTATTTTCTAAATGAGCCCATACAATATTTGCTCTTTCATTTTTGGCTTTTTTTTTTTACATCATATTATGTCACATAGGTTCATTCACAATGTTGCATGCCACACTACTTCTTTACGTTCTGTAGCAGCACAATGTTCAATCATATGCATGCAACACAGTTCACCATTCTACTTCTCAGTCTGTGCATCCTTCAGCCACCTCAATCCATTGGGCATCATGTCAATGCCAAAATCAACAGTCCATGTCTCACATTATCTTAACTTAGTGGTTGTTCTAGTTTGCTAGCTGCTGGAATGCAATATACCAGAAATGGAGTGGCTTTTAAAAGGGGGAATTTAATAAGTTTAAAGTTTATGGTCCTAAAGCCATGGAAATGCCCAAAAGCAAGTCTATAGAAATGTCCAATCTAAGGCATCCAGAGAAGCAAACCTTGATTCAAGAAGGCTGATGAAGTTCTGAATTTCTCTGTCAAGTGGAAAGGTACTTGGAGAACATGGTCAGGGAGTCTCTCTCATTTGGAAAGGCACATGGTAAACACGGCATCATCTGCTGGCTTCCTGTCCAGGCTTTTTGCTTCATGAGGCTTCCCCAGGGGCATCTTCTTCATTTCCAAAGGTCACTGGCTGTTGGACTTTGTTTCATGGCTCTTGTCATTCTGTCATCCTTCTCTGTGCTCTCAGAATCTCCAAAGGTTACTGGCTGGTGGATTCTCTGCTTCTCTTGGCCTCGTGGCTCTGTTCAGCTCTGCTGTGGCTTTCTCATCATTCTCAAAAGATTGCTGCCTGGTGGAATCTCTGCTTAGTGGTTCTGGGGCATTCTCTGCTCTCTCAGAATCTCCAGCTTTGTCCAAAATGTTTTGTTTTTATAGGATTCCAGTAAATTAATGAAGGCCTACCCAAATGGATGGAGAAATGTCTCCATAATCAATTTTAATATCCACAAGTGATTGAGTCACATCTCTATGATGATAACCTAATCAAGTATCCAACCTATAGCAGTGAATAGGAATTAGAAGAAACCATTGCTCCCACAAGATTGATTAAGATTAAAACATGGCTTTTCTAGGGTACATAATACTTTCAAACCAGCACAGTGGTATAATCATACACTACTGTCATTTTAGACCATTTTTGTTGCTCCCAAGAGAAAAATAACCAATAAACACACCCCCACCAAATAGAAAGTGCAAACCTCCCCTTAACTGTTGGCCTCACCCTCAATTATCTACACCTGATATTGCTGTTGTATTGTTGACGTCTTCTTGTTAAACATAGTCCAAAGCATGTAATAGCAGTTTCCCCCCATAACTTCATATTATAAGCTCTTTGTACAATACTCATACCTTTGAAAGAGTTTATATAAGAACTTATTTATATTTGTAGTGATAATTGGTGGGATACATGGCTCTATATAAGAGCCATATATAAGCCATGTATTGAAAATGATTTTCAATCATTTTCACCTTCAATATAGCAATTTTACTTGCAGACCCACTAATAAATACCTATACTTCTAACCATCCCCTTACATTTAAGATCAACCTCATTAGCTAACTGTTCACCCATCTCTAGCTTCTGTGCAACTTTAAGTTCCCTATATTCTGTGTTATAAGCCTCTGAGTTTACCTTTATTGAGGACATGGAAGTGAAATCATACAGTATCTATACTTTTGTGTCTAGCTTATTTCATTCAGCATTGTGTCCTAAAGGCCCATCTGGATTGTCATATGCTTCAGGTGTCATTTCATCACACTACTGCCAAATATTCCATCATATGTATATGTCACATTTTGTTTATCCACCTGACTGTTGATGTGCACTTGGACTGCTTCCATCTTTTGGATTTTGAATAATTCTTCTATGAACTATTGATGGGCAAATGTCTCTGTCACTGTTTTCAGATTTTCTGGATATAGACCAAGGGTCATAGGGCAACTTGATATTTAGTTTCCTAAGGAACTGTCAAATTGTCTTCCACAGCAGCTGTGGCATTATACATTTCTATCAACAGTGCATCAGTGTCCTCTCCAACATTTGTAGTTTCCTATTTATTTAATAGCAGCCATTCTTATAAGTGTGAGATAATATCTCATTGTAGTGTTTATCTGTATTTCCCTTATAGCTAATGAAAAGAGCATCTCTTCATGTGCTTATGAGCCACCTGTGTTTGCCTTTTGGAAAAAAAAGTCTATTCATGCCTTTAGTACATTTTATAATTGGGCTGTTCATTCTTTTGTTGTGGAGTTCTATGATTTCTTTATGTATAAAGTATACCAAACCTTTATCTGATGTGTGATTTCCAAATAATTTCTCCCATTGAGTTGGCTACTTTTCCACATTTTTTACGAAGTCTTTTGAGGTGCAAAAATAATTGATTTTGAGGAGTTCCCATTTATGTATTTTTAATTTCATTGCTTGTGTTTTGGGTGTAAAGTTTAAGAAACTACCTTCTATTCTTAGGTCTTGAAGATGTTTCCCTATATTTTCTTCTTGGAGTTTTATGACACTGGTTTCTAAATTTAGGTATTTGATCCACTTTGAGTTAATTCTTACACAAGGTATAAGGGAAAGGTCCTCTTTCATTCAGTTGACTATTGATATCCAGTTCTCCCATGCTCATTTATTGGAAAGACTATTTTGTCCCAGTTCGGTGGATGTGGGGCCCTGTAGGTCAGTTGATCATAGATTTTGTGGTCTATTTCCACACTTTGGTTTCAGTTCCATTTGTCAAAACTTCTTGGTGCCTGTACCATGGTGTTTTGACCACTGTGATTTTATAAGCTTTAAAATCACGAATTGTTAATCCTCTCACTTTGTTCTTCTTTTTAAGGATGTTTTTAGCTGTTTGATGTTTCTTTTTCTTCCACAAGAATTTGATAACTAGCTTTTCCATGTTGTTCATGTAGGTTGTTGGAAAATTGAGTGGTATTGCATTGAATTTGTAGATCAATTTGGGTAGAATTGACATCTTAATTGCATTTTATCTTCCTACCCATGAGCAGGGAATGTCTTTCCATCTATTTAGATCTTCTTTGATTTCTTTTGACAATCTTGTATAGTTTCTGTATACAGACTCTTTACAGACTTTGTTAAGTTTACTGCTAGATTGTTGATTCTTCTACTTGCTATTTTGAGTGGCGTTTTTTTCTTAATTGTCTTCTCAGTTAGGTCATTGCTTGTGTATAGAAATATACTGATTTTTGCACATTAATCTTATATTCCACCACTTTGCTCTATTTTTGTTAGCTCAAGAAACTTTGTTATAGATTTCTCAGGATTTTCCAAGAATATTATCATGTCTTTTGCAAATAATGAATGTTTTACTTGTTCCTTTCCAATTTTCATGCATTTTGTTTCCTTTTTTCTGACCTGACAGTTCTGGCTAGAACTTCTAGTACAAGATTGAATAATAGTGCTGACAAAGGGCATCCTTGTCTCACTCCCAATCTTAGGGGAAGGTCTCTCTCTATTGAGAACAATGATGGTTATGGGTTTTTCTTACATTCCCTTCATGTTCTTGAGGAAGTTTCCTTTGATTCCTACATTTGAAGTGCTTTTATCAGAAAAGGATGTTGAATTTTGTCAAATGCTTTTTCAGCATCAATTGAAATGATCATGTGATTTTTCGCTTTTGATCTGTTAATGTGTTGTATTGCATTGACTGATTTTCTTGTGTTGAACCATCCTTGCATCCTTGGTATAAACCCCACACTGTTGTGTTGTATAAATCTTTCAATGTGTCATTGGATTTTATTTGTGAGCATTTTGTTGAAAATCTTTATATCTATATTCATTAGGGAGATTGGCCTGTGGTCTTCCTTTCACCTAGTGTCTTTACTTATTATCTATTTATCTATTTAGTTGTTGATCCTCTGCCAGGATATTCTATCTATAGTGGAGTGTGATGGATTGAAGTCTCCTACTATAATTGTTGGTTTATCACTTCCTTCAGTTTTACCCATGTTTGCCTCATGTACTTTGGAGCTCCTTGAATGGGAGCATAAACTTTTATGATTATTATGTCTTCTTGGTGAATTGTCCCTTTTATTAATGTACATTAATATTTTATTAATGTCCTACTTTGTCTCTTGTGATTTCTTTACATTTAAAGTCTATTTGGTCTGATACTTGTGTAACTATCCCTACTTTCTTTTGGTTGAAATTTGCATGGAACATCTTTTTTTCAAACCTTCACTTTCCATTTATTTGTATCCTTGGATTTAAGATAAGTTTTTTATAAGCAGTGTATAGATGGACCATATTTCTTAAACCATTATGCTAACTTCTATCTTATAATTAGTGAGTTCAATTCTTTAACATTCAAAGCTACTACTGTAAAGGCATTTATTACATCTCCCATTGTATCTTTTGGGTTTTATTTGTCAGATCTATATTTTCTTTTCCCTCTTTCTCTTCTTATCCTTTAAGTTCTCCATCCTGATACTCTTCAATTCTGTGCCTTCCTCCAGACCTCCCTTTCCTGTTTTTGTTTTCAGCCAACATTGCCTTTAGTATTTCTTATAGGGCTAATCTCTTGTTGACAAATTCTCTCAGCATTTTTCTGTCTGTGAAAGTTTTAATCTCTCCCTAATTTTTTTGGGGGGGTGCATGGTCCAGAGATCAAACCCAGGTCTCCCACATCAAACGTGGGTACTCTAACCACTGAACTATCTGTGCACCTTCTCCCTCACTTTTGAAGGTCAGTTTTTCTGGGTACAGAATTATTGGCTGGAAGTCATTTTCTCTCAGGAAATTAAATATATCAAACACTGCCTTCTCACTTCCATGATGCCTGCTGAGTAGTTTAAACACAGTCTTAGGTGGTTTCCTTTGTATGTGATAAGTTGCTTTTCTCTTGTCACTTTCAGTATTTTCTGCTTCTTGTAAACATTTAACAATGTGATTAGAATGTGTCTTGGAGTAGGCTTATTTGGATTTATTATATTTTTGATTCATTGGGCTCCTTTGATTTGCATATTTGTGTCTTTTATAAGGATTAGGGTTTTCCTCCATTATCTCCTCAACTAATCTTTCTAGCCCTTTACTCTTCTCTTCTTCTTCTGGGACACTGATGATTCCTATATGTCTGTGATTCATATTGTCCTGAACTTCCTTGACATCCAATTCAAAATTTTCCTTTTTTCTTGCCATTTTTATTTTTGTGCATTCAAAATCAAGTGTCCTGTCTTCTTGTTCACTTATTCTTTCTTCTGCTTCTTTAAATCTGCTGTTGCATGTCTCTGGTATATTTTTTATATGGCCTACAGTATCTTTCCTTTGAGTAATACCTTCTATTCTTCAACTTATTCTTTCAAATTCTTCTTCATGCTTCTCTAGCATAGTCTTGATCTCTTTTATATCACTAGTCAACCCACTGAATTTACTAGTAGAGTTATATGAGCAGTTTTTATTAGATTTTCCAAAGTTTTTGTCTCCTCCAATGTTTTAATTTGGTCATTAGATTGGCCTATATCTGTCTGCATCTTCATATGCTTTATGATTTTCTGTTGTCTTCAAGGAATGTAATTATCTTGGCGGGTTTCTTTGAAAGTAATTTAACTTAATAATCTAGGGTTTTGTATTAGCAGGATGGGTATGGGACAAAACCGTGGGTGTGGGGCAGGGCACAGTGGCCTGGTGGCAGGGTGAAGGGCGGGGTCAGTTGTTGGGCAGATCCTTCACTGATGCCCAGGAGGCAGGGGTGCAATATCCAGGTTTTGGGGTGGTTGTGTGAGGGCTGTGAGGGTGGGATGCATGGGATATGTGGGACAGCGGTACATGGGAGGTTTCACAGGGAGCAGGAGGGCATGGCATAGCTACATGGGGGCAGATGCATGGGTAAGATGCAAGTGTGCACATGGAATGCGATGGTTGTGGGACTGGGATGCAGGGCCTGGGGCACAGAGATCAGGGCACAGGAAGTAGGGGGCAGAGACTGGGTTGCAGGCAAAACACAAGTGTGGATGTTGTGGGGGCCAGTGCATGTGTGTGTGCATGGGGTGGGGAATGCATGGCACTCTCCAGGGGTTGCAGAGTGGCATGGTGTATTGTGGGAGAGCAGGGTACATGTTCATGGGGTGAGAGTGTGTGTTTGTGTACATATGTGGGGTGAGGGAAAGGGTGGGGGAGCAGGGATGGGATGCGTAGTTGTGCAGGGCAGGTACATGAATGCACATGCATGGGGCTAGAGGCCAGTGTACAGGCGTAGAGGGTGCAGGGTATGGCTACATGGGTGTAGAAGCTGGCAATACCCTGGTGTGCATGTGTGCAGGGTGGAAGGGTAAAAAGATGTGCAGGTTCTGGGGGTCATGGTGTGGGGGTGCTTGGGCTGCCAGGGGGTAGGGCTCAGGAGCATGGATCGTGGAACAGAGGCAGGTCATGGGGAGGGAGTGAGGTAGCACCATGGTTGTGACATGGTTAAGGAATGCAGCTTGGCTTACTTCTTAGTTCCTGTCTCCCTGTCCATGCACTCCTGAGGGCTCCAGGCCTCCATGTGGAAAAGGGCTCACTGTATTCTTTGCACTAGCTAGATAGTCTCTGGTTCTGTGCATCTCATTTGTTCAGTTTTCTCAAACAGGGTAGAAGACCCTCCCTATGTGGGTAGAAAACCCTCCCAGGTAATTTGCATCCTGGGATCACTGTCCAGTTGTTTTTCTGTCACTTCTCTAGCTAATTCTTGGAGCAAGGGTGAACTCAGCTTATCCTATTCTTCCACCTTTGCGGAATTCTGTAATAAATTATTAACATGAAAAATTATATTGATCATTGTATCCACAGGGGACTAAAAATGGTATCCATTCAGGCAAAGTATTCTATTTGCTGATTACTCAGAGGCATTTTCTTTTGTGTTTAACTGAAGTGTCAAGAGTTCTCCATGCAAACTCTGATAATGGACCTGTTTAACCATAGAGATAGGTGTGACTATATACAGGAAAATAGAAGCGACAAACAAGACAGGCTTCTTAACTATTAGAAAACAATTTTAAAATGGCATACGTAAAATTCTTGTACTCTCTTGTGTAACGCTTTATGTTGATTTTTAACTTTTTTTTCTTCCGGGCAGATAGCTTTATCATAAATTAGTGCGGTAACTTAAATTTCTTAATCAGTTTCCAAATGTATATGAACAGTTATAGATATCCCTTCTATAAGTACTGCTTACTTTCATCTATGTTTTTTTACATCTTTTGTCATTTAAAATACTTATTTAGTCATTAAATATGACTATATGGCTTAAGATGCTTAGCAAACTTTAATATCAGAACTTTGAAAATCACTGGTTTATCTCTTGAAATGTTTCTAGACACTACTAACATTTGCCTTACAGTGTATTTTGATGCAGCACATTGTTATATTGTTTACAAACAAATGAATCACAAAAAAATAAAAACTCTGAAAATATAGACATTGTTAGCATAATAGAAGCTTCCTTAATTGCTTTCTAATTAAGCATCTTGCTTGATTTAATCTATTTCCTCTATTCCTTCTGTAAAACATTACTAATGAGCGTGCTTTGAACACTCATGACTATTAGGTTATTCCTGAAGAGATCTTGGCACTTATAGGCACAATGAGTTGACTTTACCTACCAAGAGTCCATTGAGGTTATTCTCAAATTACTTCTGCCAGTTAAAACTGTGAATAATAAAAGGTGATTTAATTAAGTCTTATATAAATTGTTGACATCTGTGTGCCAAAGAAACTGTGTGTGTGTGCTTACATTTGCATGAAAACAACATTTATGCTTCAGTGAAATTAAATAAAAGGATATTAATTTCAAAATGCTGTTAAATTAGCTATGGTTAATTTTCACAAATGTGGTGAATATCAGAGCTCTATTGGAGGAAATTATGAGATTTGAAAGAAATCCAAATTTAAATTATATTATGAGTTGATTTTTTAAACGTTTGATTTGTTTTGGATCTTTTCTTCTCTTTAATTATCCATCTCCCATAATAAATGAAAACCCTGAATATTAACTGTTATCATATTATATTTTAAAGATGGGATATCAACCATCTATAAACCAATCTATAGGGCCAATAAAAATATATTGATCCTATTTCAAAATATTTGCTGATGACTATATATTAATATATGTTGAGCTAAATACAGTTGCAAAAATATCTGTGAACAGTTTTGTAAAGTAACTCAACCATTAAGTGATTCTTTCAATTCCAATTGCTTCACAATAAAGTAGCTTCTCACTTATTTGGCCCTTTTTAATGCTGGGGTATACCATGCTATTCTAGAAAGGTAAATTAATACAATAAAATTTTAATAACTGTATTAACTTTATAAAACTGATAAACTTGCCAAATAAATAAAGAAATGCCCAATTGCACAAGTAATCTCTCATAAATACCTACTAGTGAAGTACATGCAAGAAGAGCTCTACTGAGCTGAATAACTGAGTTCATGTTATGCTATCTTTCTGCAAAATGGTGTTTGTCTTGACTGTATGTCTTCGTTTACCTAATCTACACTTTCATTTAATGCCAAACACACACCTAAAGAAAATCATTTTTTCAGTTAAGAGACCTCATTTTTTTTTGAAATCTCAAAGGATTGAGGCAGGGACCGAATCTACCACCCAGACAGATTAAGTTAGATAGAGTACTGTCTAGGTAGATTACCGTCTAGGTAGGTTACCATTCACAGTGAATAAGCTGCTGGCGTCAACATGGGGCAGAGTTGCATGTGGACAACAGGAGTTAGATGGCAATGTGAGTGTGTTCTCTAATTCACCTTCCCAAACCAGAATTTAATGATCAAAGAAAATGAAAATAGAGAAATATATAACTGTATAAATGTGGGAATCAAGAAAGGCTCCCATTTATAACCCCAAACTTCTACGAATTTTTGCCCTATTAAGTCTAGATTAAAGAAGATCATAAAGAAGTACTTCATACTTTGTCACAAAGGAAAGCAGGAATCAAGAAAAGAAAAGCCTAGTAGGGTCTCTTAAAATGTCTTTAACTGTATAGCAGAGAAATAAAGGCTCTGGGAGAATGGGGGATATTCCAATTTAAAATGGTTTTCCATTGAACATCATAAAACATTTGTGGAAGCCATGAAATATACTTCTCAGATCTCCTACTACAGAGAACATAACTGATTGAAAACCCCAGCTGCTGCTTTCCTGAATCAACCACTACGTTCACACCAAAGCTACATTTTCAAAAGTCAACGACTAAGAACAGCAGTGATCCTAATGCCGTTTCATTCCTCTAAAGAGGGACCTGTTCAAACGAAGATTTTGGCTCAAGGATCTCCATATGACTTGGCTGAAGCTCTTGGGAACGGTGTTGCAGTCTTTGTCTCTTCCCAGCAGTCACCCTTGTTTCCTCATCTTCATCATGGATGAAAAAAACTGATGTAGTATCTGAAGGCTAGCCCTGACTTCTTTGGCTTCCTCACAGCTATCCTTCCAAGACACTTTCATATATATATATATCTCTTGCACATGTAATTCCATTTTTGCATGTCCCCTTTTCAGATATTTGGTCAAAGGAGATAGGCAGCAAGATATAAGGATTTAGAATTGGCTCTTTCATCAGTTGGCAAGAAAGACGATGTCATTTTGAAAAGTATGTGGTCATTAATATTCCTTTGAAAAGGATGGTGGCCAAATTGTGGGAGGGTGACCTGGGAAATCATCTCAGTACATCTGCTTCCTCTGCGGGTGCAAAATTTCAGGCATTTGAAAGATATGAGGGGGAAAGTGATGGTAAATATAACGGAGTTGACAGTTACAGTTAAATTGATGACTGTTTAGGAACATTAATGAGCACTTGAAAGCTAAGTATAAGGTCACGAATTTCCTTCAGTGAAAGAACAGATACAGCTGACCCACAAATTAAGGAACTGAAAGGTAGAGCAGCAGAGTTCCATAGACATTGGCATGTGATATTTCAATGCTCTTTCATGCTAATGGGATGGATTTGACTGTAAATACCTGGGATCCTGGAACATGAGAATGAGAAACCTGTAGGGATGTTCTGAAGATATTTTGCTCAGAAGATTCCCCTTTAGCCTTCAGCACTTGCAGAGGTGGCTCATTCTTCTCTAGTTAGAGTGAGAACGTACTGTTGGCAGATGCTGTAAAGGGCTCTCTGTAGGGTAACAGTTGCCTCCTAAGAAGATACTTCTACCTCCACTCCAGAATGCCAGGCCAATAGCTAGGGTTAAATCCCAACAGAACAGTACTGAGGACAGGTTGGACTTGATAAATGAAGAAAGATTTTAATTCACCCAGGGTCTGAATGAATTATTTAACATGTTCCAGAAGGAGCTTGGGGAGTTTACATGGGATTGGACATTGAGGATGCTACATCATGGTGTCCAGAATGTGAGACTGAATTAAGAAAAACTTGATTGACTTGAGAGCATTTTCTGGGGCATCCTTGCAAGTATCCCAGTGAATAGGACAAACTCACTGCTAGATTGATTCTTTTTGTTTTTTTCATGGGCAGGTATTGGGAATTGAACCCAGGTCCTTAGCATGGCAGGTGAGAATTCTGCTGCTGAGCTACCATGGTCTGCCCTTAGATTGGCTCTTAGAAGCCTCAAGAATAAGTTGCCCAATATGAGTGAAGTAGAAGAAATAAAGAGTCTAAGGAAAGTGTGGATATCAGAAGTCAGAATAAATATGCTATGTAAGGTCAGATAAACCTCCAGAGAACTGTGTTCCACAGGAGAGCCTAGCAGACACACTGCACTAGGGTATTTGGAATACACTGGTAACAGGGGCACCAGCACCACTAAATTCAATGGTAACATTCCCCTGCAGACCAGAGCTGACAGTAGGAAAAGAAGTAACAGAACTGTAATTGTTACCAGAGGACAGATTGGGGATAGACAAGAGGAATTGAGGCTTAAAGTATAGATCATGAGAATGTTTTCACAGTAGATGGTGGTGGTGGTGATAGCAAAACAGTTTGAACATAATTAATGACAATGAAATATATATATATATGAGTGTAGCTAAGGGGGAAATGCTAGGTTGTATATATGGTAATGGATAAAACTTTCTAAAAACCTGTAAAACAAGCAGTGAGTGATAAGTTAAACCATGGACTATATTAATAATACAGTTATAAAAGTGTGCTTTCATCAACTATTATAAAGGTACTGCATCAATGCAAGATGTTAATAATAGGTTGGTATATAGGTGTCATGTGCTTTATGCATTATTAATCTATGAACCCACAGCTTCCCTAAAACAAAAAATTAAAAAACAAGGTTCAGAAAAATCTTATTTTATAAGTACCACCATGGAAGTAGTGAAAATACCCCCCACATATATATCTAAATATACACATATTAATGTGATGTATTTCCTAAAGAATCATATAAAAATTATTCTTTTTTATATTATTGTAAAATAGTGGGGTAAAGCATCATCCCATTTTCTTATTTATTCTTCAATTACAATGATCCATGTTCATCTATGTGTAAACATACCCAGATCTTTCCAGTTAAAAACAAACAAAAATTACTTTTCAGATCCCTTCCCCTATCTGCGTGCTTTTCCTCTGTTGCTCCTCCCTGGCATCATCCAATTTCTTTCAAGAGTTGCTGTTTTACTTTCCTCTTGGCTAAAGCAAGTACCACAAAATAGGTTTGTTTAATGGGCATTTACTGGCTCGGGTTTGAAGCCTTAGAGATGTCTAAATCAAGGCATCATCACGGCAATGCCCAAAAGACTGCAGCATTCTGGGGCTGTGCCTGTAATCCTTGGTCCTTAGTTCCTTTTTCACATGGCAGTGCACATGGAAGCTTCTGCTGCCTCTGCCTTCTCTTCTGGGTTCCACCGACCTTCAGCTTCTCTCTGTTCCCTCTGTGGCTTTCTCTCTATTTGTTAGAATTTCATTTTTCTTATAAAGGACTCAGTTACAGGATCGAGACCCATCCTGATTGAAGTGGGCCTCATCTTAACTGAAGTGACCTCATCAAAAAGTCCCATTTACAATAAGTCAGACACACAGAAATGGATTAATTTTATGAACATGATTTTTCTGGTGTACAAAGCTCCAAATCACAAAGAGGACTCTTCCTTATCCTGGCCAAAACTTCCATGGAGAGAGCGCCAAGATGGTAGCTTAGCAAGATGTGGGATTTAGTTCATCCTCCAGAACAGCTACTAAATAGCCAGCAACAGTACAGAACAACTGCTGTGGCCACGTTAGTTTCCGGACACACAGCGTACCCCAGTCAGGACCATCTGGAATGGTTGTGAGCCTCCCCAGAACCGTGAGGGCCCTGAGTCACGGCCGCTGGCGCCCCTCCACAACAGGCTGCTTCCCAGAGAGGAAAGAAGAGGGACTTTAACAGCAGGAGCTGAAAACTACTAAGCTCCAATTGTGGAATTAATTCACAAATACTGAATACTAAAAATAGGCCCCCAGCTCAGCTGAATCTTGAGTCAAAGTGGAGGTTGCTGACTTTTGCCCCAGTGCTGAGGGGGCAGGGTTGACAGAAGAAGAAAAAAAAGGAACAGAAGTTTTTTGGATTGGCTAGCACATAATTCTTGAACAGATCTGGGCCCTGAAGGAAAGGCAGGGGCACATAGGATCTGAAGGTACACAAAGCAACATATCAACTTATGCTCCTGATTGGCAAACCTGAGGAATGGGGGTCTTGCTCTGAGAAGGATTTTTCTCTTTCTTTTTTGTGACTGTGTTTCTATGGCTTGACTGCCTTTGGATACAGCAGCAGGTCTTCTCAGGCTTCAGCTGCCCCAGGTATAGGCAGAAACAAGCTTATTTGAGAGCTTGTCAGGAGCCTGTGCCTTCTCTAGCAGAGGGGAGGGGCCCAGCTCAGGTGGATTCCCTCCCTCAAGGAATTCAGACCCCAGGGTTTGGAAAATTGAAGCAATTAAAGCCAGCGTATAATCTCTCCTCTGTCTCCACTAGACCCCCAACAGGGAGAGTCTGCTGAAGTTAAAGATACCACATCACTTTATGCTGTGGAATGCAAGGCAGAAAATCACCACATTACTGTACAGGACAGGAAAAACACAAAGCCCAGAGAGTTTATAGTAATGTCTTTTAATCTGCTGAGTCTCACCCTTGGGGAAAACTGATGCAGGTAACTCTTTTCTCCTGACAGAAGGCCAGTTTGGTCTGGAAAAATCTGACTGGGGTTTATAATATCTAAGTAGACCCTCCTAAAGATGGGAGGTGGTAGGGGAGGCACCATGCAGGCAGGGCAAGAAGCAAGAAAACAAGAACTGAAAAATTCTGCTCTGTTAAACAGAGGTCCTGAATAAGCTGAACTGAAACATCAAAGAACAGACAGACAGCAAAGTCATCCAGCAAGAAAATACTAGGTAAAAGAAGTGAAAACAATCTCCATAATAAACTAATTAAGGTAATTAAATGCCTAGACACCAGCAAAAAATAACAAATCATACTAGGAAAATTGAAGATATGTCCCAATCAAAGGAACAAACCAAAAATTCAAATGAGATACAGGAGTTGAAACAATTAATTCTGTTGAACAGACATGGAAAACCTCATCAAAAACCAAATCAATGAATTGAGGGAGGATATAAAGAAGGCAAGGAATGAACAAAAAGAAGAAATTGAAAGTCTGAAAAAACAAATCACAGAACTTATGGGAATGAAAAGCACAATAGAAGAGATGAAAAAAACATGGAAACATATAATGTCATATTTCAAGAGGCAGAAGATAGGATCAGTGAACTGGAGGATGGAGTATCTGAAATCCGACAAACAAAAGAAAATATAAGGAAAAGAATAGAAAAATATGAACAGGTACTTGGAGAATTTAATGACAATATGAAGTGCATGAATATATGTTGTGAGTGTTCCAGAAGGAGAAAAGAAGGGAAAAGGGAGGAGAAAAACTAATGGAGGAAATAATCACTGAAAATTTCCCAACTTTGATGAAAAACTTAAAATTACAGGTCCAAGAAGTGCAACTTACCCCAAACAGAATAGATCAAAATAGACGTACTCCAAAACACTTACTAATCAGAATGTCAGATGCTAGAGAGAAAGAGAGAATCTTGAAAACAGCAAGGGAAAAGCAATCCATCACGTACAAGGGAAGCCCAATAAAACTATGTGTAGATTTCTCAGCTGAATCCACGGAGGAAAAAAAAACAGTGGGATTATATATTTAAATTACTAAAAGAGAAAACTGCCAACCAAAAAGTCTATATCCAGCAAAATTGCCCTTCAAAAATGAGGGCGAAATTAAAACATTTTCAGACAAAAAATCACTGAGAGAATTTGTGACCAAGAAACCAGCTCTGCAGGAAATGTGAAAGGGAGCACTAGAGGCAGATATGAAAATACAGGAGAGAGAGGTGTGGAGAAGAGTACAGAAATGAAGACTATAAGTAAAGGTAAAAGGAAGAAAAATTAGATATGACACACAAAATGCAAAAGGCAAAATGGTAGAAGAAAGTACTACCCGTACAGTAATAACACTAAATGTTAATGGATTAAACTCCCCAATCAAAAGACATATACCAGCAGAATGGATTAATAAACAGGACCCATCTATATGCTGTCTACAGGAAATACATCTTAGACCCAAGGATAAACATAGGTTGAAAGTGAAATGTTGGGAAAATATATTTCATGCAAATAACAATCAGAAAAGAGCAGGAGTACTATACTAACATCCAACAAAACAGACTTCAAATGTAAAATAGTTAAAAGAGAGAAAATTTCCATGGAATTGTGCTGCAGTCTGAGTCTCTTCCTCTTCAGTTATCCTTCTTCCCCTATTTCCTTCATAAGTGTCAGACCTGTATCATAGACTGAAAGCTTTCTCCAACCTCCCTAGCTTTTTCCACTTTGATCTTTATGGGTCTTTCCCTGAGAAAATCTCTTTTCCACATCTAAGCTCACATGGTGTCTGCTTCTCAGTAGACCAGAAATAACACACCATCTCTGAAGAAAATAAGCTTGGATGAATGAACATTTTAGAATCATTTTATATATTACAATACAAATACTTGTTATTTTTTTTGAGATCATGTTAAAAATTATAGGTTAATTTAGGTAGAATTTCATTTGTATTTTTATCAACCACATCCAAAACTCCTTTCTTGAAACACTTGGCAGGAATAAGAAAAAGGATACTTTGAAATAAAATCAATATGAATACCAAGTTTTTTAACTATATGCCATATAGTATACTTTGAAAACATAGAGACATAGTAACAA
Organism: Tamandua tetradactyla; assembly: GCF_023851605.1. NCBI lineage: Eukaryota > Metazoa > Chordata > Mammalia > Pilosa > Myrmecophagidae > Tamandua > Tamandua tetradactyla. The sequence goes on along the minus strand of NC_135348.1, from coordinate 31,173,681 downwards.
CATCAAAATTTTTATTATTATGTGAAAAAGAAAGAAAAAACTGAGCATAAATTCATTAAGTTGGTAAACTAGTTAATGAACTTGACTGTGAGACAAAGGAAAGTAACGAAAAATAAGAACAACTCTAATAAAAATAAAAATAAATTTAACTAAATTGTTCATTAAAATGTCAAGATCTGTTTGCTTGAAATGACCAGTGAAGTAAGTAAATCTTTACTTAGCATATTAAGGAAAACATCCTTTCCTGCTCCCAGACCCACTCAAAATTGGTTTCCTCCCTCATTACTTGCAATAATAGTAGATATTGCTTTCAGAACCTAGAGAGACCTACCCTTTGGTCCTTTTGGCAGTGTGAAAAAACAAATATTTTAATGATACATTTTAAAATAAATATCATGCATAATTCTATACTGATAAATATGAGAAGAATAGATTGTTTTATATAAAATATAAATCAACAATATTATTTCAGGAAGAAATCCAAAAATGATTAGGACAATAAGAAGGAATAGATTTGAAGGTATTTTTCAGAAATATCTGTATAAACAAAGGTGGTAGTATCAGTCAAAATCAAAGTATTTCAAGCCCTGTGGGAATATTTGACTGGTGCTCTATAAATATAGCTTAGAAAAGATAAAAACTTCCCATGCTATATTCATAATTGCCTTCAAATCAGGAAAATATAAGATATTCTGAATCTATAGCCTTGGATGATTAATTAATATAGAAGCAGAGCTCTAAATGAAATATTAATAAATGAAATCCCATCATATATGTATTTTAAAGCTTTATTGTTTATTTACAGGAAGACATAAATTGGTGTCTTAAAAATTACTTCAGTAATTAATAACAACCATTTTAAAGAAAAAATATTCTATATCAAAATAATCCCAAATTATATGATAAAATTCAGATTTCATTTTGTATTTTAAAAAGATAACTTTGATAAGCAAAAGTATCTAAAAAATTTCTAGAATTTATATAAATTTTACTGATAGAAAGTATTTGACAATAAGCAAATAAAACCAAACAAAATGTCCATCAACTTAAAAATTTCCAAATTAATGTAAACGTTTAATGATATTACAATAAATTCTAAAAGGATTGTACATATAATTTGAAGATATTAATTTGGTAGAAAATTCAAATATATATATCAAGAGAAATAGAAAATGAGCAAAGGGTGCTTTAAACTATCATAGCCAGGAAAACTACAAAAAGAGAAAAATACACTTCCAAAATGTAGGCAAATTAGACAAATTTTGATAACTAACTTATAGCATATGCAAATGCACAGTTCAACCATATTAAAAGACCAAAAATAAAAAAATAAATTGAAGTGTTAATTAATAGCAGAAAATATGAGTCAGAATGTGAATATACTGATTATGAGACAGCAAGAGGATTCCAAAGTTATTTATAATAAAAATAAACTGTTAAAATAATTTATAGAAAACCACATGAAGTTTACAAGAATGCATTAAAACCTAATATTAACATAAAACCAAAATACAAATGAGGGAGAATATTTGACACTTATAGAGCCGACAACGTAAGAAATTTTAAAGTTTCATAAAAACAATGAATACACAGTTGAAACTGGTTAAAGGACATGAGCTGTTAAAAGACTGAAACTGGTTAAAGGACATTTTTAAATGGATAAATGTATATGACGATTAACCGTGCTAAAACATTTATTACTTCACATTTTATCAAATTAATTCAAACTAACATATCAATAACGTTATGTTTCTTGTTTCAAAGGACAATCATTTATCAAAATTAATATTAGTACCAAAATTGGTGCTCGTGCCCAAAACTATAAAATGTCTCATACTTTAATGTAGCAATTTCTCTTCCTGACCTCTATTCTTAGCAACTACACATACATTTATATGAAAGGAAACTCACTGAAACATTGTGATTATGAGAATTTAGAAATAACATAAATGAAAATAAGAAATAGAACAAATGTTCAACAATAGGAGAGTGCTTTAATAAGTTCTAATAAAATTTGATAGTAAATGTATTGCAGTAAAGATTTTGATGAGAAATATGGACAATTTTATAATATTTGCTTGAGTGAAGATTACAATGATGCAATTAAACATGCCATATGGTTTCTGTTTTCTAAAATAAAGATCATACAGATGAAGATAACAGATTTTACATGCATATACCCATGTATATACGAGTTTATATATTTAAATGTATGTTGTGTTTTTCTAGGTGGCCAGATTATTGATGTGTTTACTGGGAGTGGTAAAACAGTTCTCTGATTTTTACAAGTTTATTTGGTAAGGGATTAAGTGAACAGACATCCCTAAAAAAAAAATCCCCTGGACCTTTTTTCTTTTCATATAAAGAAATTGAATGATCACTTTGATTCAGAGCTATTCAGAATAGCAAAATTACTTGCTTGGTTTTTATCCATTGGAGAGCTATTATATCAAAAATCAATCAGAGTGTAAAACACCACATAGGGCTCTTTAGATCTCTTTATTCTATATGGACACTGTCACAGAATTTTTCTGAGCAGTAGTCCAGGATGAGGAATGTATAAAATGGTCCCTGAAGTCCAGTAAACTATCGGTCTAATGACACTGGTGACTGTGCAGAGCTGTAAGCTAGCTCTACTTTTAGCAAATCAATAAGGCAGAAACACTAATGTTTATCCTATGCGAGAAAGAGACAAACACATGCAAATAAAAGTACATTAAAATTAAGCTTTCACAAAGCAAAGAAGTAATATATTCTACAATATTAAAATTAAATACATGATGTTTGCTAATAATATATAGTGCATTATGTTTACTCACCACCAATATGAAAATTATTATAAAGAGATAGGTTAAATTAAATATATTTTAATGCAAAATGTTTCTTCAGTAATTGGTAAATGATGCTAATGTGTTTTAGTACCTTTTTTATTTTTTTTTTTTTTTAGTATGTTTTTTTGAGAAGTGGGCTAGAATTGATGACGGCTGATGACAGTAATCTGAGGCACTGTTATATGAAATGCAGATTCTAACCATAATTAGATTTTAACTTTATATTTAGGTTCAGAATATCTCTCTTCTCTCCTTTGTTTTGCCCCAGTAGAAAAACAATTTACCTTTTTAATACTTAACAAATTTATTTCTAGGCTATTAGGAAAGTTAAGAAATAAGAGTTGGAAATGATTTTATGAATTGTATCTAAAATTTTAAGAGCAGCTAGGGGCTGAGAATTTTAGGATTTATTTTCTTTAGGTTTAAATCTTTTTTACTTAAGTTTTAGGATTTAAAGTACAAGAATAATTTAACCTGCCTGCTCCTTGACCCTATACACCCCAAACCCTCACTCTACATACCCTGGGAATCTGATATCTTCCAGAAACAAAAGGTAATTATACTCTCCATTTCCAGACTGACAATAATTATGGGAAAGATGAAAAATATCATTGTTTCATAGATGGGTGCGGAGAAAAGAGTTCCCTAAAAATCACTTTGTCCCAGTGTCTTCTGCTCTCTAGTTATACAGAAAAATAGGAAGATCAAGTTTTGTGAATGACTGTAGATGCCTCGCTTAGGAAATATTGCTGCAGGGACCACAATATCTAGCAAAGAAGGAATGTAGTTGTTGTTACAGATGCATAAAGCTTTGATCAAGCAACTATATGTTAAAGCCACATGATTAAAAGAGAAAACAAAGTATGTTTGTTTAAGAGGGGAAGAGGAGTAAAAGGACCTCCAGCTTGGCAAGTATAATTATATTAATAAAGGCAGAACCAAGTAAGAGGAAAAGAGGAGTGTGAATTTTTGAACTTTACCTTGAAGGTAAAAAATAGAAGTGACCTGGAAATTTACCAGGATATGGTTCTGAAGGTGCCAACTTCTTGCCAAAATCCATGCTTCTAGACCCCTCTGAAGCTTGTCTTTTCTCTGTGTCATAAGACTATTCCATCAGTAGCCTGCAGTGAAGACTTATACAGATTAGACCAGTTTGATTCATGAGAACTCTGAGTTGTGAAAAAATGACACATCAATAAAAAACATATTATCTCAGTCAATATTTTCAGGAGACCTGATTAACCTATGCTTGCTAGTGACTAACATATAAAGGCCTTACAAGAAAGATGAATATTCCTTCTTAACCTCTTCATGGTTAATGGATATTCCATCCAAAAAGAAAGGTCAAACCCAACATTTTCATTTATAAGAAGGTGCTATTTGATGGAGGAAACTATTGATAGTTCAATAAAAAAGAATGATGTATCCATTTGTAAATGATTATTTAAAAATGAATATCAGTCAATTATTTTAGAACAATTTCCTTGAGACAAAGGATCCTTGGTAGAGCTAAGCTCTTGAGAAAGGAAGAGTGTGACGTTGCTAAGGACCAATTCTAGTCCTTACATGTTCCCTTAAAATACTTCCATCTTTCAATGATGACACTTCTAATTTCCACATGTGAGTTAAAACATCAGAACCATTAATTATTTCTTCCTGTCTCTTTCACACATATTTAAGTATTTAGGCTTGTGCCCATATAATTTTCAAAGAGTATATTGCTTCAGCTTCATCTCTTTCTCTTACACATTTATCTATCCAACCTGCCATCTATCTGCCTTCCTAATTCCCTACCTAACTAGTCACCATCTACCTATCTTGCTATCGCTCTGTTCTGTGTCTCTATTTCAAGAACGTATATGAAGTACTTGAATGCAAATTATTCTTCATGATTGTCTGTACATTCTGATACCTTAATGAACTTCTGACAAACAATGGTTAACATTTGATTCCCATTGCCCTATTATGACCACACTCAAGGACTAGACAGAGAATAAACATTCACATTTGTGATTTTTCATCCTTTTTATTTAGGTGCATTTAAGGTGTTATGCAAAATCCAAGAATGGTTGATAAAACAATACAATGAAATTGTCAATAGAATATATATTAAACATCATGGTGTATCTTTGTCTTATTGGATTAAGTCCTTAGCTTTATTTAACCATTACTCTTGATTAAAAATTAGGTTGTCCTTGTTTGAAATTTCATTTTCTCTGTTTATGCTCATAATAATACACATATTAATGAATTTGCAATAATTTGAGATGAATTCATTTATTTTTAGCATATTGAGAATACTTTCCTTATTAAGCTAAATCTGGTTTAAAGCATTTGCACAATACTTAACAATAAAGATGAAAACTTCAGAGGTAGACTTATATCTGATAACTTTATATCTTTAAATCCTTGCTGTTATTTTTATGTTCTTTGTACATATTCTCACAGAATTCAATTTAGTGCTTGAAACAAGCTCAATTACTCAAATTCACAGTGTATGAAAAACTTTAAACGGTTTTAAGATTCCATTAAGATGCAAGGAAAAAATATAGACCACTGTGGGAAATCATACATAGGAGACTAAGGTGAACATTTGTCTACTCAAGGGAAAAATGTGTCATTCTTGTTCAGATGTGCAGAACTATTTGAAATAATTACAGTGCTTTAAAGAAAATAATTGTTGAAACTTGAAAAATACATGAAATATAAAAAAGTTTAGAAAAATAAAATCTAATTGCTGACTTACAATTCATACCTGCAATTACAATGTTTTATACATTGCTAATGTATTGGTATTCAACTGTTTCAGAAATTTTTATTCTATTGCCAGAACTAGTTTATAATATCACTTTTGCAAATTATATCTATATCTGATATTTTATCCTATAAAAGAATAGATATGTAATTGGAATAATATCATTAATGTATGTTTTGAATTCTCCTACATCTCTGTTTCTCTAGGGCTGAGGTGACAGCCAGTCTGAAGGGAGGAGGGCATTATATTCATTGGTTCTAGAGTTACCAGAATAGACCATCATTCTTAACTTGGAATGAGTTTCCTCCTGTGGAACATTTGGAAATGTCTGGAGACTTCTTTGATTGTCATAACTGGGAGAAGCATCTAGTGGGTAGAGGACAGAGATGCTGCTAATGTCTTACAATGCACAGGACAAATCCCCAAGCACAAAAATTATCTGGTCCAAAATGTCAATAGTGCCAAGGCTGAGAAATCCTAGATTAAACTAAACCTTGGGCCTGCCCAATGCTCTATTATTTCTGTGAAGGCACACTTCATTCCTTTGTTGTCAAGACATGGGCAGTCTGAGTCTCTGGGCTCCACAGATGCTGCTGTGCCTCCTCATGATCCTCTCCAAAATAAAGGTGTGAGTTTTTCCTGTCCCTGGTGACATCCACTCATGGGTCTGCTCCATAGAAAACTCAAGGCACTAGATCTAAAAACCTAGACTAGCCCTCCTTAGTAGCTCCAGGTAGGGCACCAAGGCAGAGACAAGGTCTAGGGGATACCCTTGTCAACATTCACACCTAAGAGCAGGTAGAAAGGAAGCAGCATTTGGGTTGAATAGGATTTTAGCTTCTTTTCATCCTCTTCAGGATGACATTTTTTTATACATAAGTAAATTCAGACAAATCACAGTATATTCTTGATTTTTACATTCAGGAGGAAAAGACAAAGGATGGTTAAAAGAAACTGAAATAAGGGATTTGGTAGAAGGAGAGAAAATATTCTTTAGGTCATGACAGAAAAAAAGAAAAAAGAAAAATTGAGCTGAAGTCAATGAACTCGCAAACAAAAAAATCAATAGTGATGAATTAAAGAAACCAAAAGCTGGCATATTGAAAAGATCAATAAATTGATAAGCCCAACCAAATGGAAAAAGAGAGAAGACTCAAATTACCAATGTCAGAAATGAAAAAGGGGTGATCACCACTGTTCCCATGGAAATTAAAAGAATAATAAAATAATATCATAAACAACTCTATGCCCACAAATCTGATAACTTAGATTAAAAATACCAAGACCTTAGATAAGAATTTACCAAACTCCATACAAAGAGAAAGATGTTGTGACTAGACCGATACCTTTTAAAGAAGTATAATGTGAACAGATATATACCTTTTAAACCCATAAAGAGAGTATTAGACACAGATGATTTGATTGATGAGTTCTAACTAGTTAAAGAAAAAAATGGTAGCAATTTTTTACAATAAATTCTAGAAACTGAAAACAGGGGGAATACTTCCTAACTCATTCTTGAGACCAGGATTAACCTAATGCCAAAACCAGATAAAGACATTACAAGTACCAAAATATAGACTTGTGAACAGAAATCAAATACTTTCAACAAAATGTTAGCAAACATAACTGCTCTCATTTGGTAGCTGCCATAATGCAATATACCAGAAATGGAATGGCTTTTAAAAAGGGGAATTTAGTAAGTTGCTAATTTCCTGTTGTAAAGCCGAGAAAATTTCTCAGTTGAAACAAGTCCATAGAAATGTCCAATCAAAGGCATCCAGGAAAAGATATCTTGGTTCAAGAAGGCCAATGAAGTCCAGGGTTTCTCTCTCAAGTGAGAAGGCACATGGTGAACACAGTCACCGTTTGTCTCTCATCTAGAAAAGCACATGGTGAACACGGTCAGAGTTTCTCCCTCATCTGGAAGGACACGTGGCGATCACGGTGTCATTTGCTAGCTTTCTCTCCTGGCTTCCTGTTTCATGAAGCTCCCTGGGAGGCATTTTCCTTCTTCTTCTCCAAAGGTTGCTGGCTGGTGGACTCTCTGCTTCTCATGGCTATGTTATTCTGCTCTGCTCTTTCTGAATCTCCCACTTTCTCCAAAATGTTTCCTCTCTTATAGGATTCCAGTAAACTAATCAAGACCCACCCATATGGGTGGAGATATGCCTCCACTTAATCCAGTTTAGCAACTACTATTGATCAAATCACATCTCCAGGGAGATGATCTAATTACAATTTCAAACATGCAATACTAAATAAAGATTAGAAGATATGGCTGCTTTTAAAAAATGGAATTAGGATTAAAACATGGCTTTTCTAGGTTTTCCAAACCAGCACAATAACCAAATGATTGTGAAAACAATTATACACCATGACCAAATGGGATTTTTCCATGAATGCAAGGCTGATTCAGCATTCAAAAAATCAATTAATATAGTCCATCACATCAACAGGTTAAAGAAGAATAATCACATGATCACAACATTAGATGTACAAAAAACATCTGACTAAATCCAATGCCCATTCATGAACAGTAATAGAGTGAAAAATGTATACAAAATGTATACAAAAATGTATAACTAGCATCATACATAATAGTGAGAAACTTAATTCCTCACCCCTATTAATAGGAACAAGTAAAGGATGTCCCCTCCTCTGAACTCCAATCCACTGGAAGTTCTATTAAGTGTAATAAACCAAGAAAAGAAACAATTGGAAAAAAAGAAATAAAACTGTCTTTTTTTTTCAGATAACATGATTTCTTATTTAGACAGAACATGTATACACATGCACAAACTATTCGGAGACCAATAAGCAAGGACAAAAAGGTTATAGGACACAAGGTTAATTTAAGAGCCAATTTTCATACACATAAATGAGCAACCGGTATTTGGAATAAGAAACATCATAGCATTTTCATTAGCACCAACAATAAAATATTTATGTGTAAACCTAACAAAATATATACCAGATATTTATGAGAAAAACTACAAAATTCTGATGTAAGAAAGAAAAGAAGAATGAAAAAATTCTACATTCATGGATAGGAATGCTCATTATTGTTAAAATATTGATTCTTTCCAAACTGATATATATATTCAATGCAATCCTAATCAAAATACCAACAGGCTATTTTGTGGATATTAACAAACTGATACTTTGGTTTTTATTTAAAGTCAAATACACAGAATGATCAACTCACTACTGAAGAAGAAGAACAGAGTTGGAAGTCTGACACTACTCTATTTCAAGATTTACTATAAAACTACAGTAATCATGACAGAATTGGTTAAAGAATAGATAAATAGATCAATGGAATAGAACAGAGAGCCCATAAATAGACCCATAACAGTATAACAACTATAGTCTACAGACTTCTGACAATCAAGCAAATGCAATTCAATGAGGAAAGGATGCTTTTCTCAATAAATGGTGCTGAAAAATTGGACGTCCAGATGCAAAAATAAAGTCTAGAAACAGATCTTAGATACATCACAAAAATTAACTCAAAATTGATCATAGACCTAAACTTAAAATTATGGCTATACCAATTCCAGTAGACAAGAGGAATTCTTTGTGACCTTAGAATTGGCATTAAGTTTTTAGATGTAACAACAAAAACATGACCCATGAAAGAAAAAAAATGATAAGTTGGACTTTATTGAAACTTAATACTTCTGCTCTACAAAAGAGAAAATTCAGGGAAGAAAAGATAAGTGACAGACTTGGAGAAAATATTTGCAAAACACATATTTGACAAAAGTTGTTTATTTAAAATATGCAGCAGAACACTTAAAACTAAACAATAAGAGACAAAATAACCCAGTTAAAAAGTGGATCAAACATGTGAACAGACACTTCACTAAAGATGATATACAGATGGCAAATAAACATATAAAATTCTCAAAATCACCTGTTACTAGGTGTGCTGGTTTGAAAGGAAGTATGCCCCCTAAGAAAAGCCATGTTTTAATGAAATTATCATTTTGTAAAGGTAGAATAATCCCTATTCAATACTGTATATTTGAAACTGTAATGAGATCATCTCCCTGGTTAATGTGATTTAGTCAGGAGTGGTTGTTAAACTGGATTAGGTGATGACATGTCTCCACCCATTTGGGTGGGTCTTGATTAGTTTCTGAAGTCCTATAAAAGAGGAAACATTTTGGAGAGGGAGATTCAGAGAGAGCAGAGAATGCTGCAGCACCACAAAGCAGAGAGTCCACCAGCCAGCTACCTTTGGAGATGAAGAAGGAAAATGTCTCCCAGGGAGCTTCATGAAATAGGAAGCCAGGAGAGAAAGCTAGCAGATGACGATGCCATGTTTGCCATGTGCCCTTCCAGCTGAGAGAGAAGCCCTGACTGTGTTTGCCGTGTGCTTTCTCACTTGAGAGAGAGACCCTGAACTTCATTGGCCTTCTTGAATCAATGTATCTTTCCCTGGATGCCTTAAATTGGACATTTCTATAGACTTGTTTTGATTGGGACATTTTCTTGGCCTTAGAACTGTAAACTAGCAACTCATTAAATTCTCCATTTTAAAAAGCCATTCCATTTCTGGTATATTGCATTCCGGCAGCTAGCAAACTAGAACACTAGGAAATTGCAAATTAAAGTAATGACGAGACACACTACACACATTAGAATGGCTAGAATCAAATGCATCACCAAATGCTGGAAAGTGTAAGCACATGTTCAAAACGGTCCTGCTGCTTTGAAAGACAGTTCAGCAGTTTATTACAAACTGAAACATATTCTTCCCATCGATCCCAGAAAACATGCTCCTAGGTATTTATTCAATTGGGTTTAAAACTCATTTTCAGAAGAGGCAGGGCAAGATGGCAGCATAGGGAGGTATGGAATTTAGTTTGTCCCCCAGAGCAGCTAGTAAATAGTTAGGAACTATACAGAACAACTGCTGGAGGGACATCAGTGGCTGGACACACAGTATAAACCAGTCTGGAATGGGTGGAATGGCTGAAATCCCACACAGAATTTTAAGTCTCCCAAGCCACAGAGGCCAGTAGTCCTGGTCCTCTACTGCCATGGGTATGGCAGGCTGGTTCCCAGGGGGAAGCACATTTTACTAGCAGCAAGCTTTGCTCAATCAATGCCACAATTTTAGGTTTTTACTTCTAGCTACTTTAAGATATTGGTAAAAGAAATATCAATTTAATGATTCAGCACTATAGGCAAATAGGAAAAACAAGAGAGAGAGATCTGTAGAACAGTATAATGTTTAGAAACCATATATCAAATGTGCCAGTTTGAATCTTTTGCATGCCCCAGAAAAGTCAAGTTTTTTAATCTTTATTCAATATTACTGTGTGTGAGCTTTTTTATAGTTTCCATGGAGATGTGACCTATCAAATTGTGGGTGGTAACTTTTGATTAGATGGTTTCCATCGAGATGTGTCTCCACCCATTCAAGGTGGGGTTGCTTACTGGAGCCCTTTTACGTGGAACCATTTTGGAAAAAGCTTTAGAGTCCATGTAACTAGAAATCTTTGGAGATGAAAAAGGAAAACTTCTTTTCTTTCTTTTCCTGGGGGAGCTTCATGAAACAAGATGCCGAGAGAGAAAGCTAGCAGACTTTACCATGTGCCCTTCCAGCTGAAAGAGAAACCCTGAATTTCATAGGCCTTTCTTGAGTGAAGGCAATCTCTTGTTGTTACCTTAATTTGGACATTTTCATAGCTTTGCTTTAACTTGAACATTTTCACAGCCAAAGAACTGTAAATTTGCAACTTAATAAATTCTCCTTTTTAAAAACCATTCTGTTTCTGGTATATGGCATTCTGGAAACTTTCAAACTAAAACATCAGATAAGGGTTTAATATCTAGAATATATAAAGAGATTCTTCAGTTCAACAATAAAAAGATGAACAAACCAGTTAAAAAATGGGCAGAAGACATGAACAAAAACTTTTCAGAAGAAGAAATACAAATGGCTAAAATGCATATGAAAAGATATTCAACTTCACTGGCAATTAGGGAAATGCAAATCAAAACCGCAATGAGATATTATCTCACACCCACTAAAATTACCATTATAAAAAGAACCAAAAATGTCAATTGCTGGAGAGGATGCCAAGAAAAAGGTACACTTATTCACTGTTGGAGGTCATGTAAAATGGTACAACTACTCTGGAAGGCAGATGGCAGTTCCTCAGGAAGCTAACTATAGAATTGCCGTATGATCCAGCAATCCCATTACTAGGTATATAATCAGAGGAACTCAATGCAAGGACACAAACAGACATTGCACACCGAGGTTTATAGCAGCACCATTTACAATTGCCAAGAGATGGAAACAGCCCACATGTCCATCAATGGACGAGTGCCTAAACAAGCCATGGTAAATACATATGATAGTATCTTATGCAGCTATAAAACAGAATAAAGTCATGAAGCATGTAACAACATGGATGAACCTTATGAACATTATGCTGAGTGAAATTAGCTAGAAATGAAAGGAGAAATGTGGTACAGTCTCACTAATATAAGCTATCAATAATGAGTGAATTTTGAGAGTTAAATTTAAGAACATAGGTTATCAGGAGATGGAAAGCTGGTAGAGAAAGAACATTTGGTGCTGAAGAAATACAGATTGTGCAAAAGGACTGATTGTAAAAATTCAGAAATGGATCACAATACTACCGGATAGTAGCACAACAATAATATAAGTACACGGAATGAAGTAGAATGTGAGTATGGTTGAAGGAGAAGGTCTGGGAGCATGTATGAAACAAGAAGGACAGATAGAGGATGAAGACTGAGATTGTATAATTTAGGAATGCCTAGAGTGGACAATGATGGTGATTAAATGTACAAATATAAAAACGTTTTTGCATGAGAGAGAACAAATAAATGTAAACATTGCAAGGTGTTGAAAATGGGTGGGATACAGGACAAAGTACGATCAATGCAAATTAGGGTCTATAGTCAACAGTAACATTGTAATATTCTTCCACCGAATGTAACAGAAGCATTATGCCAAAACAAGCAGCGTGTACAGGGGAGGGGTATGGATTCTTTGAGGATGTAAGGGAAATGTCTTCATTTAGATTATGGTGGCAAAGCCATGTCTATTTACTTAGGTTGGATTGTATGATGTGCAAATAAAACTGTTTTCATTTCTAGAGGGAAGTACCAGAAACTGTAGAGCTGTGTTCCAATAGCCATGTTTCTTGAAGATGATTGTATAATGATACAGCTTTCCAGTGTGATGGTGTGAATGAGAAAACCTTGTGTATGATGCTCCTTTTATCTAGGGTATGGGCAGATGAGTAAAAAAATATGCATAAAAAATAAACAGGTAACAGGGGGAACAAAGGTTAAAAAGAACTGAGTGGATTGAAATACTAGTGGTCAATGTATTTGGAAGGAGGGGTAAGTGACATGGTATGTGGGGGTTTTTATTTTTTTATTTTTTATTTCTTTTGCTAGAGAGATGCCCATGTTCAAAAAAATGATCAGGGTGATGAATACACAGCTGCGTGATGATATTGTGAACCATTGATTGCACACCATGTATAGAATGTTTGAATGTCAAGAATGTTTATAAGTTTGTTTATTAAGGTTTACAATAAAATATTTTTAAAAATGAACAGAGAGAAACAAGTGCTACAGAAACTGCAGAGAAAGAGATGTACCTATTCACTGTTGGTAGGGAAGCTGAGAGGTGCAGCCCTCATGGAGGGCAGTGTGGTGATTCCATTGGAAGCTAGGGGTGAGGCTGCTTTAGGATCCTGAAACTGCATTGCTGTTGTATACCTGGAGGAACTAAGAGTGGGGACAATAATGAACATTTGCACACTGGTGTTTAGGGCAGCAGTGTTCGTGGTTTGCAATAGATGGAGGTGGCTTAAAGGCACAATGAAGGAAAAATGGAATGGGGAACTGTGGTGGTTACATACAAGGGACTACTGAGTGGTTACAAGAGGGGATGAATTTGTGAGGCATGCAACCAAGTGAATGAAACTTGAGGACAATATGTTGAATGAAATGTCAGAAATAAAAAGACAAAAATTTCCATACCTCACTCACATGGGCTAACTATATTGTACAAACTTCGAGAATTGAAGTAGAGAGCATGGGTTATTAAGTGGGGGCCCATTTTAAAGGGTCATAGAGGGTAAGCTCTTAGAGCAGTCACATATATTCAGACATTGTAACTTATTTCTAAATTCTGAAATACTAAGCTGTTTGCATATATTCTGGTTATTCCTAGAAATTTTGGGTGTTTGTGTGACACTAAGACTCAGAGTTAGAGCTCTGAAGCCATCAGTGTCAGCATTATCTCACACAGCAACTGTTTAAAAAAGTTGAAAAAGTGTTCAGTCTGACTAGAGATATGAATGAAACTGGTCTGAATAGTATTTAGGTAAATCAGAATACAGGGTAAAGGATGATATGGTCCATATTTTAAAAATTTAACTTCTGTGTGAGACCAAAGGGAGAGATGTTTATTTGGTGCAGAATTTATATTTTGGTTACTGCATTATTTAATTTAATTTGTATGGTCTGTTTAGTTGAACATCATAAGTAAATGGAATCTTGAATAGGGCATGGTATCTTCTTGGTTTGTGCAGGTTAGGGTGATGCCCTGATATATCCCAGAGTAACTTAGGCAGTGAATAAAAAAGTATTTGCAAAGTCCTGTTCAGGTACTGGGGAGAAAGCAGGAACTATTCAACTTGTCCATTTGGAAAATTCCTGATATTCTCACGAGCAGTGGGGGCAACCAAACCAATAGGCTGAGCCCTTGATCTTGGGGTTCTCCCCTATGAAATTTTTCATGCAAAAGAGAAGTTAAGTCTACTTACATTTATTCATAAGAGTCACCAAAGGGAACCTCTTTTGTTGCTCAGATGTGGCCTTTCTCTCTAAGCCAACTCAGCAGGTGAATTCACTGCTCTTCCCGCTATATGGGACATGACTCCCAGAGGTGTAAGTCTCCCTGGCAATATGGGACCAAACTCCAGGGATGAGCTGAGACCTGGCATCCCCAAACTGGGGAAGAAAGAAATGAGACAAAATAAAGTTTCAGTGACTGAGAGATTTCAAAAAAAGTAGAGAGAATATAACGGAGGTTATTGTTATGCATTATATACATATTTCTTTTTAGTTTATGGTATATTAGAGTGGCTGGAAAGACATTCTGGAAACTGTTGAACTGTATTCCAAAAGCCTTTATTCTTGAAGATTGCATAACAATACAGCTTTCACAATGTGACCATGTGATTGTGACAACATTGTGCCTGATACTTCTTTTTCCAGGGTATGGAAGAATGCTGAAGAAATAAGGATAATAAATAAATAAATAATAGGGGGATAAAAAGTAAAATATTGCTTAGATTGAAAGATTAGTAGTTAATGAGAATGAGGGGTTAGGAGTATGGGATTTATGAGTTTTTCCTTTGTATTTTTTTCTGGAGCTATGCAAAAGTTATAAAAATGATCATGGTGATGAATGCACAACTATGCAATTATATTGTGAGCCACTGATTGCACACAATGTATGGACTATATGTGTGTGAAGAGCTCTCAATAAAAATATTTCAAGACTTCATTTCTGCATGCAAAAAGCTGCACATGAGTGTTTACAGCAGCATTATTCATAATCCCCAATAACTGGAAGCCACCAGTTTTCCTTAAATAAATTGTGGCGCATGCATAAAATGAACTATTATTCTGAGATAAAAATAAATGAGTTATAAGCCACAGAAAGACATGTAGCAATGCAATGTTACTAATTGAAAGAATCAAGTCTGAAAGGTAAAATAAGGTATGATTCCTACATCACCTTCTGGATAAGGCAAAACTAAAGAGAAAATAAAAATATCAGTGGTTGCCAGTGTTTTGGAGGAAGAGGAAGATGAATAAATGAAGCACAGGACATTTTTTGTGCAGTGCAATTGTTCTATAATATATTGCAATAGTGAATGCATGATGAACTTGTCAAAACACTGAACAACACAAAGAGTGAAACTTAATGTCAACTATGTACTTTAGTTAATAACAATGTATTATTTTTGGTTTACTAATAGTAACAAATATACAAAACTAATGCAAGAATTAATAATAAAGGAAACTCTCAGAATGTGGGGAGGGCTGTACAGGAATTCTTTATACTCTCTGCTCAAACTGTTTTAAATAATGAACAATTAATTTTTGAACAGGTCCTCCATTGGCCTAGGTCCTGGAAAAAGGGTGATACTTAACTGAGTCACAGCCTTCCTAAAATGGATATGTAACATGAATTGATAAATAAAGTAATTGATTTAAGGATTGGTTTAGTTTCTGTTGCTACTATAACATAATCTAGCCCAAGGTGGGTGGCATAGAAGTAGTACCTCAAAATGAGATGCTGATACAAGAAAAAAAAATCTAAAATATGTGGCTTTGGTTTAAAGGTCTTACAATCAAGGAAAATATTTTCAGATGCAGGAATGATGGTGATTTGTATTATGCTACAGTACATTTGATGAAACCACTGCTTGTTAAAACTAATGAAAAATATCATGTACTTATTGAACACGTAACCCTATGGGAAGAAATTGGGAAACAAAATGTTTGGCAGACATACTGGCTGCTGTCAGGTGCATTTGGCAAAGTGTTACAAGAAAGTATTAAAGTCTGAAAAAAAATTGGTCTTTTTCAAAAAGATAATGAAAGCAATAGAGATATTCCACAAAGCAACGGTTTTATAGATTTAGAAGAGTCAATGTTTTCTTTTTTTATCTTTTTTTATTAATTAAAAAAAAGAAAAGAAATTAACACGAGTCAATGTTTTCTTAACCCCAAGCAGTAACAGATAAAAATGAGAAATGCTTTGAGTGACAAATCCTTAATAAAACTCAGACTTGATTCAAAAGGCAAACGAAGTTTATAAGCCAAAACACTCATTTTTAAAACCTCTGAATGGATTAAAACATTGATGAAATGAGATAAGTGCTTATGTTCTTGATATAGTTTAAAATAGAAGTTGTTAGTGAATTGGTAGCAGAATGTGGAAGGAAGGAATGTATCAAGAAAAATTCCACAGTTTTTGGCCACATTAACTGGGAGTGAATTGACCTTTTTCATGAAAAGTGAAATAGCTTTGGAAAGAGCACATTTGAATGGAAGACTGGGATTTCAGTTTGGGATAAGTTTAAAATTAGATATCCAAGTGGAAATATCTAGCAAGTGCTTAGATATATCAGTAGAGGATTCCAAATAGGATGGGGATATAATTTGAGTGTCATCAGTTTAAATATGACATTTAGAGCAATGAGACTGAATTGGATCAGTATTGAACTAAATATTGCTTGCAAAGTGCAAAATAGGTGTATAAAGGGAAACAATAAAAGATCCTTAAGGGGAACAGGTTTGGAAAAAGGGTCTTTGCAGATGTAATTAAGTTAAAGATCTCAAGATGAGATCATCCTGGATTATCTGGGTGGAGCCGAAATCCAATGACAAGTGTGCTTATGAGGGGAGAAGGCCATATTAAAACTGAGGCATAAATTGGGATTATGCAGCCACAAGACAAGGAAGTTTTGGAGTCACCAGAACTCAGAAGAGGTAAAGAAGAATTCTCTCCTACAGCCTTTAGAGGGAGCTTGGCCTTACAGGTAGCTTGATTTCAGATTTCTAGTCTCCAGATTGCAGGAGAATACATTTCCATTGTTTTTTAAATGTGTGGTAATATCCTACAGCAGCCACAGGAAACTAATATAATTTCCTACAGCAGACACAGGAAACTAGTACAAAGTCTTCTAGAGTAACTCCAGACTTTGAATTTGTGTCTTATACTCCTTTTTAAATATTCATAATGTGCCAAATTGCTGAGAATGCCACCTTAGCCATTCAAGGTACAACTCCCTAGGATTTCTATTAGACACAGATTCAAGTGAGAATAGGAAGATGATTTCATTATTTATGTCCCATGTTCCACTGTCCTAGTGTTAGAAATTCTCTTAAAACACCCTTTCATAAGAAAATGGAAAGCAGAGATGTGACTTGGATTATATTGCTTAATAGAGAAAATAGAAGATACACACAAGCATGTGACAAGGAAATGACTCCACTGAAAGGAAACAGATTAGTAAGTAAACATTATTGGTCATCTATTTAAAGATATTAATAGGAAATTAATTTTTCCAGGCCAGAAATAATTGCCATATTCTGGTTGAAATTAATAAAGTTGCACCAAAATTGTTTTTATGTTAAGAAATATTCCATGTCTTCTAATGCCTGAGGGATACGAGCTATGAGGACATATTTAGTAATGTATTAAAACAGATTGTTTGAAAAATAGTTGAACAGATGGTGTAATCAACCCAACAACTCAGCAGGGTTTAATCACTCCTAAAATTCTACAGCAATGCTGACAATTGCTGATTTATGTTTTTATATCTAGATTTTCAAAGGTATTTAAAAAATCTCTTGCAAATTAAGTCACTCCTACAATTAATTATAATTTAGTAACAGTCAACAATATAAGTAACCATCTCTTCATAATAAATAAGCTTAATTTTACCATGAATAAAGACAATGTTAAATATTTTCTGGACATGAAAATATCTCTTTACACAATGAGCTATTCTTCTTTTGTTTTATAATAAGCTTAACAAGATTTTTGGATAGTGTTTATAAAGTTATAACATGTATTGTAAAGGATACATTTGATAAAATATTATGAAAATCATAATGAAAAAGAGCACATAATAATATAGGAATAGAGGCAAAATATGCTATTAGGAGAAAAAACACATAAAATTGTATGAGATTATCCTGGTTATGAATAATATATATAAATATATATTTGCAGCATTTGTAGATTTTTCCATAACAATAGTGACAGCATTAGCATCAAATATTCACTGAGGTAGGACTATAAGTGTATTTACTACTTTTCTATCTTATAAATTTCTTCCAATTAACAAGACTTTTGCTCCAATAAAAACTTTATGTCTTTGACTTTCAGGTCTTTGTAAGATAATGCTGACCCTCACTCTGCATTTCTTTGCATGTCCTCCATAAAAATATAAGTCAACAAGAAGATCAAATAAAACTAAGCATAAGCCATATATTTCATGCATAAGGAGATAAGTTTACTAGAAATTTCAATTTTGTGTAATATCAAAAAATATGTGTGTAAGTATGGAAAAATAATCATAATATTCTAGTAGATTGTTCCCATCAGTGTCTTGAGTTGACAATGTGTGGAATCTGGACAGATTGTATGCACAGGAGAAGAGGGGAGCAGAAGGCTGAGGTAGCAGAGCACTGACAAAGCCAGCCCTGAAAAGGCATTTTTCATGCTACATGAAAAATGGCTGAAAATAAGCCTGAGATCTAACAAATCTCACTAACAGATATAGATAAAGCATTTAAAAAAACAGCAGAGTTGAGATGGAAATTTTGGGATATCAATTATTTCTGAGAGAGAAGGAAGTAAATAGAAAGGGGATAACTTAGAAATGAGTACAAATAAAAAGGGATGGGGGTTAATGGTTCCCTTAGAGGAGCAAACGCAAGCCACAAAATTGAAAAACACCAAAACTCCCCTCACCGCCCAACACCACCAAACGAAAAAAAATGTGATGTTAAAAAATCTTGCTTTACTGTACTGACTGCAGAAGGTGTTCTTGAAGTGATAATCTTGTAGGATATGTCTAACTTTTAACACATGTTCACAAAAGAAACAACAGAAAGAATTCTAAAACTGGGAAAACAGTTAAGAAGAAGAAAAAGGAAAATGAGATAAGAATATTTTAACTGATGTACATTCCTCTTAAACAACAAAGCGGAAGAGAATTCTGATACAAAATTTCAAACTCAATGTAGTATGCTTAAACAAATATTTGGAAATATTGAGGAAAAACCCCACCATGAATCAGAACTTTAAAAACTAAGAACAAATAGACAAAAAAAAAAAAAAAAACAAGAAAAATTACAGTAAACCATGATTGAATTTAAGAATATAAATGAAGTAAATGCAACACCACACTAGAAATAAAGACTAATTTTCAGAGGATAAATTCAAACAAAAAGTAGTGAAGGGCATTGAAGTATATACCATAGCAACACAGATAATGAATGTGGGAGTTCGGAAGAGTTTAAGTGGGTCCAAGGAAAAGTGGTTGAAATGTAGTTAAGCAAGAACATAGCACAGGTAAATTGGAAACTCTTGAAGAAGAAAAACAAAAGGGTGAATTATTCTTAATTATTGCAATGATCCTAGTAATATATCAAGAACGAAAAAGATTTAGATATCACACTAAGAGGGCTTATTATGAGTCTGGAAAAAAATGACCTTTAATTGATAACTTTAAGATTCATCGTAGCAATGTTATTAGACTGGAAACACTATTAGACTTTAAAGATAAAGAAGAAATCTTAAAAACTAATATGCCAAGAATAAAGTATGTACAAACATATTTTCTTCTTGAGACATCTACTAGAAGACAAATTTTATGCAGTCAATATATGACTGGGGAAACTTCAGCAAATGGAATGGTAGTGAACATTTAATATATTTAATTGCAGATTTATGACTAAAGCAAAGTAGGAGATGATGGTGTAATGGAGATAATATGTAGATGTTATTTCTTTTGAATGAAAGTAGGAATAATGGAAATAAAAGGTAGGATGAGAAGATGAAAGAAAGGTGAAACTGGAATAAGCTTATTGTCTGTTATGTAGACAATGGAGGGAGTCAAAAGATTCTACTTACACTGTGGAAATCAATAATATAAATTGAACATATGCACTTACCGATACTCAGTTATATTTAATCTAGCAATTTGATTCCTACATATATATTCTCTGAAAAAAAAAAAAAGGCTTGTTTCCCAGAAGACATACATAGGAAAGCACATGGAATTTTTTTCATAAAAGTACCAAACTGGAAATAAACACATTCCCAAAAGGACAATGGAAGAATCAACTTTTATATTCACATAAGGGATAATATAGGCCATAACAAAGTAAAAGTTGCCTCAGGCTATAACATAGATGAATATCAGAAAAATTATAGAACTAATTAAAAATAGACACAAAAGAACATATACCATATAGCTACAATTATTTGAAGTTCAAAAACAGGCTAAATGAGTCTATGGCAATAAAAGTTAAAATAGGGGCTACCTTTTGAGATGTATTGGCCTGGAGGCTTCTGAGCTGCAGATAATATGCCAAATCTTAATCTGATCTGTGATGATAAAAGGGTCTGTGTTTATATGAACTCCTCAAGCTATATACTTAACCTTCTTCAACTTATAAATTTACCCTTAAATAAAATGTTTAGGAAACATGTTATTGAGTTAAATAAATAACATGGAAAGTTCATATTATTAAGAAAAATGACAGAAATTTATTCAAGATAACTTTTTCCTTTACTAAGTGTAAAAATGTTATGTGAAATTCATAAACTCATGTTTTTAGTAATGCTTTTATCTCAAAGATGTTGTGAGTTAATGAAATTCATCCCACAATTTTAGTATTAGTGTTCCAAGTATTTTTTTTTTCAGTGACTGCTGTTGTTGTCATCTGTGAACATGTAAAAGATATTTTGGATGTTTTTACCTGCTATGTTTGTCTAAAACATGTTTAAAATGTGGTACATACACACCATGGAATATCATTCAGCTGTAAAAAGGAATAAAGTCCTAATACATGTTACAGCAGGGATGAGCCTTCAGCCCATCATATTGAATGAAATAAGCCAAACACAAAAGGACAAATATTATATGATCACACTGTGAAATAATTAGAATAAGCAAACTCATGAATCTAGTAAAAATCTAGAATGTAGGTTACCAGGGTATGGGGTAAGGATAGGAAATAGGAAGTTATGGATTAAAATGTTCAGGGTTCCTATTTCATTGTATTTTGTAACTGAATACACATTTTTCCTAATTTTTTCAAAAGATTGTCAATTCCAATTCACAGTAAAGTTTTTAGCTTCTATTACAAGCACATATTTTGTTTTTTTAGCTTCTATTGTAAACATGTATTTCATGTTTTTGTCTATTGTATCCTAGTCAAAGAACACTAAATACAAAATTTTACATATCATTTTACTTTTATTGAGAAAAGTAAATATTATGCATTTTATTTATTGGTTACCTTTACTTAATAGTAAACAGCAACTAAAACGTGATATTATGAGATATGCTAGCACATAAAACTTGGTTTCCATTGGAAAATTACTGCGCATGCCAAAATTTACTTAACTGAAAAGTCCACATTGTCAGTTTTCCTTATTTTAGAAAATAGCATAGTCAGCGCTGGCAGTTAAACTTGTACTCAGAATATGATATTGGACAACATGTGTATGTACAGGTTGCAGGATCTATACCTACGTGAGAAGTGGGTAAGTCAACCCTCTGCAAGTCTTGAAAGCTTGAAAGAAAAGGTACCTGGTTTCTCTATTTTCCAGTCAGCCACTGGCACAGTCCTCATGTACTTAGTGCTTGTTCAGAAACAGGTAAAATAAGCTAGTAGTTGATCTGATTTCAGTTCTTGTGGGTTTACGATCATTCCTGTAATTAGTTCTGCATTCCATTTTTCTCTGGATAACAATTTTTTTTAAAGGGAGATAAAAAAAAAAACTCTAATATCACTATTTTTTTTCGTATGGGCAGGCACCAGAAATCAAACCCAGGTCTCCAGCATGGCAGGTGAGAAACTCTGCCTGCCGAGCCACCGTGGACTGCCCCCTAGTATCACCATTTAAATGTGACCCTAATCCTACTTTCCAAATGTCTGACAATTCAAGGATATAAAGATTTGATTGAAGAAATAGATTGGAAAAATTTTACTTTATTTTGAAATTTAATACCATACTTATTTGAACTTCATTTGCATAGTGACGAAACAGTATTTCGAAGCTTTCCTGTAATCTTTATAAGAAAGAAAAAGTTCATACTAAGTTCATAGTTTTATCCTGTTTGATTAGTCACTTACTCATAAAGTCTGATAAACTTTTGTTTTCATGTCAGATGTACACAGGCTTTTGTGTAAATTTATGGCAATCAAATACTGAGTTCTGTGGAAATTTAAAATTTTGGTCTTTGGTTTCCTCAAATACAGATATCATGTTTAAAAATTGATTGTAAAGGACCTCATTATAAAGATTGGAAATTTGATTTTGAACAACTTAACCTTTTAGGAGTTCATTAATTTACAAGGTTTAAGCTAATTGGAGAGAAGAATGTTTGTGGTATTGATTCTCAAGACATGAACTTTCTCATTATAGACATGATCAGTTTCCCCAGGATGCTGGTTTGAAAATAAGAATAGGTAGCATGAGTTTTATGTCCTTAGCTGATCGCAGATGTAATCAGCCTCAGCTGCAATCAACTGATGGTGATTTAATAAACCAGCCTTCCCATTTATCAACCAGCCATGAAATATTCTTGCACCAATTGCTTGCCTGGCCAGACAATTGGGGCAGATCATTTGGCCAAATTGACACCAGAACCTCACCATCACATCATCCTGCCTGTCCAAGTTGAAAAATTAATGAAACATGGCCCAAGGACATTCCACCCCAAGCTAATCCTACAGCTCACTCTTCCTTGCTGTCTCTCTCAACTCCCATACCCTCCCTTTGTTCTAGCAGCCAAGACTATTCTGCCAGGGAATTAATTGAATTGAAATGAACTTCTCCTAATAGCCAAGAAGTAGATGCTTTGGCTTATATATGCCTAATATGCCCCACACCTGTTAAGGAAGCTGTCTTATAATTATATAAAAAGAATAGGCATAAAGGAGCAGCCAGGGACTGGCAAATAGCAAAAACATTAGGAATTCCTCTAAAATACTCAGATTTAATAACTTATATACAAGATTATAAAGTTTGTTCAGAGCTTCACCCTTGTTCGGTGCTCTATAACAGAGGTAATAATATAAAGCTAATAAATAAAAGCCCCTAAGAATTTAAAATAACTGTAAAGAAAATATAATATCTACATGGGCCATTAATTCTTATTAAAATGATATATCACTGTTTCAAAAATACATTAACTAAAGTATTTTAAGTACTTAGCATTATTCTAACAAGTTTTAGTTTGATGATAATTGTATGTTGTGAAATATTTGCTTAAAGACAGTTTCCAAAATTATTCTGCTAACTTATGTATGAAGGATATAGAGAATGTATTTTTACCTAAGAAAAAATAGTAATTTTGTTCTAAATAATTAGTTGTCATGGAATAAGGAAGAATGATATGTAGGGCAAAACCTGAAGAGACACAGAAATTTGCAGAAAGTTCATGGAAAAGGAAATTTATTTCTTATGGTCAAAGTGAAGAAAAATTTTTGATGGATCCATCAGTAAAACTCTTTAAAGCCTTTGGTTCAAATAATTCAGTGATGCAAACTAAAGTTTAGGTTTCTCTCTTTTAAAGTAACAAAGTTTCCTTAAATTATTAGTCTATTTTCAATAAGAGTTTATAAAAGATTTTTCTGAATAATCAGTGTAAAAAGCAGAAAGTCTGTGTTTTATCAGAATAACTACTTGTACCTTATGTTGATTTTATCATGTCCTTAGTTGTTTAAGAATACCCAGTCTTCTCACTTTTAAAAGAGCTAAGCCTTTTCCTTAACTTTAATGAAACAGCTGAGTATTGTCTCAAACCTGACAACCTTTATTCACAAGGTCAAACCCTAAATGATATCTTTTTATTACAAACAGTTGCAAAGGATTTGTTCTTTCACCTTGTGAAAAATGAATGCTAAAAATAAAATTCTTTTAATATGTTATAATTTGCATAAGGAATGCTTTTAGAGAACGTCAAAAAATTAAAAGAGATTTTCTAACCTTCTGTTGGTTACTGACCTGCAAAATATTAAACAACAATATAGTGCTTCTAGTTATGGTTTAATTATTTCAAAGATGTTAGGTGTCATAGAAACACTCACATTTCCTTGTCAATTACATTGTTTTACTCTAATGCTTCTCTGAAAGTGCTTGCAGTCGCTATAGGTCAGAACTCCATCGTCAACAAAAAATAAACTTTAAAAGAAAACAAAACAAGTATATAAGTTATATTATATTCATTAACTATACGAATAAGAAAACTAATTTTTGCAAAACTGCAAAACTTTAAATCTGCTTACTGCTGCCCAAGGCAGTACCTAATAAGGTCATAATTAGCACTGACCTTATTATTCATATATACCTGATAAACATGGAAATGTCACTGATACATTAGCACACTTAAAAAATTCCATAAGTCATATCCAGAAGTTAAGGTTTATAAACCCCTTTTTCTTCTTAAGTTAATCGCCTACCCTTGCATTAAAGTTATACTCTTATTAGCACATTGATAATGTTCATTATTTATCTATCTTGTTACTGTTTACAACTATAGCCTCATTTCTCAATAGTGCAGGCTGTAAACAAGAGCCCTCTCATTTCCACTCAGAGATTTATATGGAAGAGGTGGTGAAAAGATTGTAAGAGTGATGGGATGGAGTAAATTGTAACAAAATAAAATAAATTCAAAAGAAGTGCAAAGAAACACAAATTAGCAAATTCTGCAGCCTGCCAAGGAGCCACTATGCTTCTTAATGGAAAACGACACCACCTTATTCTGGTTCTTCTCATGCAGAAATCATCCTTCAAGGGCCCTCTTTAAATAACATCATACAAGCCCAACAAACTATGGTCACCCTTGTCCCTAAACTTTAAAAAAAAAAAATAGGGTGGGCATCGAGACTCCAAATATGAATGATGGGTTGGACCAAATAGCCTCCTTGTTCTCCCCCATGTTCTTACCCATCTGAAGTCTCTTCGTGAAGACTCCTCATGCCCAGACACACTGAAGCCCTTACAAACTAAAAAACTTAGCAAAAAAATCCTGGTGGGGCAATTTCAAAATAGCCACCGCTCACTGCAGTCCTTGTCCCCAGTATGAGCAATCTGCTAGCCTCTGGAAATTCCTGCCACCCTGGGGGGCTTTCAAAATCTGGCAAAATAAATTTCACCCAGTTTACCTTCTGCCAAGGGAAAAATAATTGCCTTTTTATGATTTATATTTTCTCTCAAGGAGTAAAAGTTTTCCCAGTAAGACAGGCAGCTGCACCTGCAGAGGCCAAAATTCTCTTAAAATTATTCCACACTGGGGTGTTCCCCGTGATATCAAAGTGATGGTGGCACCCCGCTTTACTGGATAGCTCTTTCTAAACACTTACTATCCTCAGCCATCTTACAGCGCCTCTCCTGTGCCTACCACCCTATCATCAGGGTAAATTAAACATACTAATGGCATAGTCAGAACCCAATTAAGAAAACTCAGAACAATTCTCTTTTCCCTGATCTAAAATCCCTCCCCTGGTCCTTATGATTTGCAATGATAGCTTTTTAGCCCTCATCAACTTTTCCCCTATGAAATAATCACCAGTAAACCTATACCCTTCTTTCTTGGTTTCATATTGTAGAAACCACTTCTTCCTTAGCTTCATATTGTCAAAAACTTTCACACAGAGCCACCAGTCACTGCACCTCCCATAGGCCTAGGAAATTGGATCAGAAATGACACCTTCAAAACATGGGCTTGAGCTCCAGGGAAAAAGTCTTCCTCACCACTTCCGCAGTTGCCAAACTTTGAGGAATGAAATACTGTCACACCTAATGCCAACTCCTCCACCCAGTGACCACTAAAGACAACAGACACCCAACTCTGAAAATCTGCCAAGTCCAGAAGCAAATGGCATCTGATGCAAACTGTAAACCCCAAACCCCAGATCTGATCCCACAGAAACAGATGGCACCAAAACTAAACTGCTCTTCCAAAACTCCAGACTATGGCTAAGTGTACCTTCCCTATGACTAAGCCCCTATGTGATCATGAAAGCCCTGCTAACATTGCTACCTGCTTCTTGCCTCTATTATCATTGTAACCCTAATATGGACAACTATCAATTATCTTTATTCTTCAGTTTTGCCTCTATTTCCTTGAACCTAGCCATAACTCTTGCCCTGTCCTCCTTCCCTACTTATGTAATTTCATGGAGTAATAATGCCTTTATTCAATTATCCCAAACAGTGGCTAACTGAAAAAATTTTAGCTAACTACTGGGTCTGTTATTACAATCCACAGCACTCTCCACTTCCACCAGTGGAAATGCCCTTAAGTGAGGTTTCTCACTGACCAGGCACTTGTAATATTGCCGGTGACATCTCCATTCCAAATACGTATATAATCTCATCCCAGCACACTCCAAATGTTCTACCACGTATAACTTTCAACTCCAAAACCTCACTGTATTACATGGAAAAATTCAGCAAAAGCGAAAGTAGTCTTTGTGTTTTAAATGACCTTCTCAAGCCTGATAAATGCTCCCCCCATAACTTTCTCCAACTGGACAGCATATAATTCCTCTACTCTATGACCCTCAACTTCTCTGCCACTGACAAGCACAACTTTGGAAAAGTGTGCCTCCCTCTAGGTTTTACTTTCCTGTGTAATACCTCTGAAGTGTTTCTCAGTCTTTCCTGCTTCCACACAGTCACACCCGTAGGACAGTGCCCTGTCAGTTTCATCTCGCACTAGACTCAGTCTATACAAATACACCTGCTTCCACCCACAGCGTCATAAAGCAGTAAGCCTCTTAGGCCTAGCCAGCCCTTAAACTGGTTTAAAATGCATGAAAACACCTTCCAAAACATAACGTTACACTTAAAAAAATACTATCTGAAACATGGCAAGCCTTCCCAGGACTTACAACTTCTCTCAATTCCCTACAGCTATAGTTATAAATAACCAGTTAGGACGGGCCACGGTGGCTCACTAGCAGAGTTCTCGCCTGCCATGCTGGAGACCCAGGTTCGCTTCCTGGTGCCTGCCCATGTAAAAAAAAAAAAGAAAAGAAAAACAAAAAACAATTGGCTCTAATTAATTATCTTTTAGCTACTGAAATCAAGGTGGCATTTGTGCAGTTACCAATACCTCCCACTTCCCCTGTATCACCACCACTGGAAAAGTTAAAATCAAATCCAAGAAATGTTCAAGCAAGCCAAATGGCTTCACAGCATGAATCAGCAACCAAGGCAATGGGAGTCCATCAAGGGGTTTATGCCTAACATCTCTCGACTGTATTAGTCTCACTGTTAATCATGTTAATCATCATCCTACTTTTCGCACCTGTCTTCACCTGCATTGTCACTAACCTCATCATGCAATGCCTCAAAGCCACCCACCTCTTTCTCTTATCCCCCATAGCTTTAGGGTGCCAGCCTATAAAATCACAAACCAACTGTATTTTGTCCTCAGTGAGTCCAAGTACCCCCTTGACCAAAAGGAGGGGATATGAAAATGGAACAGTTAAGAGGTTCACTAATCAACTTAATAAACTTAAACTTCTTTTCATCTAGGGAACTACAAAAGGAAAATAGAAAACAGCTGAGTCAAACTGTCAGACCAACAATCTTTCATGGCACTAAGACCTCTGACTCTGTGGGAAAAAAAAAAAGGAAAAAAAGAAAAGAACAAAACAAGGCTAGCTGACATCAAATAACTTGCTTATCTTCACTAGATACCCTGCTGCTGCAAAGACATCCTGCCTGTTCAAGTTTCAGAATTAATGAAACATGGCCCAAGGACATCCCAACTCATGTAACCCTATAGCTCACTATCCCTTGCTCCCCATCCTCATTCTTATACCCTCCATTTGTCCCTAGTTGCTATATATACTGTTTGCCAAAACTTGCTTATTTGGCAGTAAACTTTTGTTGCTGGTTTGCATTAATGCAACCTTAGTTCAAAAATCTTCTTCTATACTTTGGTTTTCAGAGTCTGTTAGCAAAACAAGCACACATATAATTCTTTGTTATCCCATCAATTTTGAGATTTAACCATCTTTACCCAGGTCAGTTGACTTTCCTCTTCTGCTTCTGACATCCAGGTTTTGACTATCTTTGCGATTATTCCAGAAAATTCATCTAGTCACCGATTCCCTTCAATTCCCTTCAATTTCTTTAGAATTTTTGCAGATTATCTATCTTATAAATAAATTATAATTCAATAAATGTGTTACATATTGCCTGGTTTAGTAAACTTAGGTAAAATTTTTAACTATTAAGGTACAGATTATGATATATATATATATAGACATTAAATTATGTTAGTTATTTGGAATCTTTTTGTTCAAGAATATAACTTCTACATAATGTATCCCTGGAAATAAATATGAGATGTGAATATAGCAGACTCAGACACTCCATTTAATGGGGGAAGGAATTAAAATGTTAAAATTTACCCAAACATTTCTTCTTTCAAATAACTTTAGCACTATGCAAGCATAATACACATGCTGTCAATTATGTTCTTTTTCTCTCTTTTAAATAATGTGCAGCACAAAGCATAATTGTTTGTAAATTTTCATTTCAAGACATAGATAATGTATCAAAATAATTTGAAAAAAAGAAAAATTTTTCAGGATAAGAAATATTTCAGACACTAAGGAATGGAAAAGTGCTAGTGCTCAGATAAACTAAAATGAGAGACAAGAGGATCATTGTTTTCCTTTCTATTTCTCACATGCTCTTCTTTATGTATCTTCTTATGTCTCCCTAGAAACTGGGCTAGTATCCCACAAAAAGCATGGTGAAAAACAAACAAGTAAAAAAAAACTAAACATGTAAGACAAAATAGCTCCTATATGTATATCTCTTCACCCCCATTTCAAAAGAGCAGCCACATCAAGTGTTCTAAATTCTATATGCTTGCTGAAAGACATTTGATTGGCTCAATTTGAAATATAGAACCAGATCGAGGTCAGTAAATTATGACCCCTAATAATACAGTTATACCGACATTTTGGCCACTGTTCAACTGTTCGAACACAGCTAGAGGGAAGACAGAGTTCTCAGAAAATAGAGGAGGTGGTGGGGACAAAATAAGTGCTGTCTAAAATGCATAGTTTTTAAATACACAAATTATATTGAGGCATGGTTGTTTCTAACATGGATTTTTTTCATATGCCTCATGATTTCCATCATTATCTCTTTTACACTACACTGACTAGATATACACTAGCCATAAAATATCAATGCTGTAATTTTCCACAATTTTTATAAGAAGAGCTATATAAATTTAAAGTGAGTTTCTGAATAAATACATGAACTGCTGTTTAAAGAGATTCACAACCAATCTCTTGTGTAAGCATGTGACAGCTTGAGAAAGTTTATTTGCTGTCTTTGGAGAGTTTCAATTTAGCATGTCAAGTTATAGTATACAAAATTGTAGGGTGTTTAAAAGTCAAACTTCTGAATGTTGAGGAATGCTTGTATTCTAAATTTCAGATTTGTTTGTTTCTATAAGGTTTGGGTATTGTGATATGGCAATAACTAGTATGAGTTCACATCTCAGATAGATTTAGGTATAAATTTTGGATTATATCCCTCTTTATTGCTTTACTTGGGGATCTTGTTTGACCTCTTACTTTCTGCTATCTTAACTGTAAAGTTAAAGTAAGCACACTTAAATCATAAAGTTTCATCTGAGAAGGATTAAGTGAGGTAATATATATAAACAGCTTAACCCAATTGCTGGAACATAGTTGTAGAACTTATTAATATATCACTAAATTTGAAAGCAATTAAAAATTAATTTGAATATTGAAAGCAATCAAACTTTGAAGTGTAAAACTCTTTCAAGAGACATTTACTGTGGCAGATACTGGTAGTTACTAATCAAATGTCAATTTTCCCCCTTTTCCTTCCATTGAGCATTATGATTTTCTTAGCGTGCTCAATAAAATTATTTGAGCACCTGACCTCATGTGGAGTTAAAATTGGCTCTGTGACATAGACTTGAATGCTGACATAAAGGATACTCACTAGAGGGGGAAGGTATTTCTGTGAAATACTTTAAAGGAGAACCTGGTTGTCTGGCTTGTCTTTTCAGTCTTTTCCCCTTCACTTGTCTTCCTACCTAGAGTATCATACTGTGTCAGGAGAAGTAAATATTTTGCAAGTATGAGAATGAAAACAAACTCTAAAGATGGTGAAGTGGCATATACAAAGTGCCCTGAGACACTTCTGATCATTGGGCTATTGCATCAACCCTGGATTGCCTACATATGATTTTTAATCAAATATTTAAGTGCTGTTATGTGGGTTTTATATTACATGCAGTTTGAGGTAACTAGTTTACCTTCTTTTCATAAGAGAATTCAGGGTTCAATTTAGCCATTCCTGCAACTCCACAAGGTTATAATCCCCCTCCCAAATCCCAGTATTTGTGATTACCATTAAAAAAGTAAACTCACTTTAACTTGCAGTCAGCATTAGGGTATATACACCCGATTAAGGCATAAGTCTCCAAAGTTGTTTATGTGTGTATACATTGGTGTGTATGTGACAATTTTCATTCAATCATTCCACAGAAAAATATAAAGTTGTTTTGCATATTTATCATTAGACCTATCTTTCATATTCGTCGTCATTGTATTCCAAACCCACTCATGTATTTACTGAAAAACAGCAATAAATCAATGTTTGAATTTTAAAAGCAAGAGATTCTAATGTATTTGAGAAAGTTTATAAAGAACATTTTAGAAATATTCACAGTAAAAAAAGTGTATGCTCCAAATTTCTAGACTGTATCTACTTTTTGCTATGTTTGAAACTTTTTAAATTTTTATTAATAAAACCAATCAACATACAATATGAACATTCTTTTTTTCATCACATAGTTGTATATTCATCATCATGATCATTTCTTAGAACATTTGCATCAGTTCAGAAAAAGAAATAAAAAGAAAACAGAAAAAAATTCATACATACCATACCCCTTACCCCTCCCTTTCATTGATCACTAGGATTTCAATTTACTAAATTTATTTTAACATTTGTTCCCCCTATTATTTATTCATTTTTAAGTCTAGCTCATTTATTGCAATATTCAAATTCTCTGTTTCTTTATTGATCCTCTGTCTAGATGTTCTGTCCATTGATGAGAGTGGGGAACTGAAGTCTCCAACTATTATGTTAGATGTGTCTATTTCCCTTTTCAGTATTTGCAGTGTATGCCTCACATATTTTGGGGCATTCTGGTTCGGTGCATAAATATTTATGATTGTTATGTCTTCTTGTTGAATTGTTCCTTTTACTAGTAGATAGCATCCTTCTTTGTCTCTTTTAACTGTTTTACAGTTGAAGTCTAATTTGTTGGATATTAGTATAGCTACTTCTGCTCTTTTCTGGTTGTTATTTGCATGAAATATCTTTTCCCAACCTTTCACTTTCAACCTATGTTTATCTTTGGGTCTAAGGTGTGTTTCCTGTAGACAGCATATAGAAGGATCCTGTTTTTAATCCATTCCGCCAGTCTATGTCTTTTATTTGGGGAGTTCAGTCCACTAACATTTAGTGTTATTACTGTTTGGGTAGTACTTTCCTCTACCATTTTACCTTTTGTATTATATATATCATATCTGACTTTCCTTCTTTCTACACTCTTCTCCACAGCTCTCTCTTCTGTCTTTTCATATCTGTCTCTAGTGCTCCCTTTAGTATTTCTTGCAGAGCTGATCTCTTGGTCACAAATTCTCTCAGTAACTTTTTGTCTGAAAATGTTTTAATTTCTCCATCATTTTTGAAGGACAATTTTGCTGGATATAGAATTCTTGGTTGGCAGTTTTTCTCTTTTAGTAATTTAAATATATCATCCCACTGTCTTCTTGCCTCCATGGTTTCTGCTGAGAAATCTACACATAGTCTTATTGGGTTTCCCTTGTATTTGATGGATTGCTTTTCTCTTGCTGCTTTCAAGGTCCTCTCTTTCTCTTTGACCTCTGACATTCTGACTAGTAAGTGTCTTGGAGAATGTCTATTTGGATCTATTCTCTTTGGGGTGCGTTGCACTTCTTGGATCTGTAATTTTAGGTCTTTCATAAGAGTTGGGAAATTTTCAGTGATAATTTCTTCCATTAGTTTTTCTCCTCCTTTTCCCTTCTCTTCTCCTTCTGGGACACCCACAACACGTATATTTGTGTGCTTCATATTATCATTCAATTCCCTGAGCCCCTGCTCAAATTTTTCCATTCTTTTCCCTATAGTTTCTGTTTCTTTTTGGATTTCAGATGTTCCATCCTCCAGTTCACTAATTCTACCCTCTGTCTCTTGAAATCTACCATTGTAGGTTTCCATTGTTTTTTCATCTCTTCTACTGTATCTTTCATTCCCATAAGTTCTGTGATTTGTTTTTTCAGACTTCCCATTTCTTCTTTTTGTTCATTCCTTGCCTTCTTCATGTCCTCCCTCAATTCATTGATTTGGTTTTTGATGAGGTTTTCCACTTCTGTTCGTATATTCAGAATTAGTTGTTTCAACTCCTGTATCTCATTTGAACTATTGGTTTGTTCCTTTGACTGGGCCATATCTTCAATTTTCCTGATGTGATTTGTTATTTTTTGCTGGCATCTGGACATTTAATTACCTTAATTAGTTTATTCTGGAGATTGCTTTCACTTGTATTACCTAGGGTTTTCTTGCTAGATGAGTTTGTTGTCTATCTGTGCTTTGACCTTCAGTTCATCTTTTTCTGGGCTCTAGCTTAAATTTTGTTTAACAGAGGGTAATTTTTCAGTTCTTGTTTTCTTGTTCTTGTCCTGATTGTAAGGTGCCTTTTCCTTCCCCACCCTTAGGAGGGTCTACATAGGTATTACAGATTCAAGCCGGGGTTTCCCAGACTAAACTGGCCTCCTTTCAGGGGGAAGGAGTCACCTGCGTCAGTTTTCCTGAGTGTGAGACCCAGCAGGTTGAAAGACTTTCCTGTGAAGTCTCTGAGCTCTGTTTTTCTTATCCTGCCCAGTATGTGGCGCTTATCTGTCTGCAAGTCCCACCAGCAAAAGATGTTGTGGCTCTTTTAACTTTGGAAGACTCTCCCTGCTGGGGGCGTGGTGGAGACAGAGGAAAGGTTGTAGGCTGGTTTTAATGGCTTCAAATTGCCAAGCCCTGGGGTCTGAATTCCTTGAGAGAGGGATTCCACCTGAGTTGCTTTTCACTCCTCCCCCGGGGAAGGCTCAAGTGGGAGACAGCCCTGAAAGCAGCCTGCTTCTGCGTATGCCTGGGGCAGTTGCAGCCTGTGTAATCCCGCTGCTGAATCCAGAGGCAGCCAAGCCTCCATAGAAACAGCCACAGAAGGCTCCATTTCATTCCCTTTCCTCTTTTTCAGTTAGCCCAATAGGCGACCTCTGCCTTGACCAGTTTCGCCTGAGCTGGGGGCTTATTTTTAGTAGTCAGAATTTGTTTATTAATGCCACAATTGGTGTTTGGTTGGACTCAGTCCCTGCTACTGTTAGAGTATCTTTCGTTTCCCTCTGGGAAGCCACCTGTGGGGGAGGGGTGCCGGGCACCGGCCACCACGGCTTGGGGAACTCACGGTTCCGGAGACTCACAGCTGGTGCAGCTGGTCCAGACTGGGGTATGCTGTGTGTCTGGTCACTATCGTGGCTCCGGGAGCTGTTCTGTACTGTTTCTGGTTATTTAGTAGCTGTTCTGGAGGACAAACTAAAACACGCACAATACTAAGTCGCCATCTTGGCCCCTCCCCCTATTTATTCATTTTTAATCATATGTTTTATTCATCTGTCCATAAGGTAGATAAAAGAAGCATCAGACACAAGGTTTTCACGATCACACAATCACATTGAGAAAGCTATATCATTATACAATCATATTTAGGAAAAAAACATGGCTACTGGAACACAGCTCTGCATTTTCAGGCAGTTCCTTCCAGCCTCTCTGTTATGCCTTAACTAAAAAGGTGATATCTATTTAATGCATACGAATAACCTCCAAGATAACCTCTCAACAATGTTTGGAATCTCTTAGCCATTGACACTTTATTTTGTCTCATTTCTCTCTTCCCCCTTTCGGTCAAGAAGGTTTTCTCAATCCCTTGGTGCTGAGTCTCAGCTCATTCTAGGATTTCTGTCCCACATTTCCAGGAAGGTCCACACCCCTGGGAGTCATGTCCCATGTAGAGAGAAGGAGGGCAGTGAGTTTGCTTGTCGTGTTGGCTGAGAGAGAGAGGCCATATTTGAGCGAAAAAAAGAGGTTCTCTTGGGGGTGACTCTTAGGCCTAATTTTAAGTAGGCTTAGCCTATCCTTTGCCGGGTTAAGTTTCATATGAACAAACCCCAAGATTGGGGGCTCAGCCTATTGCTTTGGTTGTCCCCACTGCTTGTGAGAATATCAAGAATTCTCCACTTGGTGAAGTTGAGTTTTCCCTTTCTCACCATTCCCCCAAGGGCACTTTGCAAATTTAGTCACTGTTCAAATCCTTCTGGGATTTATCAAGGCATCACTCTGGACAAATTTACAAAATCTCATGCCCTACTCAAGGTTCCATGTACTTATGGTAGTCAATTAAGCTGTCCATGTAAGTTATATTAGGAAATGCACTAGTTAAAATGTAAGTTTTGTACCAAATAAACATTTTTTGCTTTAGTCTCGCACATAAGTTAAAGCTTTAAGGTATTAATTACTATCTATTTTCAACACCCTGCATTACTGACATTCCTTTGTTCTTCCTCATGCAAATCTGTTTGAAACTTTTAAATACTTAGTTTATTTGAAATCTCTCAGCTGTGAAGTCTTTGCATTGTAAAGAGTAGTATTTATTCTATGATATGGCTGTTACACAAGAAAATCAATATCAAATGTCAGTTGTGTAAGTCATAACAGTGAAAAAAAATACTATGAATGAAATATAATATGGTCTGCTAAAAATTAAAATGGATATTTTAATCAAATCTGGAGGACAAAACAAGCAAACTCTTATAGCAACTTCAAAACCTCTCAATAATGATCATCCCTCTTTCTTTCATATATCTTCTTGGAGATTTTATTAGAAACACTTTTAAACAGAGAAAGCATACTTGCATGTACATTTTGCTTAGCTCATTATTGAGAATATTTATACTTAAACATATTAATTCTTTTATTGAAATTCTTTATAAGTAAATACAGACCATATTTTAATAAATATAAAAATGTCAAAAGAATTTGTTAGGGATGTAATTGTCATATATTTTGACATTACAGAAGGTTTTAATATTATATCCATATCTTGTTATCTTTTACATGAAACCATATTTCTATGATCAGGTTCATGTGTCAACTTTGCCAGGTTATACTTGTTTGTCTGGTGAGCAAGTTCTGCCCTGTCTGTTGCTATGAGGACATTTCATAGAATTAGATCATGATCATGTCAGCTGCATCCACAGCTGATTCCATTTGTAATCAACCAAGTGGAGTGTCTTTTGCAATGAGTGATGCTTAATTTAATCACTGGAGCCACAGGAGAGGTTCATTAGCCAAAGTAAGAAGAAAGCCTGTCTCTTCTGAATCCTCCTTAAATGGCCTCCAGTGATTAGATTAAGTATCACTCATTGCAGAAGACCCTCCTCTTGGCTGATTACACATGGAATCAGCTGTGAATATAGCCAGCATGATCATGATTTAATTCTATGAAATGTCTTCATAGCAACAGACAGGCCAACATTTGCCTGACCAGACGAAGAGGTACCACCATTTGGCCAAGTTCACACATGAATCTGACCATGACATACATTTTAGACTTACAGAAACTTTGCAGAGATAGTTTCTAGCTTCTATATGCCACATCCAGTTTCCCCTATTATTAACCTCTTACATTGATATAGTCCATTTGTCACAACAGATGAACCAATAAAAGAATTATAATTTCAATAAAAGAATAAAGTCCATACTTCATATGAATTTCCTTAGTTTTAAGCTGATATCCATGTTTTTTTTTTGTTCTAGGAACACATCAACATTATATTTAGTCAGCATCTATCCTTAGACTATTCTAGACTGTGATAGTTTTCTCAGACATTACTTATTTTTTGATGACTTTTATAGTTTTAATGAGTATAGATAAGGTATTTTATAAAATATCCTTTATCTAGGTTTACCTGATATTTTTTCTGAATGCTAGACAAGGGATGTGGGTCTTTGAAAGAATGATCAAAGAGATAAAGCACCACTACCACCATATCATAACAAGGGTGCATGCTAACAACATCTCTTATCACTGTGTAGGATACTAAACTTAATCACTGGCTTTGACATAGTGTCTGTCAGTTTTCTCCACTGTAAAGTTACTATTATTTTCTCCCATTCCATAGTGTATACTTTGAAAGGAAATCATTATGTGCCACCCACACTTAAAGATGGGGGTTATGTTCTACTTCCTTGAGGGTAGAGGATCTACATAGATTATTTGGAATTCTTCTGCATGGGAGATATTCCTATTCCCATTTATTCATTTAGTCAGTAATTTATTTGTATCAATTGGACACATGGATAATTACTTTATAAATTTGTGTTATGATCTTATACTACATTATTTTTTAATTGCTCAAATTGCTTTAGACTGGGTCACTAGAACTCTTGCATTTGATTCCATGTATATTTGCTCTGCCTCTACAAATTTTTTGAGCTTCTCCTTGTATCACCTCACATTTGCCATTAAGGAGAGATCCATGCTCATCTTGTATATTCCCTGTCCCAGACCTAGAATCCACCATTTCTCCAAGGAACAGTGTTTTTTTTATAATATGAATGGTAATAACAGCCATAGTCTGGACCCTGGATATGTTCTTGCTACTTTACTGGGAAAACATTGTATGTGAAAGCGTTCAGAAATTCTTTATCATAGAATATGTATCCAATTAAAAGTACATATTTATCCCACATCCACTTTCCCACACCCCTTTCCTTTCTTCATCTCTTACTTGGGCTGTTGCCTTTTTATTATTGAGTTGTAAGATTTCAGTGGATATTCTGAATGTTGTACCCTTATTGAATATTTGATTTCTAAATATTTTCTCCCATTGAATAGGTTAGGTTATCTTTTTGCATTCATGATAAAGTCCTATGATGCACAGACATTTTTAATTTTGGTGAAATTGCATTTATCTTTTTTTATTCTTTTGATTCTTGTGCTTCGGGTGTAGAGTTAAGTAGCCATTGTCTATCATACGTTTCTGAAGATACTTCTCAATATTGCTTCTGCGGTTTTATAATTCTGGTCTTATATATCGGTTTTGGATCAATTTTGAGTTGATTTTTGTACATATGTGAGGTAGGCGTACACTCATTCTTTTACATACAGATACTTAGTTTTCCTAACACCATTTGTTGAAGAGGCACCCTGCTAATTGAATGCACTTGGCATGCTTTAAGAATTGAGATGGCCATAATGTGAGGGTTGATTTCTGAGCTTTCAGCTCAATTCCATTGGTCTATAAGTCTGTCTTTGTGCAAGTAAGGTGCCATTTTGATTACTGTGGCTTTGTTATAAGTTTTTGGAGAGGGAAATCTGAGCCTTTCAACTTTTTCTTTTTTCAAGTTGGCTTTGGCTATTTGGGGCCATTCACCCTTCCATATAATTCTGATAATTAGCTTTTCCACTTCTACAAAGAAGGCCTTTGGAATATGGATTGCAATTTTGTTGAATCTGTAGACCACTTTGGGTAGAACTGACATCTTAATAATGTTTAGTCTTCCAATCCATTAATATGTAATACTTAGGATTACTTAGAACTTTTTGATTCCTTTTAGCATGGTTTTGTGCAAATGCTAGGTATATTCCTAGATATTTCATTATTTTAGTGAATATTATAAATGGAGTATTTTCTTTGATATTTTTCTCCATATTGTTTACTAATTTTGCATAGAAATACTCCTGATTTGGGGTGTTGAACTTGTACCATGCAACTTTACTGAATTTATATATTAGCTCTAGTAGCTTTGTTGTGGATTTTTCAAGATTTTCTGTAAATAGGATCATGCTATCTGCAAATAGGGAAAGTTTTACTTTTCTCTTGCCTAACTGCTATAGCTACAACTTCCAGTACAATGTTGAATAACAGTATTGTCAGTGGACATCCTTGTCTTGTTTCTGATCTCAGAGGGAGTACTTTCAGTCTTTCACCATTAAATATGATGATAGCTGTTATTTTTTTTTCATGTATGTCCTTTATCAGGTTAAGGAAATTTCATTTTCTTCCTAGATGTTAAAGTGTCTATATAAAGAACTAGTGTTGCTTTTTCTAAATGTTTTTAAACATTTTTTATTGTGATACATATATATATAAGATAAATTTTAAAGTACATTTTACCGAGTTTCTATAGAACAGATTTCAAAGTTTAGTATGGGTTACAGCTTCCATAATTTCAGATTTTTCCTTCAAATCTCTCTTCTACATCCTTTGAGATAATCAGCAGTTTTTAGTCTCAGATTCTGTTAATACAGCACATTACATGGATTGATTATCTTATGTTGAACCACCAATTTCATCTTTGAAATCTGTCAATATTTGCTTCATATATTTTGGATTTCTGCTGTTCGGTACATATACATTCATACCTTGTTTTAGTGTGCTTTACTTTATTGTTCTTCACAGACATGGTGATTTTTACAAATGGGAGTTTGTGGTAACCTGGCATCAAGCAAATCTATAGGTGTCATTTTTCCAACACCATGTGCTCTCTTCATTTCTCTGTCACATTTTAGTTATGGTATGTATATTGTTTATGTAGACTAATGCTATTGCACACTTAATAGATTTGGATATAGTATAAGCATAGCTTTTCTATGCACCGGGAAAACAAAAATTTCATATAACTGGCTTCATTGTAGTGATCTGGTATATAAAGACCTTCTTTGTTGCTCATAACAGTTTTTTACTTAAAGTCTATTTTATATTATATTAATAGAGCTACCCCAGTTCTATTTTGGTTACTTTTTTTCCCATCCTTTTATTTTCAACCTACTTATGCCTTTAGATTTAAGGAGTAGGTAGCATATAGTTAGGTTTGGTTATCTTTCTCACCCATTCTGCTAATCTCTGCCTTTAACTAGGGAATCCAAGCCATTTACATTTAAAGTATCTACTGATGATGCAGTTTATTTGCCACTTTGTTATTTTTTCTATGTAAGTCAAGCCTTTCTTGACTCTCAATTCTTCTGTTAATTCCTTTGCATTGTACCATGTTAAGTTCCTTCTCATTTCTTTATGAATTTATTATTCATGTACTTACTTTTGGTTACAATGAGATTAATATTTAATATTCTAAATACGTAACAACCATATTTCATTTGATGCCAAATTATCTTCAATACCATGCATATACAGTGTTCCTCTACTCTTCTATCCCACTTTCTTTTTTTTATACCTGTTGCAAATTATATTTTTGTACATTGTATGCCCAAGACCATCAATTTATCCTTATATTTTATGCATTTGAATGCATAAAAGTCACCTGTATGAAGCAAGAAGAGGAATTACTTAACTAGCAAGCCAATATAATAGTATAATTACCACTATGATTACCCTGAATGAACATTTTTATTTCTATATGTCACTGTGATGATCCACTGTCTAGCATACTTCCCTTTCAGTCTGAAGAATTACCACTAGCATTGCTTGTAAGATACTTGTAGTTTTATTGTACTCCCACAGTTACTTTTTATCTTGGAATGTTTTAATTTCGTCCTCATTTTTGAAAGAAATTCTTGCAAGATGCAAAATTATTGTTTGACCATTATTTTCAGTCAGCATTTTAAATATTTATCATTGCCTCTATGGTATTCTAATGAGAAATTAACACATAATTCCTTTGTGATTCCCTTGTGCTTAACTTGCTGCTTTTCTCTCACAGTTTTGGAACTCTCTCCTCATCCTCAGTTTTGGACAGCTTCATTACTATGTGTCTCTGTTTGATCTTCTTTGAATTTATACTATGCAGTGTTCGTTGAACTTCTTGAATGTGTGTATTCAAATCTTTCCTTATATTTTGGAAATTCTCTGCCATATTTTTGAATATTCCTTCTTCTTTTCTTTTTCTTCTCTCTCTTTTCCTCCTAGGACTCCCCTAGTGCATATATTAATATATTATATATATAATATATTGCATGCATGATGGTACCTAACAGGTCTTGTAGGGTCTGTTCAATCTTTCTTATTCCTTTTTCTTGTTGCTTCTCAGCTGCAATCCATTTCAGTTG
Source organism: Tamandua tetradactyla (assembly GCF_023851605.1). Classification (NCBI taxonomy): domain Eukaryota; kingdom Metazoa; phylum Chordata; class Mammalia; order Pilosa; family Myrmecophagidae; genus Tamandua; species Tamandua tetradactyla. The sequence goes on along the minus strand of NC_135348.1, from coordinate 31,133,038 downwards.
TCCTGTCTTTGAGCTTTCTGATTCTTCCTTCTGCCAATGCTAATCTGCTCTTGAAATTTTTGAGGGAATTTTTCATTTCAGTTATTGCATTTTTCAAGTCCAGTATTTCTCTGGAGAGATTCTATATTTTTAATTATTTTTGTTTTGCTTTGTTTTGTTTACCTGATATGCTTTATTTCTTTCTCCCTGTTATCCACTATCTCCTGAGCATACCCAGGATCATTACTTTAAAGTCTCTATTTGGGAAGTCATGTCTTTTTTACTGATTCACTCTGGGGTTTTATCTTGTTCCTTTGATAAACCATCATTTCCTGTTTCTTTGTATGTCTTGTAATGTTGTGTTGCTCACTGTACATTTTAATATTTAAAACGTTAACACTGAAATTTATTTCCTGAGCTGTCTGTCCCTTAAGTTTTACATGCTTAATAATATAATGGAGATTGTTGTGAATGCCAGTATCCAATCAAAATAAGCAAAGCATGGCAAAAAGCACCTTACAGAGGGCAGGCTTTGTTGGTTCAGCAGGCAGAGTTTTCAACTGCCATGCCAGAGACCCAGGTTCAATTCCCTGTGTCTGCCTATGCCAAAAAACAAAACAAAACAAAAAGTACCTTAAAGAATCTTTTCAAATTGGCTCTGATTTAGCAGGTGTTGTCCTTTGGAACTTATTCCTTCTGTAAAGCAGACCAGCCTGAGGCAAATGCAGGATTCCTCTGTTTTATCAGAGCCTGCTCGGAACTGTAACTGTGAAGGCTGCTTCTTTTCCTGGGCTTATCTGTGCTGGAGACCTTACGAATTACCCATTTACAGGTTATAGGAGTGTCAGTGCATGCCTTCTCTTCTCCCTTTGAAGTACATCTCCTGAATGCTCTCTTGGATTCTTTAATGCAGGTAGCCTTTTCTCTCAGGCTGCTTCAACTTAATTTTTTCTCACTCTTTCTTAGATGTCTATAAGTAGTTTCTCTTGTCCTCAAGACAAACTCCAGGCGCAAGCCCAAGGGAAATGCACACAGGGCCACTTTTCTACTTCTAGAAACAGAGCCAGGGACTCAAAATAAGACTATAAACTGGATCCACCATTTGTGTTGAGAGATCGGGGAACAGGTCACTGAAGACCCCAAGGACTTATTCTGTAGCTTTTGAGTTTTGTTTTCTTAATTCAGTATTTACTAATGCAGCTTTTTAACTATTTTCTACAGTTTTGAGCTAAGTTAATCTCTTTAGGTTTCCTCTGTCACCTTTGTTCTAGGGGATTGAAAGAATGGCCCCACTCAGAACTTGTACCCAGTGATCTAAAGTACTGACAAAAGGAGGAGGTCTGGGATTAGACAACATGCCCTTAGAATTTGGAGAACTCTATATTTCATTATGTCTTTCCTTGACACTAACAAATTACACCAGGAGCTTAAGCTCCACCCCTACTGCTGCCTACTAGGAGGAAGGAAAAGGGGATAGTGATGCAATAAGGGAAAACTTCAGAGGTATTTATCACAATTTATGAGTCTCTTACTGACCCTTTCTAGATTCTTCACAGTGTCCCCCTAGAGTCTGGAGTTTCAGACAACAATGTAGTTGTTCAACTCAGTAGTTGTTTTGCTTAAGGGACTAATTCCTGAAGCTTCTTACTCTGCCATCTTCCCAGAATCTTACTGTTATGCAATTTTTGAAATGGTAAAAAAAGAAAAATTGTAAACAAAAGAAAAATATAAACTGCCTTTACTTATATATGACTGGCATTCTTCAAGTCCTCATGTTAGACTAAAACTGTTCAAAAATACTTTGTGTTTATATAGAACACATATTAGACTGCTGCGTTTCAAACTTTTCAGTCTGATGAATACCTATCAGGAAATTCAAACGTTGAGTAGAATGTGAGAACATTTACTTTGTGGGACTTTCCTGAATGTTGATTAACCTCTAGTATTCCTCTAAGGGTCAGGTGATTTACCCAATCACAGTGATCATAAAAATATCTCCACAAACTTCCAAAAGTTCTCTGAAGGGTCAGTACATTGAGAACTGATGGTGAAGGACATTGGAGCATTTTGAATGAAATTTGGAAATTGCTGAAAGTTGTAGAGCAGAGGAACACATTATCTGATTTATTTTATTATTATATCTTGGCTGCTGGGATAAGAATAGTTTAAGTGTAACAGGCAAAACCCTAGGTAAGAAGAGAAATTCTGCAGGTAAGAGATTCTTGTGGCTTGGATCAGTGTGAGAGCAGTATAACTGGTGAAACATTCAGATTCTGGATATATTTTGTAGGTAAAGTTGATAACATTTGCTGTTGTTTGGGTTGTGGAAGGTTTGTTAGGGTGTATTTTCTCCACTATGGGAAACTGTCAGTTTATGATCTCTATCACTGAAAAAGACATGGGTTGGGTGGTGTCATGGTTAGGGACAGGTGTCAACTTGGCCAAGTTGTGGTACCTGTTCATCTGATTGGGCAAGCGCTGGCCTGTCTGTTGCAATGAGGACATTTCATAGGATTAGGTCATGATCACGTCAGCTACATCCACAGCTGATTCCATTTGTAATCAGCCAAAGGGGAGTGTCTTCTGTAATTAGTGATGCTAAATCCAATCATGGGAAGCCTTTTAAGGAGGACTCAGAGGAGACAGGTTGCATTCCTGCTTTGGCTGGTGAGCCTCTCCTGTGGAGTTCGTCCAGGCCATCCATTGGAGTCATCGGCTTCGCAGCCTGCCTTGTGGATTTTGGACTCTGCGTTCCTAAGGTCATGTGAGGCACTTTCATAAATTTTATATTTGCAAGTGTTCCCTGTTGGTTCTGTTTCTCTAGAGAATCCTAACTAATACATCTTGGTACCGGGAGTGGTTCTTAAGGAACAGAATCTTAAAAATGGGTTTTTATGAATGGTTTTCTACTCTGACTGGGCTCAGAGACACTAAGGACTCTGATTCCCATAATCAGAATGACACTCCCAATCCATGGACTGAGTTGGCAAAGGAGATAGTCAAAATATCATCATTCGATTCTCCTAATGCTTCGCTTGTACGAAGCCAGACTCTGGGGGATAATGTTTTTGACACCTTTACAGAGTTTTGTAGGAATAAGAGTTATAGAGATGTTGGTTGGTTGTTGTTAGATACACTGTCTACATTAAAGGGTGAAAGGGATGGGCTTAAGGCTTCAAACAAGAAGCTTAAGTGCCGTCTGAAAGATGTAGAGGTTTCTATGAGTATCCTGAAGGAAAATTTTATTTCCTGTAGCCGTAGACTTGAGATCTCTGAAAATCAGACTCAGAATCTTATTGTTAGAGTAGCAACTTTACAACGTAAACTGAAATCTCAGTCTTGCATGGTGTCTGCCGTTAAAGTGAGGGCATTGATTGGAAAGGAGTGAGACCCTGAAAAATGGGATGGTGACATATGGATTGATAATGATGTTGGGGGTGAGGTTGAAACCCTAGACCATGCTGAGCCTTCTTTAGATAACCCTGTAATAGTCTGCCCTGAGGACATAGCCGCCCCACCTCCAGCCTGCCTTGAGGAATTGGCCACCCAACCTCCTCCTGAAGGGATTAGCCCTAGAGTTATTAATCCTGTTTCACCAGATGAAACTGCAAATGAAAGCCCTGAAGCAAATGGCTTGGAAGATATTTCTAATTCTTATCATGACCCACCCCCACCACCCCTCATTTCTTCTAGACCTATAGCTAGACTAAAGTCACAGCAGGCCCCTAAAGGTGAGGTACAAAGTATCACACATGAGGAGGTACGTTATACTCCAAAAGAACTGTGTGAGTTTTCCAATTTATATAGACAGAAATCAGGGGAATATGTGTGGCAATGGATCTTAAGAGTGTGGGATAATGGTGGGAGGAATATAAGGCTGGATCAGGCTGAATTTATTGATATGGGCCCACTAAGCAGAGATTCTGCATTCAATGTTATAGCTCGAGCAGTTAGAAAAGGTGTTAACAGCTTGTTTGGGTGGTTGGTTGAAACATGGATCAAAAGGTGGCCAACATTACCTGAGGTTGAAATGCCAGAACTGCCCTGGTATAATGTAGATGAGGGGATCCAGAGGCTTAAAGAGATTGGGATGTTAGAGTGGATTTATCATGCAAAGCCTGCTCTTACACCCCAAGAATGTCCAGAGGATGCACCTTTTACCAGAACAGTGAGAAATAAATTTGTGAGACTAACACCATCATCCCTCAAGAGCTCTGTGGTTGCACTTCTCTGTAGGTCAGATATTACTGTAGGAACTGCTGTCACTGAGCTGGAATCCTTAAACACAATGGGGATGACAGGATCCCGAGTTGGCAGAAGCCAGGTGGCAGCACTTAATCACCAAAGACAGGGTAGACGTGGGTATTATAATAGACAACAAACTCAAAGGAGGCATCAAAATTATATGACACGCAGAGATTTGTGGCATTGGCTAGTAAATCATGGGGTGCCTAGAAATACAATAGAAGGGCAGCCTACTAAATTCTTGTTGGAGCTGTATAAACAAAAGAGTTCTAGGTCAAGGGAACAGAAGTCTAACCTGAATTACAAAAACACAGAGTCACGGCCCCTTAACCAATTTCCAGACTTGAAACAGTTTACAGACCCTGAGCCCCTTGAATGAAGGGGAGGCCAGGTCCCTATGGGGGAGAAACCTGTTACACTGCCACAAATTTATACTGTTAACCTTCCTCTAAGTCTTCCCCAAGGAGACCGACGGCCTTTTACCAGGGTAACTGTGCACTGGGGAAAAGGAAATGATCAGATATTTCGGGGATTATTAGACACTGGTTGAGAAGTGACATTAATTCCAGGGGACCCAAAACGTCACTCTGGACCACCAGTCAGAGTGGGGGCTTATGGAGGCCAGGTGATCAATGGAGTTTTAGCTCAGGTCCGTCTCACAGTGGGTCCAGTGGGCCCCCAGACCCATCCTGTAGTTATTTCCCCAGTTCCGGAATGTATAATTGGCATAGACATACTGAGCAACTGGCAGAATCCCCACGTTGGTTCTCTAACTCGTGCAGTAAGGGCTATTATGGTGGGAAAGGCCAAGTGGAAGCCACTAGAACTGCCCCTACCAAGCAAAATAGTAAATCAAAAGCAATACTGTATGCCTGGAGGGATTGCAGAGATTACTGCCACTCTTAAGGACTTGAAAGATGCAGGGGTGGTGATTCCCACCACATCCCCATTCAACTCTCCTATTTGGCCTGTGCAGAAAACAGATGGGTCTTGGAGAATGACAGTGGATTATCGTAAACTCAACCAAGTGGTAACTCAAATTGCAGCTGCTGTTCCAGATGTAGTATCATTGCTTGAGCAAATCAATACATCCCCTGGTACCTGGTATGCAGCTATTGATCTGGCAAATGCTTTTTTCTCAATAGCTATTAGTAAGGACCACCAGAAACAGTTTGCTTTCAGCTGGCAAGGTCAGCAATATACTTTCACTTGTCCTACCTCAGGGGTATATCAACTCTCCAGCCCTATGTCATAATATTGTTCGCAGAGACCTTGATCGTTTCTGCCTCCCACAAGACATCACACTGGTCCATTATATTGATGATATCATGTTGATTGGACCTAGTGAGCAAGAAGTAGCAACTACTCTAGATTTACTGGTAAGGCATTTGCGTGTCAGAGGATGGGAGATAAATCCAACAAAAATACAGGGGCCTTCCACCTCAGTAAAATTTCTAGGTGTCCAGTGGTGTGGGGCATGTCGAGATATCCCTTCTAAGGTGAAGGATAAATTGCTGCATCTGGCCCCTCCCACAACCATAAAAGAGGCACAACGCCTAGTGGGTCTTTTTGGATTTTGGCGACAACATATTCCTCATTTGGGTGTGCTACTCTGGCCCATTTATCGAGTGACCAGAAAAGCTGCTAATTTTGAGTGGGGACCTGAACAAGGGGAGGCTCTGCGACAGGTCCAGGCTGCTGTGCAAGCTGCTCTGCCACTTGGGCCATATGATCCAGCAGATCCAATGGTGCTGGAAGTGTCAGTGGCAAATAGAGATGCTGTCTGGAGCCTTTGGCAGGCCCCTATAGGAGAATCACAACGCAGACCCTTAGGATTTTGGAGCAAAGCCTTGCCATCTGCTGCAGATAACTACTCTCCTTTTGAGAAACAGCTTTTGGCCTGCTACTGGGCCTTAGTAGAGACTGAACGCTTAACCATGGGCCACCAAGTTACCATGAGACCTGAGTTGCCTATCATGAGTTGGGTGTTGTCTGACCCACCAAGCCATAAAGTTGGGCGTGCACAGCAGCACTCTATTGTAAAGTGGAAATGGTATATACGAGATAGAGCCAGAGCAGGTCCTGAAGGCACAAGTAAGTTACATGAAGAAGTGGCACAAATGCCCATGGTTTCCACTCCTGCTGCCACATTACCTTCTCTTTCCCAGACCAGAGCTATGGCCTCTTGGGGAGTTCCTTACAGTGAATTGACTGAGGAAGAGAAAACTCGGGCCTGGTTTACAGATGGTTCAGCACGATATGCAGGTACCACCCGAAAGTGGACAGCTGCAGCATTACAACCCCTTTCTGGGGTGTCCTTGAAGGACAGTGGTGAGGGGAAATCCTCCCAGTGGGCAGAACTTCGAGCAGTGCACCTGGTTGTTCATTTTGCTTGGAAGGAAAACTGGCCAGAGGTGCGTTTGTATACTGACTCATGGGCTGTTGCTAATGGTTTGGCTGGATGGTCAGGGACTTGGAAAGACCATAATTGGAAAATTGGTGACAAAGAGGTCTGGGGAAGAAGTATGTGGATAGACCTTTCTGAGTGGGCTAAAAACATGAAGATATTTGTGTCCCATGTGAATGCACACCAGAGGGTGACTTCAGCAGAGGAAGATTTTAATAATCAAGTGGATAAGATGACCCGTTCTATGGATACCAGTCAGCCTCTTTCCCCAGCAACTCCTGTTATTGCCCAATGGGCTCATGAACAAAGTGGTCATGGTGGTAGGGATGGAGGTTATGCATGGGCTCAGCAACATGGACTTCCACTCACCAAGGCTGACCTGGCTACAGCCACTGCTGAGTGCCCAATCTGCCAGCAGCAGAGACCCACACTCAGCCCCCGATATGGCACCATTCCCCGAGGTGACCAGCCAGCTACATGGTGGCAGGTTGATTACATTGGACCACTCCCTTCATGGAAGGGGCAGCGATTTGTTCTAACTGGAATAGACACATACTCTGGATATGGGTTTGCTTTCCCTGCATGCAATGCTTCTGCCAAAACTACTATCCGTGGGCTTACAGAATGCCTTATCCATCGTCATGGTATTCCACATAGCATTGCTTCGGATCAAGGAACACACTTCACAGCAAATGAATTGCGAGAATGGGCACATGCTCATGGAATTCTCTGGTCTTACCATGTTCCCCATCATCCAGAAGCTGCTGGATTGATATAACGGTGGAATGGCCTTTTGAAAACTCAATTACGGTGCCAACTAGGTGGCAAAAACTTGAAAGGCTGGGGTAATGTTCTCCAGGAAGCTGTGTATGCTCTGAATCAGCGTCCACTGTATGGTGCTGTTTCTCCCATAGCCAGGATCCATGGGTCCAGGAACCAAGGGGTGGAAATGGGTGTGGTGCCACTCACTACTACTCCTAGTGATCCACTAGGAAAATTTTTGCTTCCTGTCCTTGCTACCCTGAGTTCTGCTGGTCTACAGGTTTTAGTTCCAAAATGGGGTGTGCTTTCTCCAGGAGAAACAACAGTGATACCACTGAACTGGAAGTTAAGATTGCCACCTGGCCACTTTGGGCTACTTATGCCTCTGGATCAACACACCAAGAAGGGAATTACATTATTGTCTGGGGTAATTGACCCTGACTATCAGAGGGAAGTAGGACTGCAACTACATAATGGAGGTAAAGAAGAGTTTTCTTGGAATATAGGAGATCCCCTGGGGCGTCTATTAGTACTACCATGCCCTGTGATTAAAATCAATGGAAAACTGCAACAACACAATCCAGGCAGGACCACTAGTGGCTCTGAGACTTCAGGAATGAAGGTTTGGGTCACCCCACCAGGCAAAGAACCACGGCCAGCCGAAGTGCTTGCTGAGGGGAAAGGGAACATGGAATGGGTAGTGGAAGAAGGTAGTGATAAATATGAACTTCGACCACGGGATCAGTTACAGAAACAAGGACGATAATGCTGTTTTGTTCATGTTATACTATTTAAGTTGTAAGATATCAAGTTTAAGAATGAATGTTGCCCAAGGATTTGCACGCTATTCTGGAGAGATTTAATGTGTTTCCAGTTATATGCAGGACAGTTGAGTATTGTCAGGTAAAAAAAAAAAAAAAAAAAGTGTGCTTATTTGTTTTCATTTGGAAATTAAGTATGGTCTAAGGTGATATATATATATATATATATATGTGCCAAGTTGACAAGGGGTGGACTGTCATGGTTAGGGACAGGTGTCAACTTGGCCAAGTTGTGGTACCTGTTCATCTGATTGGGCAAGTGCTGGCCTGTCTGTTGCAATGAGGACATTTCATAGGATTAGGTCATGATCACGTCAGCTACATCCACAGCTGATTCCATTTGTAATCAGCCAAAGGGGGTGTCTTCTGCAATTAGTGATGCTAAATCCAATCATGGGAAGCCTTTTAAGGAGGACTCAGAGGAGACAGGTTGCATTCCTGCTTTGGCTGGTGAGCCTCTCCTGTGGAGTTCGTCCAGGCCATCCATTGGAGTCATCGGCTTCACAGCCTGCCCTGTGGATTTTGGACTCTGCGTTCCTACGGTCACGTGAGACACTTTCATAAATTTTATATTTGCAAGTGTTCCCTGTTGGTTCTGTTTCTCTAGAGAACCCTAACTAATACAGGTGGATATTGTAAGATATTTAGAATCAAAATTATAATGCCAATATGATCAAAATCAAAAGAAAGTACATCATAAATGGGTGAGAATATATTCTTACAAATGATTCATCCATAGCTGTACAAATTGTTGCAGTTTCAAGGATTTTTTTCTCAGCCAATTTTTCGTAGCCTGTATAATTTATATCATTTTAGCTGAGGTAATAAAAGTGCTGCAGAAATATGTGGTTGGGTGGGAAGAATTCAAAAGAAATTGAATAGTATTTGAAATTCTAAAAAAATCAATTATCACATTTTATACAAATAAATTGCAGAATTTCTGTGACAATTGTGTTAAAACCTCTTATTAGTTTGGTTCCAATTTTCTTCTATGATGAATGTATACTCTATGTACATTTACTGTAAATATTTCATTGTTTAATAAATTTGTTGTGGAATAATTGGCAAACAATGAAATACATATATTTAATTGCAAAATTTGATTAGTTTTGGCACATCTTTACATTTGTGAAGCCATAATCACAATTGAAATATGAACGTACCCTTCACCCCTAAAAGTTTACTCTTTGTAATTCCACCCTGTTGCCCACTCCCTATCATTTACTGATCCCTATTTCCTGTCACTACAGATTCATTTTCTGTCACTATAGATTAATTCATTTTTCTTAGTAATTTATACAAATGGAATCATGTAATATGCATATTTTTGCCTGTCTTTTTCACTAAGCATAATTATTTGACATTCATTTATATTGTTGTGTATACCAAAATTCAATATCTTTATTTTTTATTCATTTATCTGTTGCTGGAAAATAAAAATTTCTTCTAATTTAACTATTACAATTCAGCTATTATGAATATTTATGTACAAGTGTTATGTGGGTACATGTTTTTTTTTAAGAAGAGTAAATGTTTAGGGGGTGCAAGGTTAATTCAGTGGTAGAATTCTTGTCTGCCATGTGGGAGACCTGAATTCAATTCCTGATCCATGTATTTCCCAAAACAAACAAACAAAAACCAAATGAACAAAGAAACAAAAAATTCAACATATGGTGCTGCAGTAACAGGATACTCACTTAGAAAAAGAATGAAGTGTGACCCCTGCCATACAGCAAAAAAAAAAGAAAAAAGAGTAAATGCTTAGTAGTAGAATGACTGGATATTTTTGTAATGTATGTTTAAATCATTGAGAAATTATGACGAAGATTTCCAAAATAGCTTTATCATTTTATATACCCACCAGCAACATATAGAAATTGCAGTCACTCCATATCCCTGCCAAGATTTGCTGTTTCACCCTTGAATTTTAGACATTACAGTAAGTGTGGAGTGAGATCCGGTATTGGGTTTAATTTGTATGTTACTAATAACTAAAGATTTTGAAAATATTTTCATGTGCTTAAATTAAATTAGTATGTCTATTTACTTGACAAGTCCATTCAAAATATTGCTTTCTGTTTTTAAATTGGGTCATTTTCTTATTATGGAGTTTTAAGAATTTTATAGTTTCCAGTTGTAAGTCCTTTATCTGTGGATTGTTTGTCTCATTTTTTTTTTCTTTTAAATTTAGAGGTAGTGTTCAAAGAGCAGAAGGTGGTCAAATCACAAGTTTTTATTTTATGTAACATGCTTTTTTTGCACAATAGGTAAGGAATTTTGCCTCACCCAAAGTCACAAAAATTTTCTTTTATGTTTTCTTTCAAAACATAAAGTATAAATATTGTAGGAAAAATATAGGAAGCCTATTTATTCTTTGTTAGAAAAAGAATTATTAGAAGCAATACCAAAGACACTATCTATAAAAGAAAAATGTTGATTTGAATTTCATCAAACTTAAATGCTTTTTGATAGATATCATTAAGGGAATGATAAAACAATCGGCAGAATGTGAAAAAAACATAAAGAACTTTCAAGAGTCAAGAATAGGACAACAAAATTCAATTTTAAAAATTAGCAAAAGATTTGATCAAACACTTAATCAAGAAGATATAGCCAAATTGTGATTCTGAACAATGAAATATTACTCTTTGGTGAAAAGAAATTGACCCTTAATAAAGACAACAATATGGATAAATCTCAAATGCATTACGCTAAATAAAAGATGAAAAACCCAAAAGGCTAAAAGATATTGGCATACATATGATCAGATTCCATTATATTGTTTTGTTTATGTGACATTTTGTCAAAGACACAATTAGACAGACTGGAAGCAGATCTGTCATTGCCAGGAAACAGGTCTGTGGGCAAGGGGTGAATACAAAAGGTAAAGAGAGAATTGTTGATCATGGGTGGATTGATAGAACTCTTTTATTTCTAGATTATGGTGCCAGTTACATCATTGCATGCTGTTCTAGTTTGCTAGCTGCTGGAATGCATATACCAGAAACAGAATGACTTTTAAAAAGGGGAATTTAATAAATTGATAGTTCACAGTTCTAAGGCTGAGAAAATGTTCCAATTAATCCAAGTCTATAGAAATGTCCAATCTAAGGCATCCAGGAATAGATACCTTGGTTCAAGAAGGGTGATGAAGTTCAAGATTTCTTTCTCATCTGGAAGGGCACATGGCAAACATGGCATCATCTGCTACTTCATCTCCTGGCTTCCTGTTTCATGAAGCTCCCGGGAGGCATTTTCCCTCTTCATCTCCAAAAGTCACTGGCTGGTGGCTTCTCTTCTCATGGCTATTTCATTCTGCTCTGCTCTCTCTGAATCACTTTCAGTCTCCAAAATGTTTCCTCTTTCATAGAATTTAAGAAACTTCTCAAGACCCACCCAAATGGGTTGAGACATTTCATCACCTAATCCAGTTTAACAATCACTCTTGATTAGATCATCTCCCTGGAGATGTGGTTTACAAAATGGGATTTAGATGAAAACATGGCATTTCTAGGGTACATACATCATTTCAAACCACCATATTCCACCCTCTGGACCCTAAAAAAGATATGTTTTCCCCATATACAAAATAAATTCATTCCATAACAATATCAGAGAACCTTAAACCATTCCAGTAACATTTCAAATACAAGATAAGTTCAAGATTAAACTCAGTACAAAGTCTCATCAAAGTTAGTTAAAGGCATGGACAGTCCTAAGGCAAAATTTTCTCCATTTGCTCTGGACCTGTAAAAATCAGAGAACACGTTATTTGCTGCCAACATACAAAGGAGGAACATTCATAAGATACATATAACCATTTCCATAGGGAAGAAGGAACACACAGGTCACTGGACCTGTACGATTTCAAACACCCACAAGGCAAAGTTCATTAGATTTCAAAGTATAAGGGTCATTTATCTTCGGGGCTTCTGAAAGTTGCAGTCCCACCCTTTCCATGGGCCTACACAGAGGCTTGCCTCTCTCTGAATGCAACCTTGGGGACGTTGGGAAGACCACCTTTTTCTTGGCTCCACCTTCTCCAAGCATTGGGACTACACCCAGACTCTCTGCCATCTCCAGGGCACATGCTCAACCCCTCCATGCGGTGTCAGCCAGGCTCTCCCCAAACCCCAAGGAATGTGCTTCACTCTCTCCAAGACCTGAAGCAACATGACTCTTCCACTGCAATGAGGTGGAAGGCCCATCCTCTACCTTTGGGGCAAACCTACCATCCCCACTTGCTTGGGTGGGTCCACTCTCCTAGCCTGAGGCTTTTTAATTCCAGACCTCAGCCTCTGTGGTTCTGCCTCTGAAGTTACTTTTCTTCCAGTGTATCCCTTCTCTGTCCCTCTTAGTCTTGACTGGCAGTGGTTCTCTTTATACATATCTTGCAACACTCTCATTGGCTTTCTATGCAGTAGCCTTAGATCATGCCCATCAGACATAAGAAGTTTCCACAAATCCTTCCTGGATAACTCCATGTCCGATTCTGGCTTTCTCTGAAATGACTGACTGGGTCCACATTTGGCCAAGTCCTCATGTGGGGCATTATTTTCTGAGATCTCCCTTCCAGGAAGCCAAGAATTCTCTAGCACATCATTTTCTGGTTTCTTTGTACCCAAGAGTTCAGTTCTCAGCTTATCTCTTTCCTGTCACATTTCACTATAAGCTGTGAGGAGAAACCAGGCTGCACTTTCCACACTTAATTTGGAGATCCTTCTGCTAAATATCCAAATTCATGGCTTTTAAAATCTTCCTTCCAGCCAAAGCCACTTGTCAGCTTTGCCAGATTATCTGCCATCTTAATACACGGCTTGCCTTCCTTCCAGCCTGCAATGACACATGCTTCATTCCTGTCTAGAGCTTCATCACAGGTAGCTTTAGAGTCCACATTTCTACCAACAGTTTCTTCAAAGCATTCTAGGCCTTCTCTATCAGGCTTCTCACAACTCTTCCAGATTCTTCCCCTTATCCATTTAAAAGCATTTAATATGTTTGGTATTTGCAAACCACAGCAGCACCCCACTCCTGCTACCAAAATCTGTTATAGTTCACTAGCTGCTGGAATGCAATATACCTGAAACAGAATGGCTTTTAAACAGGGGAATTTAATAAGTGGATAGTTTGCAGTTCTAAGGCCAAGAAATGTCCCAATTAAAGCAAGGCTATAGAAATGTCCAATCTAAGGCACTAGGGAAAAATATCTTGGTTCAAGGCCGATGAAGTTCAGGGTTTCTTTCTCAACTGGAAGGGCACGTGGTGAACACAGTCAGAGTTCCTCTCTCATCTGGAAGGGCACAGGGTGAACATGGCATCATCTGCTATTTCTCCTGGCTTCCTTTTTCATGAAGCTTCCCAGGAGGCATTTTTTTTCTTCATCTCCAAATGTCGCTGGCTGGTAAACTCAGCTTATTGTGACTATGTCATTCTGCTCTGCTCTCTGAAACACTCTCATTCTCCAAAATATTTCCTCTTTTATAGGACTTCAAAAACTTCTCAAGACCCACCCAAATGATGGAGACACACCTCCACCTAATCCATTTTAACAATCACTCTTGATCAAATCACATCTCCAGGGAATGATCTAATTACAGTTTCAAACATACAATACTGAATAGGGATTAGAAGAAACGGCTGCCTTTACAAAATGGGATTTAGATTAAAACATGACTTTTCTAGGGTACATAAAACATTTCAAACCAGCACATACGCATGTCAAACCTCAAAGATATAGACATAACTAGGGAGAATTTTACTGCAAAATAACTATAACAGCATAAAAAGGTGATAAAATTATATCCACGGTATATTGGCTGTTTGTATAAGTTTTATATTTTTAAGCCATAGCCTATATATAATGCTGTTAATTTACTCTTTGGGTTTGCAATATTTATAATAGTTTTTTAAATTTTTTTAAAAATGAGATTATATAATTACTTTAAAGCTTAAAAATTGACCAAATTGTCATTTTTTTCTTATGAATTTCTTCATCTTTATTATTTTACTATGACAATCTTTTTTAATCTAAATTTTATGTTTGAAAATGGCATTTAACATATTTATAATATGTAAACAGAAAAATAGAGAATATTGCTTTGGCAAATAAAAAGGAAACATCAGCATAATTGGTTGTCTAATCACCTACATGAAAATAATTTATTATATTTTTGCAAATACTTATGGTTAACATGTATATTTCCTTTAGATTTTACTTACAAAGAACGTATTTATATACCCTTTCTCTACTAAAAAACATCTTACAGTGACAAAAAAGGAAATAATTAATACATTAAACAGCATTTTGTGATAGAAATGTTATCTCTGCATGGTTATGCGAAAATAATACATTTTACACATACTGGGTATTTATTTTATAGCCTAGCTTTAAAAAAAGCCTTTCTAAGTAACACAGCAAAACATTATTACTTTATAGGATAGTATGTGAAGGAATTCAAATATCATAAGAAAAACATAACTTGGTAAAAGAGAGTTTTAATGCTCATGAGTTGGAGAGAGGGAAGATCATTGCTGGTTTAGCCTCTGCTAGTGCTGTGTTTCTCCTCTCTTTATAGCTCCAGGGTGTATAATTTTAAGAAGTTTTATATGCTTGGTATTTTCAGCTTCCACTTCTATAAACTCTCTTATACTTATCACAGTAGGTTCATGATTCTGGATATTGTAAGATGCAATTGTTAAATATTGATTTCCCAAATGGGCAAAATAAGTGGCACTGTATAAATATTTTATGTTCTCTGTTGTCCTCTATCAATTACCAACTCCTTGTAAGCAAACAGCTAAGGGATAAAACATATCTTCTCTCACCATTTTGTTACCATGGTTTGCAGAGCAAATATTAGTTAGCTCAAGAAGACTAAATTAATGATTATATAACACCATTTATTCTCAAGTATTATAAACAATTATTATCTCTATATTAAATTGCATTCAAATAATTAAATGGAAATGTTAACCAACATTGAACTCACCAATATATAGTTATAAAATAATTTAAAATAAAGGAAAAGAAAATTGATATTACATAAAAGCATCAAAAATTTCTAATAGCTTCTGGGATTTAATTTAAACATGGTGTGTGTGCATTTAATGAGATGTGAGATCTATTAAAGGACAAAATTTTGACTTTCTATTGTCCAACTATCCCACCAGCTTTCAAAGTTTTAGTCTCAAGTTACTGCTACCCTCTTGAAACTTATGAAGGGCCCACAAGTGCTTTTGTTTATGTAGGTTATATTTATCAATATTTTCCATATGAATATTAAACCTGATAAAATTTCAAAATATTTATTTATTAATTATTTAATAATAACAATAATAACTCCAAAACATAATAACAAATTTAAAAAAAAACACTATTTGGAACTTCACTCTTATCAAAATGGCAGAATGATATGCATCAGAGTTCCAACCCCTTACAGAAATTTGGAACAAAGAATAAAAATTGGCAGAAACATCTTTCAAAGCTCCAGAAAATAGATTCAGGATTGCATAACAGGGTGAGTGCTGAATCAAGAAAAAGTCTACATAAAAGTATTGTGATCTCATGGCATCACAGCAATCAAAGTTGAGCCAGTCTGCACTCTCAGTGTAGGTTGTAGGTGTGGTTCTGGGGGATGAGAACAATCCTCATGTACAACCAGTGTCTGGGCCAATCTGATGGTGACATGAGATGCAAACATCCCAGAATTTGCCCCGTGTGTAGAAGACAGTTCACTGAGCTCTCCTAAAGAATGCTGTGGGACAGCAGCCAAGTCATGCTGTTTTTGACCTCCATGGTTTCTGATGAGAAATCCACATTTAGTCTTATCAAGCTTCCTTTGTATGTGATCAGTCACTTTATCTTGCTGCTTTCAGAATTCTTTGTCTTTGACATTTGACAATCTGATTAGTAAGTGTCTTGGAGTAGGTCTATTTGGATTTATTCCGGTTTTGGTACACTGTGCTTCTTGGACCTGCAATTTTACATATTTCATAAGATTTGGGAAATTTTCTGTGATTATTTCCTCCATTATTCTTTCATTATTTCTTTTCCCTTCTCTTCTACTTCTGGCACACCCATAACATATATATTTGTGTGCTTCATGTTGTCATTCAATTCTCTGAGACCCTGCTCAAAGTTTTTCACTTTTTTCTATATGCTCTTTTGTCTGTAGGATTTCATATGTCCTGTCTTCTCCATCACTAATCCATTCTTCCATTCCTTCGTATCTGCTGTTATACACCTCCATTGTATTGTTCATCTCTTCTATTGTGACTTTCATTGCTGTATTCTCTACTATTTGTTTTTTAAGCTTAGAAGTTCTTCTATACAAACACCCTGTGTCTTCATTATGTCCTTCTCTCTTTTTCCACATTTTCCTTCACCTTGCTCAATTGATTTAGAAGCTTTGTCTGAACATCTTTAATTGGTTGTTTCAACTCCTGCATCTCAGTTGAGGTGCTAGTCTGTTCCTTTGGTGGGTCATATGTTTGTGCTTCCTGGTAGAAGTTGTGATTTTTGTTTGTGTCTAGGCATTTGATTTTCTTGCTTAGTTTATTTCTGTTTTTGCTGATTGACTTTGTTCTCTATCTGTTCATCTTTCTTGCTAGCCAGTTGGCACTTTGGGTATGCCCTCCAGCCTTCCCCCAAAACCCATGCACCAACAGTAGCCTGCTTCAGCAATGGAAGTTAGATACTGGACACCTAAGGAGGTTCTCTGTTTGTGGGTAAAACAAATTTGCACATTTCTGGCAGTGCTCGGTTTTCATTGACTTTCAAGAACTGGGTCTGTTTTAAGGTATTGTTTTAACAATGGGTCTTCCATATTTCTCAGGCAAAACTGGGCCAGGTGCCATGCAGGGGATCAAGACTAGCTCCTATGGGGTTGGGATATGTTCTGGAGAATCTCTACACATCCCCTCAATTCCTTTGCACTTTCAGGACTGTTCAACAGATGATACTGTTGGGTAACTTAATTGACCTCAGAAACTTTACCTTTGGTCCCAGCTACATCTGACTAGGCAGGGTTGAGACTGTGCGGCCCCTGTGCCCTCACTTTGGTGACCCAAATCTGGCTCAGTGTGAAGTTGTGTTCCCCACTTTACCCATGACAAAGGACTCTCCAAGCTGTCCCAGTTTTCAGCTGAACCAAGGCAAGGGTCAGGCCATCTACTGTTATTTCCCTCAGTGGCGAACAAAGGACTTTTTGGACCTATTCCTCGAAACACATTCTCTGCACACATTTTCTCAGAGTATTTGTCCCTCACTGATGGGGCCTTGAAATGTCTTCACTTGTCCCTCAAATTTCCAAACATTGAGGGTTTGTCTCACTCCTGTGAGAGAATCTATGTTCTATGCCTGCAATGGAGAAATCCTGGCAGATCTTTCTGTACCCATCCCATGTTTTCTGAGACTGAGTATGTGTGGGAGAAATAAGACTGGCAGGATCCATGCAGAAGTTTCCCACTTGGTATTTATCTCTTTCTTCAATTCCACATTTTTAGGATCCTTCTTCAGTTTATATCTTTCTCCAGAGCTCTGAACAATTTAGAATTGTCCTTTTGTATGTTGGATCTCTGGAGAGAGATTTTCAGTAGCTCGCCATGTTGATGATAGAAGAAAACCATTCCACTTATATATTCGTTACAAAAAAAAAAAGGAAATTAGGTATTTAACCAACATACAAATGTTTTAAATAGACACTACAGACTTGAAATATAGAAGTAATTTAATGTTTCTTTTAACCTGGATTCCTATAAAAATATTACATATAAAAAAATCTGTTTTCTCTGTGTTTTAGTTTCCTGGGCTGCTCAAGCATTACCATGTGTTGGTTCAGCTTAAACAGTGGGAATATATTTGCTCACAGTTTTGAGGCAAAGAGACAGTCCAAATCAAGCCATCATCAAGACAATGCTTTCTACCTGAAAATTGCTGCATTCTGGGATTGTCTGCTGGTGATCTTTGGTCCTTAACTTGTCACATTTGAAGGAACATGATGGAGTCTCCTGGTCTTTTCCTTCCTCTTCCAGGTTCTGTTGATGTTCAGCTTCTGACTGCTCCTTCTGTGGCTCCTTTTCTCTATTTCTGATTCTAATTCTCTTATACAGGACCCCAGTAATAGTTTGAAGACCCATCGTGATTGAGGTGGTCCACACCTTACCTGAAATAACCTCATCAAAAGTGCTACACAGCTCCAAACTATCTTACTCTCACAAATTTTCCAAATTTAATTGCTCTCTTTCTTTCTCTTTTTCTTTCTCCCTTCCCCCTCACACACACACACACATGCTTGCATAAACACATAAACACACATGTAATGTTAGGACAAGGAATATAAATGGAATAAATAAAATTCAATTCCTGTGGATGTGTAAATGGAATACATAAAACTTAATGCATGTAAGAAACTTGTCTTTAACTTATTTTTAAAAAAATAGTGTTTATTTTAGTAGTTTTAGGTTTACAGAAAAGTTGTTCAGCAAGTACAGTTAGTTCCCATATATTCTTTTGCCTCCACTGCATTAGCATGGCATATTTATTGACATCGATGAACCAATATTGATAGATTATTATTAGAGTTATGTCCATAGTTTGCATTAGGGCTCATTCCATTTTGTACAGTTCTATGGGTTTTGGAAAATACGTTAATAACATCATGTATCTGACATTACAGTTTCATTCAGAATAATTTTACTGTGCTAAAAATCTCCTGTGGTCCACCTATTCTTCCACATTTCCTCCCTCCCTCTCTCACTCCCCCACCATGAAACCCTGGCGATCTGATATTTTTATTGTCTCTAAAGTTTTGCTTTTCCAAGAATGTCATATATCTGGAATCATAAAGTCTATAGCATTTTAAACTGGTTTCTTTCACTTAACAATATGCATTCAATTTTCCTCCCAGGTCTTTTCATGGCTTGTTTACACATTTATTTTTATTGCTGAACAATAGGCCATTGTATGGATGTACCATAGTTTTATTTCTATCCGTTCATCTACTAAAGGACACTTGCATTACTTCCAAGCTCTGAGAATTATGAATTAAACTGATGTAAATATTTATGTGCTATTTTTTAGTGTGGATGTAAATTTTCATCTCATTGAGTAAAGACCAAGGAGCATGATTGCTGTATCATGTAATAAGACTATGTTTAGCTTTGTAGGAAACTGCCAGACTGTCTTTTTTTGCAACCAAAACATTTTACATTTTCACTAACAAATATAAGAATTTTTGTTGCTCCACATCCTTGTCAGCATTTGGTATTTTCGGTAGTTTTTAAATTTTAACTGTTCTGATAGGGATGCAGAAGTATCTCCTTGTTTTTGTTTGTAATTCCATAATGATGTGATGTTGAGCATTTTTCATAAATGTATTTGCCGTCTTTATAAGTTTCTAATGAAATGTCTGTTCATCTCTTTTTCCCCTTTTTTATTTGGTTGTTTTCTTGTTGTTGAGTTTTAAGGGCTCTCTGTATATTCGCTCACAAATCCTTTAACAGATATGTGTTTTTCAAATATTTGCTCCCAGTCTGTGGCTTTTCCTTTCATTCTCTTAACTGTCTTTCACAGAGTAGAAGTTCTTTCATTTCAATGAAGTCCAATTTATCACATTTTTAAATTTCATGGATGATGTTTTTGTTGTTGCATCTAAAAACTCATGGCTAACCCAAAAGGTCACCTAGATTTCTTTTACATTCAGGTCTCTGATCCATTTTGAATTAATTTCTGTGAAAGATGTAAGGTCTGTGTGTCAAGATCTTTTTTTTTTTTTTTTTTGCATGTGCATGTCTCGTTAGTTCAGCGCGCCATTTATTGAGAAGACTATCCTTTCTCCATTGTTTTAAATTTATTTTAAGTATATATTGGAAGTTTTCACGTAGGTAACTTTTCAAATGTGAAAAAATATATAGAAAATATTTACATTTAAAAATCTGCTTATTTTACCATTAAGGTAGCAATCACATTGTGAAACTTAACTAATGCTTTTAGCTTATTCCATTTTCAAACTCTTATTACATTTCAATGTTTTATGCATTAGGGATACTGAGATGAACAAGATAATTTCCTCTTCTCTTAGATACTTTTTTTTTGAGAGAAGACACTAATACATTTTTAAATGAATAATTCCATTTAGGACTTTTAAAAAATAAAAATGGAAAAGTTTAAAATTATATAGGGGATGCAATTAGAAAGGTAGACCAAGGATGGCTCATACAAGTGGGGCCCTAAAGAGTTTACATTTTCTTTTAACTCGAGTAATAACCCAATGGAAGGCATTAGCAGGGAAGTGATTGATTTGCACATTAAAATCATGACTGTGCAGTAGGAGTAGAGGGGAGAAATTCAGAGGCTGTTAAGCAGTTTAGGGGACAGTGATGATATGTGGGTCTCAAGTCTCGGCAGAGAAGATGGAGTGAAATAATCATGGCAGCTTTGAATGTGGGACCACTAGGACTTACTGTCTACAGCTGCAATTTTTATAGCTTCAATCTTCCAATAGTTCCTCAGAACTTTTGGAACTCATGAGGTAGCATATTTTGTTTATTATGTTCATCATCTGGCATCATGAAATTTCTAATTTCATTTTGCCCTGTTCCCCATATATATTCTTATTTCCTGTCAAGCTATTACGTGGGCAGAGATGTGTTTTTTCACCAATTGCCTTAATGCCATTTTATGTTCCTTTTTCCCTTAATGCTTTTCCTATTTCTCTGTCTATGTAATCCCTGTGACTCTTACAAAATTACAAAGGTATCATCAATTGTAAGAAATCTTTCCTGACCACTAAAATCTCCTATAGATTCCCCACCTCTGGTTCCCTATTACTCTGTCCATGTCTGTATCAGAGCATTACCTGCATTAATATTCATTTATCATATGTCTGTAGAAGGACCATAAAATTTATCACAGAAACTGGGACAGTTTTGAGTATGAAAGGGGACACAATTGAACACTGTTCGAAATTTAAGTCAAAACAACAGCCCTAACACAGCACTGTTACATCCAAACTAAGGTAATTTTGTTTTAAAGATAGAAATCACAGTAGAAATTTTAAAATATTGTCCAGTAACTGCTGTCATTTGGGAAAGTGACATCGCTAGTAGTTGACTAGATAGGGATGCAAATTCAGAGCTGTCTAGAAACAGATTGTGCTCTTTCTATATTAAAGTGAAGTATTTGCCAAAAAGACCTTCTGCCCAAGGTACTTTGTAAAAGAATCCTAACAAAAACTATCAATTATTCTGTCAGTAATAAAAAATTCTTTCCATCTGTACATTTACAACGTAAGTGAACAGATACTTCTCATATCATTACAAAAATTAGATAGATAATCACAGCTACTAAGTTTTGATTTTAAATTATAGACCTTTCCTCCTCATAAGTAATACATTTTTTGTTTTTTTGTTTGCGTGGGCAGGCACTGGGAATCGAACTCTCCAGCTGCATAGGCAAGAGCTCTGCCACTGAGCCACTACTGCCCGCTCAGTAATAGGTTTTTAAAATGTAAACCTAGTAATATACTAATTAGCTAAATACAAGAACTGCTTTTCTGACTTGTATTCCATTTGAGCCACTGCAAAGACAAGCAATGACATGTAAAATCATTTGAGGGGAGGTACGACAGTGGCTCAGTGGCAGATTTCTAGCGAACCATGCCCGAAAGCCGGTTTCAATTCCCAGTGCTTACCCATGTAAAAAAAAAACAAAATAATTTGACACTTTCAAAATCAAAGTCTTTAGTTAAATAAATCATGCAAAATAATATTTTAATGCATTTGTGTATTTTGGTTTATTTATACTATACCACATTATACCACATTACACCAGAAGATTTGCTGTATAAGAAGATAAATATATGCAATATATATCTATTTGTGACCCTACCAAAGTTAGGCTTAAAAAAATTACAGAATGAATGTCATAAAATTATGTTTGGATTTGAATATTTGCAGACATCATGACTGCCGATCCTCTGTGTGTGTGTGTGTGTATGTGTGTGTGTGCATGGATCTCTATGCACCTGCACACCGATCTGAGAGAAATACTATATTGCGCACTCTCTTGTATTATTGGACTCACATGGATGCTGTCTAGGACTTTACGAACTCCTCCTTGAAGTGAAGGATCATGGGTTACAAAAGTCATAATATCCTAAATAAATATTAGTTGAATTGAGTCTAAAAAGAAAAACGAAAAACAGTTCATAAATTTTAGAATCACTTTGTTCAAACAAAATGCAACTCCATGCCATAGTTCACATATTTGTCTTAAGAACTGTGAAGGAAATAAAAAACTACTAAATGAGCCTGATTTTTCATATGATTAATTTTGAGTCCTTGGAACTTAAAATCATTAATAAAACTTTAAAGAAATTTATCTGTTAATGTTCCCAGAATTTTGACATTTATTTAAACAATTGTGATTTCAGATAAAATTTCTCAAGCTTCAATTTATCTAAACTTTATAAAACTTATGTAGCTCAAAACAGTATTACTCAAACGTTTGTCATGTCTTCATGAATTTCTTTCATTAATTTTAAACTAGAAAAGTATTATGAACTGCAGTCAAGTAATTCTACATATTTTATTAGTCATGTCTTCTAGAATTCCATTTGTGTATATTAATATTTCTATCTCATAATACTTTAAATTAATTTTGTCAGAAAAATAACACTTGCTTATGTTATATGAATTTAATTGTACATGAGTTAATAGAAGAACTAAAGGCATTTTTTTTTTTACCTTGAAAAGCAGCTGCTTTTCCAAAGACTTCAAATGTCAGCAATGTTAAATGACAGTTTTATGCGTGCACTGGGAGAATAGCAATATTGCTATGTGTAATTGATTCAAGATCCTGGCTCATTATGCTCTTGCTAGATTTAATCAGATATCTAATGAGTGAGATTACTGGAAATATTCTCTAGAGAATGTGTGAAAATTATATGTTGGGTCTTGAGTCTTTGAAGTTGTATTATTCATGGTATATAACTGCATAATGAGGAAAATAGTAGCAAACCAATGTTCTCAGAGTGCAGCAACACAAGCTTTTTACACAGCCAGTCTAATTTATACCAACTTTTTCTAAGGAAATACTTTTCATGAAATCCATGAATTTCATAGATAGATAGATGGGTAAATGATAGATAGTTATATAGTCACAGGTACTGGTCAGATGATAACTTCCAGTATCATTTATCAACAACTACTAGCATAGCTACAGAATGAATTTCCTTAATTAACCTATGAGCTAACTAGTGATGAGCCAGTTATTTATCTACTCTAGTTAATTATACTTTCAATTAAAATAATTGATTAGAATGTATCTACTAATAAATTGTTATTGTATTCCTTATCAATAACAATTGGTAAATTTACCAATGAATTGTCATTTTCCAATGTTAAAATTAAAATGAGATTTAAAATTCTCCAGGGACTTACAATTAAACTTGCAAGTCAGAATATGCCTATAAAAATATAAATATAGGGAGGAGGTCTACAGTTGAGTCTTAGATGAGTGCTACTAAAGAATCATTTGAAATGAGTGATATTACATAGTAGAGAGAAAGAGAGAGGTCTCTGAAAGGACTATGGCTTGAGTTTGAGGAATCTACAACATTGGGCACCATAAGACATGTATAAGAAAATGTTTAAAACGAAGGCAGTACCTTAGTAAACTGTCTCATTATCAGTTAACTTAATATTAATATATCACCCCTGATCTTTAAAAAAAGCAAAACAAAAAAACAACATAGAATAATACAAAGAAGCAGTATGATGTAACAACTGTTTGATAAGTAATCCCCAGAAAGCTAGTCATCTAGAGAAACAAAATAGCAAAGGAATTAAGAGCATAAACGCTGAGGCCAGCCTTCTACTTTTAAAATTCTGCATTATCTCTGACTAACTGGAAGAACCTGGAATAAAGTACTTAAACTCCCTGTCCCTCAGTTTCCTCATTTGTTTAATAAGGAAATTAAAAATACCCAATTCTGAGGGTTCTTATAAGGACTAGATGAATTAATATTAAAGCAAATAAAACAGTGTAATGTATGCATTTGTCATTATAATCAGTCTAATGGCAGATATCATATTTTTTCTTTGGGAAGGGGTGCATGTTCCGGGAATTGAACCCGGCTCTCCCTTATGGAAGGCAAACATTCTACCACTGAACATCTGTGCACGTTTTATCTTAACCCTTAAATACGTACACTTTTAAATTCTATTTTTATACTGCAACTACTACATTAGTGCGTGGCATCAGTAATCACCTCTGAATTATCAACAATCCATTCTCCATATCTCCATTTCGTGAAGTGTCAATCGGATAGGTCACTTCTCTCTCACCTGAAGATGTGTCTTTGCACTTTTGTTTCCTTTTCATTAGAATGTGTGCTGTTGTTTTTTCAACCCTTCACTTTTGTCTCTTCTTTTCCACCAACCCAGCAACTTCATGTCCTTTCCTCCAGCACCCATCTAGTTTAGGGGTTTTGCCTTTTGTATGGTCTCCTTGCCTTCTGACTCGAATAATCCTGCAGGGAATAAAATCCCTAGTGTACTGCATGGAATAAAAATTCCTAGTCTATTTATTGGTCATTTCCCTCAATATTTCATGCTTCCTGAGGTCATTTCCTCAATATTTCATGCTTCCTAGTTCATTGTGTTTGCTTGTTGTGTGTGTGTGTGTTTTGCCCCAATGTCTTGTAAGGGCCTAGCACAAATTGGGATGTTGTGATGGTTTCCTCTCTGAGGTTATTTGTTTTATTTATTACAAACATATAATCTCAAAGAGAATAGAGCAATTTTTTTTTATGGAAAGCAGCAATGGAAGCACATATTAGTCACAGTTTATTATATAGTCAAGTTGTTGATGTATTTAAAATCAGAAGATCTTAGTTCCTCTAGTTGCTATGTTTAAGACTTTATACATGTTACGTTAACTTTTAGAAGCCCAAATTCTTTCACTGCTAAATGTTAATAGTAACTATTCCAAGCAATTGTTACAGTGAGCAAATAAATAATGTAACAATAAAGCAACTAACTTATAGTTCCTAGGAATTTCTGAATAAAAATTAAGCAAGCCTCAGAAAGATATTTGCTATGGATAATTAATAATACAAATTATTCACAAGTAGAAATCCTCAAAGACACTTTTTTTACTAACATTTTAGATCACCAGCCACATTAAATTCATATTCTAGTCCTATGGCTTCCACCATTATTTTGAATATTTAATTGTCTGACCTTTATTATTAGGTGATTTAGTTTACAAGAGTTGAGAAAATATTTCCCAAAACTGCATTTTAATATTACAAAATTTAAGAGTGAAATTTTGGCAAATACAAAAGCGACATGAGGAATGCAATAATGAAATAAAACATCAAATTTCTAATTCATTGTCAAAAAAATTGTCAGCACAGAACAGACTAAGGCAAACATTCTGACATCAATAATTTTGAAAGCAAATTCTTGATCATATAATAAATAATCATTTTTATGAAGATAATTCATATAATGTCTGATCTCTATATTTTCATCATTTAAAAACTGATAAATTATATTCTTTCAAAATAAGTTTAGCAGATGTGCATTATAATATAACCACAAATATTTCAGATTACCCAGTGACTAATCTATACAAAATGCATAAGTGAGTTTTTCCTAGGAGCATAGGAAATTAATACTTTCTATTAATTGGATGAACATTAAGCAGCAAAATGCTTGTCTGAAACCAGTCTTTTCTTTTCTGCAGTAAAATATCGTCATCAAGCAGACAAAGTTCCTATGTGCCAAGTCTGTGGTACACTTTATTTGCCTTAATTCTGAAAATCCAAACAGAGTTAGGACTATTTTATCTCTATTAAATAGCATATTAGGAAACTATTGTTCCAGAAGATTAACAATTCATTCAAGAACAAATATTAAGCATTTATATAAAACCAAAACTCTCTAACTCCAGAACATGTGCATTTAACCACTATGCATAGTTGTGAAACAGAAAAGAAGGGAAAGCAGGAAGGCAGGAAGGCAGGCAAGAGGCAAGTAGGGAAACAGACAGGCAGTGAAGAAGGAAGAAAAGAAGGGAGGGAGGAAGGGGAGAGAGAAAAGAGAGGGAGGGAGGGAGAAAAGAGAGAGGGAGGGGAGAGAAGGAAACAGAAAGAAAAGAAAGCAAGTTCAAGGCAGTTGAATTCAGTTTTTATCACATATATTAGCTTTTTTATATGAACGAAATCATGTATAGACCAGAAGCCTACTAACTTTCATGCAGATTTAAGGAGGTTACTCTCTGATTTTTAATTGACTTGCAATTGTATTTCTATCAACTGATTTATTTGTTACTACTATTTACCCCCTGCTTCTTTGCATTCAATTGAAACCTATTTATTGAAGCTGTATATGTCAACCTTTGTAGATCAATTTGCCTTCATAAGAAAAGGGCCCAGTTAATCATAGTAAAACCTCAAAGAAATTATGGGATATACTATAGTTAGAAGTAATATTTGATTTAAACTGGCACTGAAAATGAAATCCAGTCTCACAAAATGATTACACATGAATTATATACATGAGTTTCATCCTAACTCAGAAAGTCTGAGCAGTGAAGCCCATTAGGGCAGTACATCTAATTCTTGGACAGAAAGGTTTGGCAGCATGTAACCCAGAAGTTACTGCCCCCAATGATATTATATCTAATTTTTGTTCTGGTGATGCACAATACTGAATTCTACTTATGCATGAAATAACTTTTCTCCAAGATGGATCTTAAAAATGTTTTTACACATCTATAGCTCTGTCTGTAAAGAGAATGAAGACAAAACAGACACAGAATCCTCAACTGAGAGTGATAACACGCTACAGCAAACTTAACCACAGAAAGCAATGCTTCAAACCCTATTGATGAGAGAAATCCAGGCCAGAACCTCTTATTTATAAATAGCATAATAATTTTAAATTTAAAATAAATGGTCTATTTTATTAAATATTCATTCATTAGCACCAAAAATAGTATAGCAATTCCATACTGTTACTAATTCTTTACTTATTGTATTTTACCATAAACCAAGTGAAGGATATATTTATATAGTTATCAATGCAGCTTAACCATTGTAAATATTCAAAACAAAGTAGCAATAAAACATATCGTTTGAGTTACATCCTGTTAGATCTCAGAAGAAGAATTTTAAGAGCAAAAGGAACTCTTGACGCAGGGACCCCTCAGCCCCCTCAACGACTCCGCCTCAGCTTCCTTGGCAGGACCAGAGATACCAGCTTGTGCTGTATCCTCCAGATGGTGAATGAAGACATCCCGGATAACTAGAAATCAGAATCTGTTTCATCTGATAACACCCTCCCTCACCATGCCTCACCCACGTGCTCCACATCAAAGAATAGTGCATCAATACCCAGCAATCTTTCATACCATAAATTAACAAGCCCTCATCCAATCAAGGGATGGTACACCACCTAGTGGGCACCCCCCACCCTTGGCATCACTTTCCCAGAACAAAGAACAGGAGACATTTTTCTTTCTCATCACTGGCTACCCAGGCAGGAGCCATGTTCAAGCTCTCACAGGTTTTCTCCCTTTCTCTCTCCCACCTGCTTTTTCCCTATTTTATCCCCTCAATAAATCTGTGAAGTTTTAACTCACTGTCCTGTGTGGATTCCTTAATAACTCTCTGCCTAACACATCCCATTATTAGCTTGCTAACCTTTTCTGTGTATTTTTCAGAATTGATTATTATATATTAGTTAACTATCTGATGCATATGCTTAATATATTTGGACAGACATGTGCATAACTTAGTTCAATTATATAGAGATAAAATAGTGCTAATATTACTTGGTATTTTAGGAAAGCTCTGTATTAAATTGGCTGTCATGGGATTATAATATAATCATTTATGTAGCGAGGTATATATACATTTATACATTAGTGGATCATGAATATACTTACTGAGTTTTCTAATAGCTCAAAAAAAAGAGGTTTGAGCTATGTTTAATTTGTTTTAAGAAAGTGAGAAAATTGATAGTTCCTTTACACTTGAACTTTTGTGTCATGATTCCTATCTCTTAGATAAATCAAGAACAGATTAATAGTGTTTTTTACAGAAATTATTCTATACAGATGCTTTATAGTTTATAGTCCCATTTCTTTATTATTTTGTTTTCAGATCCCCCTATCATGAGTAAAAGAAAGCTTTTTAAAAATTATTCTGCCCCAATGTCACACTCCCACTTGCATATTGTGACAAAATAATTGAGTTTTTTCTTTAGTTTCCAAGATGTGCAATGATTTGTGAAATTCTGAATCTATTTTAGAATCTGAAACAACAGTCAAGCAACATTGAAACAAACATCTTTCACTGTCTACAATGAGTAAAGATGCACAATTGATAAATGCAGGAAGATTTCCATACTCACTTTGAACTCATTTCATATTTTTTTTATTTTTCTTTTCTTTCCCTTTGACTATCTTCTCATCCACTTTAACTAAGCATAAGGAATAGTGGAAACAATTAACATGAGAGTTGTTGCATAGTTTTGACAACTCAGCTTTTCAACTATTTCTAAAAAAAATATTTGCACTTGAGAAAAATAGAATATGAGGAAAACTATGTACTAAAATTCAGTGATTAGATTTCATGTGCTACATCAACACTACTAACGAATTAGAAATAAACCATTGGGAGTATAGACACTAAAAAGAGTAAATAAATAAATAAAACATTCACATGTCAGAAGTGTGATAGTGGTCTATTTTAGAAGTTTTGATGGTAATTAATTTGGTTAATTAACTTGTGAAACTAATGGTAAAATAGAGAATATATGTGTTTAGGAAAATGTACTTGGATTGAAATTCCTAAAGATAGCAAAACATGAGATTAAAATCTAGAGGTACAGTTTTCTATTAAACAACTTATTTCTATCCTCAGCAAGTGTTTTTGACAACACATTGTAATGTATTTTATTGTCTTAGACTTGAGCTTGAAAATAGCCTATCATTTCTAGGGGTGAAACATTGAAGAATATCCTGAATGATTCCCTGAGGGAGCAATTACAATCGTTTAAGGAGGATGAGTAAGAATAGAAAAAGTGTCAGTGTCACAGGTCACATTAAATTCAGTATTGCCCATGTGGGTGTTGGAAGATAACTATGGGGAAATTGTAGATACAAGGTCTGCTGTATTTGCAAGGTTATTGATTTAAGACTGGTTTTGAATAGAAATGTTGAATTTGGGTTGAGATGCCCAAAGGGCAGCCCGTTTTCTTGGAGAGCCCTTCCCTCCTAACAGAGCTGAGCACATCATGCTGAAAGTTCAAACACTTTCGTTTGACGCCATTGAGTGGCAGCTCTCACTTCTTAACCTCTTTAAGCAAGCAACCTGCTGTCATCTCTAACACATGAATATATATTTTCCCTTAATGCTTGAGACATTTGTCTTCCCATCAGGCAAGCAAGGCTTCTCTGAATTCCTGTCAGCAAACACAGAAGTGGAGTAGCTCCAAAAACTGTTTCAATCAGAACTTCTTCCTATACTAATCAGCCGAGCAGTGTTAAGTGGCATATCATTTTGAAATATGCCACTGTGAGTGCAGCTTCATGTAGGAAGTTATGTTGCATGATTTGAAATAGAAAAGGAAAACAATTTTCACAAGTTATTCTGCTGTCTTTTTCATACATGGAGTTAGAATGTTTGGTGATTATGTCTGCCTTCTCAACATTCGTTTTCTATTTTGGGGACTTTTACAATTCCTATCCTGAGGGAAGGGAACTTTCTTCCATGATCATTCCACATGATTCAGATGGAGGTTTTAATAATCTGTCCAATGGTGTGAATGGAATCCAGATGAATGAATGAGAGAATTCCAACCCTTGGCCACACCCATAGGTTCTGGGGTGACCCTAATACCGAAGATGGTTTAGTTCAAATGAATTATTGTGCTTGTGTGGACAATGAATGGAAGACACACTTTTTTTTCCTCTGTATTGATGTGGAATGGGGTAGGTAAACTGTCCTGACAACCATTCTATAACTATCTTAAACAAAAAATAAAGCCATCTGGAGTGGTTCAGAGAGAAAAATGGAGAGGAATGTCATGATGTTTAGACAATGGATTCAAATTCCAACTGAACTATTCTATTCTGTACTCTTCAGGAAAGTGGATAACTAAAATTCCCTGTCCAGCTAGGTTCAGTTGAGTTATCTTATCCTTTCCTATGTAAAAATCTCTAGATGATAAAATAACATCATATATGAGGCATCAAGTAGTACATGGATATTTGAGCTTCAATTCCAGAAATGGTCATGTATGTTCATGATGATATGAACAAAGGGATTATTTTTCAAGCTAACTCAATCATGAATCTGCCCTCTCCACTTACAGTCATTCTGGCTTTAACCTCTGTGTGCGTTTGAAACTGATATGTACCCCAGAAAAACCATGTTCTTCCAATCCGTGCTTGTGTGTGCAGACTTATTGTGGGCAGGACCTTTGATTGGGTTGTTTCCATGAAGATGTGACATATCCAATTTGAGGTGTGTCTGAATCCTCTTTACTGGGGTCCTTTGTGAGAGGATAAAATGATGATAAAAACTGAGAGATCCCAGAGAAGTTTAGAGAGGAAAAGGATATTGCAGACTATGCTTTTAAGCATCTCACATCCAGGCATGAGATGGAGTTGTGATCATCATTTTTTAAAGTACAACTTAGTAAAACTCAAATTCTAGTGTTTTGTGAAGCTGGGCTGCAGTTATAGATATAAGCAAACAATTAATAATGACAGTACATAAATTTTGAACTTTGGGAAATCAAAAGCAGAGACATTGAGAATTCTCTGCTGTTTGAAATTAAAGATATAAAACTACAAATTCTTATAAATGCGCATGAAAACTATCTCAGCAAAACTAGAAGGATCAAATATTTCCATTCCCTCAATGATAATTTAAGCTTTGGAGATTGTTATTTTGTCCTGTGTAACTAACACAAGACATAGTAACAATTAACGTAAAAATATAATTTTATAATTAATATAAAATTAATTGTATTTTGCCTAGTAATAAAATTTAATTTGACATCTCTGATTTATCAAATGCATGTATCTTTGTAATTCTACTTTGGTCTGATGCAATTTGAAGATACAGCTTCTACTCTATACATAGAGTAAATAGTCAAAAACACTGTATTATAATTAATACTTAAATGAAGAATTAGATCTATTGAAGTAATTGATAAGTGCTTTCAGACTTTGTGTCAAATCCTATTTTTGCCACTATATGATTTTTAGGCAAAGGAATTGACTCCTTTGAGTCTTGATTTTATCATATAAAATGCAGAGTGCTATATCTGACTCATTGTGTTAATATGAGGATTGGATGTGGTTAAGATAGAATAAATAGAGTAACTGCTAAGTAAAGGCAAATACTGTTGTGTACTTCTTCCAATAATAGTGCTGTTATCAGTATTAGAAGAAGTACACAGTATGAAAAATCCTATTAGGCATTATTGTAAAGGGGGCAACAAAAATAATCAGGACTCAATTCGAAGTACTCTCTAAATTCTTCCCTTGAAAATAAGGTTTCATTTTCATGAAATGTCCAAGTAAGCAAATCTATAGATACAATAGTTAAACTAATGATTGCTGAGAGATTTGAGAGGAAAGGGGGGATGTGATTCTTTTAGTTATGTGTCACCTAAACAGTCTACAGTACAGATTAAAACACAAATCCAGCTATTGTTATGAAGGTTTTCTGAAGATGTGTTAAAGATTTATAGTCATCTGACTTTAAGTAAAGGAGATTACCCTTGAGATTGGGGGTGGGCCTCATCCATTCAGTTTAAGGCCTTAAAAATAAAAACTGAAGTTTCCCAGAGATGAAGAGACTATCCTTCAAGACTAAAGTACCAAATCCTGTGTGAATAGAGGGCCTACCCTACATATTTCAGAGCTGCCCATCCCCATAATCATATGATCCACCTCCTTAAGTTAAATTGTATTGTTCTCTGTATGTTCTGTTTCTCCGGAGACACAACAAATACGGATTTTGGTATCAGAAGTGGTTCTAAAGGAACAGAATCTTTCTTAAAATTTTTTATTAGAGAAGCTATAATTTTACAGAAAAATCTTGCATAAAATGCAGAGCCCCTATATACTATTATATTATTAACACCTTGTATTAGTGTGGTGCAGTTGTTACAACTGATGAAAGAATATTTTCATAGTGTTAACTGTTTTGGTTTGCTAAACTTGCCTGAATGCAGTATACCAGAAATGAGTTGGCTTTTTTAAAAGGGGATTTATTAGGTTAAAATTTTACAGTTCTAAGGTCATGCAAATGTCCAAATTAAGGCATCAAGAGGAAGATGCTGTTTCTGGGTAAAGCCTGCTGGCATCCATGGTTTCTCTGTCACATGGGAGTCACATGGCAATGTTTTCTGGTCCTTCTCTCCAAAATGTCTCTGGGTTTCTGTGGGTCCTTTCTTGTTTCTTCTGGGACATTTCTATCTAAACCTTTTCTCCCAGTGTTTCAGTATTTTATCCTCTCATACATGACCCTAGCAAGGCGATTGAGATCCACCTTGAATGGGCTAGGTCACATCTCCATAGGAACAAACTAATTGAA
Source organism: Tamandua tetradactyla (assembly GCF_023851605.1). Lineage (NCBI taxonomy): Eukaryota > Metazoa > Chordata > Mammalia > Pilosa > Myrmecophagidae > Tamandua > Tamandua tetradactyla. The sequence goes on along the minus strand of NC_135348.1, from coordinate 31,100,198 downwards.
AGCTAGCACCTTACCATAGTTTGGCCCCCACAAGAACAGATTAAAAGAACATAGTCTTTTCTGCGGTACATAACATATTCAAACCAGCACAGTAGTATTAACTTCAGGTTCACTAGTTTTGTTGTACACTCTGGTGGAATTTTTTTTTTTTTTTTGTATACTATATGGCAGGGTCACATTTCATTATTTTTTCCATATGAGTATTCTGTTATTGCAGCATCATTTGTTGATATTTTTGTTTGTTTTTTGTTTGCTTGCTTTGCTTGTTTGTTTTGGGGGAAGTGTACGAACCAGTAATCAAATCTGGGTCTCCTGCCTGGCAGGTGAGAATTCTACTACAGAACTATCCTTGCACCAGTCAGTCCAATGGATTTTTAAAAGTTTATTCTAGTAACATATGTATAAACTAAATCTCCCTCATTTAACCACATTCTAATAAATATTTCAATACTGTTATTTATGTTCAAAATGTTGTACCCCCATCACCACATCCATTACCATAACTTTTCCATTATCTAAAATAGAAACTTTACAATTTAGTCATTAACTCCTCATTCTCTACTCTCTGGTAACCTATATTCTAGTTTCTGACTCACTAAATTTGCTTGTTCTAAAATTTCCTGTTAGTGAGATCATACAATATTTTCCTTTTCTATCTGTTTTTTTTTCACTGTATATGATATCTTCATGGTTCAACCAGGTTGTTGAATATATCAGAACTTCATTCTTTTTATAACTTAACAATATTTCATGATATTTTGATATTTTATGCATTCATCAATTCATAGATATTCAGGCTGCTGTATCTTTTAGCAATTTTGAATAATGCCACTATGTAATTTAGTGTGCAAACATATATTTGTATCTCTGCTTTCAATTCTTTGGATACATACCTAGAAATGAGATTGCCAAGTCATATGGTAATTCTGTATTTAAATTTTTGAAGAACTAACACACTGTCTTATATAGCAACTGCACAACATTACATTCCCACAAAAATGAATGAATGTCCTTATTTTTCCATACCCTCTCCAACAAATATAATTTTCCATTTTTAAAAAATTAACAATTCTAGTGTGTATGAAATGCTATACCACTGTGGTGTTGATATGCATTTACCTAATGAATAATAATATTGAGCAATTTTCAGTTTCTATTCATTTCTATATCTTCTTTGGCTAATTGTCTAATCAAGTTTTTTGCCAATTTCTAATTGGTTTACTTATCTTTTCATACTTGACTTGTAGAATTTCTTTATTTATTCTGAATGTTATACCCTTATCAGGTGTGTGGCTTCCAAATATATTCTTCCATTGTATTGGTGGTCATTTTGCTTTCATGATAAAGTCTTTTGATGCACAAAAGCTTTTAATTTTGATGAGGTCCCATTTGACTAATTTTTTTTCTTTAATCACTTGTGTTTTGGGTGTAAAGTCTAAGAAAACATTACCAAGCATAAGGTCCTAATGATAGCTTGACAATATTTTCTTCAAGGAATTTTGCAGTCCTGATACTTCTATTTAGGTTTTTGCCCTATGTTGTATTGATTTTTTTTTTTTACTCAATATTCATTATATTTATTTTACTAAATAGTAGGTTCGAAAAAAACACAAACCAGAAAACTTCTACCTAAAATGAGTCCAACTGAATGGATGGGGCTGATTCCATCCCATCTTTTTTACCATGTATATGGAGTTGGAACCATATCAGACAGTGAGCACTAATGAACATTTTGCCTTTCCTTTTGAGCATGAATGACTTCTTTGAACCAAGAGAGACAAACGAAGTTTTACAAGATACAGGCACTTTATGTTCCCAGTTTTAAAAATAAGCCAAGTGAAAAATATTTAATAAAAGTAAATGGAACATAAAGCTTTAGGAGTACTAACCATTACTTCTAGAGATTTACACTCAATGCAATCAGACAGCATCAAACAAGTAAAACAAACAAACAAAAGTTAAACTGGGGTAAAAGGTATATAGGTAAAAAAGAATTCCAATTTGCTGCAAATGGAGAAAAATGGTCATTTGAATCCAACTTAAATTTATGCCAATAATGTGCATTAAATCTCACATAGCTATGCATTTAAATAACATCTGAGAGCTTAATGTGCAGTTAGTGAGAAAAGCAAAAGGTGCTTTAGATTCCACAGTATCTGACTAAACAAAACAAAGCAATTTACAAAAAAGTACCAAATGATACTTAAAAATAAATATTTCATCATTTTGATGAATATATACACTTATAGTCCAGTTTTGGGGGATTTAACTATCTAAAAGCGGCATATCACTATCCAGAGGTGCAGGAGCAAGTTCACATAAATAAAACAGTGTGGCTTCACTAGCTTCAGCTTCAGTCAATGACTCCAGATGAACAAGCTTACTTTGGGTTGGTTCTGGGTCCAGGCTGCTGTCCAGAAGCTCATCCACTTCTATGGGTTTATCTACAGAAGACATAACTTCTGATGATCCTGTGCTCGCCTGTTCAACAGTAGAAGTGGGGTTCCCATCAAGGAATGCAAGAAGTGGAAAGGCAGTGTACTGGACAAGCTGTTTATCTGGTTTGGGTTTAGATTTTCTTCCTTCTTCTGTAACTGGCTGCATTACATTGTTCTTGGTAGTTTCTAATCCTTTATTCTCTGGTTTTGTATTATTGATGTAATCTGTGGGATTCATCTGCACAGAACTAGTGAAAGATCAACCAGCAGATCTGGGTCTATGCTAAACTGTCTTCCTGACAGCATGGCTTGGAAGTCCTCTAAACTGCAATCAATACTGTCAAGATAATCCAACAGTTCAACCTTTCCCAAAAAATTGATGTTATCATTCAAAATGGAATCCATCATGGTCATGGGATCATCTGTGGTCAGACTGGAAGAGCCATTTAGCTGGACAGCACTAGACATGAGTGGGTTGGTGCCATCATTTTCTGAACTTAGGGACTCACTGGGTGGTTCACTCTGATCCCCACTCTGAATAACAGGTGCATACTCATCTTCATTGTCGTCTTCAACAATGACAATATCAGGGTACTGGCTATAGCTAGAGGGATCAGATATAATATCCTCATTAGTTTCTGGAATAACTGGAATATTTTCTTCATCTGTATTATCATCAGTGACATCATAAATAATGATGTCATCAGAAATTCGCTCCCTTGGCTTTAAGCCTTCAGTCCTGTTGTGTGGAACTTTATGATGGTGATTATCAGCTGGTTCTTTGACTATGTGCTGAAACAGATTCTTCTTTTGGGCTCCATTCATGTTTAGAAGTAGAGGCCTTTTACGTTTTAAACTCACAAGTTGGTTATTCTGAACCAATGTCACAATAAACTGGACAATCTTTCGAATAACTTGTTGCTGTTGTGCATGTTTTGCTCGTAATTCCGACACCTCCTTCCAAAGTGACTCATTCTCACTTTTCAATTCAGAAAGCCTAGACTCAATAGTCTCTTGTTTTATTTGAACCTTCTGAGCACTGCTTATAATTTTTGTTAAATCTTCTTGACGAATTTTATTTTCTTCTGGTTTTGAAGAGGAAAACTTCCTTTTAATGTTTTCCAGCAAATCATCCTGGCCTTGCTTGAAGTAAGGATGCTGAAATTCAACAGGACCATCTCGTTCCTGCTTTACAATTCCAGAGTCAATATGTACTACTTTACGGAAGCCATACATATTCAGTTGCCTCACAAAGCTTGCCATGTTATTGTGCTTGAAGTACTTGGGAAGAATTTCTTTTGCAAATCTTTGTTCATCCAAAACCAGAAAACTTTGGCCATTCTGGCTCCAGGTGATGAACTCGTTGGTGTGGGCCTCCTCTACGAGAGTCCACAGCTTGCTGAGGAAAGCCGGCACGTTCGAACTCTGCTTCATTGTTAACGAGGCGCAGGGATTCCGAATTCTAGCCCCGAATGCCTGTATTGATTTTTGTGTATAATATTCATTTAAATATAGACACCCAATTTACCCAGTGTATTAGTTAGGGTTCTCTAGAGAAACAGAACCAACAGGGAACACTTGCAGATATAAAATTTATAAAAGTGTCTCACGTGACCATAGGAACGCAGAGTCCAAAATCCACAGGGCAGGCTGTGAAGCCGACAACTCCGACGGATGGCCTGGATGAACTCCACAGGAGAGGCTTACCCGCCAAAGCAGGAATGGGACTTGTCTCCTCTGAGTCCTCCGTAAAAGGCTTCCCATGATTAGATTTAGCATCACTAATTGCAGAAGACACTCCCCTTTGGCTGATTACAAATTGAATCAGCTGTGGATGCAGCTGACGTGATCATGACCTAATCCTATGAAATGTCCTCATTGCAACAGACAGGTCAGCGCTTGCCCAATCAGATAAACAGGTACCACAACTTGGCCAAGTTGACACCTGTCCCTAACCATGACACCCAGCATCATTTATTGAAAAGACTATACTATTCAAATTGATTTTTGACAAGTGTCAAAATCGGCCATACCTTAGTTTCTTTAGCTACAAAATGACAATGTCATAAGTTTATGATCTCACTCAAGGGTCAAGTAGAAAACACACAAGTTGACTATAAATATGGGGGTTGATTTTTGTTCTCTCAATTTTATTCCATTGATTTGTATGCCTGTCCTTGTGCAAGTACAATGCTGTTTTGATTACTATGACTTTGTGATAAATTTTAAGATTGGTAGGTATGAGTTCTCCAATTTGGTTCTTATTTTTCAAGATGGCTTTGACTATTCAGGGCCATTTACCTTTCCATATAAATTTGATGATCCATTTCCTTGAAGAATGTTGTTGTAATATTGATTGGAATTTTGTTGAATCTATAAAGCATTTTGGCTAGAATTGATATCATGACAATATTTAGTCATGCAATTTCTTTTCTGTGTATAAGCAGTATAAATCCTTGGTCAGAATTATACTAGATATTTGATTATTTTATTGTAAATGGAGCTTTTAAAAATTTCTTCTCTTGATTGTTCATTTCTAATATATTGAAAACCTGCTGATTTGGGGCATTGATCTAATACCCCAACGCTTTGTTGAATCCATTTATTAGTTCTAGTAGGTTTGTTATAGATTTTTAGGATTTTCTTTATAAAAGATCATGTCATCTGCAAATAGAGAAAGTTTTACTTATTCTTTTCCAATTTGATGATTTTTATTTGTTTTTCTTGCCTAATTGCTTGGTTAGAAATTCCAGTACAATGATGAATAACAGTGGTATTAGTGGACATTTTTGTCTTGTTCCTGATCTTAGAGAGATAGCTTTTAGGCTTTCACTGTCAAGTATAACGCTAGCTGTGGGTTTTGCATATACAGCCTTTACCATGTTGAAGAAGTTTCCTTCTATTCCTGGCTTTCTAAATGTTTATATCTTAACTGTGTAAGATCAAGGAACCATATGACATGAACCATCTGATCATTGTGAACTGGGTGCTGTCTGACCTACCAGGCCATAAAGTGGGGAATGCACTGCAGCCCTCCATCATCAAATGGGGTTGGTATGTACAAGCTCAACCTCAAGCACGTCCTGAAAGTGAAAGTAATTTACATAAGGAAGTGATCCAAATGCCTATAGGCACTTTTCCTCTTCCATTACCTTGTATCACCTAGTCCTCACCCATGTGAATAGCCATGAGGAGTCGCTTCTAATCAATTGACTGAAGAAAAAAAAACCTCAAACATAATTGACAGATGACTAATTAAAGTAGATGGCTACTGCATTATAACTACTTTTTGTAATAATGCAAATGGAAGTAGGAAAGGAAATCTCCAGTGCACAGAAATTTGTTATTTTAATTTGCTTGAAAAGAGAAGTGGTCAGAGGTGTGAGTGTAAATCACTTCATGGGCTGTGACCAGTGGTTTAGGTGAATAGTCAGGACTTCAAAGAAACATGAGTGGAAAATCGATTGATGATGATGATAAGGAGTTCTGGGGGGTGGAGGTGTGTGAATAAACATTTTTGAATGGGCAAAAGTGTGAAGATATTCGTGTCCCATATAAATGTTCACCAGAATATGACATAAGCAGAGGAGGATTTTAATAATAAGATGGATATCCAGTCAGCCTCTATTCCAAGTAACTACAGCAATTGTCCAATGGGTTCCTTAAAAAAAGCGTCCATGATATCAGGGTTGGAGGTTATGCATGAGCTTCCATTCACCAAGGCTAACAGTACAACAACCACTGCTGAATGTGCATTTGTCAGCAATAGCCTCTTAGCTCCTGATATGCACTTGTAATATTTCAGAAAATGTAGTGTTCTTTGACTCCTTTCCTGTGGGTGCAGACTTATTATAGGTGGGGCCCTTTGATTAGGTTTTATCAATTGAGAAGTGACCTGTCTCATTCAGGATGGTCTTGAGCCTCTGCTGAAGTCCTTTATAACAGGATAAAACATATACAGAAGCGAAGAGATGGAATTCAAAGAAGTTCATTAAGAAGAGCAACAGAGAAGCTAAGAGAGGGAGCCACTGAAGCCAGAAACCTCAGGAATTGAAACGCAAGAGAGAAAGACCGGCAGACAATGCTGTGGGCTTTGCTATGTGACAGAGGAACCCCAGATGCTGGGAGCTGTCTTCAGAGTCCAGGTATCTTTCTGTTGATGCCTTGAATGGGACATATTTATGACCTATAAACTGTAAACTGTAAGTTAATAAATCCCCATGTTAAAAGTCAACCCATTTATGGTATATTGTGTTCTGGTAGCTTCAGCAAACCAAAGCAACACCATTCCTTGAGATGGCCAACCTGCTACCTAGTACCGGATTGATTACATTTTACCACTTACATCCATCATAGAAGAGGTTGTCTTTTATTCTACATAAATAGATATTTAATTTGGATATGGATTTGTTTTCAAGTTTGCAATTCTCCTTCCAAAACTACTACAATCCATGGACTTACAGAATGTCTTTTCTATCATCTTGGCATTAGATACTGCATTGATCTGATCAATTAAATTAAAAGTCACAATGGGCCAATTTTCATAGTACTCACTGATCTTATCATGTTCCCCATCATTCTGAAACAGTTATCTTGATAGACTGATGGAATAGCCATTTGTAGGTTCACAGTGCTTGATAGAGGGAAAACCTCTACAGGGGTTGGACAATGTCCCCTGGGTGGCTGTATGCTTTAAATCAACACCCAAAATATGGTGCTTTTACCATCAGAGCCAGGATTCCTGGGTTTAGGAATTGAGCTGTGGAAATTGGAGTGGTACAACTCACTATTACCCTAGTGATTCACTAGCAATATTGCTTCCTATAACCACAACCTTAGGTTCTGATGGTCTAGATGTCTTGGTTCCTAAGGGAGAAATGTTTTGACCAGGAGACACAATAATCTTTCTGTTGAATTGGAAATTGACAACCATACAGCACTGTGGGAGCCTCAAGACTGAATCAAAAGGCAAAAAAGGGGAATTACTCTATTGACTATGGTCATTGATCCTGATTACCAAAATGAATTTGCGCTGCTGCTACTACACAATGGAGACAAGGAAAAGCATTGGTGGAAAGAGGAAATCCCTCAGGACATTTCTTTGTGTTGCTGTCTTCTGTGAATAAAGTCAGTGAAAAAACATAATCAACCAATTCTGTACTACTAATGGCACAGACTTTTCAGGAATTAATGTTTTATTCACTCCAGCAAGCAAAGAACCATGACAACCTGAGATGCTTTCCTAGTGCAAAGGGAATATGGAATGGATAGTACAAGAAGGTAGTTATAAATATCATCTGACTGTTGCAGAAACAAGGACTGCAATGGTTAATAAGCACATCTTATATTTTTATGAGTATTTGTGTATATATGTATGCATTAAACAAATGTCTTTATTTCATCTCTATCTTTTCCTTTATCATTGTGCCAGTTTGGATCTGTTGTGTATCCCAGAAAATTCCAGTTTTTTAATCCTTAATCAATATTGCTGGGTGGGATCTTTTTTATTGTTCCACCGAGATATGATCCACCCAATTGTGGGTGATAACTTTTGATTAGATGTTTCCCATGGAGATGTGTTTACACCCATTCAAGGTGGGATTGCTTACTGGGGCCCTTTAAGAGGGAAACAATGTGCAAAAAGCTCAGTGCAGACAGAGCCCACACAACCAGAGACCATTGGAAATGTATAAGGAAAACACCCCCGGAAAAGTGGTTGAAGAAGCCTGGAGAGAAAGCTAACAGATGCCACCCTGTGCCTTTCCAGCTAAAAGAGAAACCCCAAATGTCAAAAGCCTTCCTGAGCCAAAGTATCTTTCCTTGGATACCTTACTTTGGGCATTTTTATAGCCTTGTCTTAATTTGGACATTTTCATACCCTTAGAATGATAAACTTGGAACTTATACTTAATAACTTCCCTTTTTTACAAAAGCCATTCTGTTTCTGGTACATTGCCTTCCTGAGTTTACAAACTAATACAATAAAAAAGCTTAAGATTCGTCATTAATCATTACATTTTCATTTTATTATTTAAGTTACAGGCTATTAGGGAGAAGTATGAACATCACTCAAGGGCTTCATCTCTTCTTCTGGGGAAAGGGTTAGTCTATTTTCAAATATATACAGAATAATTGTCCCAAATAAAGTGGAAGTTTGACTTCATATTCACTATTTTTAGAGATTTAATATTGTTTAAAGAGATATGTATGGATGCAAGTTGACAAGGGGTAGATTGTGATAGTCTTATGTGTCAGCATTTCAGTTATTTAATCAAATACTAATGTAAGTGTTGCTTTTAAAGATTTTTTTTTGTAGATGAAGTTAACAGCTATAATCAGTTGACTGAGTGAAGGGGATTACCCATGATAATATGTATGAGCTTCATCCAAATAGTTGTCAATCTTAAGAGAAAAATCAGAGGTTTCCCTGAGAAGAAGAAATGCTGCTTCTGTTTGCAGCATCAAATCTTGCCACAGATTTCAAATTTTCCATTTTCAACAATGATAAAAGTGTTCTGAAATTGATTGTTAGTATGTTGTGCATTTTATATGGATAAATTGTATGCTATATAAACTGTATCTCAATAAAACTATTAAAAATTAGGTTGTCAAAACTGTCTTTTTTTTTGCACCAATATTACTTCTAAACACACACTACAACAAATTTGAATTAATTACCACAGCTTTCAAAGGATTTGAAAAGTGGCAAATGGTGATGTAACATCTGCTAGCAAATGCTAATTTCCTACAGGGATTTCTTAAAATATTACCAGCACACAAGCACAGTTTATCATTATTTATACTAGCTAATCATAAACATATCACAGATAGTACATATAAATGATTGAACTTACTTCTCCACTAATAGAATTATTGAAATGGGAAACAATAGACTCTATGCAAGGTTTGGCTATATTCAAACATACATGAATGGAAAGATGGTAGAGAGGATTGCGTTCACTCCTGTTCCATGGAACAAGAAGGCGGACCGGGAGAAAATGACAAGAACTGCAGTCCTGGGGTGTGAATAATCAAACAGGGTCTCTAGAGAGTTTTGGGGAGGAGAGAGACAGGAGAAATTGGGACAGGGAGAGTGGGGTGGGTTGGGTGAACATGATCCCTACTTAAGGCATGCTGTGACATGTGAGGGGGTACAATCAGAGGGAACTGATCATCCCTCCACTCCAGTCTGCCCCAGCTGCTGGCTGATGAAACCTCCCCATGCAAGTCCCTAGTTTACAGTACTCACAGAAAGCCCAGAGGCAAATCCAATCATCCACTGTAGGGGACAAGGTGTGAGGAGTGATAACCCATTTGGGTGCCAGCCACTGAGCACTGCAAGTTAGCTGATGCCCTGAGCTGTGGTTGGTTCCCCAGTCCTGCCTGCAGGGACCAGCAGTCTGGGCACCATTGGCTCAGAGCAGTCCCCTCCTGTACACAGAGTTCTCAAGCCACTAGTGCCAGGGGGGGCAGCCTAGGGGTGGGGGAGCCTCAGATATGCCTCCTGCTAGCAGGAAGTGGTAAGTGAAGGCTGGCTGCTACAGTCCTGGAGGAATAAGAAGAAGAGCTTCCTCAAAGAACCACCACTTGCTGGAGACAGGGGGTAACTGCAGGCAAGTTAACTCCCTATCTGTCTAAGTTTTATTTTATTTTTATTTTTTTCTATTTCTCCTTTTAAATTATTGTTGGGTTGCTGATGGCTGGTTAGCTGATGGCTGGGGGTAAGCGGCCGTACTGAGTCAGTCACACAGACACAGAGCACACAGCACACGACTCAGGAAACAATCCTCAGGAGTGAGTGGAAGACGTTCTCTTTATTGAAGAAGTGCACAGGCTTATATAGACTGGGAGCATGCAGGGATATGTGTCGGATGGGGATTGGTGGCTGTTGTTGCTAGGATGGAGGGTAGATTTCTGGGATTTGTCATCATTGTTGCCTTGCATCAGTCATGGCAGCCAAGTGAGCGATATTTTATGGCTTCTCCAAAATTCCTCTTTTTTAATTTTTTAGCTTTCCGGGTACCTGTGCCTGTCTTAGGTTGCCTCCTCCAGAGGTCTTACCCATCTTTGGCTACCAGCTAAGCCACCCGAAGTGAGGGGCAGCAGTACCTGTCTTAGGCTGCCTCCCCAGAAGGTCTTATCCATTACTGGCTGCCTGCTGATCATCACACAGGAGGACTGAGATGCGCAGCATAGGCTGGCTGTAATGGAGACTGTGGAGATGCAGGCAATGCTACTTTATGACAAAGCCAAAGCCCAGACAATAGGAGTGCATGCGGGAGGGGGTAGGCTAGAAACCACCAGTATTCAGGAGGGGGATGAGGGCCTCAAGGAGCCTGAGGACTTCCTTGGGACTCAGGGATACATAGCAGCTGGTGGGAAAGTAAAGGGGAAGGGTGCACAGGGGGTTGGTGATGGCAGCTCGCGATAAAATCTTCAACTTCTCCAGCACTTAATTCCCTTTCAGCCACATCTGCAATAGATCTTTAACAAACAATTTAGCAATGGCTCTTTAAGCTAGGGGGTTTGTCGTACTTTGGTTACAACACCATCGTACATAGAGTCAGGGGAAGGAATGGGGTGTTTATGCTGCATAAGCACCATAAGGTGGAGAGCATTAACTCGTGCTTTAATGAAAGCTAGGAGGCACTTAATTACACATGGGCCTATAGATATTAGGAGAAGGAGGATGAAAAGGGGTCCCAGAATAGAAAAAAATTAAGGTGGTTAACCATGAGGATTTATAGAATAATTGTTGGTACCAGGTCTCTTGGGCATCTTTGTCAGTCCAAGGACATTGGGAGGGATTGTCCTTGTCAGAAGTAGTAAATGAGGCATTAATAGCTATGGCATCATAATAAAGGGGCTGGGCAGTGACACACAGCCAACAACTACAAGTAAGGTTAGGAAAGGAGAAGTTTAAGGAAAAGAAGGCTGCCTGGAGCATTGGCCAGAGTGGGGTAGAAGGAGAGCTTGTTTTATTTACAGGCAATAGTGTTGAAATGGGAGTGGGATGAAGATTAAAGGGAAACAGGTGAGGGAGCGGTGGTGTTGTTGAGGAGTGGGGGAGGGAAGAGCATGCGCACTGGGAAGGGGGAGCAGGGAAGGAGGGGGAAGTGAGATGGAAGGAGAGGGAGCAGGTCGCAGCAGCCTAGAGGACTTAGGAGGAGTGGGGGGTGGAGTGGGTGAAGTAGGCGTAGCTGGTGAAAGCGAAAACGCCTCAAAAGGGGCTCCCATGAGGCATGCATGCATCACAAGGAGGGTGGGGATGAGACCTAGAGGAAAAGTTTTTCCCTCGTGTTCCTCAGCAGCAGGAACACGCTGAAGGAGTTTGCACCAAGTATCCAGGTCCCATATCGAAGCAGTTTCAAGCCAGGGGTTAGATCGCGTAAGGACTTCCCAGTACTCGTGCATGGTTTTTTCAGAAATTTTAACCCACCTCATGGCCAATAAAGTGTGAATGGCTCAAACTTGAAGTGCAAAATCAGAGGAGGGAGTATTACCCATGATAGGGAGAATTTAGAGGGGGCGGTATGCACAGAGAAACCACTGAGGGGGCCACTTACTGAGACAGGGGTGGCTGTCACTGAGAACCACCGAAGGGGGCAACTATCATGGAGAACCACCGAAGGGGGGGGTGGCCCCACGTTGGGTGCCACTTGTGGGGTAACTGATGCCTGGTTAGCTGATGGCTGGGGGTAAGCAGCCATACTGAGTCAGTCACACAGACACAGAGCACACAGCACATGACTCAGGAAACAATCCTCAGCACATGACTCAGGAAACAATCCTCAGGAGTGAGTGGAAGGCATCTGCTTTATGGAGGAAGTGCATAGGCTTATATAGGCTGGGAGCATGCAGGGACATGTGTCAGGCTGGGATTGGTCACTGTTGTTGCTAGGCTGGAGGGCAGATTTCTGGGATTGGTCACGGTTGTTGCTAGGGCGGAGGGCAGATTTCAGGTCAGCCATTTTGTGTTGCCTTGCATCAGGCATGGCAGCCATGTTAACGATATTTTATGGCTTCTCTGGTGGCTTAGCTGGTAGCCAAAGACAGGTAAGTCCTCCAGAGGAGGCAACCTAAGACAGGCACAGTTACCCGGAAAGCTAAAAAACAAAAAGGAGGAATTTATGGAGAAGCCATAAAATATCACTAACATGGCTGCCATGGCTGATTCAAGGCAACACAAAATGGCTGACCTGAAATCTGCCCTCCGCCCTAGCAACAACGGTGACCAATTCCAGAAATCTGCCCTCCGCCCTAGCAACCACCGTGACCAATCCCAGAAATCTGCCCTCCACCCTAGCAACAATGGTGACCAATCCCAGAAATCTGCCCTCCAGCCTAGCAACAGGGACCACCAATCCCAGTCCGACATGTGTCCCCGCATGCTTCCCAGCCTATATAAGCCTGTGCACTTCCTGAATAAAGCAGACACCTTCTATTTTCCCCTGAGGGTTGTCTGCTGAGTCGTGTGCTGTGTGCTCTGTGTCTGTGTGACTGACTCAGTACGGCCGCTTACCCCCAGCCATCAGCTACCCCACAATTATGTTTTTCATTACATTTATATTTTCTTTTTTATTTTTATTAGTAGTATAATTGTTTATTTCATTATTGTTTACTTGTATTTTTACAGATATTTTGTTTTTATTGATTTTTATTTTCATTTCTTATATCATATATTATTTTATTTCATTTATTTTTAATATTCTTATTATTTTTTTCTTAATTTTCTCTCCCTTTGGTAAGAATAAGACTGAGTTCACTTCCAGTATATCTTCTGACTCTGAGGCCTACTACGGATAAGATGTGTTTTGTTGTTATTTTTTTCATATTTTTATGATATTCTTACTTATTTTATTAATATTATCTGTTTTTCTTTTGGGTGAGCATAAGTTGGCAGTTCAGCCTGGGCCTCCTGTGTGGTTGGCAGTAATTCTACCACTGAAATGCCCATGTGTTCTAGTTTGCTAGCTGTCAGAATGCAATACACCAGAAACAGAACGGCATTTAAAAAGGAGAATTTAATAAGTTGCTAGTTTACAGTTCTAAGGGTGAGAAAATGTCCCAATTAAAACAAGTCTAAAGAAATGTCCAATCTAAGGCATCCAGGGACAGATACCTTGGTTCAAGAAGGCTGATGAAGTTAAGAGTTTCTCTCTCAAGTGAGAAGGCACAAAGCAAACACAATCAGGGCTTCTCTCTCAGCTGGAAGGGCAAATGGCGAACATAGCATCATCTGCTAGTTTTCTCTCCTGGCTTCCAGTTTCATGAAGCTCCCTGGGAGACATGTTCCTTCTTAATCTCCAAAGGTCACTCGCTGGCTGACTCTTTTTCTCATGGCTATGTGGTCTGCTCAGCTCTCTCTGAATCTCTTTCATTCTTGAAAATGTTTCCTCTTTTATAGGACTCCAGAAACTTATCAAAACCTTCCCAAATGGGTGGAAACATGTCACCTAATTCAGCTTAGCAATCACTCTTGATTAAATCACATATCCAAGGAGATAAATTTGGTTACAGTTTCAAATATACAGTATTGAATAGGGCTTATTCTGCCTTTATGAAATGGGATTTAGATTAAAATATGTCTGTACTAAGGGACATACATCCTTTCAAACCAGCACACCATGCATACCAGCCTAGCGTCTAATGGACCTTGTATTAGCTAGGGTTCTTTAGAGAAACAGAAAAAGCAGGAGATAACTGTAAATATAAAATTTATAAAAGTATCTCACATAACTGTGGGGATGTAGAGTCCAAGACCTGTAAGGCTAGACACAAGTTCCAGCTCCAATGAAGGTCCTCAAAGAACTCTCAAGAGAGGCTGGTTGGCTGAAGCAGGAAGAGTGATTGTCTCTTCTGGATGCTCCTTGAAAGTCTTCCAATGATTAGATTAAGAATAATTCATTGCAGAAGATACTCCCCTTAGCTGATTGAAAATGCAATTAGCTATGGATGCAGTCAACATGATCATGATTTAAGTGCATGAAACATACTCATAGCAACAGACCAGCCAGCACTTGCCCAGCCAGACGACTGGGCACCACCACCTGGCCAAGTTGACATGCAAACCTGACCATGACATTTCACCCTTTATCAGCTTGGCAGCTACATACATCACCTTAAACCATACTTAATCTCTAAATAGAAAACAATAGCACACACACTTTTTCTTCACCTAACAATACCCAAATATCTCACATACAACTGGAAACACATTAAATCTCTCCAGAATAGGATTCAAGTCCTTGGTTAATATTTGCACTTAATCTTGATATCTTACAACCTAAATACTATAACATGAACAAAACAGCCTAGGTCATATGTAAAGGGGATAAAATAAAGAAGAAAACAAAGATATTTAATTTATGTTTACATACATAAATAATAATTACAAAGCAAGGAAGAAATATTCATACCATTACAGTCCTCATTTCTATAACTAATCACATGTTCACAGTTTATATTTATCACTACCTTCTTCTTTCACTACCCATCTTTTTTCCCTTACCCTCAGCTAGCCCTTCAGCTGGCCTTGATTCTTTGCCTGAGGGGTGACCCAAACCTTCATTCCTGAAGTTTCAGAGTCATAGGGAGTCCTACCTGGATTGGGTTGTTGCAGTTTTCCATTGATTCACAGAGTATGGTAATAGTGAGAGATGCCTTAAGGGACCTTCTATATTCCAGGAAAACTCTTCTTTTCCTCCATTGTGTAGTTGTGGTCCTATTTTCCCCTGATGGGGTCAATTATTCCAGCCAGTAAAGTAGTCCCTTTCTTGACTTGTTGCTTCAGGGGGCATGTATCACCCAAAGGGACCAGGTGGGAGTCTTAGATTCTACTTCAATAGAATCACTGTTGTTTCTACTGGTGGAAGCACTCCCACTTCTGGAACCAAAACTTGTAGACCAGCAGAGCTCAGGGTCACAGGGAAAGGAAGAAAGTGTTTTCCTAGTGGATCACTAAGGGTAATAGTGAGTGATGCCACTCCCAAATCTACCCCTTGGTTCCTGGACCCATGGATCTGGCTATGGGAGAAACAGTACCATACAGTGGATGCTGATTCAGAGCCTGCACAGCCTTCTGGAGAACATCACCTCAGTCCTGCCAGGAATTGTCAGCAGTTGGCACCATAACTGAGTTGTCAAAAGGACATTTCATTGTTTTATCAATCCAGGTGTCTCTGGATGATAGGGGACATGGTGAGACCAGAGAATTCCATGAGTATGTGCCCATTCTCAAAGTTCATTTACTATGAAGTGGTTTCCTCGATCAGAAACAATGCTGTGTGGAATTCCATAATGATGGCTAAGGCATTCTATAAGTCCATGTGTGGTAGTATTGGTGGAAGCATTTCATGCAAGGAAAACAAACCCATGTCCAGAATATGTGTCTATTCCACTTAGAACAAATCACTGCTTCTCCCGTGGTGGAAGTAGTCCAATGTACTCAACCTGCCACCAAGTAGCCAGCCGATCACCTTGGGGAATGGTGTCATATCGGGGGCTGAGTGTAGGTCTCTGCAGCTAGATGATTGGGCACTCAGTTTTGGCTGTAGCCAGATCAATCTTGGTGAGTGGAAGTCCATGTTGTGAGCCCCCTCATAACCTCCATCCCTACCACCATGACTACTTTGTTTATGAGTCCATTGGGCAATGACAAGAGTTGCTGGGGAAAGAGACTGATTAGTATCCACAGAATGGGTCCTTTATCCACTTGGTTATTAATACCCTCCTCTGCTGAGGTCATCCTCTGGTGCACACTCACTTGAGGTACAAATATCTTCATGTTTTTAGCCCACTCAGAAAGGTCTATTCACGTACATCTTCCCCAAACCACTTTGTCACCAATTTTTCAATCATGCTTTTTCCAAGTTCCTGACCATCCAGCCAAACCAGTAGCAACAGCCCATGAGTCAATATACAAACACATCTCTGGTCAGTTCTCTTTCGAAGCAAATGAACAACCAAGTGCACTCCTCAAAGTTCTGCCCACTGAAAGTATTTCCACTCACTACTGTCTTTCAGGAACATCCCAGAAAGGGGTTATAGTGCAGCAGCTGTCTACTTTTGAGTGGCACTTGCATATTGTGCAAAACCATCTGAAAACTACACCTGAGTTTTCTCTTCTGCATTTAACTCACAGTAAGGAACTCCCCAAGAGGCTATAGGTCTGGCCTGGATAGGAGGAGGTAATGTGGCAGGGGTAGAGACCATGGATGTTTGGGCCACTTCCTCATGTAACTTACTTGTGCCTTCAGGACCTTCTAGGCTTTATCCCATATTTCCATTTCCATTTGATAATGGAGTGCTGTTGTGCATGTCTAATTTCATGGCTTGGTGTGTCAGACAACACCCAGCTCATGATGGGCAACTCAGGTCTCATGGTAACTTGGTGACCCATGGTTAAGCATTCAGTCTCTATTATGGCCCAGTAGCAGGCCAAATGCTATTTCTCAAAAGGAGAATAGTTATCTACAGCAGATTGTAAGGCTTTGCTCCAAAATCCTAAGGGTCTGCGTTGTGATTCTCCTATAGGGGCCTGCCAACGGTCCAGACAGCATCTCTGCTTGCCACTGAAACTTCCAGCACAAATGGTTCTCCTGGATCATATGGTCCAAGTGGCAGAGCAACTTATACAGCAGCCTAGACTTGTTGCAGAGACTCCTCTTGTTCAGGTCCCCAGTCAAAATTAGCTGTTTTTCTGGTCACTCAACAAATGGACTGGAGTAGCACACTAAATGAGGAATATGTTATCACAAAAATCAAAAGAGACCAACTAGTCGTTGTGCCTCTATTCTGGTCATGGGAGTGGCCAGATGCAGCAAGTGATCCTTCACCTTAAAAAGGATATCTCAAAATGTCCCAGGGCGGGCCGCGGTGGCTCAGCGGGCAAAGTGCTTGCCTGCTATGCCGGAGGACCTCGGTTCGATTCCCGGCCCCAGCCCATGTAACAAAAACGGAGAAACAGAATACAATAAAACAAGAAAATGTTTAAAGATGTTTCCCTTTCTTCCTTCCTTCCTTCCTTCTATCTTTCCTTCCTTCTCTCTGTCTTTCCTTTAAAAAAAAAAAAAAAAAAAAAATGTCCCACGCCACTGGACACCTAGAAATTTCACCGAGGTGGAAGTCCCCTGTATTTCTGTTGTATTTATCTCCCATCCTCTGACATGCAAATGCCTAACCAAAAAGTCTAGATTAGTTGCTAATTCTTGCTCACTATGTCCAACCAACATGATATCATCAATAAGATCGACCAGTGTGATGTCTTATGGGAGGGAGAAATGGCAAGGTCCCTGGGGACAAGATTGTGACATAGGGCTAGAGAGTTGATTTATCCCTGAGGTAGGACAATGAAAGTATATTACTGATTTTGCCAGCTGAGAGCGAACTGTTCCTGTTGGTCTTTACTAACAGCCATTGAGAAAAAAGCATTTGCTAGATCAATAGCTGCAAACCAGGTACTAGGAGATGTATTGATTTGCTCAAGCAATGGTGCCACATCTGGAACAGCAGCAGCAATTGGAGTCTGCTGGTTTGAATTAATAATAATCCACTGCCATCCTCCAATACCCATCTTTTTTTCCACAGGCCAAGTAGGAGAGTTGAATGAGGATGTGGTGGGAATCACTACACCTGCATCTTTGAAGTTCTTAAGGCTGGCTCTAATCTCTGAAATCCCTCCCAGAATCTGGTATTGTTTCTTATTTACTGTTTTTCCAGGTAGGGGCAGTTCTAGTGGCTTCCATTTAGCCTTTCTAACCATAATAGACTTCACTCCATGAGTCAGATATCCAATGTGTGGATTCTGCCAGTTGCTCAGTATATCTGTTTGAATTATGCCTTCTGGGACTGGGAAAATAAATGCAGAATGGGTCCAGGGGTCCACTGGGCTCATTGTGAAGTAGATCTGACCTAAAACTCCATCAATCACCTGACCTCCATAAGCCACCACTCTGACTGTTGGGCAAGAGTGACATTTTGCATCCCTTGGAATTATTGTCACTTCTAAACCAATGTCTAACAATCCCTCCAATACCTGAATATTTGCTTTTCCCCAATGCACAGTTACCCTGATAAAGAGCCATGGGCCTCCTCGGGGAAGGCTTGGAGGAAGATTAACAGTATAAGTTTGTGGCAGTGTAACAGGGTCCTCCCCCAAAGGTACCAGCCCTACTCCTCATTTAAAGGTCTCTGGTTTGTAAATTGTCTCAAGTCTGGAAATTGTTTAAGGTGCCATGACTCTCTGTCATTTTAATTCAAGTTAGACTTCTGTTCACTTGTCCTAGAACTTTTGTGTGGACTGCTCAAACAAAAATTTAGTAGATCGCCCATCTATTGCACTTCTAGGTAGCCCATGATCTACTAGCCAATACCACAAGTCTCTTTAAGTCAGATTATGTTGACTCCTGCTTTGAGTCTTCTGTCCATTATGACAGCCACGTCCATGTTATCTTTGACAATTAAGTGCTGCCACCTGACTTTCACCAACTCAGGATCCAATCATCCCCATTGTGTTTAAGGATTCCAGCTCAGTGACAGCAGTTCCCACGATAATATCTTACCTACACAGAAAAGCAACTACAGAGCTCTTCACGGATGTTGGAGCTAGTGTCACAAATGTATTTCTCACAGTTCTGATAAAAGGTGCATCCTCCAGACACTCTTGGGGTGTATGAGCAGGCTGTCCATGATAAATCCATTCTAACATTCCAATCTCTGTAAACTGTTGCCTTCCCTCATCCACATTATACTGGGACAGTTCTGTCATTTCAACATCATGTAATGTTGGCCACTTTTTGATCCATGTTCAGCAGCCATCCAAACAAACTGTTAATGCCTTTTCTAATTCTTCATGCTATAGCATTGTATGCACAATCTCTGCTTAGTGGGCCTATATCAATAAATGCAGCCTGGTTCAGCTTTATATCCTTCCCATCACTATCTCACATCCTTAGAATCCATTGTCTCACATATTCCTATGATTTTTGTCTATATAAATTGGAAAACTCATGCAGTTCTTTAGGAGTATAGTGTATCTTCTCATCAGTGACACCTTGTACCTCAACTTTTGGGGCCTGTTGGGGCTTTAAACTAGTTATAGGTCTGGAAGAAATGAGGGGTGGTAGGGTTGGGTCATAAAAAGAATTAAAAGTATCTTCCAAACCTTTAGCTTTAGAGCATTCATTTGCAATTTCATCTGGTGGAACAAGATTAATCACTCTAGGGTTAATCCCTTCAAGTGAAGATTGGGTGGCTAACTCTTCAGGGTAGGCTGGAGATGGGGCAATTCCTTCCTCAGGGTAGACTATTGCAGGGGTGTCTAGAAAAGACTAAGCACAATCTAGGGTTTCTACTTCTCCACAGCCATAATAATCAATCCATATGTCACCATCCCCATTTTTCAGGGTATCACTCTTTTCCAATCAATGCCCTCAATTTAATGGCAGCCACCATGCAAGGCTGAGATTTTAGTTTAAGCTGTGAAGTTGCTATCATAATATTGAGACTCTGAGTTTGGTTTTCAGAGATCTCTGAAATAAGGTTTTCCTTCAAGGCACTCATAGAAACTTTTACATCTGCCATATGGTGTGTAAGCTTCTCATTTGAAGACTTTCAGCTCATCCCTTTCCCTCATCAATGTATACAGCATATCAAACAACAACCAGCAAAAATCTCTGTACCACTTAATTCTGCAAAACTCTGTAAAGGTGTCAGAAAACATTATCCCCCAAAGCCTGACTTCATATAAGCAAAGCATTAACAGAATCCAGTGGTGGTATTTTGATTATCTCTTTTTCCAGCTTATCCCATGAATTGGCAGTGTCATTCTGATTATGGGAAAAAGAGTCTTTAGTGCCATTGAATCCAGTCAGATTAGAAAACCAATCATAGAAGCTCAATTTTAAGATTCTGTTTCTTAAGAACCACTCCCAGGACCAAACAATATTAGTTAGGGTTCTCTAGAGAAACAGAATCAGCAAGAGATATTTGTAAATATAAAATATATAAAAGTGTCTCACATAGCTGTGGGGATGTGGAGGCCAAGGTCTGTACGGCAGGCCGTTAGTTGGCAGCTCCAATGAAGGTCCTCAAGGAACACTCGGGAGAGACTGGCTAGGCAATCATGGATATGTAAGAGTCCAAGATCTGTCATGCAGGCCAAAAGCTGGAAGCTCCATTGAAGGTCCTCAACAAATTCCCAGGAGAGGGTGGTTAGCTGAAACAGGAAAAGTGATTGTCTCTTCTGAATCCTCCTGAAAAACCTTGCAGTGATTAGATTAAGTATTACTCATTGCAGAAGACACTCTCCTTAGTTGATTGCAGATGTAAAGAGTTATGGACGCTGTCAACATAATCATGATTTGAGTCCATGAAATGTCTTCATAGCAACATTCAAGCCAGTGCATGTCTGACAAGAAAACCAGGTACCACCATCTGGCCAAGTTGACATATGTGCATGACCATGAAAGACCCTTAATTTGAATTGTATTAAGATACAGACCTTGATTTGGTGGGAAATAACTGACAAACGAAGTGCAAAAGGAGACCTTTAACACAAAACCAACTAAATATGAAATTTTATATGAGTAAAGGAAACCAACGTGCAAAATAACCATATTAAGATAATCAAATTACCTGAACACAACAGAAAATCACAAAGCAGGTGTAGATTCGAGTAGAAATGGTCCAGCTAAATGACCAAATATAAATTTCAGAGGAGATACAGAATATTGAAGAGCTACAAAAGAATATTTTTAAATAAATAAAGGATAAAGAAAGACACTAGGAGAGCATAAAGAATTCAGAAGATTAAATTGAAAAATTGCAACTCTCACAGAAATGAAAGATACAGTAGACCAAATTTGAAATATATTAGGGATAAACAATAGCAATTTTTAAGAAGTAGATGGAAGAATAAGTGATTGAGAAGAAAGAACAATTAAATTAGAGTGTACAAAAGAGTAAATTACAAGAAAGATGGAAAAATGCAAAAGGAAATGATAGACAACAAGAGTGCACAAATATAAGAATCATGGGTTTCCCAGAAGGAGAAGAGTAAAAGACTAGGAAAGTTAGTTAAAGATATAACCAGGGAGAAATTCTCAATTCATATAAAAGACATAAACACACAAATCAAAGAATCCAAATAGAATAGATATGAATAGGCCTACTCCTAGACACATATTAATCCAACTGTCAACTGTTGAAGAGAAGTAGAAAGTCCTGAAAGCAGCACAAGAAAAACGACCTACTACATACAAGGGAAAATACATAAGACTGATTTTGGACAACTCAATAGGTACCATAGAAGCAAGAATGCAGTGGTATGATATATTTAAGATTCTGAATGAGAAAAGCTTTCAGCCAAGAATTCTTTACCCAGCCAAATTATTCTTCAAAATTGAGGGAGAGATTGAAATCTTCAAAGATAAACAAAGATTGATAGAAATAGTCAACAAGAGACCTGCCTACAAGAAATACTAAAGGGAGTCCTATCAGCTGAAAAAAAAAAAAAAAAAGATGAGAGAGTGAAATTTGGAAGAAAGCACAGAATTGAAGACCATGAGCAATGGTAATTTAAAGGATAAAAAGAGAGAGAAGGGGGCATGCCACAGCGACTCAGCAGGCAGAGCTCTTGTCTGCGATACCAGAGAGACCAGGGTTCATGCACATGCCACGAAGAGAGAGAGAGAGAGAGAGAGAGAGAGAGAAGGAAAACAATATATAGCTCTGACAAATAAAAACTAAAAATAAGATGTTAATTTCAAGAATGGTTTCTCAGTAATTATTTTTTAATGCTAATGGGCTAAACTCACCAATTAAAAGACAGACTGACTGAATTGATTAAAAAACGTAATCCAAATATATGTTGCTTGCAAGAGACACATCTTAAACTCAAGGACACAAATAGATTGAAAGTAAAAGAATGGAAGAGTTCTTCTATGCAAACTGCAACCAAGATAAAGCTGGAGTAATTATATTAATATCAAACAAAATACACTCTTCATATATCATAATATATCATAAGAGACAAAAGAGAATAGTACTTTTTAACAAAAAAGACAATTCACCAAGAGGAAATAATATTCATAAATGTTTATGTTCCCAATTAAGAAGTTCCAAAGTACATGAGGCAAACATTGGCAAAACTGAAGGAAGTTATAGACATTTTAACAGTAACATTGGAAAACTTCAATACATCATTCTTCACTGCAGTTGGAACAATCAGACAAAAAATCAATACGGAAATAAAGAATCTAAACAATGGGATAAAAATGAATTAGATTTAAAAGGCATATTTGGATCATTACACCCCAAAATGCCAGGATATGTGTTCTTCTCTAGCACACATGGAGTGTTGTCCAATATAGAGCACATGCTGGGACCCAAGTCAGTTCTTCATAAATTCAATAAGATTGAAATTATCCAAAGCACTTTCTTTGATTACAACAGATTAAAGTTGGAAATTAATAATCACCAAAGAACCAGAAGTTTCACAAATATATGGAGATTAAACAACACACTCTTAAATAATCAGTGGGTCAAGGAAGAAATTGCTAGAAAAGTTGTTAAATATCTGGACAAAAATGATAATGAGAATAAAACATATCTAAATTCTTGGGATGTGGCAAAGGCTGTACAGAGAGGGAAATTTATAGCACTAAATGCCAACAGCAAAAAACAAGAATGGGGGTTGCAAGGGTACTTCAGTGGTAGAATTCTCACCTGCCATATGAGAGACCTGGGTTCATTCTCAGCCCATGCACTTCCCAAAAACAAACAGCAAAAAAAAAAAAAATTAAAAAAATAAAAAACAAACAACCAACAAAAGTTCAGCAAATGGTGATGCCATAATGGGATATTCACATGGAAAAATAATGAAATGTGACCCCTACCATACAGCATGCCAAAAAAAGCAAACAAAGAAGCAAACAAGAATGAACAAAACTTGAGGGTTTAACTGCTCACCTGGAGAAGTTAGCTATACTGACTTGAGAAGAAATAGAAGATCTCAACAAACTAGTTACAAGTAAAGAAATTCAATCAGTCATCAAAATTTTTCCAACGAAGAAAAGCCAGGACTAGTTACCTTTATAGATTAATTTATTAAACATTCCAAAAATAACTAATAGCAATCTTCCTCAAAATCTTCTAAAAACTTAATGCAACAGAAACACTAACTTGTTTCATGAAGTTAGTATCACTCTAATGCCAAAACAGGATAAAGGTGCCAGAAAAAAAAGAAAAACTACACACCAATCTCCCCAATGAACATAAGTGCAAAATTCTTAATAAAATACTAGCAAATTGAATCTAACTACACATTAAAAGAATCATGCATCATGACCAACTGGCATTTATACCAGGAATGCAAGGATGGTTCAACATAAGAAAATGAGTCAGCATATGGGAGCACATTAACAAATTGAAAGGGAAAAATCACATGAACATATCAATTGATGCCGAGAAAGCATGTGAAAAAAATCCAGCATCCTTTTCTGATAAAAACACTTTAAAAGTTAGAAATCAAATGAACCTCTCTCAATATCATAAATGGTATATATGAAAAACCCACAGCCAGCATTATATTTAATGGAGAGAGACTGAAATCATTCCTCCTATGATCAGGAATGAGATGAGGATGTCCGTTGTCACTACCATTTTTCAACATTATATTAGAGGTCATAGCTGAACAATTAGGAGAAAGAAATAAAAGGCACCAAAATTGAAAGAAAGAAATAAAACTTTCATCATCAGATAAAGGCTTGATATCCTGTGTATATAAAGAAATTATACAGCCCAACAACAAAAGAGAAAACAGTCCAATTATAAAATGAGCAGAGGATTTGAATAGACACTTTTGTTAAGAGCAAATACAGATGGCTAAAGAGCACATGAAGGGATGCTAATTTTCATTAGCTATAAGGGAAATACAAATCTGGATAACAATGAGATATCATCCCACACTCATAAGAATGGCTGCTATTAAACCAATAGACAACTACAAATGTTGGAAAGGATGTGGAGAAATACAAACTCATTCATTGTTGGTGGAAATGTATAATGTTGCAACCCCTGTGGAAGACACTGGCAATTCCTCAAAAAACTAAATATTGACTTGCCTATGACCCCTCAATACTCAATATAACCCCAGAAGAGCTGAGGACAGTGAAATGAACAGACATTTGCATACCAATGTTGTTAGTGGCATGCTTCCCAATTGCCAGGAGATGAAAACAATCCAAGTGCTCATCTACAGAGAAGTGGATAAAAATATGTAGTATATACATACAATGGAATATTATGCAGCAGTAAGATGAAATGGTGTCCCAAAACATCTGACAATGTGGATGAATATTGAGGACATAATGGTGAGTGAAATAAATCAGTCTCAAAATGACAGATACTGTATGATTTCATTACTATGACTCAGTAAAGGTAATCTCAGAAGTTATACTGTGGAATATAACAGACCTAGAGTTACTCAAAAGCTAGAGATGGAGGAAAGGCTGCCCAAGGTGGTTGACTCTAAATGCAGAGGAACATGCAGATATGATGACAACTAATTAGTGGGTTTATAAGTAACATTGTCATATTGACGGTGAATATGATTGAAAGGGGGAATATAGTGCCATGTATACCAATGATCAAATTTACAATTATAAATAAGTTCTTGCATGAACTATTTCAATGATTTGAAAGTGGAAAAGAATCAATAGTAGAGGGATATAGGAGGAAAACTAAAACTGCATGCTGTGGCCTCTAGTTCACAGGAAAATATCAACAGTACCACAGTACTATCAGGAGTAACTAACTGGGTTGGGGGAGAGACAAGTGATAAAGGATAGTTTTGATTCAATGGTTAATGATGTTATGTTTGCCATTTATTTGTAACTATGGACAAGTGAAAATTGTCTAAAATTGAGAGTGCTTCTGATTGTACAACTAAACAAAGATACAGTAAAACACGGTTTGTTTATTTTGGACATTATCTATGATGCCCAATAGATAGAGGGGGCTGAAGGATACAATGACTGAGAAGTACAATGGTAAATGTTGACACATGTATATGATGGATTATAGTGTAGTTACTAAAAGGAGGGATGTCAAGGGACACCCAATGAACTGAATAAACTTTGGGGATAAAGGGTTGTACAAATAAGGCAGACACAAAAGAACAAATATGCTAAAGTTTCTCTAAGAAAATACTTATAAAAAAATGGAAGCCTAGATTCTGGATCCTTATAGCAGCCACATTTGGTCTCAAGTTGTGGAGTTATTTCTGGATTCTGAGACATTGAGGTATGTGTGTATCACATTGTCTTTCCCTGGAACTTTGAGTAGCTATGTGACACGTAGTTTCCAGAAATGGAGTGCTGCAGACTTGAAATTAGCATAGCTATCTATAATCACAGTTAAATTAACCAAAAAAGAGATCAGGTCTCAATTAGAGTTTAAAATAAAGCCAGTCTGGCTGAGTTTAAGGTAAATTAGAATGCAGGATAAAAAAATAATAATGTAAATACTCTAGACCTTCAGCTACTTTACGAGATCAAAGGCAAGTCTAGAGAAATGTCCAATCAAAAGGATCCAGGGAATGATACCTTGGTTCAAGAAGGTTGATGACATTCAGCATTTCTCTCTCAGCTGGAGGGGCATATGATGAACATGGAAGTGTCTGCTAGCTTACTCTGCAGGCCTCTTCTTTCATGAAGCAGCCTGGAAGATGTTTTCCTTCATCTCCAAAGGTCACTGCCTGGTGGATTCTGGCTCTCTCATCCTTCTGTCATGTTCTGCGGCACTCTCCTCACTCTCAAAAGAAAGTCTCTCTAAAATGTCTCCTCTTTTATACAATTCCAATAGACTAATCAAGACCCACATGGAATAAGGGGAAACAGACTTGTCTAATCAAGTTTAATACGTAAAATTGATTGAGTCACATTTCCATGGAGATAACCTAATCAAGTTTCCAACCTATAGTACTGGATAGGGATTAGAAGAAACCATTGTTCTCACAAGATTGATTAGGATTAAAACAGCTTTTTTAAGTACAGTGTTTTGGAGGAGCTAGAAGGAAAAATCTGAGATGATGGACTGGAAGCCCATGACAAACTCTGGAATCTGTGACTACTTGTTGAAGTGTGTTTAGAAAATTATTGTTTTTTTTCTTCTTTACTTTGTATATATGTTATATTATACAATAAAATGTTTAAAAACATATATGAACAGATATATCTATATATATGTATACATATTTCTCATGGGCCCTAATTAATAATTGGAGTCAAGATGAGAAAAAATGCTACATGAGCAGACTTCTCTATAGAACTGTGCTTTTAGATTTATTTACTATCATGTGACAAGCATTACAAAATATGCCTCTTCTTCTAACATTATAATCGGTCTTTTACATACATATTTTCGAAATCTCCATTCTAATGAACTCTCCCTTCTAAACATCTCATTTAGCATTAACTCTGTTTCTAACTAAAAGTACACTACACTGGCCTTGTTCTCTAAAATTAAAATGTTTTGCTGTTTTTTCTCCCTTGAAATTAGCATTCACTATTATCTAAAAGTTTTTTCAAATGTGGCCAATTGTCCACATAAATAAAAATATAAAATAAATATATTTATAAAATAATTTATTTAGTAAAAGGACAAATCTTGTGCTGAATATACTTCAGGATCACATGTTGCCTCCATTTTTCATGGCTCTTCAGTCTACTTTAATCAGCTACACTTCCTCAGTTTCTCTTTGCGCTTCATTTTCTTGATTTTTGGGGAGGATATAGTAAAGTTCATTTGCAGAGTGACCTTCAATTTGTTTTTTTCTAATTTTCTTCATGATTTTAATCAGGCGACACATATTTGGAATAAAAAATGAAATGGTGATGTTGTGTCATTTTCTCTGAATCATTTCAGGAAGTACGTATTAGTTTGTCTCATTACTGGCAAAGTGAACATTGAGTATTTGGTCAAAATAATTTCAACCAGATTTTTATTCTTTGCAAAGTTACTATGTATTCTATGGGATATTAATAAGCATTTTGTGTGGAGATACTCCTGGAAAATGTTAATATCCTGTCTCATCATACTTTCATTCAATCGTACAGGTATCCAATGATGATTCAAGTCTACAACAATTATCTCTGTATGGTTGCCAAGTGGTGGCAATTGTATTTTTTTTTAAGTTCCCATACAGCAAATTTCACTTTCTGTGGTTGTTTTAGTTTCTTTAGGCTGGTGAAGCAAATACTATTGTGTGGGCTGGGTTAAACAATGGGAATTTATTCACTCATGGTTTAAGGCTGGGAAAAAAAGCCAAAATGATGGCATCATTAAGGCAATGCTTTCTTCCTGAAGTCTGTGCTCTGGGGTTGACTGCTGGTGATCTTTGGTTCTTGGCTTTTCACATGGCAGTGCACATGGCAGCCTCTCCTGCCCTCTCTGTTCTCTTCTGGGTTTCACTGAATTCAGATTCTGACTGCTCTGTCTGACACTTTCTCTCAGCTTGATTTTCACTCTGTTTATAAAGGACTCCAGTAATATACCAAGACCTATCCTGATTGAGGTGGGCTACACCCTCTTACTGAAGAAGCCTCACATCAAAATATTCACTTACAATGGGCTCACACTAATAGAAATGGATTAAATTTACAAAAATGTTTTACTGGGATACAAAGATCTTCAAATCACCACAATGGTGAGTAATTCCATGGGTTTTGACAATTATTAGAATCGTGCATTCACCATTATTTTGATCCCCAAAAGATTCCTGAACCTAAATATTTCATGTGTTACCCATTTGTAGTCAAATGTTTTCCCACCCTCAAACCCTGACAATCATTGATCTGTTGATAAGTTCTCTGTTTTTATATTTAACTTACATTATAATCTCATGCAAATTGAATTCCATGATTTGTAGTCTTCTCTGTCTGCTTTCTGTTACATAGAAAATATATTTGAGATTTATCCAGGCTATTATGTATACAGTAGTTTCTTCATATTATTGCTGATAGTATTCTAATGTATGGCCATTCACATTATGTTTATCTATTTACTCATTGGAAAGCATTTCTGTTGTTCCTAGTTGTGGGTGATTATGAATAAAGTTGCTGTAAAATTTGTATACTTTTTTGGGGGAGAACTTAATTTTTCATTTATCTTCAGTAAATACCTAGAAGTGGAATTGCTAGGTCAAATCTTAAGGGTAACTGTAACTTTATAAAAAATTAACAAAATATTTTCAATAAGTTTGTATTCACATAGCAATGTATAAGGATTCAAATTGCTTCAATCCTCATCAGCGTTTAGTATTTTTGTTTTTATTTATTTTAGCAATTCTAAAATACGTGTATTGGTATCCCATTGTGATTTTCATTGACATCTTCCTAGTAACTAATAGCTATTTTCCCATGTTTCAGTTTGAAGCCATTATGTACCCCAAAAAAGCCATGTCCTTTAATCCACATTAAATGTTGCTGGGTAAGATTTAAAAAATTTTTTTTCCATGGAGATGTGACCCACCCTATTGCAGATGATAACTTTTGATTAGATGGTTTCCATGGAGATGTGTCTCACCCATTCATTGTGAGATTGCTTACTGCAGCTCACTAAGAGGGCACAATTTTGGGAAAAGCTTCAGAACCAAAAGAGCTCAAATAGCCAGAGACTTTTGGAGATGCATAAAGAAAACTCCCTGCAGAAGCAGTTGAAGAAACGTGGAGAGAAAGCTATCAGATGTTGCCATGTCCCTTTTCAGCCCCAGAACTCATCAATCTTCTCAAGCCAAGGTATCTTTCTCTGGATGCCTTAATTGGACATTTTTATAGTCTTGCTCTAATTTGGAAATTTTCACAGCCTTAGAACTGTAAACTTAAAACTTGATAAAAAATCCTTTTTAAAAGCCATTCCATTTCTGGTATATTGCATTCCAGGAGCTTTCACAAACAGAAATACCTAATAACTAAGTACCTTATTTGCATTCATTTATCATTACTGGTAAAGTGTCTTCAAATCAGATATTGGTAGGGACATGGAATGAGAGAGAATTGTTTCCTTTCTTATTATTGATTCTTGATGAAATAAATTTTATATATTTCAGACCTAGGTCATCATTCAAATATATGATTTGTAAATATTCTTCCACCCTGTGCCTTGTTATTTCATTCTTTATAGTATCTTTTGGAGAGCATTTACAAAATTATGATAAAGATCATTACATAATTATTTTAATACTATTTCGTGGAACATGCTTTTGTTTTTACATCTAAAGACTTTTCGTAACACACATTAACAAGGATTTTCCTAAGTTTTGTTCCAGAACTGTATAGTTTTATGCTTTACATTTAGGTCTATGATTTATTTGGGGCTATATTTTGGGGAAGATATGACGGCAAAGTTGTTTAATTATGTTTTCTTGTGCTTTTTAATTGGACAAGATTTTCATATATCATCTGTAGAAATGACTATACTTTTCCATTACATTGCCCTTACATTTTTATCAAGATGAAAAACTCTGTAATATATATTTATGTGTGTCTACTTCTGAAATCAGTATTATATATTATTATCAGTGTTTCCATCTGTTTTCCAATACCATATTGCTTTAATAATTGGAAAAAATTAGTAACTCTCGAGATTAGTGTGATTTCAAGACCCACTTTGTTCTTATTTTTTTCATTATCTTTTCTGTTCTGGATCTTTTCCCTTCTATATAAATTTAGAATCTGCTGTTAATATCTACAAAAACTCCTTTTGGACTTTGATTGGGATTTTGTTAAAGTTTGATTGGGATTTTTATAGATTGAATTGGAGATAAATTGACATCGTGACAATATTGAGTAGGCTAAACTATGCACATGGTATTTTCTCCTAATGTTTGTTAGACAATAAGCTCTAACAGAATGTTTTTCTTCTTTACATTGCTCTAGTAAGTTTGAACCTACTGATTTGAATGTCCCACACCACAGAATTGCTTGCATTGCAACTTGTGGCAGAGCCAGTCCTTATCTGGTTCCCATTCAAAGATGACAACTTTACATTGTACTAAGTAAATGGGTAGAAGCTGTATCTCAAGTGTGGAGTGTGTTGCATCCAGATACAAAGAGTTCTCGCAGTAATTGTACTTTCTATATAACATGGGTTGTGAGATGTCATCATTTGTTTTATGTGTAAGGGAGTATACCAGGATTCTCAAGATGGCTGGTTAGCAAAATATTTCATTGACTTAATGGTTCCCTGAAACACTTTAGGGATTATTTCTTGCATGTGTCTTACCAAGGTCTCCCTTATATTAGTCATATGTTATTCATCAGCTTAACTAATAAGATATTTTCAATACTGTTTAGGCAGAGAGGAGAATTGAACTGTGATGTGGCTATCAGAGTAATCTCATTTCTTACCATGGAGAAACAGAAAACTTGGAAAGCCTTTCACATTAACCTAACTTGAGTTAAGGAGGTTGGAGATTTAAGTTGACCAGCTGTTAGAAGCAAGCTACTCTTAAGGCATGGGTAAAATATTGAATAATGGCAATTCCTGGGGAAGGACTCAGCTTTGAGGCACTGGCAATTAATTTTCCTAGAAGCTGAAGAAATGTGGGAAGTGTATAGATATCACTGCTTCTAAATATTAGCACATCTATTCAACTTTCAAGCACAACCAAAATTTTCTTAGCTAAATTCATTTTAAAAGCAATGTATTAATTCATTGAATTAAGAACATACTTTGTTAAAACTTCTGGAAGTTCCTCTGTCATTCATAATATATGTCATATTTTACATATTTGTGAAGATAACTTTTTAATGGCATATATTTGAAACAATAATTTTGTCAGATTAACCTAATTTTAACGATGTATGGTTAACTGAAATGTGCAGTGAATAAGCCCTGTCAAATTTAAGAATTATAGAGTCTAAAATCTTGTTAATAGATGATTACACATTTGCAGGGCATATATAAAGGGCTTATGTTATACCAGGAATGAGTTAAACAGGAACAAATACTTTACAAGGGAAGTAGGTGGAAATGAGGAATAAAGTGAAATGATTTTGTATACTAAGTGCATTGACAATCATATAATCATATTTCTGTTTTTGTTTTTGTTGCTTTCTACCTAGGACTTCAAGCAAAATGACTCTTTATGTAGGGATAATTAAAAAGTTAAAACACCTGTCTTGTCACCACAAAATTCCAAAGAATGCCAAAATGATAAACATACTATTACCAACCTAAAAACGTGATCAAGTTTAAAAGCATAGTTGTCTGGAAAAATTGTTTATAAAGATTCAATTACTAAAACCTATAGAAATGAAAACCTAAATTTGATCTCTTTTTAGTGATACGATTTTTTAAGGACAGGATGCCAACACATTGATGGCAAGTAGCAAAGCCATGAGTAGTGGGTAATGATAAAAATGAACAAGGGAGCCTATGTGTGACTGCTGGGGGCTTGAAAGAAACACGTTGTGAGGATCATAGCTATTTTTTTAGCCATCCTGGAAATGGGTTCTCATCATCTCCTCATCTTGGAAAATATGGAATGCAATATTATAACACAATAAATATCCATATATTCAGAATAAACTTTAGAAAGCTTCATAATTTTCTGATATTAAAAAAGAGGGAGGGGTTATTGTCAGTATTTCAAAATATAGGAAGCTTAGAGAATAAAAAGCAAAGGCAGCTCTACTCCATCAAGCTAGAGGAATTATACCACGTTGTTCACCACACCAAGTTTATTGAGTGAAGGTCATTTATGTCAAGCATAGTTGCAGCTCTCTCCACTGGATTGTATCCCTTAGTTCTCTTTTATTTCCTATTCCTTTGGATCTTCAGATTATGAACTAGACAGTTATTGTTCCCTGAATGCCTGGTGCTTCCAGAAGACCAAAACTGGCTGGCTTCTTGCCACAACATAAGCTTTTTACACTCCCAATAGCTAACATTCAACAGGGCCCTGTTGATATCAACTTTGAGGACAATCATTCACCACTAGATGATTCTTGCTGGAGGCTGGATATTAGAAAATATTGTTGGCATGTGTTTCTAGGGATAAACACAGTGACTTATTCCATATGGTACCAAATTATTTCAGACACAATGCAATCTCTCATTGCAATGGATGTAACAGTTAGCTCCGGTTCACGATCTTTGTAAATGTTTCCTATACTTTTTTTTTTTTTTTTTTTTTTTAAAGGAAAGACAGAGAGAAGGAAGGAAGGATAGAAGGAAGGAAGGGAAACATCTTTAAACATTTTCTTGTTTTATTGTATTCTGTTTCTCCGTTTTTGTTACATGGGCTGGGGCCGGGAATCGAACCGAGGTCCTCCGGCATAGCAGGCAAGCACTTTGCCCGCTGAGCCACCGCGGCCCGCCCCAGTTTCCTATACTTTTAAAAGTATTTTTCTAACATTACTATATGCCTGGCCGTGTGACAGAAGAGGTGAAGATCACAGGTAAGCTGTCTTTGGGAGGACCACAAGTATCTATTGTTGATGACTTAATTTGGACATTTTCATGGCCTTGGAACTGTAAACTTGTAAGCTAATA
The DNA here is from genome assembly GCF_023851605.1 of Tamandua tetradactyla. NCBI lineage: Eukaryota > Metazoa > Chordata > Mammalia > Pilosa > Myrmecophagidae > Tamandua > Tamandua tetradactyla. The sequence goes on along the minus strand of NC_135348.1, from coordinate 31,067,202 downwards.
AATTCCTATTGTTTAAAAAAGCAGTCCAGTTCTGGTATATTGTACTTCCTCATATTTAGCAATCTGAAGAATTGCTAAATAAGGGTTTCTTATTTGTGTTGTGTCTTTTGATTTTTTTAAAATTTTTTTATTCTAGCAACATAAACACCACCTAGTATTTTCTCTTCTAACCAAATTCAGATATGTAATTCAGTGGTGTTAATTACACTCACAATGTTCTGTTATCATCAATGCTGTACAATACCACACTTTTGCATCACCCCAAAGAGAAAATCTGTATCAATTAATGTGCTGGTTTGAAACTGTTGTGTACCAAAGAAAATCTATGCTCTTTAATCTTTATACAATATTGTTGAATGGGATCTTTTTGATTAAGTTGTCATCATGGAGATATGACCAACCCAATTGTGGATGGAACCACTTGATTAGGTGATTTTCATGGAGAGATATCTCCCCCCATTTAAGTTGGGGTTGCTTACTGGAGCCCTTAATGAGGAAACCATTTTAGAAAAACTTCAGAGTCAATACAACACCCAGACATTTGGAGATGTAGAAAAAAAATGCTCTTGAGGAAGCTGTTTGAAATGAGGAGCCAAAGACCCCAGCAGATGCCAGTCATATTCCTTCACAGATAACAGACGTTTTCTAGACCCATCACCCTTTCTTGAATCAAAGTATCTTTCCCTGTATGCCTTAGTTTGGACATTTCTTTGACCTTAGAAGTATAAACTTGCAACTTAATAAATAAAAGCTGTTTCATTTCTGAAATATTGCATTCTGGCAGTTTTAACAAAGTGAATCGGATTTTCATGGTGAGAAGTGCGGTGCTGCAGTTTGCAAACATCAAAATTTTTCATTGGAATTGCTTCTGTTTTTCTTTTTTTTTGCATGGGGAGCCACTGGGAACTGAACCCGGGTCTCCAGCATTACAGGTGAGAACTCTGCCACTGAGCTACTGTTGCCAACCCTGGAATTGCTTTTTAAAAGGATAAGAGGAAGGGTCTGGAAGAGTTGTGACGAATTTGATAGAGAAGGCCTAGAATGTTTTGAAGAGACTGTGGGTAGAAATGTGGACTTTAAAGAAAGCTAAAGACATTAGACAGAAATGAGTAATATGTCCTTGCAAACTGGAAGGAAGGTAGCCCTTATTTTAAAATGACAAGTAATTTGGTCAAACTGAGTACTGCTGTTGGATGGAAGTTAGGATATAAGGGTAACAACCTGGGATACTTAGCTGAGGAAACGTCCAAACTAAATGTGGAAAATACAGCTTGACTGCTCCTTGCAGCTTTTAGTAAAATTCAACAGGGAAAAGATTGAGAACTGAACTCTTGGGTAGAAAGAAATCAGAAATTAAGGTCTGGAAAATTCTGGGCTACCAGAAAGAGAGATCCCAGAGAATAGTGCCCCAAATGAAGACTTAACCAAACACAGATCTAGTCAGAAAAAGCCAGGATTGGAGATAAAGTCATCCAGGAAGGATTTGTGGAAAGCTCTATTGTCTGATGGCTATGATTGTGCCTACTACATAGAAATCAACAAGAGTGTTGTGTGACCTGTATAAACGAAACCACTGCCAGCTGTGACTAAAAGGGACAGATTGAAGGAAAAATGACTTCAAAGATAGAATAATGGAAGCTAAAGTCTGAAGCCAAGAAACCCATGGCCAGGAAAGCAGACCAACCCATGCACTTGGAGAGAGTGATATTGCCCCAAAAGCAGAGGGTAGACCTTTTGTCTCTATGCTTGGGAAGGGTTTTGCTGCCTCAGTTCTTGGAGAGGGTGGAATGCATAGGTTTGGGATCGAGGGAAGCCTGGCTGCTACCTCATTGTTCTGGAGGGGTTAAGCATGTGCCCTGGAGATGACAGAGATCTTAGGTGCTACCCTGAAGCTTAAAGAGGGTGGATCCATGAGTAAGGTGGTCTTCCCAATGCATCTGAGAGTTGCAACTCTCACCCCAGCCTTTCAAGAGAGCAAGGTTGTTGTATAGACCCTTGGAAAGGGTGTGACTGCTGCTTTCTAAAGCCCTAAGGATAAATGACTTTCAGACTTTGAAATCTAATGGCGTTTGCCCTGCAGGTTTTTGTAACTGTTTGGGTCCAGTGACCCCAGTGTTCCTTCAAATTTCTCCATGTAATTTCTACATGGAGACATGTATCCTAGACTGCCTCTTCTTTGTATATTGGCTACAACTTTTACTGAGTCTTGCAGGTCCAGAACCAGAGGGTAATCTAGTTTTAGGAAAGACAATGCCTCTAGTTGACTTTGATGAGATTTTGCATTATTTCTAACTTTGTGTTATATTTGTATTGTAAAGCTTTGTGAAATTGTAATTGAATGAATGTACTTTGTTTATGGAAATATTCTGTCTTCTTGGTGTCCAGAGGATGAAAATCCTGATTTGAAATTGTTGTGAAGCCAAGAAAAGCTGCCCACTTTAATCTTCATTCAATAGTGTTGAGTGGGATCATTTGATTAGGTTGTTTCCATGGAGATGTGACCTAACCAATGGTGTGTGGGACCTTTTGATTATATGGTTTCCATGTGATGTGTCTCTACTCATTCAAGATGGGATTTCTTACTGGAACTTTTTAAAAGGGAAGCATTTTGGAAAAAGCTTTAAGGCCAACACAAAACCCAGACATTTGGAGATGTAGAAAGAAAACACCTCTAAGGAAGCTGTTTGAAATGAGAAGTCAAAGACTCCAGCAGATGCCAGCCATGTGCCTTCCCAGCTGTCAGAGGTGTTCTGGACCCATCATCCTTTCTTGAGTCAAGATATCTTTCCCTTGATTCCTTACTTTGGACATTTCTATGGCCTTAGAACTGTAAACTTTCAACTTAACAACTTTTCCTTTAAAAACTATTCCATTTCTGTATATTGAATTCCAGAAGCTTTAAGAAAGAAAAACAATTAATTAACTTGGCATTTCTATTCCCTACTCCCACCCTGGCCTCTGATAACTTATGTTCTACTTTCTGACTATATTATTTTGCTGATTCTAATTATTAAGTATCAGCGAGATAGTACAATATTATTTTCTTTTTGTGTGTGACTGGTTTCATTCAACAGGATATCTTCAAGATTCGTCTGCATTGTTGCACATATCAGAACTTCATTCTTTTTCATAGCTGAATAGTATTGTATTGTAAATATACACTGTATTTTGTTTATCTATTCTTCTATTGTTGGACCTCTGGGTTGCTTTCATTTTTTGGCCATTGTCAATAATGCTACAATGAATATCAGTGTGCAAATATCTGCTCAAATCACGGTTTTCAATTACTTAGGGTACATAGAACTGACATTCCTGGTCCATATAGGAACTCTGCACTTAACTTTCTAAGGAAACATCACCCTGTTTTCCACAATGACTACACCAGTTTATATCCTGACTGAAAATGAATGAGTTTTCCTATTTCTCAATATCCTAACACTTGTTATTTTCAGTTTTTGTTTAATAGTGCACAGTTTTCTAGGTGTGATGTGAGATCTAATTGTGTGGGTTTTTGTTTTTGTTTGTTTGTTTTTTTGCATGGGGAGGCACTGGGAATTGAACCCAGGTCTCTGGCATGGCAGGTGAGAACTCTGCCACTGAGCCACCATGGCCTGCCCTAATTGTGGTTTTGATTTGTTTTTCTCAAAAGGTTAATGATGTTGATTTTTGGCCATCTGTTTCTGTTCTTTGGAAAAATATCTATTCAAGCCTTTCGCCCATTTTTAATTGGGTCATTTGGTTTTTCTGCTGTTGATTTATAGGCTTTCTTTACATATTCTGGATTTTAAACCATTATCAAATATGTGATTTCCAAATATTTTCTCCCATTCTGTAAGTTGTCTTTTCACTTTCATGATGAAATCCTATCATGTACAAAAGTTTTTTTTAATTTTGATGAAGTCCATTTACATATATTTTTTGTTGTTTGTGCTCTTGGTATAAACCTAAGAAAGCATTGCCTAACTAAGATCCTTTAGATGGAATTCTTCCTGTAGGAGTATTATGATCCTGGATCTCATACATAGATCTTTTATCCATTTTGCACTGATTTTTGCATGTGTTATGATGTAAGTGTTATGGTTAGGTTCATGTGTCAAATTGGCCACATGATAGTACTCAGCAGTCTGGTCAAGCAAGCACTGGCCTATCTTGCTGTAAGGACATCTTGCAGATTTAAATGATGAGCACATTGGTTGCATCCATGGCTGATTACATCTGCACTTGGCTAAGGGGAGTGTCTTCTGCTGTGAGTGGCAATCTAATCGCCCATAGGCTTTTAAGGAGAATTCAGAAGAAAGAACCTCTCCTTCTGCTTCAGCCAGCCAGCCTCTCTTAGGGAGTTTGTTGAGGGCCTTCATCGAAGCTGCCAGCTTGTGGCCTACACTACAGAGTTTGGATTTTTCCATACCTATGGTTGCACGAAACACTTTTGTAAACCTCATATTTACAGATAATTTCTGTTAGTTCTGTTTCCCTGAGAACTGTAGGCACCCACTTTCATTCTTTTGCATATGGATATCCAGTTTTCATAGGACCAATTGTCAAAGGCACTACTCTTTTTCCATGCTTTCTTTACTAATTCAAACAGTTATCCAGTGCTTATACATCCTTGAATTTGTCCCTAAAGATCATTAAATTAAAAACTAACCATATCATCAAATACATTGATTTAGAAAGGTCTAGAGTCCATGGTGACACTAATGAAATTGATGAAATAACTCTACTAATAAAATAAAGTTAACTCAAATCGTTGTTATGTAAGTCTTGAGCATTGTATTCACATAAATAGAACAACACTCATAATTATTGAGTTACATATATAATATATTATCATTCAGAAATTTAGATACACTAACATATGTAGATATATATGCATGTTTATAATCTCTCTATGTATTTAAATGTATATGTAAAGTCCAGAGATGATGGATAGATAGATATATAGATAGATAGATTAGATAGATTTCTCTCAAACTCCTAAAGGAGGAAAAGTGAATAAAATCCTTAAACTACTATTTAATTCTACTAAATCATTTACCATGCTGCCTTTTCTGTTGGAGGCTTTCCAGTGCATTAAAATGCTTGTTTTCTTCACCAATTAAAGATATGTATTGCTTTGCTAAGAAAGTGTGGCATTTCAAAGTATATAGAAGGAAAAATCATTGGCAAACTTACTTGATGCTGTTTTTTGATTCTTGTTTGAGCATGTTCCTTTAGGAATCCCAGCATTGTTTTCAGAAGCAACAATAAATAATCTGCCCAAAATTAAAGCAAGCAATTTTTAAAAGGGCAAACTATTTCATGAAAATTTTGCAATTATGGTATATTAATGCAAACACATTGCAAATGCCAGGGATTGAATGGAAGTTAAAAGTACATATTGTTAATGCATTTAGATGCAGACAGAGGGTTGTGATTATTTTCTTTTTTTAACAAAATACTAAATTTCTTGATGTAATATGAACTTGGTACATTTTAAATCTGTGATAAGAAGTGCTATAAGTATGGGAAAATAACATTTTTTTCATTTATCCGGCTGTATTGAACATTCTCTACTTGTCTCTTTAGATCCAGTGTGCATCCTTCATCCTGCTGTCTAAGAGGCAGACATTTATCAATGACATGAACTAGGTTGTCTTATTCTCTGGCTTCTTGGTCGATTTGGCCAGTCAGATACAGTGCCAAGATACTATAGGACAGGAAGAATGATAGATTGAGGTATCTGCCCCCATCCCCAGCTTCTACACATGATCATACAGGTTAGTTGTAGCTGTATTCCTCTATTGAAGATCACAGAACATGTCAGGCAGTTCTCTTAGAGCTAGAGCTCTCACCGCATTCTGGTAACTGCTCTTTCTGCCCTTGTTCTTTCTGGTCTAGGTTGGTGTGCTGATCTGAAGCCATTATGCACTTAGATAGACCCTGTTCATTAAATCCAATGTTGTGGGGACAGAGCTATTGTTGGGTGGGACCTTTTGATTGGGTCGTTTCCATGGAGATGTGGTCCCACCCATTTACTCTAGTAAAATCCATTTACTAGAGTCCTTTAGAAGGGAGACATTTTTAGAGAAAGCCCAGACACTTTGACAAAGAAATTGCCTGGGGAGATGCTAAACTGAAAGACAAAATCCAGACTTTGCTCCTCAAGAAGCCAAGAGAGGACCCAGAGATGTGTAGAAAGAGAAACACTGTGGAGACACTAAGAGAAGACTTTTGGGGCACAGAGAAAAAGCCACTGGAATCAAAAGCTGGAAGCAGAGAATCAGGAGCAAGGACCAACTGAAGCCAGCCACGAAGCCTGCCCATCTGACAGAGGTGTTCCAGATGCTGGCAGCCCTTCTTTAGAGTTCAGATAGTATCTTGTTGATGCCATAAATTGGTCTTTTTCATGGCCTTAGAGCTATAAATGTGTAACCTATAAATCGCAAACGCAATCAATTCTTGGAATATTGCATTCTGGCAACTTTAGCAAAGTAAAATAGCTGGTAAGGTCATTCCACTCTTAGTATCCCTGTTGCAATGTTCATTTTCAAGAATCCTGTTCATATATTTGTAAATAGACAGTTCATTAAACTCTTTTCAATTACCTCTTTTTAATTTCCCTAAGTTCCTGCCATTGATTGATACGTAAGTCTTCACTAAATTAATTTTATGATATTTTTAGAAATATGTAGAATATTGCTGTAGTTAAGATTATGGGGTGCCATAGCTGACGTTTAAATTTCATTATACAATAGCTTTAGACTTCAAAACAGTGGCAGAAAGTACAAAGAATGTTCATATGTTTGCAACACAGAATCCCCGAATGCTGACAATTTTACATAACCAGCGTACAATGATAAAAACCAGCTAATTTTTATCTGGTAACTGCTAAAATTTACCAGTCATTTTTAAATTAACAGTTTAATTTAAACTGTCCAATTTTTAACAGTTTAAAAAGTAACAGTCATTCAATACTATTATTTGACCTATAGATTTAATTCATTTTTTTGCCAGTTGGGCCAGTATATGCCTATTGTGGTCCAAGGTACAGTCCAGGGTTTCATGTTGCATTTAGTTATCATGTCTCCACAGTCTCTTCAACTATGGAAGTATTTCTCTCTCTTTCTTTGTTTATCTTTCGTGACCTTGACAATATTGAAGAGAATAGGAAAATTTTTGAGAATTTTCTTTTATTTTAATTTGATGGTTCTCCATGATTAAGTTCAGGTAATGTATTAAGGGCAAAAATGTCAAAGAAATGATACTGTTTTCTTTCCCCATCATCCTTTCTACACTGACTAGTTGGAGTTCTGTTGCAATGGAGAACTGTCCTTTAACCCCCACTTTTTATTTGCTCTAATTATGTATTTTATCAGTACGATTTATGAATTTTTAAGACATGTCTAGAAATTCTTCCCCTTATGCAGGTTAAAGAGGAATTTGCCCATTCTTTCTTTCAGTACTCTAATGATTTCATTTTTTTACATTTAAATTTCAGATCCACCTATACTTTGCTTATTTGTTGATACGTTTGGTATGATTTGAGGTGTGGATCTAATTTTATATATTTTTTAAATTATTACTTATTAAGTTATCCTTATCCCATTTTTTATAATTACCCATCTTTGTACAGAGATTTGAGACATTACCTTTATTTTATGTTTTATTTTCATATGAATGTAGGAATGTTTATTGACTTTCTACTGTATTCCATGGCATTTTAGTCTATTCACGGGCAGTGCCAAATGTAATTTTAGAGGCTTACCAGTTTGCTAGTATCAGACTGGGCTAAAATGGACTTTCCATACCTGATTGAAGTAAGGGACCATATAGGGTAATTACTTTAGATTTTCTGGTTGGGCTCAAATAACCATAGGTGAAATTAAAGGAGGAGGCAGTAGGGTCAGAGTCAGAGAAGGGGATGGTAGGATGGAAGTTAAATCAGAAAATCAGAGAGGGAGATTTGAAGATGCTAAGCAGCTGGCTTTGAAGATGAGAAAGGAGCCCAAACCTAGGAATTTAGGCAGTTTCTGGAAGCTGGAAAAGCAAGGAAAGATATTTTACTCTTAAGCCTCCAAAAAGAGATGCATCCTGCAAACACCTTGACTTCAGCCCAGTAAGATGGATTTTACGTATCTGAGCTCCAATATTATAAGAAAATTATTTTTTATATTTTAAGCCACTAAATTTCCTATAATTTGTTTTAGCAGCAAAAGGAAACTAATGCAGATTTCCTATTCACCTACCTTATATTTTTATAGTGAGATTAGCACTGTACTTCATATAAAGAACTAAGCATGGGCCTGACACATAATAAGCACTCATTAAACATTAAATAGTAAAATATATTAAGTGTTCATAACTGTAACTTAGTCAGTTATTTTGATGAGCAATATTTTTAATTAAAAAAAATCACCTATAAATTCTTTTCAAAGACTATAAGTTGGAATTGCATGTCTCTCACAATGAAATTAGAAGACAATATCAAGCATATTCTTTTTCTAACAAGAAGATTAGAGTGAATTATTCTTTCAGTTACAATCATTCCCCTGAATACAGCTTCTGCTATAAAAGTTCCTCTATTATTTTTAAAGGTTTGCTCTTAAATCTTTGTTCTTTTTAATATTTTGTATATTTTGACAGTAACTTTTTAATTAATTAATATCTTTATGAAATTTAAATATATTAATAATGAAATGAAAAAACAAAAAATAAATATATTAAACTACTGTTCTCATCTGTTATTTATATATGTAAATAGATGGAGGAAATTTAGACCATCAGAAAGTTCCTCTTTCTTTATAGCTTTGATTAAAATACAGAAAAGCTATTGAAAGTCTTAAACATTTCTCATATTAAAAGTTTCTTATAATTTAAAAAATAAAATTCACTTATGCTATTGCATCACATTATCATATCTTAAAATGAAATGTATTTCTGTTTTTTATTTGTTAGTATATTGTGTTACTTTAAAACCCTCCATCTGTATATATTATATATGATAAGAATATATTACATATTCTCATTGTTCTTTGATCTAATTTTTCCATTGATAAAATAAAGAGAATAATAATATTTGCTTTACATGCCTCATAGTTTTTTCAATTTTTAACTTTTTTATTGTAAAATATAACGTATATACAAAACAAAGAAAGAAAAAAGAAACAATAAATTTCAAAGCACCCTTTAATACATAGTTGCAGAGAAAATCCTAGAGTTTCTCATGGGCTACCATAACCATCATCTCAGGATTTTCCTTCTCACTCCTCCAGAACATTGGAGGCTAGAAGGTATACGTATTTTCTATCATCACCATCAACAATTGCACAATTTTAGATTTTACATCTTGTTGCTCTAAGACATGGGAAACTAAAAGAAATATCAGTATAATGATTCAGCAGTCATACTCATTTGTCAAACTCTACCTTTTCTGAATAACTCCACCACCACCTTTGATCCTTCTCCCACACTTTAGGGATATTTGGGTTATGCCTATTCTAACTTTTTTATGTTTAAAGGGGCTGTCAATAATATGGGGTAGGGAGATGGAACTAGCTGATGTTCCCAAAAAACTGGGCCCTCTATGTTTCAGGGTTTGTCTGGTCCAGAGACCCATCTGGAGCTTGTACGTTTCTGGAAAGTTACCCGAGTGCATGAAAAATTTGTAGAATCTTATATATTGCCCTAGGTGTTCTTAAGGATTGGCTGGAATGGTTTTGGTTGGGGGTTGGCAAGTTATGATAGGTAATAATGTCTAACTGAAGCTTGCATAAAAATGACATCCTGAGTAGCCTCTTGACTCAATTTGAGCTCTCCCAGCCACTGATACCTAATTTATTACACTCTATTTTCCCTTTTGGGTCAGGATGGCATTGTTTATCCCACATTGCCAGGGCCAGACTCATACTTACAATTCATCTCCCATGCCGGTAGGGAGACTTTCACCTCTGGATGTCATCTCCCATGAAAAGGGGAGGGAAATGATCTCACTTGCAGAATTGGGCTTAGAAATGTTGGGCCACATCTGAGCAACAAAAGAGGCCCTCCAGAAGGGACTCTTAGTTATACCCATAGGTAGGCTGAGCTTTTCTGTTACATACACAAGCTTCACAAGAGCAAGCCTCAAGATCAAGGGATTGGCCTATTGATTTGGGTGTCCCTAATGTTTGACACAGTATCAGGGGTTTCCCTGGTGGTAAAGTTTAATTAGTTACATATTTTTTCTCCCATCTCTCAAGGGACTTCGTCGATACATTTTGATTATCTGCTTAATCTATTCAGGGATGTATCCAGGCATTGCATTAAACTATTCAGGATTAAAGACACTTATTCTTATTCTGTGCTCCCTATGTTTAGATTTTTTTTAATGAGCTATTCAAACAGGTTGAGTTAGATCATATGCTACAGAAAATCTAGGTTCTGGAAAAATAAACCTTTTTTTCCTTTGGTCTCAAAGAATAAGTGAGGTTCTAAAATAGACAATGTCTTCCTTATCCCTGTGTTCTGAATTAACTTAATCCTGACATAATCAACTTCATTCCTAAATCTAAATACCAGGTTATACATTTATAAAACAGCCTCTTAAAATCCAGAAATAATAATTACCACTCTGGACTAAATGTGACTGTTGTAAGAGTTTACAATCTAGACCCCTGTTTTCTCATAAGCATTTTCTAAAGGAGACCATACAATAATTGTTCTTTTGTTTCTTGCTTATTTTGCCTCACCAAGTGTCCCAAAGATTCATTCACAATGTTACATGCCTGACAACGTTGTTCCTTTTCGTAGCAGCAGAGTTTCCAGCATATGAACACAGCCATCATTCACCAATCTACTTCTCAGTCAGTACATTCTTCAGCCACCTTCGTTCATTAGGCATCATGTATAATGTCCAAAGGCAACATCTATCATTACTCTCAATTTTATATACTTTCATTGTTCCCAGGAGAAAGATAACCGATAAACATGCTCTTATCAAAAATCAAAACCTTCCCTTAACTCTTGTCTCCCTGACCCTTATTTACCCCTGGTGTTGCTATGGTATGTTGATGTCTTCCTGTTAAACATAGCCTAGAACTTGCAATGGCAGTTTTTGCCCTATATTTCAAACTTATACAGCCTTTTTACAAGAATCATACCTTTGAAATAGTTCACGCAAGAATTTATTTATATTTGCAGTGTTAATAAGTGGTACACATGGGTCTATACAACCCCTTTCAATCATGCTCACCTTCAATATGTTAATTTGAACTGCCTTCAAATTCTACCTATTCCCTTACATTTAAGTTCAACCTCATTAACTAACTGTTCACTTATGTCTAGCTTCCATGTTTCTCTAGGTCCCCTATATTCTGAATTATAAGCCTCTGATTTTACCTTTGTGATGGTCATAAAAGTGGAGTCATACAGTATCTATCCTTTTGTGTGTGGCTTATTTCACTCAGCATTATGTCTTCAAGGTTCTTTGATCTTGTCATGTGGTTCAGGGCGTCATTTTATCTTACAGCTGCATAATATCCCATCATATGTGTATACAATTTTCTGTTAATCAGCTCCTCTGGTGATGGGCATTTGGACTCTTTCCATCTTCTGGTGAATGTGAATAATGCTGCTATTAACATTGGTGTGCAAATGTCTGTTTGTGTCACTGCTTTCAGCTCTTCTGGGTATATACTGATTATGCTACTGCTGGGTCATAGGGCAACTCAATATTTAGTTTTATAAGGAACTACCACACTGTCTTCCATAAACTTTTCCACAGAGCAGTGAATGTGTCCTAATTTCTCCACATTCTCTCCAACATTTGCAGTTTCCTGTTTGTTTAATAGCAACCATTCTTGTAGTTGTGAGGTGGTATCTCATTGTAGTCTTGATCTGCATTTCCGTTATAGCTAATGAAAATGAGTGTCTCTTCATGTACTTTTGAGCCATTGGCATTTACTCTTCAGAAAAATACCTATTCATATCTTTAGCCCGTTCTATAATTGAGTTGTTTGCTCTTTTGTTGTTGAATTATATGATTTCTTTGTGTATACAGGATATCAAACCTTTGATATATAATTTCCAAATTTGTGCCCCATTGTGTTGGCTGTCACTTTACCTTTTAGACAGTCTTTTGAGGTGCAGAATCATTTGCTTTTGGAGTTCCTATTTATCTATTTTGTTGTTGTTGCTTGTGCTTTGTATGTGAAGTTTAGGAAGCTACCTCCTATTACTAAGTCTTGAAGATATTTCCCTGCATTTTCTTCAAGGAGCTTTATGGTAGTAGTTAAGATGTCAATTCTACCCAAACTGATGTACAGATTCAACACAGTACCAATCAAAATTCAAAATGCCTACTTTGAAGACTTGGAAAACCTAGTTACCAAATTCATCTGGAAGGGAAAGAGACCCCAAATAGCTAAAAGTATCCTACAAAAGAAGAATGAAGTAGGATGATTACCACTTCCTGATTTAAACCTTATTATAAAGTCACAGTGATAAAACAGCATGGTATTGGCACAAAATAGAAGTATTGACCAATGGGATTGAATTGAGAGTGCAGAAATAGACCACCAAATCTATGGTCAACTGATTTTTGACAAGGCGCTCAAACCCATCAAATTGGAACAAAATAATCTTTTCAATAAATGGGCATGGGATAACTGGATATCAATAGCCAAAAGGATAAAAGAGAACTCTTACCTCAGGCCCTATACAAAAATTAACTTAAAGTGGGTCAAACACATAAATAGAAGAACTAATACTATAAAGCTCCTAGAACAACATATCTCTCATTTCTGATCTTGTTTATTTGCATCCTGTCTCTTTTTTTCTGTCAGCCTTGCTAGTGGTCCATTAATTTTATTGATTTTCTCAATGAACCAGCTTTTATATTTATTGATTCTCTCTACTCTTTTCTTTTCATGTTCTCCCATTCATTTAACTCTGTTTTAATCCTTGTTATTTCTCTTCTATTTGCTTTGGGGTAGTTTGTTGTTCTTTCTCAAGTTCCTCCAGGCGAGCAGGTAAGTCCTTGGTTTTTTTCTTTCTTCTTTTTTAATATAGGCATTTAGGGCAATAAATTTCCCTCTCAACACAGCCTTTGCTGCATTCCATAAGTTCTGATATGTTGTATTCTCATTTCCATTCTTCTCCAGATTGCTATTGATTTCTCTAGCAATTTCCTTTTTGACCCACTGATTTTTTGTGTGTTATTTAATCTCCATCTATGTGTGAATTCACTGGTGGTTATTGAGATACAGCTTCATTCCACTGTCATCAGAGAAAGTGCTTTGAGTAATTTCAATGCTTTTAAATTTATAAAGACCCGTTTTGTGTCCCAGCATAGGATCTATCCTGGAGAGTGTTCAATGAGCACTAAAGAAAAATATATATGATTGTATTTTGGAGCGCAATGTCTTATATATGTCTGTTAGGTCTAATTCATTTGTCAAATTATTTAGTTTCTCTGTTTCCTTGTTGAACTTCTGTCTGGTTGTTCTATCTCTAGAGGAGGGGGTGTACTGAAGTCCCACACTGTTATCGTTGAAATGTCTGATGTTCCTTTCAGTTTTGCCAATGTCTCTCTCATGTACTTGGGAGCTCCTTGATTGGGAGCAAAGCATATGACTATTATTTCTTCTTGGTGAATTGTCCTTTTAATTAATATATAGTGTCCTTCTTTGTCTCTTATAATGTCTTGACACTTAACGTCTATTTTATACAATATTAGTATGCTTTCTTTTAGTTACAACTTGCTTGGAAAATCCTTTTCAATTGTTTCACTTTCAATTTATTTGTATCCTTGTGCCTAAGATGAGTCTCATGTAAACAGCATATACTGGATTATATTTCTTAATCCATTCTGCCAGTCTTCATCTTTTAATTGGTAAATTTTGTATGTTAGCATTCGAAATTATTACTGAAAAAGTCTGTCTTAAATCTACCATCATATCTTTTTAATTTTATTTGTCAAATTTGTATATTCTTTTCCCTCTTTCTCTTTTTATCCTTTGTTGCCCTTACCGGCACTCTTCAATCATGTGCCCTTCTCCAAACTTCCCTTTCCTCCCTTTTTTAAAAATTTTTTCAGCTGGTAGAACTCCTTTTAATATTTCTTGTACAGCCAGTCCTTTGTTGACAAATTCTCTCAAGATTTGTTTGTCTGTGAAAATTTTAATCTCTTCCTTAGTTTTGAAGGACAATTTAGATGGATATAGAATTCTTGGCTGGAAATCTTTCTCTTTCAGGATTCTTAAATATATCACACCACTGCCTTTCTGCCTCCATTGTGCCAGTGGAGTAACTGAATCCCGTCTTTTGTGGTTTCCCTCATATGTAGTAGATTATTTTTTTCTCTTGTTTTAGGATTTTCTGCTTCTCTTCAACATTTGTCAGACTGATTAGTATGTGTCTTTGGAAGGCGCTTTTGGATTTAGCTTATTTGGAATTCTTTGGGCTGCTTCGATTTGCATATCTTTGTCCTTTATAAGGGTTGGGAAGTTTTCCTCCATTATATCCTCAACTGATCTTCCTAACCCTTTTCTCTTCTCTTTCTGGGACAACAGCAATTCTTCTATGTGTGGGCTTTGTTTTGTCCATCATTTCCCTGAGATCCAATTCAAAGTTTTACATCTTTTTGTCATTTTGAGTGTTCAAAAACAGTTGTTCTGTCCTCTAGCTCACGTATTCTTTCTTCTGTCTTCAAATCTGCAGTTCTGCATCCCTAGTGTATTTTTTATTTGGTCTACAGCATCTTTAATCTCCGTGATCACTGCTTTTTTCCCATTTATTCTTTCAAATTCTTCTTTATGTCCTTTATAGTGTCATCTTGATCTCCTTTATGTCATTAGCAACCCCACTTATTTTATTTAGTATAATTGTATGAACGTCTTTGATTAGTTGCTCTTAAGTCTGTAACTCCTCTGGTGCTTTAATTTGGTCATTAAGTTGGGCTATATCTGTCTGTATCTTGATATGCTTCGTGATCTTCTGTTGTCTTGAGGCATATACCTATCTTGATAAGGTTACTTTGGAAGTTAATTTCCTTCAGTAGTCTAAATTTTCATATTTCAGGATAGGTATGGAGCAGGATGCAATACACAGGATGGGGCACAACAGTGTGGTGATTGGTTGCAGCACAAGTATAGGCAGTTTATGTATTCTATCCTGGTGCCTATAAGCATAGGGTGCAGGACACAGGGTTGTGGAGGTTTTATGTGGAGACTGAAGAGATGGGGTGTAGCTCAGTAAGGCCTTGGGGCACAGGAAGAAGGTGTGGTATGGGGAAACATAAACATGGTGGGAGGTGGATAAGGGAACAGTGTGGATGCAAGGGGTCTGGTGTATAAGCAGAACGTGGATGGCACATGGAGCATAGGGTTGTGAGTATCAGGGTTAGGGTAGTTGCACAGATACCAGGGCAGTGGGGGGCAGGGTGTGGGTGTGTCCTTGAGACAGGTCCAGGGGATCCTGGATACAGATGTGGTACTGTGTAATGGTACAGGTCACAGGGGTTGCAGGACATGGGGAAAGAGAGGTGATTTGGGGTGGGTGGGACCTTGGCATTGGAGCATAGGTGTGGAGGCATTTATAGCAGGTGTGCACACATATACAGGGTGGGGGCTATGTAGTATATATGTACATGTGAGCACCTGCCATGTGTGGGAGCAGAGTGCTTGTGCTGGGAGTTTGAGGTGCAGGGGTCAAGAAGTCAGTGAATGAATGCATGGCTGCCTGGGTGACAGGGAGGATGTGGTTGTGTGAATGTTTGTGTCTGGGAAGAGGTAAACTTGCATGCACTGGTCTAGGGGGCAGAACTCTGGAGTGCATGTGCACAGAGCTCAGGAGCAGGGGGCCCAGGATGCATCTACATGAGCTCCGGGTGGGTGTGGCCTGGATGCACGGGTCAGAGCTTGCCCAGAGCTGGATGTGTGACTGGGGGCCATGTACATTCTCATATCTAGGAGAACTGATGTACACATTTGTAGAACTTGGGGTGTCAGAATGGGGTTTCATGACTCTATGGTCTGGGAGCAACTGTGGCCCAGATATGAAGGTGACTGTCACCAGCTTTGATGCACCAGCAACCTATAGGGGGCAGGAAGGGGGAGGTGGGTGCTGAGGGACTGGAAGTGGATGTGAGGGTCTCAGGAGGGGCAGGGTCAGACTGTGCACTTGTGCAAGAGAGGTGGGTTAGGCTGGGGCAGGCATGTGTGCTTGGGGTGGGGGTGTGGTAGAGGGGCCAGGTTGGAGCAGGGGTGCTTCGAATATGGGGGTAGGGGTGATGGGTGCAGGGAGTATGGGATGTGAGTTGCAGGCTGCATGGGTGAGAGTAGTGCACTCAAGGGTCAGGGCTTTGCTTACTTGCTTTTCCCTGTCTCCTTGTTTGTGTACTCCTAAGGCTCTGGGCTTTCATTTCGAAAGGGGTGCTTTAGGCTCTTCATGTTAGCCAGATTGCCTTGGTTCTGTGCATCTCAGTTCTTTGACTTTGGTAACCAGTGCCTCCCTATGTGGTGTAGAAGTCCCTCTCAGGTCACTTACACCCTGGAATCACCATCTCAGTTGCCTTCCCATCCCTTCTCTAGCTGTTCTTGGAGCAGGGGAGAATGCAACCTATCCATTTTACCAGAATCCCTCATATTTTTTTTTTTAATGATCCTTGTGTTACCTCCTACAAAACGTACTCTCTAAAATGTTAGTCACACTTAAAAAAATGCGTTTTAGAACTAAATTTCTTATGATAACTAGTTTAAGTACTATAAAATATGTATAAGGAAATAAAAAAAGTTTTTCCTCTCATATATCTGAGACAGTTTCTCCCATATCTGGGTTCATCCTTGTCTTAGTTTGACAGAGTTGCGATATCAAAATGTCACAAAGTGGATGGCATAAAGCAACAGCAATTTATTGAGTTACAATTCTGGAGGTTAGACGGCATTGGCAGGGCCATGCTATAAAGTTCTGGTGGTGGCTTGTGGGCATCTGTGTATCCATTGTGTGACTCTCTTTCTCTCTGTTGCTGCAGCCTTATAAAAAGTTTATTTTCTTTATAAGGACTCCTTATTACTCCTAACTTATTACAGTTTGACATCATCTTGTCTAACAACATTATCAAAGCTTCTGTTTAAAAATAATTCACAGGATGGAAATTAGAACTTGAGCATGTACTTTGGGAGAGACACAAAGTGCTAAAAAAAACCCAAATTTTATTTATATATACAAGTTTCTTTGGATCATGCTAATATTAAGTGTTTCCATTTTTCTCAACAAATAGAGGTTTGTAATTACAAGAAAAACTTTAATTTTTAAATTGATAATTATCTCCTATAATTTGCCAGAGAGGGCTAATAAATGATGATTAGAACATGCTTAAGAGGTAACACAGACTGGGTATGTAGGCAAGAGTCTTCAATTTATGATGTTATTACAATATCTTCCATTGTTCTTACCATTTTTCTCAATTTGTTTATTTTTTATTTTTTGCTGTTCCTATTAGAACAAATGTATTAAAATAATTCTTGTATACAAAGCATATATTTAATATGTATTCT
This sequence comes from Tamandua tetradactyla, assembly GCF_023851605.1. Classification (NCBI taxonomy): domain Eukaryota; kingdom Metazoa; phylum Chordata; class Mammalia; order Pilosa; family Myrmecophagidae; genus Tamandua; species Tamandua tetradactyla. The sequence goes on along the minus strand of NC_135348.1, from coordinate 31,049,686 downwards.
GTTCTCAATAAATAACTAAAAGAGTGAAAACTTTTAACTGAGCTAGCTCTATGATCCCTTAGTTGACATAGTATCTTTTGAGTTACAGAACAATTTTTTTTACAGCTTTTTATTTATTTATTTACTTATTTATTTATTTTTTTATTAACGGTAAGAAAAAAAAAAGAAATTAACACAACATTTAGAAATCTTTCCATTCTACATATGCACTCAGTAATTCTTAACATCATCACATAGATGCATGATCATTGTTTCTTAGTACATTTGCATTGGTTTAGAGGAACTAGCAACACAACAGAAAAAGATATAAAATGTTAATATAAAGAAAAGAAATAAAAGTAGTAATAATAGCAAAAACAACAACAACAAACAAACCAACAAGCTAACAAAAACAAAAAAAACCCTATAGCCCAGATGCAGCTTCATTCAGTATTTTAACATGATTACTTTACAATTAGGTATTATTGTGCTGTCCATTTTTGAGTTTTTGTATCTAGTCCTGTTGCACAGTCTGTATCCCTTCAGCTTCAATTACCCATTGTCTTACCCTGTTTCTAACTCCTGCTGAACTCTGTTACCAATGACATATTTCAAGTTTATTCTCGAATGTCCGTTCACATCAGTGGGACCATACAGTATTTGTCCTTTAGTTTTTGGCTGGATTCACTCAGCATAATATTCTCTAGGTCCATCCATGTTATTACATGGTTCATAAGTTTATCTTGTCTTAAAGCTGCATAATATTCCATCGTATGTACATACTACAGGTTGTTTAGCCACTCTTCTGTTGATGGAGATTTTGGCTGTTTCCATCTCTTTGCAATTGTAAATAACGCTGCTATAAACATTGGTGTGCAAATGTCCGTTTGTGTCTTTGCCCTTAAGTCCTTTGAGTAGATACCTAGCAATGG